>NC_142472.1:32689480-33300480 GCF_049115385.1 Moschus berezovskii
CCAAAACAGGAGCAACATTGTAATAAATGCAATAAAGACCTTAAAAAATATTATAGAAAAAAGAAAACAGTGATAAATGGCTGCTACTGCTAAGTCACTTCAGTCGTGTCTGACTCTGTGTGACCCCATAGACGGAAGCCCACCAGGCTCCCCCATCCCTGGGATTCTCCAGGCAAGAACACCGGAGCGGGCTGCCATTTCCTTCTCCAATGTGTGCAAGTGAAAAGTGAACGTGAAGTCGCTCAGTCGTGTCCGACCCTTAGCGACCCCACGGACTGCAGCCTACCAGGCTCCTCCATCCATGGAATTTTCTAGGCAAGAGTACTGGAGTGGCTTGCCATTGCCTTCTCTGAACAAATGGCTAGAGTCTAGTAAGAGAAAAGCAGGGCAAAAACAGGGTCCTGGGCACTTGTTAACCGGAACAAGCCAAACTCCCTGATGCATGATAGTGCTACTTGGAGAGAAAATTCACTTCAGACTTTACATAAACAAAGAGCCCCACAGCTGTGTGGGAAAGGGGGTGCACCTAGAAGATCACAAGGGTACACTATGCATGTAAATTCAAACACTGTGGTCATCAGCCTCAGCGAAGGGAAGATTTGGACAATGGAACTCTCAAGTAGGAAACTCTATCAGTACTTGAAGAGTGGATCTTATTCTTTTTAAGTCACTGGCAGTCCTAGCTCGGGTTTGTGTGGCAACAGATCATTTTGGAAAGTAAGCAAGCAATTGAAGCAGGGAAGGAGAGAACAGTGACTCCAAAATCTGTTTTGAGTCAGTTTCCTGTTTGAGGCCTTAGAAACCCTATGAAATGGAAATCAGAATTTTTTCTTTTGGGAATGAAAGAGGGAAGCGTTGTTGTTCTTAGCACTTGTTGGTCAGTGATGACCTAGGGGTCTGAATGCCAAATGGGTGGTATTTGAGAAGGCCCAGGGTAGACTAAAATGAGTGAAGGCTGTGACCCGAGGTGAAGTGTTTTCAAGTTGTACAAGTAAAACACTGGTCAAATTTTGTGCAGGGTTGATGTCTGAAGGGCTGCGGATACAATGTGGGGAGGTGATTTAAAAGTATGCAGTGGGGTGTGATACATTGATCCCTTGAAAATATCATCTGAACTGTGGACTTACTGTCCAGAAATTTGCAAGCAAGGGGAAACACACACACAAACTTTACACATTTTGGATCATTCTTCTACCCCTAAAGTCCAAATGTGTACCCCAGAATAAAGACTTCTGTGTAATATGCTAATTATAAAGAAAATATTTTTGACAATATTGTGTTCTTGTGGGAAACAAAAGATATACTTCTTTAAATAATTTTTCCTTTCCCCAATTTCTTTTAAAATATTCTTCTACTATAAAAAATATTCAGTTTAACACCTGTTACTCCCCTCTTTAACAGGAAGAATAGGTATATTTTGAGTCCCTTCTGGGTCTCTAGTGATAGAATGAGGGGTAGGGAAGGGTCAGTTCAGTTCAGTCTCTCATTGTGCCCGATGCTTTTTGAGCACATGAACTTCAGCACGCCAGGCCTCCCTGTCCATCACCAACTCCCGAAGTCTACCCAAACTCATGTCCATTTAGTCAGTGATGCCATCCAACCATCTCATCCTCTGTCGTCCCCTTCTCCTCCTGCCCTCAATCTTTCCCAGCATCAGGGGCTTTTCAAATGAGTCAGCTCTTCCCATCAGGTGGCCAAAGTATTGGAGTTTCAGCCTCAACATCAGTCCCTCCAATGAATATTCATGACTGATCTCCTTCAGGATGGACTGGTTGGATCTCCTTGCAGTCCAAGGGACTCTCAAGAGTCTTCTCCAACACCACAGTTCAAACGCATCAATTCTTCAGCATTCAGCTTTCTTTATAGCCCAACTCTCACATCCATACATGACTACTGGAAAAACCATAGCCTTGACCAGATGGACTTGTGTTGCCAAAATAATGTCTCTGCTTTTTAATATGCTATCTTGGTTTGTCATAGCTTTCCTTCCAAGGAGTAAGCATCTTTTAATTTCATGGCTGCAGTTACCATCTGTAGTGATTTTGGAGCCGAGAAAAATAAAGTCAGCCACTGTTTCCACTGTTTCCCCACTATTTGTCATGAAGTGGTGGGACCGGATGTCATGATCTTAGTTTTCTGAATGTTGAGCTTTAAGCCAACGTTTTCACTCTCCTCTTTCACTTTCATCAAGAAGCTCTTTAGTTCTTCTTCACTTTCTGCCATAACGGTGGTGTCATCTGCATATCTGAGGTTATTGATATCAATCAATTCAGTCAATTCAGTCACTCAGTCATGTCCAACTCTTTGCGACCCCATGAACTGCAGCATGCCAGGCCTCCCTGTCCATCACCAACTCCTGGAGTCCACCCAAACTCACGTCCATTGAGTCAGTGATGTCATCCAACCATCTCATCCTCTGTCATCCCCTTCTCCTCCCACCTTCAATCTTTCCCAGATTCAGAGTCTTTTCAAATGAGTCAGCTCTTCACATTAGGTGGCCAAAGTATTGGAGCTTCAGCTTCAACATCAGTCCTTCCAATGAACATCCAGGACTGATCTCCTTTACAATGGACTGGTTGGATTTCCCTGCAGTCCAAGGGACTCTCAAGAGTCTCCAGCACCACAGTTTAAAAGCATCAATTCTTCTGCACTCAGCTTTCTTCAAAGTCCAACTCTAACATCCATACATGACCACTGGTAAAACCATAGCCTTGACTAGGTGGACCTTTGTTGGCAAAGTAATGTCTCTGCTTTTTAATATGCTATCTAGGTTGGTCATAACTTTCCTTCCAAGGAGTAAGCATCTTTTAATTTCATGGCTGCAGTTACCATCTGCAGTGATTTTGGAGCCCAGAAAAATAAAGTCAGCCACTGTTTTCACTGTTTCCCCATCTATTTGCTATGAAGTGATGGGACCAGATGCCATGATGTTAGTTTTCTGAATGTGGAGCTTTAAGCCAACATTTTCACTCTCTTCACTTTCATCAAGAGGCTCTTTAATTCTTCACTTTCTGCCATAAGGGTGGTGTCATCTGCATATCTGAGGTTATTGATATTTCTCCCAGCAATCTTGATTCCAGCTTGTGGTTCTTCCAGCCCAGCGTTCCTCATGATGTACTCTACATATAAGTTAAATAATCAGGGTGACAATATACAGCCTTGACATACTCCTTTTCCTATTTGGAACCAGTCTGTTTTTCCATGTCTAGTTCTAACTGTTGCTTCCTGACCTGCATATAGGTTTCTCAAGAGACAGGTCAGGTGGTCTGGTATTCCCATCTCTTTCAGAATTTTCCACAGTTTATTGTGATCCACACAGTCAAAGGCTTTGGCATAGTCAATGAAGCAGAAATAGATGTTTTTCTGGAACTCTCTTGCTTTTTCGATGATCCATCGATGTTGGCAACTTGATCTCTGGTGCCTCTGCTTTTTCTAAAACCAGCTTGAACATCTGGAAGTTCATGGTTCATGTATTGCTGAAGCCTGGCTTGGAGAATTTTGAGCATTACACTACTAATGTGTGAGATGAGTGCAATTGTTCGGTGGTTTGAACATTCTTTGGCATTTCCTTTCTTTGGGATTGGAATGAAGACTGACCTTTTCCAGTCCTGTGGCCACTGCTGAGTTTTCAAAATTTGCTGACATATTGAAGTTGCGTAAATTAACACAGACCTAAAATCTGAGACTGAATATTCTGTTTTGAGGAAGCTTTCTATAATATGAGCCTTTTATCTCTTTGCACCAAGGCATAACAAGGATGAAGATAATTTAACATCAAACTCCTGACTTTGCTAATAATAATTTCTATAGACACAGGGACCTGTATGATGATGTTTACATGTTTAATCATTGTATGTCAGTTTTATTGTATAATGGAGCCATCATCTGTGCTCTTACACAGACCAGCCCCTTCTGTTGACTAGGAGGGAAAATGTGAAAATCTATCAGTGTAACCTCACAAAACCAAAAAGCAAACAAAGCATTTTCCTTCTTAAGAAATGGATACAAAGAACTGTAAGCTCACTTACGTCTAGATGAAATAACATATCCATTTGCAAGACAGAAAGAAATCCTGCTAAGATCTTGATGAAACGAAGGGAGAGTCATGTAAAAGGGAAAATAGATGAAAGTAAAGCATGGTAATACAGCAGTCAATAAATATAAATATATAGTCACACCAAAAATAAGAAAACTGTTAAGAAACGATCAGATTTCCCCTTGAGACCTGCATCAGATGTCCAGTGAAAAACAGCAAAGAGAGGAGAGAGCTCTCTTACATGAAATATGGATTTGAGTATTGATTTGTTGTGACTATTTGTTCTTCTGCATCTTTTGTGATGGGAGGAAATATTGAAAATTTGAAGATGCAAAAGTGGTTCAACCATTAGATATATAATGACTTTAGAATCTATCAGAGAGACTATGAGAATTGCTATCCAAACTTCTGTATTAGCTTCTGGATGTATATTATGAATGCCACAACTTGTTAATAACACTACTCAAATCTTTTTCAAAACTCGTTAACCGTGTTTTATCTTTATGGAAAAAAAAAGTGAAAGTGAAAGTTTCTCAGTCATGTCTGACTCTTTATGACCCCAAGGACAAGGCTTCTCTTTCCATGGCATTCTCCAAGCAAGAATGCTGGAGTGGATTACGATTCCCTTATGCTGCGGATTCTCCCCACCCAGGGGTCGAACCCAGGTCTCCTTCTGAGCCACCAGGGGAGCCCCTTAATACTCTTTAAAAAGCCAAATTTCTTGTCAAGATGATTGAGAATGCTGTTTGAATCTTCCTCCTCTTACTTGCTAATACTCCTTTGAGAAATGAGACTAAAAGGACTGAAGAGTTTTGTGGAAGTTGGGGATTATATGGGAAATGAGTGCCCTTGTCTTGGGAAATGCTGAAGGAACATCCTTAGTATTATTGGGTAAAGGCATCAGCTTTCAAGCCAAATTATAACAGCTGTTCTGATCACCTGCGTCACCTCCTTGAGATTGATCCTCAGATCAATTTGTCAGTGCATTAGAGAAGTTTTCCCATCCACCCCTCTCAGCTGTGGATGCAGGAGCTCACATCTAAATAACTGTCCCATGCAGGTAATAAACCAAATCATGTTACTCTCTAGTTATTATAGAGGATGAATTGATGTCCTTAAGTGAAACAAAGATATTGTAGATGTTGGACATCATGAGAGAAAGACACTCAATTGTCTCACAAGGCAAATGAAACTTGACCAACTACTATGAACTAAATGCTTGTATCTCCCCACCAAATTCATATTTGAAGCCTAATACCCAGTGTGATTGTTGTTGATGGTGGGCTTTAAACCTAAAACTTAGGTTTAGATGAAGTCGCAAGAGTGGAGCCCCCATGATGGGTTCCACCATATGACAACAAGCTGATCATCTGCAAACCAAGAAGAGGACTCCTGCTAGACACCAAATCTGCTGACACCTTGATTTCCACTTCTCAGTCTTCAGAACTGTGGGAAATAAGTATCTGCTATTTAAGCCACTCAGTCTACAGTATTTTGTTATATCAACCTAAACTGACTAAGGTACCAACTTTAGTTTACAGCAGGAAACATATTAAGGACTATTTTTATTAAGTACTTAATGAATATTGAACACCCTTCTAAGTACTAAGGCTTCCCTGGTGGCTCAGATGGCAAAGAATCTGCCTGCAATGCAGGAAACCTGGGTTTGATTCCTGGGTTGGGAAGATCCCCTGGAGAAGGAAATGGCAACCCACTCCAGTATTCTTGCCTGGAGAATCCCATGGGCAGAGAAGCCTGGAGGCTACAGTCCATGGGGTCACAAGAGTAGGACACAACTTAGTGACTAAACAACCAACCACAACCACCACAAAAACTTTTCTACTATGCTTGATAAAGGCTTGAAAAGATTTTACTTTTAATGTAATGATTGATGTGATTAGGTATAAGTTATCATTTTGCTCTCCATTGTCTTATTTGGTCCATCTGTTCTTTTCTTTTTTTCTATTTTTCAACCTCTTTCTGATTAAGAGAATTTTTATGATTCCACTTTATTAATTTTGTTGGCTTATTACCTGTAACTGTTTTATTATTTTAGTGGTTATATTATGGTTCATTGTATACAGCTTTAACGAATCACAGTATACATTCAGGTGGTTTTATATAATTTCACGTATGATGTAATAATGAGCTTACAAGAGAACACTTTAATTTCTTCTCCCCAAACCTCAGTACTCTTGTCACACATTTTACATATATTTATGTTATAAATGGCATACTATACTGTTATTTTTTTGTTTGCATAATCAATTACCTTTTAAACTGATTTAAATGATATTGAAAAGGCACGTTTTTACACATGTAAAAATCATTTCCAGTGTTTTTATTTGCTTTGTTCATATTTCTCTCTGGTATCATTTTTCTTCTATCTGAAGCACTTTAGTATTTCTCATAGGTTTATTGGTAATTAATTCTTACAACTTTTTTATATATAAAAATCTTCACTTTATTTTTGAAAGATATTTTTACTGAGCTTTGCATTGTTGGCAAGCTCAGGGTCACAATGGTAGCCACAGTTTGGAGTATAAAAGACATACATGAAACAGATTTTTGTGCAATAAACCTATGTGCTTCATTTTTTCTACTATTCTCTTCCTCATTTTATTATATTTTATTCTAATGTTTCTTATAGTATGAATGAAAAGGAAAACTATTTTTAAAGGCAGAGTATATTTCAGTTCAGTTCAGTTCAGTCGCTCAGTCATGTCTGACTCTTTGCGACCACACGCAAAGGACTGCAGCACGCCAGGCCTCCCTGTCCATCACCAACTCCCAGAGTTTACCCAAACTCATGTCCACTGAGTTGGTGATGACATCCAACCATCTCATCCTCTGTAGTCCCCTTCTCGTCCCACCTTCAATCTTTCCCAGCATCAGGGTCTTTTCCAATGAGTCAGCTCTTCGCATCAGGTGGCCAAAATATTGGAGTTTCAGCTTCAACGTCAGTCCTTCCAATGAACACCCAGGACTGATCTCCTTTAGGATGGACTGGTTGGATCTCCTTGCAGTCCAAGGGACTCTCAAGAGTCTTCTCCAACAGCACAGTTCAAAAGCATCAATTCTTCTGTGCTCAACTCTAACATCCATACATAACTACTGGAAAAATCATAGCTTTGGCTAGATGGAGAGTATATTTAGTCATTCCCAAATAATTTCTTAGATTAAAAGTTTCCATCAACTTTCAAAATGTATGTATGAAGATAGTATGGTATTGACATAATGATAGACATATAAACCAGTGAAACAGCATTAGAGTTCAGAAATAAGTTCATATACTTATGGTCAATTGATATTAAACAGAGGTACTAAGAGAACTCAGTGGGGGAAAAAATAGTTTTTTCAATAAATAATACTGAGAAAACAGAATGTACAAATTTAAAAAGATGAACATTGTCCTTATCTCCATACAGAAAAAATTGTGTATACACCAGATAGAAAAATTAACTAAAAATGGATCTGAAATTGAAATGTAAGAGCTGAAATTATACATATTTTAGAATAAAACATAATAAAAATGAGATTTTGGATATGACAAAAACTTAAATATAATACCAAAAGCATGAGCAAGTAAAGTAAAAATTGCTAAATTAGACATCATCAAAATAAAAAGTTGGTACTTGAAAAGACATCAGTAAGGAAGTTTTGCTGTTTTTTATCTGAGGTTTAAAAAAAACCTCAGATAAAATTTTTTTCAAATCACACAACTGATAAAGGACTTGTATAAAGAATATATGACCAATGTTTACAATTCAATAATTATACAAATAACCCAAGAAATAAATGGACAAAAGACTTCAGTAGACATTTCATTAAAGAAGACACAAGAATGACTAATAAATGCATGAAAAGATGTACAGTGACATCATTAGTCACTGGAGAGTTGCTAGGCAAAAACATGATGATATATCATTACACCCATTAAAAAGCCTACAATCAATAAGAAAGATGATAATTATTGGCAAGGATGTGAAAAAATGGAAACCCTCTTAAATTACTGATGAAAATACAAAATAGTGCAGCTACTTTGAAAAAAGTTGGGCCATTTATCAAAGTGTTAAACCTACAGTTACCATGGTGGTGGTAGTGATTTAGTCGCTAAGTCATGTCTGGCTCTTGCGACCCCGTGGACTGTAGCCCTTCAGGCTCTCTGCCCATGGGACTCTCCAGGCAAGAATACTGGAGTGGGTTGCCATTCTCTTCTCCAGGGGATCTTCCCTACTCAGGAAACGAACCCTGGTCTCCTGCATTGCAGGCAGATTCTTTACCAACTCCATTCCCAGCATCAGTTCAGTTCAGTCGCTCAGTGTTGTTCGACACTTTGCGACCCCATGAATCACAGCCCGCCAGGCCTCCCTGTCCATCACCAACTCCCAGAGTTCACTCATACTCATGTCCATCGAGCTGGTGATGCCATCCAGCCATCTCATTCTCTGTCGTCCCCGTTTCCTCCCACCCTCAATCCCTCCTAGCATCAGACTCTCTTCCAGTGAGTCAACTCGTCGCATGAGGTGGCCAAAGTATTGCAGTTTCAGCTTTAGCATCAGTCCTTTCAATGAACACCCAGGATCGATCTCCTCCAGAATGGACTGGTTGGATCTCCTTTGCAGTCCAAGGGACTCTCAAGAGTCTTCTCCAACACCTCAGTTCAAAAGCATCAATTCTTCAGCGATCAGCTTTCTTCACAGTCCAACTCTCACATCCATACATGACCATGGGAAAAACCATAGCCTTGACTAGATGGACCTTGGTTGCCAAAGTAATGTCTCTGCTTTTTAATATGCTATCTAGGTTGGTCATAACTTTCCTTCCAAAGAGTAAGCGTCTTCTAATTTCCTGGCTGCAATCAGCATCTGCAGTGATTTTGGAGTCCAAAAAAAAATAAAGTCTGACACTGTTTCCACTGTTTCCCCATCTATTTCCCATGAAGTGATGGGACCAGATGCCATGATCTTTGTTTTCTGAATGTTGAGCTTCAAGCCAAACTTTTCACTCTCCTCTTTCACTTTCATCAAGAGGCTTTTGAGTTCCTCTTCACTTTCTGCCATAAGGGTGGTGTCATCTGCATATCTGAGGTTATTGATATTTCTCCTGGCAATCTTTATTCCAGCTTGTGCTTCTTCCAGTCCAGCGTTCCTCATGATGTATTCTGCATATAAATTAAATAAGCAGGGTGACAATATACAACCTTGACGTACTCCTTTTCCTATTTGGAGCCAGTCTGTTTTTCCATGTCCAGTTCTAACTGTTGCATCCTGACCTGCATACAGGTTTCTCAAGAGGCAGGTCAGGTAGTCTGGTATTCCCATCTGTTTCAGAATATTCCACAGTTTATTGTGATCCACACAGTCAAAGGCTTTGGCATAGTCAATGAAGCAGAAATAGATGTTTTTCTGGAACTCTCTTGCTTTCTCCATGATCCCGCACAATTGCACTCATTTCACACACTAGTCAAGTCCTGCTCAAAATTCTCCAAGCCAGGCTTCAGCAGTATGTGAACCATGAACTTCCAGATGTTCAAGCAGGTTTTAGAAAAGGCAGAGGATTCAGAGATCAAATAGCCAACAACATCCGCTAGATTCCCAGCATATGTCCACCCAAAGAGAAGTCAAAATAGGTGACCAAAAGGAATCATAGACAAATGCTCATAACAGCATTATTCATAATAGCCCCAAAGTGGGAAGAACCCAAAGAGCCACAAAAATAGAGAAACAAGATGTGGCACATCCATACAATGAATATTATCAAGCAATACAATGGAATAAGCTTTTGGTATATGCTATCACATGCTGCTGCTGCTGCTAAGTCATTTCAGTCGTGTCCGACTCTGTGAGACCCCATAGACGGCATCCCACCAGGCTCCTCCATCCCTGGGATTCTCCAGGCAAGAATACTGGAGTGGGTTGTCATTTCCTTCTCTGATACATGCATGCATGCTAAGTCGCTTCAGTTGTGTCTGACTCTGTGCAACGCTATGGACAGCAGCCCACCAGGCTCCTCTGTCCACAGGATTCTCTAGGCAAGAATACTGGAGTGAGTTGTCATTTCCTTCTCCAGTATCACATGAATGAACCTCAAAAACATTATACTAATTGCAAGAAGCCATACATAAAAGCCATGTATTGTATAATCCCATTTTTATGATATGTACAGAAAAATTAAATCTATGGAGACAGAAAGTGAGCTAGTGGTTATCCAGGGCTGAAGGTAGGAATAGGGATGAACCATCAATGGATACAGGGGATCTTATTGGGGTGATAAAATGTTTAAAAAATGGGTTATAGTGATGGCTACACAGTTCAGTAAATTTACTAGAAATCATTGAATTATAAACTTAAAGCAAGTGAATTTTATGATATGTAAATGATACATTTCAGAAGAGTTAATTAAATCTTCAACATGTATCATTAAGGAGAGAGACTTCAGTTGGGAACACTTGACACTTGCCAACCTGATCCACAACAGACAATCCAGGAGGATGGCACCCTCCCAGAGTAGACCTGAGTGCCAGGTCTATTCCCGATAAAGGAGCAGTTCCGACAGTCCAACAGTGTTGGTTTAGTGGGGTTCTGTTATTTTTGAACCACCACGTTTCTGAAGCATCATATGACATCTGTATAAACAAACTCCTCTAAACCAGTCAGATCAATATACGAGTAAGAGTCCCCCCCATGGCCAAGAATGGATAATCAATATGTCAGACCACATTTATCTCAAGTGAGTAAAATCAGAGTGACTTGAAAGTAATGAATGATTATACTTGAGTACTAGAGCTTGTCTGCTTGAGGGTATTTTGATGATGTTTCAAATATTTATGGAAACAGGGAATCTTTCTTTTCTTAGCTTAAATTTAAGTAACGACATTTTTGGTCGCATCCCAAGGAACTCTGTGCCATCAGGCTGTTCTTGATTCTTTGTAAGGACACTGGGCACATACAGACTTTTGGTGAGGTCAAAAATAAAATGTGTGAGACAGTCCAGGAACATATCAAAATCAAACATTCTATAATTTTCCTTCAAAAAATAAAACACCTTATTCATGTGATAATTTGTTCTCTCTACTACAGTCAGCCGGCATCTGATTGTTATTGTAAAAAAAAAAAAATACAGGACTTAAAATATTATGATGGGGCTTCCCAGGTGGTGCATCTCCAATGCAGGAGAAACAGGAGACACAGGTTCAATCCCGCAACCTTGAATTTATGTCTTGCTTATAATCTTAGAGGACTACATTGTGAGCTCTAAGAAAAGGAACTAGGTCATATTCATCTTTGTATCCCAAATACTTGACTAAAGATTTGAACATAGTAAATACTCAGCATATATTTGGTAAGTGGTAACTAAATACTTTGCCAACAAAGGTCCATCTAGTCAAGGCTATGGTTTTTCCAGTGGTCGTGTATGGATGTGAGAGTTGGACTATAAAGAAAGAGCACCGAAGAATTGATGCTTTTGAACTGTGGTGTTGGAGAAGACTCTTGAAAGTCCCTTGTACTGCAAGGAGAACCAACCAGTCCATCCTAAAGGAGATCAGTCCTGGGTGTTCATTGGAAGGACTGATGTTGAAGCTGAAATTCCAGTACTTTGGCCACCTGATGTGAAGAGTTGACTCATTTGAAAAGACCCTGATGCTGGGAAATATTGAGGGCAGGAGGAGAAGGGGATGACAGAGGATAAGATGCTTGGATGGCATCACCGACTCAATGGACATGAGTTTGAGTAAACTCCGGGAGTTGGTGATGGACAGGGAGGCCTGGCGTGCTGTGGTTTGTGGGGTCGCAAAGAGTCGGACACGACTGAGCGACTGAACTGAACTGAACTAAGTGACTTAGTCCTATTCCTTGATCAATTCTCTGCCATAATAATCAACAGCATCTATTTCTTCATTCACTCATTCATTAAACAATATTCACCAAGTACCTACTCTCAGTTCCCCAATCCTTCCTTTTCCCCACCAACTACTCTCAGCCCTCTGCTGCTGCTAAGTCACTTCAGTCGTGTCCGACTCTGTGTGACCCCAGAGACGGCAGCCCACCAGGCTCTGCCGACCCTGGAATTCTCCAGGCAGGAACACTGGAGTGGGTTGCCATTTCCTTCCCCAGTGCATGAAAGTGAAAAGTGAAAGTGAAGTCGCTCAGTTGTGTCCGACTCTTAGTGACCCCATGGACTGCAGCCTACCAGGCTCCTCTGTCCAAGGGATTTTCCAGGCGAGAGTTCTGGAGTGGGTTGCCGTTGCCTTCTCAAACAGCCCCTAATCTGTTTCCTGTCTCTACAGACTGGCTTAGTCTGAACTTTTATGTTAATGGAATCACATAAAATGTCTTTTGTGTCTGATTCTTCTCATCTAGCACAGTGTTTTTGAGGGTCATCCTCATTGTAGCATGCATAAGCACTCCATTCCTTCTCATTGCCAAATAGTATTTGATGGATGGATTTACTAATTTTGACTTTTTTGTTCATCAGTTGATGGACATTTGGGTTGTTTACACTTTGTGGCTATAATGAATAAGGCTTCTATGAATATTTATGTGCAGATTCTGTATAAACATACCCTTTCACTTTCCTTGAATAGGAACCTAAAATGGAATTGCTGGGCTATATGGTTACTCTAGGTTTAACATTTTGAGAAATCATCCAATTGTTTTCCAAATAAATGTTCTATTTAACATTCCCAGGAGTAATGTATGAGAGTTCTAATTTCTCCATCCCAGTGCCAACACTTTTTATTGTCTGTCTTTTTAATTTAACACTTTTTAAAGAAAGATTATTTCAATGATGAAAACAATGCATTTCAAGTACAAACATTTTGAATATATATAGAATTAGATAGAAACAGATAGATCTTAATTTGCCAAATAAATATATCACCTGTTAATGTTGTGGGGCATATTTTTGTAATTTTTCCTTAAAAAGCATTTCAAAAAATCCTGATTATGATAACACTGAATCTCCAGCTTTTAACAAATGTGAATTTAAAGAAGGGACTGTATGATCAAAAAAAGAGATATAGCAAACATTACTAACTACTTATGTAAGAAGCTGTTAATTGCTTCATTGCATTATCTCATTTGGGCTTCCCTGGTGGCTCAGACAGTAAAGAATCTGCCTGCAGTGCAGTACACCTGGGATCAATCTCTGGGTAGGGAAGATCCCCTGGAGAAGGGAATGGCTACCCACTCTAGTATTCTTGCCTGGAAATCACAAGGACAGAGAAGCCTGGTGGGCTACAGTCCATGAAGTCGGAAAGAGTCGGACACGACTGAATGACTATCAACAACAACAAAAATTGTTTGTAGGCATGTTTTATGGTTTAAATGAGACTTAGAGTATAGAAAAGCATAGAATATTTGATGGCCACCAATACTTTGGCCACCTCATGCGAAGAGTTGACTCACTGGAAAAGACTCTGATGCTGGGAGGGATTGGGGGCAGGCGGAGAAGGGGACGACAGAGAATGAGATGGCTGGATGGCATCACCGACTCAATGGACATGAGTTTGAGTGAACTCCGGGAGTTGGTGATCGACAGGGAGGCCTGGTGTGCTGTGATTCATGGGGTCACAAAGAGTCAGACACGACTGAGCGGCTGAACTGAATAGAGACCACCCTGATTGGAACTGAGGGATGAAGACAGAACTATAACTTATAGTGATTGACTTTTGTAACTGCAACGTCTAACACAAATTGAATTGTCAACTGAATTGATAAGTTTTAAAAGGTCCTCGTATTCATCAGTGATCATGTTTTATCTTTGTTCTGTTTATTCTTTAATATCTCTCTCAAGTAGTTTCCCTGGACACTATTCTAGATCATTTCAATTTTTGAACAAGATCCCCATCAAGTGATTGATCACTCTAAAATAGTGAAAACAAGCAAAGAAACAGAAAAACGGATTGTTCCTGCCTTATCTATAAGGCTGGGTCTCCAGTGTGGATCACATTGGTAATATCCTGATTCACATTGCAAAATCATATCTACTTTTTGGGTTTAATCGGGATCATATTTAAATCTCTTTAAGTACTGCTCGCTTCCAAATGCTTCTTCCCAGATGTACTGCATTATTAATGGAATGGAATTAAATATAGGGGTTTTAAAATGAACCTGCTTCCAAATATATCAGACTTCATCTTCCCACTTGGACAGTCTTTCTTTCATGATATTGCTATTTTCACAAGTCCTTTTGCTCCTCTTCTTTATTTTCTCTTTTGTTCATGTTATCTAACCAATTACTACCTCTTACAACTAAATTGGTACACTGTTTATGTTGCCTCTAGTATTTCCAGTTAAGACCTAAGATGTGTCTAATACTGATCTTTCTACTGTCCCTGGATGACTCCTTCTAAATGGATAAACTGCTATATATTATGATCACAGATTCTCCTCTGTCCTTTGTCTTTTCTTTTTTCTGAGCAAGGCTCCAGTCACATTCCAAAGCACTGTCATTATTCATTTCCCAGCTATTCTGAATTAATTTCCCCGCCAATACAATCTATCAAATTGTTTACTCTAATTAAGAACTTTTCCTTTGTGTGTTGATGAACCTCAGAGGGAAGGGGACCCTGGTGCCACGGGCACTCCAAGTGTTTGTGCGTGGGAGTGGAACGTAGTAAAGGAGAAAGAAGAAATAAAACCTGATGGCAGATGAAAAACTCAAATACAAAAATCAGCATGAGCTTACTCTTTAGCTCAAGTGATCTGTTGTAGGAACGAACTTACCAGGTCAGCCAAATAATTTGTTCAACAAGAGTTTCTGGAATGAATTTTAAGGAAAACAAAATCATGGGGTATTGTCTTTAAACTATCATGTTCTGGGATTCTTCATCATCATTATCAAAAAAACTGTCAAAGAAGACACAGAATTCCTTTCAGACTCTAAGATTTTAAATCCTCTAGGATTTAAAATCTAAGAATCCTTTTAGAACAGCCATCACTTTTTCTTTCTTCACTCAGATGTCTATCCCTTCTTCTAATCTTGAGCAAAATACTGCACATTGAAATACAGTAAGCCTCACTGTGACAGCAATCTGTGTTACCTGGGTTATTTTTCCTGATTCATCTTCTCATGGGTCAAAAATATTGAGTAGCAAAACTGCATAACTCCCAAGGGATTCATGTTTCACTTTCAACAATATCTGAAAAGGGTCTCTAACTTGAGAAACTGACCAAGGAAGATGTTGAGAAGACACTGAACCACCATTCTGTAAGTACAAACTACATGGAAACCAGTGAAAAATAACTAAGGTATATCTTGGGCTTGCTACACATAAGTACCCTGCTAAGTGAGCTTTATATGATATCTTTAATCCTCACAACAGTCCTATATGTTAAGTATTATCATCCCCGTCTAACAGTGGGTACGGAAAACTGAGTCTTAGAAAACATAAGCAACCAACCCAAGGTTGGAAGGCTGGTGCTACTGGACCTAGCGGGTAAAGACCGGGAAGTGGTGCTAAACACCCTACACTGCGTAAGACAGGCTCCACAACAAAGAATTATTCTTCCCGAACTGTCAATAATGCTGAAGTTGACAGACCTGTTCTTAGACACCGAATTTTAGTTAACCTTAGAAAGGATGAGGAATGTGATAATAGCAGTTTCACTAGTAAACTTTTAGTCATTACACAGAAACAGGATAATTCAGATTCAGGTTGCCCCGATGTTTTCTTCAGACAGCTCCAGTGTGTTCTGTGAGGTCTGTTTCTTGTTTCTGGATGCATATTACTGGATTTTGGTTTCTCTCAGGCAGTTGCTCAGTGTGCAAGCTTTGAAAGTAAAGCCTTTTATCACTGATTCCTGTGACAGGCTTGACTTTCTTCCAGTGTGTTCTGCAAAATACTGCAGAGCTCTCTCTACCCTGAGTTTATCGAGCCTAGGATCTTTCTAGTGGCTATTTTCTTTCTTTTTTTCTCGTATTTTTTTTAAGTGGAGGATAATTGCTTTAGAATATTGTGTTGGCTTCTGCCATACACCAACATGAATTAGCCACAAGTATACATACATCCCCTCCCTCCTGAAACCCCCTCCTATCTCCCTCCCTGTCCCATCCCTCTAGGTAGTAAAAGAGCACTGGGTTGAGCTCCCTGTGTCACATAACAAATCCCTGTGTCACATAACAAATCCCCACTCTCTTTCACATAGAGTAATATATCTGTTTCCATGCTACTCTCTCAATTCATCCAACCTCTCCTACCCCAAATGTGTCCACAGTTCTGTTCTCTATGTCTGCATCTCCATTGCTGCTCTGCAAATAGGTTTAACAGTACCATCTTTCTAGATTCCATATGCACGTGTTAATGTACAATATTCGTCTTTCTCTTTCTGACTTACTTCACTTTGTATAATAGGCTCTAGGTTCATCACCTCATTAGGACTGACTCAAATGTGTTCTTCTTTATAGCTAAGTAATATTCCATTATATGGAAATTCCTTAAAAAACTAGGAATAGAACTATCACATGACCCAACATTCCCACTACTGGGCATATACCCTGAGCCAACCATAGTTGAAAGAGGTGCAAATAGCCCAACTTTTGTTGCAGCACTTTTTACAATAGCTACGACATGGTGGCTATTTTCTGTTTGCTTGTTCTGAGCCATTGGGTGGTGGGTAGCTGTAAAACCACTTGAAGAGAATATTTTCCAAGCATAGTGTCTGTACTTAAAACCTATCTTGGTTTTACTTCTTCTTTTCCAATTTGTATTCCTTTTATGTCTTTTTCTGCTCTGATTGCTGTAGCCAAAACTTCCAGAACTATGTTGAATAGTAGTGGTGAGAGTGGGCACCCTTGTCTTGTTCCTGACTTTAGGGGAAATGCTTTCAGTTTTTCACCATTGAGGATAATGTTTGCTGTGGGTTTGTCATATATAGCTTTTATTATGTTGAGGTATGTCCCTTCTATTCCCACTTTCTGGAGGGTTTTTATCATAAATGGATGTTGAATTTTGTCGAAGGCTTTCTCTGCATCTATTGAGATAATCATATGATTTTTATTTTTCAGTTTGTTAATGTGGTGTATTACGTTGACTGATTTGCGGATATTGAAGAATCCTTGCATTCCTGGGATAAAGCCCACTTGGTCATGATGTATGATCTTCTTAATATGCTGTTGGATTCTGATTAAAAATATGGAACGCTTCACGAATAGAAGAAGTAAAACTTTCACTGTTCGCTGATGACATGATCCTCTACACAGAAAACCCTAGAGACTCTACCAGAAAACTACTAGAGCTAATCAATGATTACAGTAACGTTGCAGGATATAAAATCAACACACAGAAATCCCTTGCATTCCTATACACTAATAATGAGAAAATAGAAAGAGAAATTAAGGAAACTATTCCATTCACTGTTGCAACGAAAAGAATTAAATACTTAGGAATATATCTACCTAAGGAAACAAAAGACTTGTACATAGAAAACTATAAAGCACTACTGAAAGCAATCAAAGAGGACACTAATAGATGGAGAAATATACCGTGTTCGTGGATTGGAAGAATAAATATTGTAAAAATGAGTATACTACCCAAAGTAATTTATACATTCAATGCAATCCCTATCAAGCTACCAACGATATTTTTCACAGAACTAGAACAAATAATCTCACAATTTGTATGGAAATACAAAAATCCTCGAATAGCCAAAGCAATCTTGAGGAAGAAGAATGGAACTGGGGGAATCAACCTGCCGGACTTCAGGCTCTACTACAAAGCCACAGTCATCAAGACAGTATGGTACTGGTATAAAGACAGAAATATAGATGAACGGAACAAAATAGAAAGCCCAGAGATAAATCCACGCACCTATGGACACCTCATCTTTGACAAAGGAGGCAAGAATATAAAATGGAGAAAAGACAGTCTCTTTAACAAGTGGTGCTGGGAAAACTGGTCAGCCACTTGTAAAAGAATGAAACTAGAACACTTCCTAACACCATACACCAAAACAAACTCAAAATGGATTAGAGAGCTAAATGTAAGACCAGAAACTATAAAACTCCTAGAGGAGAACGTAGGCAAAACACTCTCCGACATAAATCACAGCAGGATCCTCCATGACCCACCTCCCAGAATATTGGAAATAAAAGCAAAAATAAACAAATGGGACCTAATTAAAATCAAAAGCTTCTGCACAGCAAAGGAAACTATAAGTAAGGTGAAAAGACAGCCTTCAGAATGGGAGAAAATAATAGCAAATGAAGCAACTGATAAAGGATTAATCTCCAAATTATACAAGCAGCTCCTGCAGCTCAATTCCAGAAAAATAAATGACCCAATCAAAAAATGGGCCAAAGAACTAAACAGACATTTCTCCAAAGAAGACATAAAGATGGCTAACAAACACATGAAAAAATGCTCAACATCCCTCATAATCAGAGAGATGCAAATCAAAACCACAATGAGATACCATTTCACACCAGTCAGAATGGCTGCTATCCAAAAGTCTACATGCAATAAATGCTGGAGAGGGTGTGGAGAGAAGGGAACCCTCTTACACTGTTGGTGGGAATGCAAACTAGTACAGCCACTATGGAGAACAGTGTGGAGATTCCTCAAAAAATTGGAAATAGAACTGCCATATGATCCAGCAATCGCACTCCTGGGCATACACACCGAGGAAACCAGAATTGAAAGAGACACGTGTACTCCAATGTTCATTGCAGCACTGTTTATAATAGCCAGGACATGGAAGCAACCTAGATGTCCATCTGCAGACGAATGGATAAGAAAGCTTTGGTACATATACACAATGGAGTATTATTCAGCCATTAAAAAGAATACATTTGAATCAGTTCTAATGAGGTGGATGAAACTGGAGCCTATTATACAGAGTGAAGTAAGCCAGAAAGAAAAACACCAATACAGTATACTAACACATATATATGGAATTTAGAAAGATACAAATGATAACCCTGTATACGAGACGGCAAAAGAGACACAGATGTATAGAACAGTCTTTGGGACTCTATGGGAGAGGGTGAGGGTGGGATGATTTGGGAGAATGGCATTGAAACACATATGTTGTCATATGTGAAACGAATCACTAGTTCAGGGTCAATGCATGTTATAGGATGCTCGGGGCTGGCATGCGGGGATGACCCAGAGGGAGGATAAAGGGAGGAGGGAGATGGGAGGGGGGTTCAGGAGGGGGAACTTATGTAAACCCGGGCAAATTCATATCAATGTATGGCAAAACCAACCAATATAATATTGTAAAATAATTTGCCTCCAATAAAAAATAGATTAATTAAAAAAAAAAAAACCTATCTTGGGCAATGCCATCTTACAAACAGCCTCCAGATGAACAGCCTGGGACAACACTGTGAAATCTTGTTGTGTCAGTTTCATTCAGGCCTGCCTTATATGCCATCAGTAATATCATCCTTCCCCCATGACACACCTCTTAATAGAGCTGTTCATAGACAACAAATCACTATTGCAGACTTGGAAGATTATTTTAATATGACTTAGAAAAGGCACGACAGTGTGATCTGAGTCACTATACATCTTTCTGTACTTTGCCTACTGGAGTGAAAACTCCTTGAGAGTAGGAACTGAAGTTTTAGAAGGTCATGTACAGACTTAAATGTAGTAGAGCTCTAGGAGCATTTAACAATAACAGTATTTCCATCAGACAATTGTCAGATATTCCTTTCCTAATATTTTTATAACAGTTTGGGGAAGTTAGATAAGAGAAATATGATGACAGCTTGGAGGGGATTCAGAATGAAACAGTAAAAATGAGTGAATGGTTGGGGGCAAGAGGGAATCAGTTATGTGCTGGCTAAACAAGAATGGAAGAAAGAAAAGCCAATGAAAAATGAAAGGCATGTGTGTCAAGCAGCAAATTGCTTAACTGTTGATAGGTTATTGAATAGACAGCTACCACCTCTGGAGCAGTATATTTTGGGATTAACTGAGCTTTCTTTTGCCCTCTCCACAGCTGAATTCCCTTGCCCCAATTCTAATTTAATTGCTCCACAAGGGATCGTTCACTGAAGTTGGTAGGAGTCAAGGCATTACCCAAGATTTTGTGAGGATACACTTCTTTACTGTTTTTGAAAGACTTGACATTATTCCAAAGCTAGTGAAAATAATTTTTTTCTAATAAGAATTTCTCTCACTCATTCCCATGGAATCTTGAAGGGATTGTGGATCATGTGATATAAACATGGAGAAGGTGGTCAAGAAGAGAAGAGATACCATGTCAGTAACTATCTTGGAGAACAGATAGGTAAGACTTGGGGATATGAATTCTGCCCTGTTGGCCAAGGATCTGCATCTCTGTGTTGATTTGAGCACATCCAAAATACTGTGGAATTCTGAGCTCCATATTATAAGAGGGGTATTGACATCAAAGAAGAACTCGAGTAAAAAGAATTTGAAGATGCAAATAAAGGAAATGTGGATGATTAACCAAAGAAAAACTGATGGAAAAATTATAACCACCAATCTTTCATAGAATAAAGAACCATGGTCAATGGGTAGGAGTTCCAGCAAGATAAATTTCTGTTTAACATAAGGGAGAAATGACCAATAACATGGAAAGACAGATTGTAGAGAGTGATGGTCATTTGAAGGATCAAGCTGAAACTGAATGATTATCTGTTAGATTCATAAGTGAGATATGTGCACAGGTAGAGATGGACTAAAATATCATTAATTTTTTATTTTTAATTGGAGTATAATTGCTTTACAATGTTATGTTAGTTTCTGCTGTACAACATGAATCAGCCATAAGTATACATGTATCCCCTCTCTCTTGAGCTTTCCCCCTCCCCACACCCCTCTAGGTCGCCACAGAGCCCTGAGCTGAGCTCCCTGTGCTAACAGCAATTTCCCACTAGCTATCTATTTTTATACATGGTATATATGTCAATGCTACATTCTCAGTTCATCCCATCTCTCCTTAACCTGCTGTGTCCACAATTCTATTCTCAACATCTGCATCAATATTCCTGTCTTGCAAATAGGATCATTTATAACATTTTTCTAGATTCCATAAATATATGTTAATATACGATAGTTAATTCTTTTCTAATGATAAGGTCTTTTAATTGCATGGAGCAGATTTATTTTGCAATTAAACCTAAATAAATGATTGATAGACATTCATTTGTTGCCTACACACATTTATCCATGTTTTGCTCTTATGGAAATGCATTAGAATTAGTTATATATGGGGAGCCATAAGGAGACATAAATCCTCAGTTTTTATTCTAAAATACTTATTAAATCTCACCACCACACCCATATATACAACTTTTATCTCCACTGTCTCTCTCTTAATTCTGCTTTCATCAATTCTCCCCTGGATTCTTGAAACAGCTTCTGAATTACTGTTTTCTCCATATTCTCTCCCTTTCAACCCATCTTCCCCAGTGCTACCAAACAAATTCAGGGAGATAGTGAAGGACAGAGAAGCCTGGTGCACTGCAGTTCATGGGGTCGCAGAGAGTTGGACATGACTTGGCGACTGGACAACAGCAACAACAACCAGTATGACAGATTTGGCCCAGTGGGCCCCTCCGTTAATACATGCTGATGGCTTCTATCTGCCCATAGATAGAGGCCACGCTTCTGAACACAGCACTGGAGGTCCCTGCTCCGGAACCCTGCCTCTCACTCCTGCTTATCTACTGCTGTCCTTCCACTGGAAATGTTTCCGCCAGCAGTCATCTGGATCAAATGTAATCTCTGCAGAGGAAATGCTACCCTACATTTTTAAGACTTTGTAAATAATGTTTCAACCGTTTTGAATGCCCTTCTCCAACTCTGTCCACTTTGCCCAACTTTATTTTGTAGTCACCAAACAATGATCTTTTAAAAAACAAACTCCCTATATAATTACTCTGTTTCATCTCTCCAACCATTTATTCTCAAGACTACCAAACTAAGATGGAAAAGAGGAAATAAACACAGTTATTTAGTTGAACTGTGTTCTATACAACCTATTTCTTGATAAGTTCTCTTTGATTTCCTGCATTCTTGAGCATAAAGTCTAGCACCTATTTTTATCACTGTGTTTTGAACATTTTATTAAAATGTGCTGTTCTCCATGGTAATTATCAGATTTTTTTTTCATGCTTAAGAACTGTGGTAATATAGTATTCTTTCTTATGAAAAACAATTACCAACTCATAAATATTAATCTTATTTTTCTTTTGCCATGTATCATGCTTCCAAGAGCCCTGATCAAATGCAGAGTATGCCTTCTGATGTCAGACTAGTGAAAATGCCTCTGCCTCTAAAATACTAAAAACAGGCTATTTTGCATATACAAAATGGACAGCACACAATTTTATTTACAGTGTGTCCAGTTACACAGCATTCATCATCCTTGATACATAATTTGTATAATATATTTCACTGGTGGTATGTGCGTGCTCAGTTGTGTCTGATTCTTTGCAACCCCATGGACTGTAACCCATCGGGCTCCTTTGTTAATGGAATTTTCCAAGCAAGAAGACTGGAGTGGGTTGCAATTTCCTATTCCAGGGAATATTCCTGACCCAGAGATTGAACCCGTGTCACCTGAGTTGACAGGCAGATTCTTTACCACTGTGCCACCTGGAAAGCCCTTGTACATTTCAAGTACATTTTAAATACAAACCTTTGCATAGTGCACATTTAAAAATGGATTTGGCATTCTTTATGTAAAACCACATACAGGTGTCATACTTTTGGTAACCTACCGTAAAAGAAATTCCATAAAGATGAATTTAGTCTGACAACTGGAACCCCCAATAGTACATAATCATAATCCAAGCTTTAATGCAACACTATTTAGGAATTGAGTTGGCACCAGGGAGACTAAGTCCTCAGTCAATATTTGAAAATTAGAGCTGTTGTGTGAAATGAAGTGCTAACCTGGAGAGCTGCCAGATGCTGAAAGCCCGCATGCAAAAGCCATAGCTGAGAGAATCGAGTTTCCAAACGAAGCCAGTGAGAGGATCCGGGGGAAAGCTTGTCTCGTTATCATGTCATGGAAAGGCTTTGTGTCTGAACGCAATCCTTCTCTTGCTGTCTTTCCCTTTCTGTCCATAGATCCTTTAGCCCACAGTTCCTGGTTCCCTGAGTGAATTTATGATTTACTGTGAGCAGCTCTTTGGAGTCAAGGAAGAAAAGAAAGATATGATTAGTTTTTAGACAGTAGTGGCCAGGGACTTGGCTTTGCTCTGTTAAGTGCCACATCCTTGTACAAGATGCAGAAACAAAACAAACCGAAAGTGAAAAAAACCAGGTCTGTTTTAGAATCGGTAGAGCCTGAGATTAACAACGTGACCAAAGCTAAAAATTCAGATGAAAATATTGAACACACTTTCCAAAGTAAGCATATGGGTATTGTGCATGTGTCCTTTCTCTCCCCTCCAGTACAAAATCTTCATCTTTTCCTCTTAAGTACCTTTGTACTTAAACACTAAAGTACTGCAGATCATACGTCTTCCTGGGGAAGAGATCAGAGATGAGACACTGATTGTCTCAATCTCAGTTCCGTAAGAAAAACAGAGCCCGTGCTTGGTAATTCAGTAGTGAAAGTGAAGTCTCTCAGTCGTGTCCAACTCTTCGCAACCCCATGGACTGTACCTGCCAGGCTCCTCCATCCATGGGATTTTCCAGGCACAGTTACTGGAGTGGGTTGATGTTTCCTTCTCCTGGGATTAGAAACTGAAATGTTGGAGTAACCAAGCAGTGGAACAGGGAAGTTTAAGACAACTCAGAGATCAACAGCAGCAAAAAACAGCTACAACCCCAAAGGATGAAAGATGTGAGGACGAGATCTTAGAGAATGGCCTTTGCAGTGGAAATTTAAAATGAGACTTCCCTGAAGCAGGGACCATGGAAGGAGATGCTGTTTGATAGGAAATGAGTACCTGGGGAGACACAGTCCCTGTCAGGCGCTAGACAGGGGTTGGGAAGGGGTGAGATGGGGCAGGAAAGAAGTTTCCCTCTCGTGCCCTCCATTCTCTTTCCAGAGCCTCCCACTGGCCAAACTTGGCCAGAAGCCAAGGGCAAGGAATCCTGGGAAATGTATTTGGGGGGTTCAGTCCCCTAAAATGCAGAACAGAACTGCAAAGGTGGGAAAACAGCTGAGAACAAACTGGCAAATCACTGCCAAAGTTGAAAACCCAATCAGAATAAATTCTTATAAATGGGTAGGATGGCAAGAATTTGATTGATAGTTTTCTTTTCCTAACACTGCCTTTTGATGTCAAAAGTCTAATCTCATGGAGAAAGACTAAGACACAGGGATAAGCAATCCAGAGTTAATCTGCCTCCCTGAAACAATCTTCTGGCCACGATGAGTTCCTGAACTCCTAAATCAGCCTACCAGGCAAGTTTTGAATAAAATTCACAATGTGCTATGTGAGATGGAAGGGATGGTGAGGAGGGAATGGGGAAGTCTGTGGGGGCGTCAATCAACATAAGCTCAAAAATGAAATGTCTAATTATGCAAGACTTCACAAAATGAAGTGTTCCATTCTACTGTCTAGACTAAGGGCTTAAAGAACAAACAAACAAACAAAAAGAAATTCCCAGAAAAGAAGAAAGCAAGACTGCATAGGAAAGACCTCATACAGGAGAAGGTTTCTTAGCTGTGTTAAAGAAACACATTAAATTAATATAAGAGGAGAATAAAATGTTAGATATTCTAGGTAAGTTGGTGATGGACAGGGAGGCCTGGCGTGCTGTGATTCATGGGGTCGCAAAGAGTTGGACACAACTGAGTGACTGAACTGAACTGAACTGAACTGATTCTAGGTTAACTTTAAAAAGTAAAGGCAGGAATGAAGCTGATATTTTTTTTGAGTCAATGTGGATACGAACTTGGGAGCCTGACAGATAGAGGTAATTGAATATTTGCATGGAGTTAGAGGATTAGTAGAAAGACTAAAACATCACTTAAGTTAGCAGCTTTTTTTATGGTTTTGCTTCCCCCAAACACAAACATCAGTAACCGTGGCTATGATTCAGAGATGGGGAGGCAAGTGGTATTACTACCACATTTGTCCCCACCCTTCTCTCCCACATAGAAAATCGTGGATCTAAGGCATCTTCCTGCACAATCAACTTCATTTTTTTCCAAAATATGTGTCATACTGACCTTAAGAAGCTTTAAAATAGATTACCAACTACAACCTACTGTATAGCACAGGGAACTCTGTTCAATATTCTGTAATAACCTAACTGGGAAAATAATTTGAAAAATAATAAATACATGTATATATAAAACTGAATCACTCTGTTTGGACACCTGAAACTAAAAAAACATTGTTGATCAATTATGGTCCAATATAAAATAAAAATTAAGAAAAAGAGATGCTTTGCAGAATTGATGGATGAGTAGATAAAGCAAGTATAGTAAACTAATCACTTTTTCAACTTTATGTTTGAAATTTTTCATAATAAAATTTGGGCTAAAACAAGCACAGGAGAGAAATACTTTGTTTCTTCCTGGGGAGAGTATCAGTTAAGAAATTCTTCCTATAATCTCCTTATGGCACTTTAAATGTGTTCTCTTTCCCTTAGCCATTCTTCAACCCTACTGTGAATTCTCCTATCGTAAGTAATCGACTATATCTGTACATATTTGTGTGGGTCTTGCCTCCATAGTTAGTGAACAGTTTCTGTAAGAAGAACAGGGGTGGCTTTTACTTATATTTACTCTCTGAGTGGTTAGCAATACTCTCTACTTTTTCTTTAATGTCTTATGAGACCCCAAATTATTAAATTGCTGCTACAGGCAAAGAATTTGTAACTCATCAGATATGTACATTAAAGAATTTTCCCTTACTAATCAATATATTTGATACTAATTAAAATGACATTTGAGCTCCTGTGGAGTATATTTTTTTCACTATTTTTTATTCCTGTATATTATTTACTATATGGTAATGGCAGTAGACAGAGTTTGCCTGTTTCTATGAAATATTTCAATTTATCCCGTGAACATGAGTTTCACTTTTAGGATGGAATGTATTCTTTTTACTATAGTATAAGAACAGGTGCAGTAAGTCTGAAATGAAAATGGTATATTTTATGAATAGGTAATAATATCCAAGGGCTTCCCAGGTGGCTCAGTAGTAAAGAATTTGCCTCCTAATGTAGGAGCGGCAAGAGACTTGGGTTTGATCCCTGGTCTTAGGAAAATCCCCTGTAGGAGGAAATGGCTAACCCCCTCCAGTATTCTTGCCTGAAAAATTCCATGGACAGAGGAGCCTGAAATACTACAGTCCATAGGATCGCAAAGAATCAGACACGACTGAGCAATTGAGCACAATAATATCCAAAGACAGATTTATTACCAAACAACATCCAGATTTAAAAGTTATATAAATAAAATATCCAATTTCTCCCAATGTCCTACTATCTAGAATCATCAGATTTGACTCTACATCAAATTTGGCAATTCCATGGACTGATTTAAAAAAGATTCCAATTACCTAAGCAAAACATTCAAAGTCAGTTATTCAGCTAGACAGAAAGGAAAGCAAATACTCATTTGAGAAGTCTGACCCCACAATCAGCCACCAAACAGAAGTACACATTTTCACACTTATAATTTATCATATATTGAAAAGAGTGAGGAAAGTTAGACATCGTTTAGCTCCATTCAAATTTCTAGGCTTCTTACAAATGCTCTGAGTTGATCAACAGGAGAGACTGAACTATTTATCTGTGTATTCACAGTGCCTGTTATATGATAAAATGGGCAAATTTACTCAGTTTGCAAAATAATTTTCCCAAACTCCAAGCTCTGAGATATTATCCTTTTTCTTCCCACTCAAGCCAACTATGATAGGCAGAATAAAGATCTCCTAAGGTCTACGATTCCCTGGTGGCTCAGCCATAAAGAATCCACCTGCAATGATGCAGACGTGGGTTTGATCCCTGGAACGGGAAGATCTCCTGGAGAGGGAAATGGCAACCTTTTCCAGTATTCTTGCCTGGGAAAATCCCATGGACAGAGGAGCCTGATTGGCTATACAGTCAATGGGGTCACAAAAAGTTGGAGACTGAGTGACTAAACAAAAAACAAAGATGTCTACAGCCTAATCTCCAGAAACTGGAAATTTTCTGTCTTACATGGCAAAAGGGACTTTGCAATGTGATTAAGTTAAGGAATTTGAGAGGGAGAGATTATTCTGGATGATCCAGGTGAACTCAATCTATCACAATGGCTTTATAAAAGCAAAAAATTTAGAGTCAGAGAAGGAGATGTAATGATGGAAGCAGAGATCAGAGAGAAACACATTTGAAGGTGCAACACTGTTGGCCTTGAAGATGGAGGAAGGGGCTGTGAGCCAAGGAATGTGGGCAACCTCTAGAATATGGAGCAGACAGGGAAACAGACTGTACCTTAGAGCCTCTAGGAGGATGCACCCTACCAACAACTGGCTTTTAGGATCTCTGACTTCTAGAACTGAAGATAAGATGCGTGTCTTAATTTAAGTTTGTGGTGGCTTTTACGGCATCAACAGGAAATTAACACACCAACCATCTTGAATGTAAATGACACTTTATGCATCTGCCCTATCAATCATGGTCACTCTCATTCCACCTCTACCTGCGTTCCTGGCTCTTGTCTTCTTAGCACTCTCTTTACTGGTAACCAATAGTGTTGATGTTGCCAAACCCAGTGATCACTTTTTTGCCCTTTTCTTACTTGACTTTTGAGAAGCCTTTGGCAGGAAACTTCTCCTCACCTGGGTTTTCTATTAATTGGACTCTTTGGTTTGCAGTAAGATTACCTCCCTCATTTTCCTTCTATTAATAGCAATGAGATACATTAGGCAGCTTCTCAACATGGATCCCAGTGATTCCCACCTCTTGGTATTAACGCCATATGATATGCCCTCTCCTTGAGTGTGTGCTGAACCTTATGACTTGTTTCTGATGAGTAGATGTGTCTAAAGTGATGGGATGTTAGTTCTAAAAGTAGTTAAAGAAGACAGTGCCTTCCATCTTGCTATAATCTCTTGCCTTCTTGCTCACTTGCTATCTTGAAGCCAGCTGCCATGAGAACCACTCTACAGAGGCTCATTTGGCAAGGAGTTGTTGGAGCCCTCTGGTCAACAGTCAGAGAGGAACTGAGGTTCACCATGCAACACTGTGGAGGAACTGAGTCCTGCCGGCAAGCACAGAAGTGAATTTGGAATTCGATCCTCTCTCACTAGAGCCTTGAAATGAAACCACAGCCCTGAATATACCTGAGTTGTTGCCTTGTGAGAAAACTTAAGACAGGTGCACCCAGCTAAGCTGCAATCAGATTCTTAACCCACACAAACTGTGAGATAGTAAATGTTTGCCATTTTAAGTCATTCATTTTGGGGGTGATTTGTTACATAGCAGTAGGTAACTAATACAGGTAGGTCATAAAGAGGATATACCTAGACATGAAGAAGGCAAGACTCTTGATTGTGTAACCAGATCTCAGAGTTAAAAACTAAATTATGAGGTCCCTTAACACGAAAAGTGGTGTATCTTGAGAATCTCACATCAGAGCACAGTTTAGGGGTCAGAACGTGACTCAGGGCTTAACTCACCACTAATTTACTAAGTGCTTTCCATGCTCCCTTCAGTGGCCAAAATCTGTGGAGTTTTACTATTATGCTCAGCTGGTAGAGATTCAGTTCTGCTTTTATAGCTCCTTCTATTTCCAGGCAACCACCTCACCACCTCTTCTTTTTCACAGCTTCTGCTTGCACATGATGTTGGCTGCCTCACAGATCCTGCAGCCTGCCATCTCTCTGTGTTTGTCAACTCCAACACCTCTTACTAGTCTGCTAGGGTGGCCATACGAAGACTGGTTTAAACAGCAGGTTTATTGTCTCACTGATCTAAAGGCTAAAAGTCTGAGATAAAGGTATCCACAGAGTTAGTTCCTTGTGAGGGCTGTGAGACAGAATCCATTCCACACCTCTCCCCTAACCTTCTGATGGTTTTCATGCAATCTTTCATGTTCCTGGCCTTCTAGAAGCATCACCTTGATGTCTGCCTTCATCCTAACGTAGGGTCTGTATCTAAATTTCCCCATTTTATAAGGCCACCCATTATATGGGATGGTGGCCTCCTCTAGGATGACCTCATCATAACTAATTATATTGGCAATGACTTGATTTCCAAGAAAGGTCACATTCTGAGGGAATTGGAACTTCAATGTATGAATTTGTGGGGAAGCACAAAATTCAACCCATAACAATAGCCGCGGCCACCTCTCTTGATATAACCCCTGATTCCTGGAAAAGGGAGTCCTACCAATCATTTAGTCATTTCTGATCCATTTGAGTAAGGTTCTCACAGCAGGAATTTCTTTCAGAATCTAGGCTGGTCTATGAATTGACTGCCCTTGGGGGGAAAATATGTGGCCCAGAACATGCTCTTTTATGTATCTGGTGATGAACCACCTTGGGTGTTCCCTCGGCAGTGAACTGTGAGAGACAGTCACTTTGAAAGGACCTTCAGGATAAACAGTTGGGAAACCCTAAGTCTCAGTCTCCTGTTAAAGTTTCTGAAATTATTATTTCCCAGTTTACTCCCACCCCTCTGCTACTCAATAAAGTGATTTAAAACATAGTTCCCTAGGCCTTTGTTCTCAGGTCTAAACTCTTTTTTTTCTGAACATTTTCCTTTTGGTGACTTTATCCAAACCCATGGCTTCAACTGCCACTGTAGACTTCCCGATCTATTCCCACAACCTAAGCCAGTGGGTTGAGGACATTTATTCAACTTCTTGCCTGCTTTCTCTGTCTGGGCGTTGCACAGGTACACTCAACTGGCCTGAGCCTGAATTTGCCAGCTCACGTCCCCAGAACTATGCCTCTCTGGCACTCACCTTATCTCGGTATCCTTAGCCCCTCGAGAGAGAATACTGGCAGTGCCTTCTTCTCATCAGGCACCCTGACACACTTAACCAGTCAAGGTCTGTGACTGCTTCTCCCTAAAATTTCTCATATATTTTCCCTTATCGCCATTTCCACTCCTGACACCTAAATTCTGGGCATCCTCACTTCCTTTTCATTGATACTAAATCCCAGTGCAGCTCTTAGAACATTATTTTTTAAAATACAAAAGTTATCTCATTATTTCCCTGTATAAAACCATTTCATAATGCTTGACAGATTAGGGTTAAATTTGAAGCATTAAAAAATACCCAATTTCTAGGACTCTGCCTACTTATCAAGCCCTTCATCTCCTGACTGCATGCTAGGAATATTCCCTGCAAGACATTAATAAATAGACCATATCAAAAGAATTTTGTGATCAAACGTGATCTAGTCTTGTCCATCCTCAACACCCCAACCATGAATTTGATTTAGACTTATATTTGTACTTACATTAGCATTTTTTACATTCCTACCAAATCTTGTAGGTCATATTATCAGAGGCCTACATTGTACTATAGTAATCAATTTACTTGATTGTCTATTTATTAGAAAATGAATACACTGAAGGCAGAATTTATTTTGCTTTATGACCTCAGAGCCTAGTGACATGTGCAATAACTTATTGTTAAGTGAATGTATAAATATGTTAGATGCTGTAGTGAACACACAGCAATTTTTCCCATTAAATAATCACACCGAAGCAAACACATTATTTTATAAATAACAGTGGAAACAGTGGCTGACTTTATTTTTGGGGGCTCCAAAATCACTGCGGATGCTGATTACAGCCATGAAATTAAAAGACGCTTACTCCTTGGAAGGAAAGTTATGACCAACCTAGATAGCATGTTAAAAAGCAGAGACATTACTTTGCCAACAAAGGTCCATCTAGTCAAGGCTATGGTTTTTCCAGTAGTCATGTATGGATGTGAGAGTTGGACTATAAAGAACGCTGATCACCAAAGAATTGATGCTTTTGAACTGTGGTGTTGGAGAAGACTCTTGAGAGTCCCTTGGACTGCAAGGAGATCCAACCAGTCCATCCTAAAGGAGATCAGTCCTGAGTGTTCATTGGAAGGACTAATATTGAAGCTGAAACTCCAATACTTTGGCCACCTGATGTGAGGAGCTGACTCATTTGAAAAGACCCTGATGCTGGGAAGGATTGAAGACAGGAGGAGAAGGAGATGATAGAGGATGGGATGTTTGGATGGCATCACCGACTCAATGGCCATGAGTTTGGATAAACTCTGGGAGCTGGTGATGGACAGGGAGGCCTGGCATGCTGCAGTCCATGGGGTCGCAAAGAGTCGGACACAACTGAGCAACTGAACTGAACAGATAGTTCTGAGGTAGATATCTGTTACTCATAAATTACAAGGGTCTGAGGTAGGGAGAGATATATCTTGATGGAGCTGAGGTGCTGAAGATGAATTCAAGATACTAGTCAATATGCAAACCTGGTAAGAAATGATGGTTCACAAGTCTATCCCGATGAATGAGTCATTCCTTCATCCTCCTACCATATGAGACTTTGCTTTCATTTTAAAGAAGTAGCTTGTACAATTTCACACAATAATTTTTCCAAGTCTAATCATTTGGTGAGAAAATCCTACAGCCTGAAAAAGACTTGGTGCAAGAGCTTGTTAAGCTTGTTAACAACGGGAAAGACTGCTTTGTAAGATAAGGAATTCTCATCACTCAGGAGGCTCAGACAGAAGCTGGATGACCCACTTCAGGGGTGTGTTTTAGAAGGTGTTTCCACACTGGATGGAAGGAGAACTAATATTGCATAATGTCAATTCCAAACATGAATTCTACTATTTGATCATTTTTTGTCTAATAGTTATCAATGAAATTCACCTTTTTCAGATCTCAATGAGAGAAAACAGCTTGGATATAATCATTTTACTCTTTAAAGCCTATATTTGTCAGGTTTCATATCACATGGGACAGAATATACCTATAATCTCCTTTTATCTGTATATTAAATTTCTCAAAATTTGTTGACTTTTTTTCTTCCACCTTTGACCGTCTTTACTGATTAAAATTAATTTTAGTTCTTTTTACAGTGTGTTTATGTAAGTGCATGCAGTGGAGAGAGGGAGACAGAATCGTTCTCGTCTCTATGGAGTTGAATAGCAAGAGAGATTTATTTTTATTCCTCTCAAACATTTGGTCAAAAGGGTTATATTTGCAGCAGATTAGGAGGGTTAACAAGGGACTTGAATTTTGAAGTGCCATTCATCTTGAAGTAGCAAGCGCCTTGTCTCCTGTAAATGGAATGTCATGTTATTTTTAGATGAGGATTTTGCCAAGAGGATCCAGGACACGGTGAACAATGTTCCATCTGATTAGCGACCTTACTTAAACATGTGAATGGCTGTGGTTCCTTAACATTATTTGCAATAAGTCTGTGGCAACCCTATTTCCTTAGTGAGGGTACATTATTTAGATCATAAATTTAAAAGCGGGGGGGAAGCCATTTGAATAATGCAGTTTCTTGTTTACTAATAACAGAACACAGAAGTTTGAGATGAGAGTTCTACTAGACTTGAGCTAGGTAGGACATCAAGGTATATTTTCAACCCAAGATCTCTTAAAGTTTTCTCACTGACATCTGTGTTGCAACATCTCCTAAATCCATATCTGCTCATCCTGAAGTCAGAGTCCAAAGCCCAGCCTTTTAAGCAGATCACCCCCAACACCAATAGACCCAGGATTAAAAAGGAGACACAGAATATTATGTAAGAACAAAATAAGCATTTGCTATTTTGTTAGACCACTTGACTCAAGAAAACCATGTTATGGAAAACTACGCCTAAGCAGTTGGGGATTGAGATGCATATGAGTATGTACGAGGGGAATCCATGAGCAAATAGCCTTGTATGCCTATAATTCTCTGTCGTTATGGAAGAAGGTTCTGGAAGGTTTGTCTGCTAGACTATAACAGTTGCACTTGGGACTAAAAAAATGTGCCATTGGGTTTTCATATCTAGATTCTCCTTTTCTAAAAAGCTTTTTGTGAAGGGACTGAACACTAAACAGTATCATTTTAATGATGTTTTAAAAACTAGAAAATTTTCAAATCAAATTCAGTTTCTTCCTTGGATTCCCACTTTTATTCTCCCAAACTTTCTGATGATAGGGCTTAAATACAGCTCCTAAATTTAGACAGAGGACTAATTCATACAAATCACTACACTAAGGCATGCACTAGAGGGTTTTTCTTTGAACGGACAATGCTCTCCTCTCCAGAGGGAAGTCCTATGATATCCTTCAGGAAGAAGAAAGAGAACCTATTCTTTATCCTACACAAAACTTACTGTCAGCTGGGGCTTATTAAATTTAAATGGCAAGCAAAGTGACCTCATGGAGAACAGCCACGTATCTAGGTCCACCAGTTCTATCAGAGGATACAAAAGGAATCAGAGAACCCTGAAGTCCCCCACTACTGGCTAGTCCTAACAACCAACTGCAGGATTGCCAAAAGGATGCTCAGTGACAGTCTGCATCAGTATCATCAGGGGTATCACAAATTTCTTAACCTACCCCAATCACGCTGAGTTGTTTTTCTAGGTGTGAGGACCAAGAATCCGCATAGGTAGCAAGTTACTTGCATAGTCCTTATTCTAAAAAATTTTGGAAAGCACTACCATGGTGGCCAATCTTCAACTAGATCCCTCTTCTGTAACAGGGACTGAAACACAAATGAATGAGTGGTTGAGTAGGAGTTCAAGTTCCCTAAACTTTTAAATTTTCTTGAAATTTAAATGTGTGTGTGTGTGTGCTTAGCCATGTCCGACTCTTTGCAGCTCCATGGACTGTAGCCCGCCAGGCTCCTCTCTCCATGGAATTTTCCAGGCAAGAATGCTGGAGTGGGTTGCCATTTCCTCCTTCAGGGGATCTTCCTGACCCAGGGATCGAACCCACATTGAAACAGTGCTCTGCTTTTAACAGACTCTCCTAACTGGCCTCTCTACAGATGACCTGGTGATCTCCCAGTTCCAGCAGCCATCTTCTCACATTGGAAACCACTGGGCTACTATGGACAATTACAACTTCTCAGACCCAACCAGCTACTTAGCATCTAAATTTTTCTTTGTGGCTACTTCCTTTTCTACACAGCAATGGACTTTGCTACACGTTTTATGAGCATGATATAGAGTCAGGGTTTAGCCCTTTTGTTCAATGAGTGTGCCCTCTGCAATTTAGGACCCCAGATCTACCGAAACCAGGAAACAGCCAGACAGGTTACTCCCAAGAGGAATGTTCATATCTGCTTTCAAATATTAGGCATTAACCTAAGCTTCTTCCCTTGGGAATCATTTCGAAGAGAAAGTGCATTTGAAATCCTTTGAGGTTCTCTTATATCTAATCAACATATCATACAAAAGCAAATTGCATTTCATCGGCTGCAATCACAAGAAAAGGATGGCTAGAACTCATTTAATTAACTCATGAGACGTGTCTCTTTAATAAAAAGAAATGAAGCCAGTTGCTATTGCAGAAATCCCAGAAACCATGATAAATAGTGTTAAAAAATATTTCCTGTGCTGCTTTGCTTTGGAATTTCAGCCCTCTCCCTTGCTTTCATTCAAGTGAATCAAACACAAAGAAAGGACAATGCAGATCATTAACCTCAGGAGAATGCTGGCCTGGGATATGATGTCATCTCTGTCATAAAGATCTCTGATTGAGAAAAGTAACTGGACAGGGCAGCATGGCACCATGTGTAACCCATCCGAAATGGAGGTTCTCCTGATGTCCCTTCTCTTGGTCACGCTGGAGGCTTTTGTGACACAAGCAGCAGCTACTGTGGGGTAATTATGTGGTCGTTATATAAAATGGACTAATGCCAGCCCAGCACATTGCCTGAAAGGACTGGTTGTGTTCCTTGTTAAATGTTTTTGTCAAGCTGACCATGCCCTTTATTTATCTCTAACACAACATGCTTATTCTGCCCCCACTCTACTGTATTCACCCTGCAAATTTATGAGGCTCTATTAATCTTCTGCCCTGCTGACTATCTATGTTGCAAAGTGTCAGCAGACTTTTGTACCTTGCTAATGTACAAAGGGCTTCCTATGAGTAATATCAGCATTTTGCCTTTTAATTGCACATATAATTTTTAGGTCTTACAGCTAATAAGGGAATTGAGACCACAGTTCATCACTGTCTAGAATGGTACTCCAGGGGTGTGGGGACTGTGGAAGCTGAGGGAAGAATATAGCTGTTCTGATTCCAAGCAAGAGTTTCTCTCATTATGATGGTACCATCCCCACTATGCTGTTAAGGGTCTGACACTTTTGCCATTATACACCCTACTTTTCTGGGGCTTTATAACTCCTCAGTACAAATGTATTCGTCTTTGAACATTTTTTGTGTTAGATCTTAGTTCATGAGTTTTTTGTTTTTTTTTTTGAGGGGGCTTCCCTGGTGGTTCGGATGGTGAAGAATCTACCTGCGATGCAGGAGACCTGGGTTTGATCCCTAGGTCAGGAAGATTCCCTGGAGAAGGAAATGGCTATCCACTCCAGGATTCTTGCCTGGAGAATTCTATGGACAGAGGAGCCTGACAAGCCACACAGTTCATGGGGTTGCAAAGAGTCAAACATGACTGAGTGACTAACACTTTCACACTTTGACCCATGAGTATTTTTATCATCCTGCATATCAATTCCCATAGAAATTAGTTGTGTGATATTTAAAATTGAAGAAACCAACATGATTGCTTGGGCAAACTCCTGAATGTCTAAGACTTTCAGATGGGTGCACTTTTGCTAGTCCTTCAGCTGACCTTTTCTTATTGGATTTTTTTTTTTTAATGCAGACTTAGTTTTAAGTACTTTCAAGGAAAAAAAATGTTAAAATAAATGGGGGATTAGTGTTTGCAATGTGGGCATTTTGCTTTTGCATTAATAGCCTTTCACAAACATTTTTACTATGCCTGAAAAATCTGCATTATTGATGAGTGTACTTCTTACTGTGCAAAAGCCATTAGGAAAGAAATGAAAGGTCTGTGGCAGGAAGTGTGGGCACAGAGAAGGCCTGGGTGGATGGCATTTTCATTTAGCAGTCAGGGAGCACCCAGAGCTGTCTTCCCTAAACTGGACCATTTCATTTTCACTGCACACATCTTTGGGCACCTGGGAAAGAGAGGCTTGTGAAAGTGTAATAAAACAGTATGGAAAGCAAACTGGTGAATGTATCAGATACAGGAAATCAGATCCTAAAATTTGAGGAAGAGGCAATTTGGGGAGATTGGAGGTCCAGGTTCTTGTCTTGATTGCTTATGATTAGGGACATTTCCCTGGGCTCCAGCTGCTGTAAGTGTGACTCAGAGAGTCGGATTGTGGGTTAGAAGCAGAAAAAAGTCCTCTGCTGGTCCCAGGGGTACCATGTAAGGAACCAAAGTATGGAGATTAACAGAGGGTCTCCATGATTTATGGGGAAATCTGAAGCTCTTTACTAGAATGGAATCCAGATGAAAAGAACTAACTTATTTGAATAATAACCGGGTGTCATCCACCTCTCATTTAATTCTTTGATTACCTTTGATTATAGATATTATCTTCAGGTTACAGATGAGAAAGTTGGGATTGAAAAAATCTTAGAGAACTTTTCCTAGGTATGGCATTCAAATCTAGACTTCCTGAACCTATGTATAATCATCTTGTATCATGGAGCCAAAGAGACCCAAGGAAGAGACTGATATACAGCTTAGGATATATCCCTCAAGTTATGCTTTAAAACATGTTGTTCCAGGGACTTCTCTGGCAGTTCAGTGGTTAAGTCTTCACCTTCCAATGCAGGGGTGCAGATTCAATCCCTGGTTGGGGAGGGAAGATCCTACATGTATCAGGGGTAAGAAAGGGAAACATAAAATGGAAGCACAGTTGTAACAAATTAATAAAAACTCTAAAAATGGTCTACATCAAAAAAAGAACATACTGTTTCTATAGCCACTCTCCATCTTCACTTTTGCCTTGTTATTTATTCATCTAGCCATTCATTAAAAAAATATTAATGAAGTATTAACTGTACACCAGATGTCAATATGTGATGTCTCTGTATCATTTATATACAAGATGCTGCTGCTGTGGTTGCTTCCCAGATGTACAATGGGGCCCAGGAGGCTGATGGGCGGGCAGCAGTGCCTCCCCGGAGAAAGGGCGGAGCCGAGATGTTAGGCTGCCCCATGAGCAATAAGACCTTCTAAGCGGTTTTTGTCCCGCTGCATCACATGCTATTTCAATAAAGCATTTTTCTTAAAGAAAGATCTGTGATTGTTTTGCCCAACTTTCAATAAAACAAACAAACAAAAGCAACTAAAACCCCCCCAAAACTACTGCTAACCCTACCCAGCAACTTTATAACTAAGAGAGCCTTGGTATTCAGGTTAGTAGAAACTTACATAGCTTGTTTTCTTAAAAGAAAATCAGTTTGATCCAAAGAATAAGATCTTTGTAGCCAAAAAGTTCCCTTGAGGTTACAGTAAAAATGAAGGATATCTTCAGAGTTTTGTTTTTTTTTTAATAACTCAAAATCTGAGCTTATCCTAGAACAACTCTTTCAGCTGTCAGTTTTGTCAAATAATACCATCTATTCATATTGATTAAGAACACACATAACCACAAAGTTCCACAAACTGTTTACCAGCACTGGAAATAAGACTGAGCATTTTTGGAGCACATCAGCTACTAGAATCCTTCTTGTTTTATACAAGGAGAATTCTGTTGGGACTATAACAATAAGTTGGATCTATGGAAGGATCATAGATTCGAAATCATAGACAAAGTGGGTTTCCTGGGAAAGCACCTTTGAGGAAGGAGACATAAATTTGCATTGATTTTGTTATTCTATAACATTTATTGGAAAACTAATAATATTCAAGTTGTGAATTTTTATCTCTGTCACTGAGATCAGTGTCCACCTTAAAAGACTTTCAGAAAAGACTGTGATGTTCTAACTGGTGAGTGCACTGGCTTATTAAAGGGCTATTCCCAATCTTCAAGTTAAATTAAGATTGTGTGACTGTATTCATGTATCAGACAAAGCAAGGGCTCTGGTCTATATTCTGATACCATGACCTATTAGCTGTATGGTTTAGGCTAAGTTACTTAACCTCTGCCTGCCTCAATTTCCCCATCAAAAAATGGGGATCAAATTGAATGACCTCATCCAGTTGTCATGAAGATTAAATTATATTATATAAGGAAAATACATAAAGCCATTTTAGGCACCTAGTGCTAAATAATGATTTTAAAACTATTCCAAACTCTCATTTTTCAGTTTTGTTGCTTTTTCTGTGAACGTCTCTTAAGACCACTGAATTGAGAATTCATTTTTCACTTTTCTATTCAGAAAACATTTTTACAAAATAATTGACAGCCCAATAATTCTTAATATGTTTTCAAATTTGTCTTAGAGTGTGTGTGTGTGTGTGTGTGTGCGCGCTCAGTCATGTCTGACTCTTTATGACCCCATGGACCATAAAGGACCAGAGTAGCCCACCAGGTTCCTCTGCCCAGGGAATTTTCCAGGCAAGAATACTGGATGGGGTGCCATTTCCTACTCTAGGGGTTCTTCCTGACCCAGGGATCGAACCTATGTCTCTGTGTCTCATGATTGGCAGATGGGTTCTTTACCGCTAGTGCCACCTGGGAAGCCCCCTCTACATTATGTCATAGAGTTAATTGGGTCATACAAGAAGGTGGATGGCCGGATTAGCTTTCTTCAATTTAAGTTTGAATTTTGCAATAAGGACTTCATGATCTGAGCCACAGTCATCTCCCGGTCTTATTTTTGCTGACTGTATAGAGCTTTTCCATCTTTGGCTGCAAAGAATATAATCAATCTGATTTCAGTATTGACCATCTGGTGATGTCCATGTATCGAGTCTTCTCTTGTGTTGTTGGAAGAGGGTGTTTGCTATAACCAGTGCCAAAGAATATTCAACTACTGCACAATTGCACTCATCTCATACACTAGCAAAGTAATGCTCAAAATTCTCCAAGCCAGGCTTCAACAAAGCTGGATTTAGAAAAGGCAGAGGAACCAGAGATCAAATTACCAATATTCATTGGATCATTGAAAAAGCAAGAGAGTTCCAGAAAAACATCTACTTCTGTTTTATTGACTATACCAAAGCCCTTGAGTATGTGGATCACAACAAACTGTGGAAAATTCTTCAAGAGATGGGAACACCAGACCACCTTACCTGCCTCCTGAGAAATCTGTATGCAGGTCAAGAAGCAACAGTTAGAACTGGACATGGAACAACAGACTGGTTCCAAATTAGGACCGGAGTACATCAAGGCTGTATATTATCACCCTGCTTATTTAATGTATATGCAGAGTACATCATGTGAAATGCTGAGCTGGATGAAGAACAAGCTGGAATCAAGACTGCCGGGAGAAATTTCAATAACCTCAGATATGCAGATGACAGCACCTTTATGGTAGAAAGTGAAGAAGAACTAAAGAGCCTCTTGATGAAAGAGGAGAGTGAAAAAGTTGGCTTAAAACTCAACATTCAGAAAGCTAATATCATGGCATCTGGTCCCATCACTTCATGGCAAATAGATAGGGAAACAATGGAAACAGTGACAGACTTTATTTGGGGGGGCTCCAAAATCACTGCAAATGGTGACTGCACCCATGAAATTAAAAGACACTTGCTCCTTGGAAGAAAAGTTATGACCAACCTAGACAGCATATTAAAAAGCAGAGACATTACTTTACCAACAAAGGTCCATCTAATCAAAGCTATGTTTTTCTCAGTAGTCATGTCTGGATGTGAGAGTTGGACCATAAAGAAAGCTGAGCACTGATGAATTAATGCATTTGAAATGTGGTGTTGGAGAAGACTCCTGAGAGTCCCTTGGACAACAAGGAGATCCAACCAATCCATCCTAAAGGAAATCAGCTCTGAATATTCATTGGAAGGACTGATGCTAAAGCTGAAACTCCAATACTTTGGTGAAGAACTGACTCATTGGAAAAGACCCTGATGCTGGGAAAGATTGAGGGCAGGAGGAGAAGGGGACGACAGAGGATGAGATGGTTGGATGGCTTCACCGACTCGATGGACATGGGTTTGGGTGGACTCCAAGAGTTGGTGATGGATAGGGAGGCCTGGCATGCTGCGGTTCATGGGGTCACAAAGAATCAGACACGACTGAGTGACTGAACTGAACTGAACTGAACTGATAGAGCTAATGTCACAAATTGCCCAGTAAGTCTGTGGGAGAAGCTAGAGAGCATTTTTTTTAATGTAGCTGAGGATGTGTATCCTTTTGGAAATGATGAAAAGAGATTTGGCTACTGGGGTAGACAGTCTCTAAGATGATCTCCAATGATCACTGCCTTCTGCTACTCAAGCTCTCATGTAATCCCTTCCTCTGAGTATGAGCTGGACTGACTGACTCCCTTCTACAATAGAAGTGATGGGAACTCATTTCTGAAGTTAGGCGATAGACCGTGGCTTGTCTTGATCAATTTCTGTCAGTCTCTCAGATCACTCATTCAAGAGGAGGCCAGCTTCTGCATCATGCGGCAGCTTCATGGAAGGTTCACAGTGAGAGACCAAGGCTTGCTGAGAACTACAGGAATGAGTTTGGAAGAGGATCTTCCTGACCAGTCAAACCTTCAGAGGGGACAGCAGACCCTGCTCTGAGCTTGACTGGACCTCTTGAGACATTGAAACCGGAAGCAGCCTGCTGATGGCATTTGGAATTGTGACTCATGGAACAGTGACATAAATGTTTCAGGCTGCTGAGTTTGGGGATAATTTGTTACATAACAATAGATAACTCATGCCAATATTGTTGACTCAAAAGAGCCAGAAATTTCCGGTCTCAGCAGGGAGTTTGGAAGACTATAGCTTGTGAGCTAAATTCATTACACATCTTTCTTTTTTTCCCCTCTTATTGAGATACAATTAACATTCTTTTTTGTGCAGCCCCCAAGCTAGGAATTTTTTTTCACAGTTTATTTTCATCTGAACACAATAGGTTTTAAAGGAAAATCTACCCATTGTGATAGGGCACGTAGGACATGGTGACCGTTCTCTGGGAAGCCACAATCACTCCACTCAACAGTGTCTAGGAAGGACTGAACATGGCAGTCCAGACCAAGGCTAACTGTCATTTTCCATATCTGCGTCTTCAAACAGGCTGAATCTCATGCCATGAAACATCTTTTTCTCTGTTCCCATAGGCAACTCTTTCTTATGTTCTTAAACTACTTGTCACAGCACTTTCTCTCTACATCTAGTCCCGCTGCACTTCCAGATCTGATGGAAATGTCATTATTGTGTTCTGTACATGGACCATGATGTTGAAAAAATAGCACTCGCTGCACTGATTAATTCTCCTTTTGTGGTTTTACAAATTTAAAAGGTTATAAGAAAAAAGGAAACCAAACAAAAGCTAATATGTTATGGATGCTTATATTTGGAAAGCAAGTCCTAAAATATTAACTCTCTGTCCCTTTACAGAAAGTTTTGTAACCCTGGAGGTAAACCATTGCACTTCCCACAGCATGAACAGCCCTTCTAAAGTCACCTGGAAAAAACTGCAGACTGTAGAACAGAGTTGCTCGACACTCCAGATGGCTGACTCTTAAATGAGCTGTCTTCTTTAGTCTATGCCAAATGTTCTGTGTATTCCTCCACACAGGGGTAATATAATAATTATCAACCATCTCTAATTACATAAAGTTATCCAGATAGAGAATACTTGAAGAAAGAACACAAGCACCCTATATGACTATGCACATATTTAATTTTATTTTTAAGAGTATATTTAAATTAATGTACTTAAAAGTCTAGGATTTGAATAGGTTTTATGTGTCAAAGAACCCGTGTAAATGATGGATATTAATTCTGTGTTCTAGATGCCAGGAATCCCTCAGGATTTAGGCCATGAGGACAGTCAGGTAGTCAGACTGTCCATGGGGCAGTAGAAGCAAAGCAAGCTCTAGATAAGTGCTACTTTGATGGCCGTTTCTAATCTGTTTATGGTAGGAAAAGAACAAAAATGGGAGAGAAAGCATTTGTAAACTTGTATAGCAACTGATTGTCTTGAATATAAGTGCTAAAAAGATTAAAATGTTCTCTATTTTATATCTTTGGGTTTTTTTCCTTTCTAATTTTTCTTTTAATATTTGTTACCATATTTTGACCAAGTATCTACAAGGGGTTGGGATTTTTAAAACAACAGTCCTTCAACAAAGGGAGATTGAGAACGCTTTACATGGTCATTAAAAACCTTCAAATTCTGGAATTAAGTCAAGGTTTTGACGATAAGATCTATTTCTATCAATATTACAAAAATTTTGGTCAACCATAGCAATGAGCCAGAGCCCACAGGCTGAAATAAATACCCATATACTGACCAAAGATTTGTCATAGGTACTCTGGATGATCATGTACCAGTCCCACAAAGAGTTGAAATGCCTGCCTCTTCTTTCTAAATGCCCTCCCCTCTCAATATTTGGTTTAATAGGTGAGCAAGATATGCTAAAGACAAGCACTTCTATCCTCTACTCCATTAAACAGAAAAGTTCTAAGAAAAGGGATCATAATTAGTGGATGGAGATTTTGAAAATTCGCAGCACTCATTACAAGGATCACACCCTTGACACCGTCACTGGGTCTGACTTCCATGACAGACATGGCTACCAATCAACACATTCTTTCCTGCTGAGCCAAATGCAGCTTTAGGAACCTTCTTACCAGAGCATTCCAGGAAGCCACTATGAATCAGTCAGGGTCATCCCATGAGTCAAACCCTCTTTGCCATGTCCAGAAAAATGAGAAGAGCAAGGGTATCACAAGCAAGGGTATGCAAGCCTGGTTCTGACAGCCAGCCCATTTATCTCTAGATCTACATGCGTGTGTCATCTACAACACATGCATGAGGTTGGACTAAATCAGGGATTCTCACACTGGAATTCAGGATAATCTTTAAAAAATTCTGAGGCCCATTCCCCAACTATTGGTTGGGTTATTTTTTAGGCTTCCTTAGAACTGGACATGGAACAACAGACTGGTTCCAAAGAGGAAAAGGAGTATGTCAAGGTTGTATATTGTCACCCTGCCTATTTAACTTATATGCAGAGTACATCATGAGGAACGCTGGGCTGGAAGAAGCACAAGCTGGAATCAAGATTGCCGGGAGAAATATCAATAACCTCAGATATGCAGATGACACCACCCTTATGGCAGAAAGTGAAGAGGAACTCAAAGGCCTCTTGATGAAAGTGAAAGAGGAGAGTGAAAAGGTTGGCTTGAAGCTCAGCATTCAGAAAACGAAGATCATGGCATCGGGTCCCATCACTTCATGGGAAATAGATGGGGAAACAGTGGAAACAGTGTCAGACTTTATTTTTTTGGGCTCCAAAATCACTGCGGATGCTGATTGCAGCCATGAAATTAAAAGATGCTTACTCCTTGGAAGGAAAGTTATGACCAGCCTAGATAGCATATTAAAAAGCAGAGACATTACTTTGCCAACCAAGGTCTGTCTAGTCAAGGCTATGGTTTTTCCCGTGGTCATGTATGGATGTGAGAGTTGGACTGTGAAGAAAGCTGAGCACTAAAGAATTGATGCTTTTGAACTGTGGTGCTGGAGAAGACTCTTGAGAGTCCCTTGGACTGCAAGGAGATCCAACCAGGCCATTCTAAAGGAGATCAATCCTGGGTGTTCATTGGAAGGACTGATGATAAAGCTGAAACTCCAATACTTTGGCCACCTCATGCGACGAGTTGACTCACTGGAAAAGTCTGATGCTAGGAGGGATTGGGGGTGGGAGGAGACGGGGACGACAGAGAATGAGATGGCTGGATGGCATCACCGACTCGATGGACATGAGTTTGAGTGAATTCGGGAGTTGGTGACGGACAGGGAGGCCTGGCGTGCTGTGGTTCATGGGGTCGCAAAGAGTCAGACACGACTAAGCGACTGAACTGAACTGATCATCAATTCTTCGGCGATCAGCTTTCTTCACAGTCCAACTCTCACATCCATACATGACCATAGGAAAAACCATAGCCTTGACTAGACGGACCTTGCTCCTGCTGCTGCTGCTAAGTCACTTCAGTCATGTCCGACTCTGTGTGACCCCATAGACAAAAGCCCACCATGCTCCCCTGTACTTGGGATTCTCCAGGCAAGAACACTGGAGTGGGTTGCCATTTCCTTCTCCAGTGTGTGAAAGTGAAGTTGCTCAGTCATGTCCGACCCTTAGCGATCCCACGGACTGCAGCCTACCAGGCTCCTCCATCCATGGGATTTTCTAGGCAAGAGTACTGGAGTGGCTTGCCATTGCCTTCTCTGAGACGGACCTTAGGCATTGGTAATTTTAAAAGCTGCTTCAGTGATTCTAATGCACAGGCAGGCTTGAAAACCATTGGATGAGAGGATCTCTTTGGTCCTTCCAACTTTAATATCCAAGACTCTATGATCATTTGAAGTAATAATACAGTCAGTCACACAGACTTAGAGTCTACCAGTTAAACTGGATTGGTTAGGACTTGAAGAGCCGATGTAATCCCTTGGGTGGTTTATAACTAGAGAGCATAAAAGGCATAGGGATTTTGAATTATGAGGTAATAATTCTATCTTAGGCACATGTGATCATAAGCACTCAAGTGTCACTCTTGTGGTTTTTATGACTCCTTAGGATACCTTGTAGGAATTATTACAGCCCCATAAATCACTATTGCCTATTATTGGAGAAGGCAATGGCAAGCCACTCCAGTACTCTTGCCTAGAAAATCCCATGGACGGAGGATCCTGGTAGGCTGAAGTCCATGGGGTCGCTACGAGTCAGACATGACTTGAGCGACTTCACTTTCACTTTTCACTTTCACACATTGGAGAAGGAAATGGCAACCCACTCCAGTGTTCTTGCTGGAGAATCCCAGGGACGGGGGAGCCTGGTGGGCTGCCATCTATGGGGTCACACAGAGTCAGACACGACTGAAGCGACTTAGCAGCAGCAGCAGCAGCATTATTCCAGGTAGTCATAATTTAAAATAATAGTAACTGTTAATAATAATATGCATTGTAATGATGCAACTTCTTTCTTTGAGGAGCTGGATGCATTTTATAGATCTTAACTCATTAATTTTAATATTTCTGTGAAAAGGACAAAAATCCATAATCATCATCCCATTTCATAAGTGAAAACACTAAGTCAACTAGTCAACTTGTATCACACAGGTTTAAATTTGGTCCAGAATCTATAGATTGTACTCTCATGATGCTAAGCACCTACAGGTTTAAACATCCTCTCTCAAAATTTCCATAAATTGTCACCCTATTTTACTTATTCATCTATACCTATTATTTCTCAGATGCTGAAGATATACAGAGCTGAGTTAATGTTTTAGTATGAAGATGAGAGACACAGTAATAAATACTATAAAAGTGATAGTTGCTTTAATAGAACCGTGACTGCACTGAGATGAAGTGGACTGACTTCAACATTGGGAAAGGGGGAGTGCAGGTTTTCCAGAGAAAGTGGCTGGAGTCTGGATTTTGAAGCACACCCTTGAGTTCAATTGCTGTGAGATGTTGGGGAAATGTGTTGCAAGCAGAGGCATTTTGTTGAAATATGAGGCATGGTGCTGATGTCTGCTGTGTGTGAGTGGAGATGGGAGAAGATAAAGCTGCAAAATTAAGCTAGAAACAATCTTGAGGTTCTTTAGACATCTTAAGGATTGTGATCTTTTTCCTGCAATTTGTATTCATGGTTTGCATTTATATATATACATCCTCCTTTTAGTACGAAATTTTTTTGTCAGCTAATGTTTACAGGAAAAGCATTTTTTAATGTTCTCTTTGGGATATATCTTAAAATCATGGGAAAATAATAGAAGAAGTTTGCTATGGATTTCTTTATTTTTGCAAGCAAGTCTCTCAAGGTATTTCACACATCACTTGCCAACTTCCTGAACTGGGAGATGAAGGAGCCAGTGTAGAATTTTAGAATTGAAAAAGATCCTATAGGTCAACTTCAGAAGCTTTCCAACCACCCTCCACTAAACAAAGCCTCTGCTCTCAATGCCCCATCCAGTGGTACTGTGCAGCTTCTACACAGTGTGTTTCGTGGGATGCTCAGCTGTCAGAGTGCTCCATTAAAAAGAAGAGGTTCATCATTAATGTCAGTTCTGTCGTTATATAGCTTTTAAGCTTTGAGCAAATAGGTACCTTGATTTTTGTTGTCTCTATATGTCAAGTCCAATAGCTTAAACATGTAAAATTATGCCCATACTTTAAATAACCTAATAATTTTGCTTTCTAAATTAATGATATAAATATAAAAATCAAAATGAGATCTTTTCCCATTGTGGAATTGACTAGTTCCACAAAGTCACTTGTCTGAAAATATACAGCAAGAAAAGGCAGAATCAGATCTAGAATTTAGGCCTATTCATTCCCCTATTGATTTCCCCCAGGTAAACTACTGCACAATGATAACAATAGTAGATAAATACTCAAATGGGCTTTGGAAAGCTTAATATAGAACCTGACGAGAAATAAAGTGATTCATCCACCTCTCCAGGTATCTATTTCAATGGTTCCATTAGCAATAGAATTTATCTTCTGGATGCATAATTGATAAAAAAATAAAAATAAAAATAGATCTTTAATCTAAGTCTCTAAGTACAATTCATACCACAGTAAAGCAATCATTTCTGCAAAACTCAGGGGTGTGATTTCATTATGCCACGTTTTTAAATCCCCTTAAAGCTCACTGACAAGGCTTTCAGCCAAGTTCAGCCTGAGAGATGTTGATCTCCGCGTGGGATGACTAATTCCCTCTTCTGTAAGTAAGGGTCTCCTTCATTTCTAAAAATGATCCTATCAAGGTAAATATTTCATTTCCATTTAAAGCAAATGACTTAAAACTCCAAATCTAAGAATGATTGCGACGCAAGACTTGGGCTGATGAAAAAGTCATCCAAGAGTTTAGATGGGGAAATGGAGGAAAGGACTTCAGGGTGACTTGGTTTGCCTTCTTCTGAAGATAGAAGCTTACCTTTGGGGTACCATGCTTCGTGCTCTGGTTCCCCCAGAGCTCCTTCTTCCTTCCTGAAGCAGTCATCTCTAGGAGGACTAGGGAACATCAAAGAATGCAACTTTCTGGGAATCCCACCAGGACTATGCTATTCAGTATGGTTGCCACTAGACTGAATGACTGAATTGTGGCTAATCTGAAGTGAAAGCTGTTGTCAATGCAATCTATGTAAGATTTCAAAGCACTTGCTGTGAAAAAAAGATTGTTAAATACTCATAGTTTTTATATTGCCTACATGTTGAAATGATATTTTGGATATATTGATTTAAGTGATTCTTAAAATAAAAAAAAAGATAGGTGTTTAAACAGTATAGAGTTGCAGATAGTTTACAATTGGTGTAAGCCAGCATGGATAGCAATAATTTTTTTACAGACCAGTAAAGGAAATGCAACTCTGTTTAATTCAGTTCAAGGAGTATTAAGTAAGTGTCCACAGTGCACTTGGTAATATTTTAGTCCCTGGGAATGCAAACATGAGAAAAGCACTGTCTCCATTTTCAAGGGATTGAAAAAGTCACACAGCAATGATTCAAAATGAAATGGTTTCTGTTTCATGCTTGACTTACATTGCCAATATTCAGCATGGATCACATCAGATGAACGCAAATATAATATAGGTCTGTTGGACTCAAGTCAACAAGCATGTTTTGGGTATTGGGCACGTAGTACAAGGTCAAGGAGCATCTGATGAATAAGACAATGTACCTGCCCTAAGACTGTGATCCAGCTTCTCATAAAAGTGGCAGGACATTTGCAGCAACATGGATGGGCTTGGAAGGCATTATGCTAAGTGGAATGAGTCAGATGGATAAAGACAAATACCGTATGATATCACTTATATGTAGAATCTAAAAAATACAACAAACCAGTGAATACAACAACAAAAAAGCAAGTTCACAGATATAGAGAACAAACTAGTGGTATAAGGAAGCAGGCAATGACAGTTAGGGGTAAGGGATTAAGAGGTACAAACTGTTATGTATAAAATAAGCTACAAAGATATATTGTGCAACACAGGGAGTATAGCTAATATTTTATAATACTATAAATGGAGTATAATCTTTAAAATTGTGATCACTATATTATATATCTATAACTTCAATATTGTAATATCAGCTATACCTCAATAAAAAGGAATGTTTATAGGAATACAGAAGTATCTAGTATTCAATAACGTAACATTAGATATGGCATCTAATCAAGGATTATCAAGCATGCAAAAGAGGAAAACATGATATCCTCAAAAAAAAGGTGTTAAAGGGAAAAAGAAGGATAGAGTGTGTGACATTCTGTCAAAGGAAGAATTATGTGTAAGTCTTACTAAGTACATTTTATTAATAAGAAGCATCTATATGTTTCCAGCATCTGCGTTTGTGACCTCAGTTCATCAAAATCGCATGGGCTTGAGCATAGGGAAGCTGGATATTATGTGCTGTGATCATTTCACCTTCAGAAATAGGCCCAGTATTTCTTTTTCACTTTTTGGAGTGTATTTTATTTGAAGATTTTGTTGTTCAGTAGCTAAGTCATGTCCAACTCTTTCAGGAACTGCAGCATGCCAGGCTTCTCTGTCCTTCACATGTTCAAACTCATGTCCATTGGGTCAGTGATGTCAGTTTGAAGATAACTGCCACCTAATAATTCAAACTGCTCTCTTCATGGACTTTGTCTCTTAAATTTTATAATAGGACAATAGTCCTACAGTAAAACAAAATTATGTGCCAGAGATAAATGCCTGAGGTTCTAGGTCCTCCATATTTTAACCAAGATTGTTTCCTGTAACCTGTTTCCCTCAGGTGGGAAACAAATATTGGCAAAACAGCTTTGACATTAGGAAAAGAGGTGATTGCTCAGATCACATGAGACCAAGAGGTGACCCAGAATTAGAGTATCTGACCCCTTCTTCCTCTGTGTCCTTACCCTGTCCTTCTATAGGTCAGGATGTGCCCACTATAGCATTTGATATTGACCATTCTTAGAGACTCCTGAATGCAGGGACATTGTTTTATCATTGCAGATCTAGAAAAGAGCACTGAATCTCACACACATACTAATCTTAGCAGATGTTTGTTGAACACAAGTCTGGAGAACATCAGCATGTTTGAGGAGGTGGGAGAGAAAGATCAACAGGTCATGTTGTATGGATTTTTTTAACACCAATTTCCAGAATGCCCATATCTCTTGCTATTCTACACAATAAACTACCAATAATACTGGAGGAAGTAAAGACAGTAGAAGGCAGATAAAAGTCATTATGCAATTCTTAAAAATGCATAGAAAAAAGACTGGAAGGAATTGTGCCAACATTTAAAATCTTTTTTTTTATATATATGCAGTAAGATTATGGGTGATGGTTTGCCTACATTTAAATATTTTTTCTACAGTTCCTCTTTTCTAAATTCAACATGTCTTAGCTTTGTAATAACTTTGTGAGCTACAAAATTAACTGTGTATGTCCCTTTTTCTTTTGGCCACTGAAGAGATTAAAGGCAATTTGTAGAAATTATAGTAGTTACGTAGGTGATTGTTTGGTGGAGTTGCTTGCAATGGCATGTTAGTATGTTCAATGAAATGGAAACATGTTGAATATACAGTAAGTCTTTCTGCAAAAAAATTCACTGTATTTGTATTTACAATTATTATAGTATCAGTGAAACCGGTAATAAACAATAATTTTATATTTCTTTCCCAGAGTCTAGATTAACCTTTTCCCCTTCTGCAAAGGATTACATAAAAAGGAACTCTAATTTAAATACAAAATGAATCATATTTGCAAGTAAAACCACAAAAACTCCTGGGGCTTGTATTTCTTTAATGCTGAAAATATTTGTTAAAAGTTATATTTCCTGTTGTTTTATATTTAATGAATATGACTTTGCCTCCAGACTCTGTTTTCTTACACACTCTCCAGAAACAGTTCACGGAGTATCATAAGCAAATCTATTTTTAAATGCTTTGAACATATTAATAATAATTAGTGTTTTGTGTAGGCTTTTTGTGTATCATGTTCAACCTCTGAAATTAACTGAAATGCTATTTTCCTCAGCATCTGATCAGGCTTTTCTTTCACTAAACTAGTAAGCTAAAATATTATAAAATCACCAAAGTTTTCAAAATTATTCAAAGGAAGTGGTTTTATTTAAAAGATTTGCTGTCTCAGTTTGCAGTTGCACAAACTTCAGAATTATTTTTGTCAGGAGATTCCCTGAGTGCTAGAGAAAAGGCCATATTAGGAACTGTGGAGGACACAAAACAACGTGGAATGGATATTGCTTGCGAGCTTAAATTCTAATTGAGAAAAACAAGACATGAAAACACACACATTGGAAGTATGAGAGAGGTAATAAAGACCACAAGAAAAACACACAGTGCTTTGGAAATAAGAGAAGGGGATAAGAGATTAAGTGTCATGTGAGCTAGAACTGGAGGAGTTGAATGCAGATATGTAGGTAGAGATGAGTACGACAAGCATTATCGCTTTGAGTGCTTATCTTCCATATTCAGTTGTAACTATTGGTTTACATGACTCTCTCTATTTCACTAGACAATGAACTCTGAAAGCCAGAACTACATCTCAGTCCCTTCACATATCCTCAGTTCCTAAGACAGTGACCAGAACATAGCACTGACGTGCATTTGTTGAACACTGACTAGAATGAGAAAAAGTACAGTGGTAAATCCTGGGAGCTTTGGGGATGAGTAAAGGCAGGATGCCAAGGGTGATGAGTTCAGTTTGCTGGACAATAGCTGTATGAAGAGAAGGGAGAGACCAGCTGAGTAATTTGAGTTGGGGACAGCTCCTAGCAGGTCTACAGTGCCAGGTTTGGACATCCTCCTATATGTCCCTGGGGACCTGTGGATATAGGGAAGGACGTTGTCAATGCTATATGTAAGACTTGGTGATCAATTGTCATCTTCGTCAATTTGGGCTTTCATAACAAAATACCAGAGAATGGGTGGCTTAAACAGCAAACAGTTATTTCTCGTGGTTCTGGAGTTTGGGGAGCTCAAGGATCAGTTTGGTCAGCAAACCTTGGTGTCTGGTGGGGGCCCACTTCCCAGTTTATAGAAGACTTTCTTCTTATTGTCTTTGTATGACAGAAAGGGCAAGAGAGTTTGGGGAGGGGGTCCTCTTTTACAAGGGCACCAATCCATTTCCTAAGGTGTCTGCCCTCTATCTAATTGCCTACCTAAAGCGTGATGTGTGGTCAGCAGCTTCATTTGTATCTGACTCTTTGTGAGCCCATGGACTGTATAGCCTGCCAGCCTCCTCTGTCCATGGGATTATCCTGGCAAGAATATTGCAGTGGGTTGCCAGTTCCTCCTCCAGGGGATCTTCCTGACTCGGGGATTGAACCTGCCTCTCCTGCAGCTCCTGCATTGGCTGGGTTCTTTACCACTGAGTCACCTGGGAAGCCCCCACCTCCAAATATCATCACCTTGGTGGTTAGGATTTCAACCTAAGAATTGTTCAGGGACACAAAAGTTCAGAACATAATACCTGACCAGAGATAATACTGATCTGTATAAAGTAGAGGTAGTATTACAGACAGGGAAAGCAAGGGTGGGGATGGAAGAGATCTCATGCGTAGAACCAATAGGACATGGCAACTGAGCGAGTGTAGGGTTCGCAAAAGGAAGTGGAGTGAATGTAACTGAGGTTGACTATCACAGCAGCTGAGAAAATGTTCCCGCTTTTAAGAAGAAGAAAGAGACATGTGTGAGAGGACTGAGGTCTCTATTTTAACTGTGTTGGGTTTTAACTCTATTTCAACTGATGCCCAGCTTCACAAAGCCAGCAAATAGTTCAACATGAGATCATATTCGGATCTTCTACTTCCAACTGAATGCTACTCCAGGACATAATGGTCTCCTTATTCTGAAATCCATGAATGATTGGCTTCAGCTTGAGACTCTGCAATTGAAATAAATTACACCTATACTTTGAAATAAGTAATTCATTGATATGGACTGAATTCTATCTCCCTAAAACTCATATGTTGAAGCCCTTTTCCCCAATGTGACTGTATTTAGAAAAAGGGCTTTTAGGGGATGATAAAACTCCAATACTTTGGCCACCTCATGTGACAAGTTGACTCACTGGAAAAGACTCTGATGCTGGGAAGGATTGGGGGCAGGAGGAGAAGGGGATGACAGAGAATGAGATGGCTGGATGGCATCACCGACTCTATGAATATGAGTCTGAGTGAACTCCAGGAGTTGGTGATGGATAGGGAGGCCTGGTGTGCTGTGATTCATGGGGTCGCAAAGAGTCAGACACGACTGAGCGATTGAGCTGAACTGAACTGAAAGTTCAGTGCGGCTTCCCAGGTGGTGCTTGTGGTAAAGAACCTGCCTACCAATCCAGACAGACATAAGAGATACAGGTACAATGCCTGGGTTGGGAAGATCCCCTGGAGGAGGGTACAGCAACCCACTCCAGTATTCTTGCTGGGAGAATCCCATGGACAGAGGAGCCTGGCAGGCTATGGCCCACAGGTTCACAAAGTGTTGGACATGACTCAAGCAACTTAACATACACATGCAAGGTTGAATGAGGTTTTAAAAATGGAGTTCTAATCCAATAGAACTGGTGGTCTTACAAGAAGAATAAGAGTCTCTCATTTTTAATCCACATACATGCACTGGGGAAAGGCCATGTGAAGACACAATGAGAAGGCTGCCATCTGCAAATCAGGAAAGAGCCCTCACCAGAAACTGACCATGTTGGCACCCTGACCCCAACCATCCAGAACTATGAGAAAGTAAATTTCTGGTATGTAAGCCACCCAGTTTATGGTATTTTATTATAGCATCCTTAAATGACTAAGATGTACATGTTTATAAATCAGGCAATAAGAAGTTCAACAATCTTTGAGATGAATGATCACTCCAACACAAACTTTACTTTTTCTTTTAAATAGCAAGTTAATTTTTCATGTGAGTTTGTGTTTTTAATCTGAATAAACTAAATGCTCTCAACTCTTCCCTAGTCAATAGCCTGTATGATCCTTTGGGAAGAGCCTGCATTTTGTCCACCATGGCCACTGGCATAGGGAAGGCACTCAACTATTTCTTTCTGAGTGAATAAGTATTATTCTTTTCCCTGCCTGAGTGGTAGAACACCACTAAATCTTAACCTGAGCAGAGGTTTTCCTTCCTCAGAAATCTAAATGACACCAACCTAGGGATATATAACGTGTGGTTTTTTTTCCCCAAACATATTATATCCGTCCTTACTTTCTACGTTCAACAAACAACACTAAATAAGCAGTACAGGAATGGTTTTATATCACTAACAAATATGGAATAGTAGCTTCGTTTTACAGAATCCTTTTGACCCGTTCAGAGGGAAAAAAAAATTGAGAACATGTAAATTTCCCAAATGGAGAAAATTATTAAGGTATTTAGCAGAGCAAATGAAAATATTTAACTTTTATTTCTATGTATCAAAGGAGAAGTGAGGTAAGCAGTAAATGATTTTGTATGATGCTAGAAAACAAAAATAACACTTCTTTAGAGTTTAACAGCACAATTTTATTCTATTTGGTTTTAATTTATAAGAGGATATGGTTGAGCCTGGGCTTCCCTGGTGGCTCAGCAGTAAAGAATCTGTCTGCTATGCAGGAGACGTGGGTTCAATCCCTGTGTTAGAAAGATCCTCTAGAGGAGGAAATTGCAACTCACTTCAATATTCTTGCCAGGAAACCCCATGAACAGAGGAGCCTCATGGGGTATAGTCCTTGGAGTCTCAAAGAGTTAGACACAACTGAGTGACTGAACACTCACTCACTCATGACTGACCCTACAATATTGGCATGTTACAGTCATTATCCACTGTATGTCACCTAATTACTTCAACCTCACTGTTGCAAGCCAGTGGTTAATCTCCATCTTATTGGCTTGACTTCTGCTCATTTTGCCTTTCTCTTCAGACCTGCCTTGATGAACAAAACAAGGCACTTTCAGCTTTCTTCACATCGTTCAGAGGCAATTAGCATGGTCAGGAAACTTCCAAAATAATCTTGAAATGTAAGACAGTGTGTAAAAGTGCATGACAACAGAAACGTACTAAGACTAAAATGGCTCAAATTTTAAGGCTAATTTTTAAAAGGAAAGATGAGAGAGAAAGCAGTTTACCTTGACTCCTCAGAATATCCAACCTGATTGTCACCATAAAGCCTGTCTGCTCTGCCACTTGTGAGTGTTTATCTAGGATCTGTCTCTGGGAGAGGTACTCATACGGCAGATCGGTGGCACGACTGCGCTGGGAACTAACGGGCCATTACTGACTCGTTGTCTATTCATTTCAGATTGTTTCTATGGAGGATTTATAGAAACAATACCAAGGTAGCACCAAGGTGGCTATCAATGCTGTTTACAGACAATTTAGAGGAATAAACCTGCAGTTATGCCCAGGCTGGCTTCCCCTGTGGTCCTGGGGCCTCGTGTTCTAATCCTATTGTGACGTGATTGTTTCCCCATAAACTGCTCCACAGAGGCTTATAATTGGCGTACAGGTTCAAATTAGATTGCTGTGTGTTTAGGAAAGCAGGGGTCATTTCACATCAGCATCTCTCATTAAGAAGCAGGCAATGAAGTTCTCCATTATAGGAAATCTAACCTATATATTTTCTTTTATTATAAAGAAAATACCCAGAGTCTATACTCACAGACCCATGCACACATACATTCTCCATCTTGTCTGTCATCAACATGAGGAGGTGGAAGAGGGTAATGTGAAAATGCAAAACACTTTTCTGAGAACAGCAATTAAATATTCACCAGCAATGTATCATGGAACAGCGGCTTCAGGAGCTAAAAAGGGGAGACAGGAGAGAAATGAATGGATGAAAAGTCCAGCAATTAGTTCTGCTGTCTTCTAATAATATCGTGAGATGATGGTGACCAAGAAGCCAAGAAGGTCTATTATCCCTGTGTTTTCAACTCTAGATATGGGTGATCTCAAGTGAGGTCTCAGGAGAAAATACCTTCTTTGTAAATCCCTGAGCTTCTTTTAAAAATCACCAAAGAAGTCTTCAAACCACTGACAGCAAGATTTATTTATTAAAGGGTAACATACACACAAGGCTTCCCTGATAGCTCAGTTGGTAAAGAATCAGACTGCAATGCAGGAGACCCTGGTTCAGTTCCTAGGTTGGGAAGATCCACTGGAGAAGAGATAGGCTACCTACTGGGCTTTCCTTGTGGCTCAGCTGGTAAAGAATTTACCCACAATGCGGGAGACCTGGGTTCGATCCCTGGGTTGGAAAGATCTCCAGAGAAGGGAAAGGCTACCTGCTCCAGTATTCTGGCCTGGAGAATATCATGGGCTATATAGTCCATGGTGTTTTAAAGAGTTGGGCACGGCTGAGTAACTTTCACTTTCAATCTGCACATGGAGCAAGTTTGCTGTCTGGATAGTTGAAACCTGCAAGGTTGCTGTCTGTATAGTTCAAATCTGGGCTACACAACATTAGTGAAAAGAATAATTAACATTTCTGATGCTGTAAGTGAATAAATACTTCTCAGGTCTTTGCTTCAGCCTTTCTATGACCCATGGAGGGAAGAAAAATATATATTTAAAGGAGGCCAATAGGAAGAGAAAATTATGTAAACCAAAAAGTATGTAATGTTAGAAAATGAAGAAGCAAAACAGCAAAAAATAAATTATGATTATGAATGGAAAAGGAATGTCAGCAACAGCAGGAGAATTGATAAGTAAAAAAAAACACAATTTAGGTCTATTAAAAAGTAAGAGGGACTCCCCTGGTAGTCCAGTGGTTAAGAATCTGCCTTGTAATGCAAGGGGACGTGGGTTCGATCCCTGATCAGAGGACTAAGATCCCACATGCCGTGGAGTGACCAACCCCACCCACTGCAACTATATTGAGATACTTCAGCATCCCTCTCCCAACCTTCCAAATTCCTCAGCTGTGCCTTCAGGAGATGCCTTAGGATGACCTTCAGGGCTGTTCTAGAAGCCTTTTGCTTTGCATAGCAACCTGTGAATTCTCTGCTCCTTCTGTGCTTATGTGTATCAAGCAGGCATAATTCCCATTGGTGAAAGCTTGCTGTCTTTGGGATCTATAATGTAAAGTCTACTGGGATACAAAAACTTCCTAGAGGTTCAGAAGTACAACCTAACACCATCATCCAGGGACACATTACAAGATCTTGCCCTCAAAGGCTGCAGCCACCAACCAAAAAGCTATCTTTATGCAATTTCTTTTCCCATCATTTCAGTAAGTCTTCTAGTGACATTGTATTCTTTCCAAAACACACCAGCACACTAGGTGAACCATCTGTGATATTGTCTGACATGAAGCAGGACACACTAGCTGGTGTATTCACGATGGGGCCAATCTAAGTTCCTCATATGCTATTGCTATAGGCTCTGAATCTCTGGGAAGCATTCTCCCCTATCCCACCCAAGCACCAGCTGCTTCCTTGCTAGTATTTTTCCGCTATAACTTCAGAGACAGACCTAAAAGACATGCTTCTTTGCTTGAAAGTGATCTTAGGGCAGTTGCCAACAAGAAGACTGTATCCTAGAGGTCCCAAAAATGATGATCATAAAACGTCCTTCCCATCATTTGTTCCTAAGACAAAAGTGGGAAAAGGCAGAAATAAGATGTAAGACCTCGAGACTATTAACCTCATCATCCAGCAACTTGAGGGGAGGATGTTCTAGAAAATCTCTAGATCCCTTCTCTGATAATTCTATCACTGGAACTCTGAGGGGTTCCTCTTCCCCAGTTCCTTCCTCCATGTTTCACTGGCTTGGTTGTTGTTGAGTGGCTTAGTCGTGTCCAGCTCTTTGTAATCCCGTGGACTGCAGCATGCCAGGCTTCCTTTGTCCTGCCTGGCTTATTCCCCAGTTTTCTCCAAGGTGAAGCCTTAAGAGTAAGTACTTAAAGAGCCCCCTCTGAGTCTCTTTTACAAGCAAAAGAGAATGAACACTCTATACCCCATCTGAAACCCTAGCACACCAGTGGTTTGAATGGATTCCTTTCACCACCAGAAAGCTCTGTTACGTAATGTAACTATTAGGCCAGGCAGAACTTCATCTGATGATAAATGACAGGTCACAGCAAGTTCACTGCCAAGAACAGAAGTTGCACATCAGTTCTAGCAAGGGCACACACATAGGAAGGCACACAGGAGCCGTTGATAACCATGTCTGAGCCCAATAATTATTATTAGGTGAGGAAGAGTGATCAGCACCCTCTCTCTTTCTGCTGATTTAGTAAAGCACAACTATGAGGGGTCAAATTTACAAACCCAATGGCACTCTTTTCCCAGATACATAATGCAGTTTCTAATGAGCTAATAAATGCTGTGTGTGTGTGTGGTTGCAGATGTGTGCTTAATCTAAGAAACTTAACCTTTTTAGGTGGCAGGGGCATCTCCAACCACCAGAGTTTCTTTCCTTTCTACTAAATCACAGCCCTACCATAAACTTTCTTTGAAACCTTGCGAGACAGCAGAAAAGAGTTAAAGAATTCCCCTTCTGGCTGCACTTTGAATCTTCTTAAAACCTAATTCAAAGTATTGTCCTTCTTTTGTAGACACAAGTCTATAAATTCATTCTCCGGATAGAAGTTTTGAAACAAAACATGGGGACTTCTGAGACATGAAGAGCTCCTTAGTAATTAAGATAAAATAAGGATTCCCACATTGGTGTGCTGAAACAGATCTGTGCAACAGCTCGATACTTCACTGGGCTAAAGCCCATCTGGGCCATCGAGTTGAAAACTGCTGTATTATTATTCTTTGATGTCTACAGCTTAGTAGCACAAAGCTGGTCTCTGAGCACTTACTCTCTATAAAGAAACTCCAAATGTTTGGCCTTTGGGCTGTAAATATTGTGTCACCATTGATTTTTAACATATAAAGTGTATTTTCCTGAATGTCAAGTATTTTCAAAGTGCAGGGCCTCCCAAGAGCACAAAGTAGAAGGAATTAAAGACAGTTTAAGAGCTAAAGCTACAGGCAAGTGGGGAAGAAAGGCAAAGGAAGGAAGAAATAAAAGGGAGAAATGAATGAGACCCATATTCCAAGAACTGTGTTCTCTCTCATGGGTGAGTTTCAAATGTTACATGAAAATTTATCTCGTCAGTGAAGGCACGTTAATATCAGCATTATCAGGTCCGTTCCTTTATAAACACGACTGTGCAAATGCTACCAACAGCACTAGAGTGAAATCTCTGTAAGGACTTTATCTCCTTCTTTTCAATCTCTTTACTCTTCATAGTAAAGAAATGCAAACAGTATTTGTTCAATGAAGAAATTCTACCAAATCGTCTATTTCCTGAAAAGTGAACTTATATTTCAAATACCGTTAGAACTTCAAATTATTAATAGAAAATAAAACTATTAGAAAATAATTCTGAGCAGTTATGAGCACATTGAAAAGTCTGTCAAGTACACACTACTATATTTTAAATGGATAACCAACAAGGACTTACTGTATAGCACAGGGAACACTGCTCAGTGTTACATGGCAGCCTGGATGGGAGGGGAGTTTGGGGTTAGAAGGGATCCATGTGTGTGGATGACCAAGTCCTTTTGCTGTCCACCTGAAACTATCACGGTAACATTACTAATCAGCTAGACTCCAATATAAATTAACAAGTTTAATAAAAAACAAGAGAGAGGAAATGTTAAAAAAATAAAAGTCTGTCAAATTTCATGTTCTTTTTTGGGAGGCATGATGTTGAAGACGGTCTGATTTAAAGCAAATAGAGTGACATTTTCCGGGTTTTTGTTGAAGTGAAGGGAAATGTCCTGAGCTGTATTCCAGACACACAGCGGATCACCTTGCTCTTTCTTTATCAGCCTCCTGAGCCAAGTAATAATAGGACCATCAAGTTCTGACTCTGACCTCCTAGATGCAAGCTGAGAAGACCCTTGGGACTCAGAGGAGCTGGGGGAGATATTCTCTTTCCCTCAGTCAATCAGACAGATGCAACCAAAGTTAGGGCAAATCTCTTTATACAAAGCCTTCCCAATTTGCAATTTCCATGTGCGAAGCTAAAAGAAATAAAGGTTTTGTCACTTATCTTAAAAAGAAGTAGTAATAAGTATCATATCACTGGACAAATTTTCAGATCCCTCATTGCTTTATAAAACTTGATATAATATACATCAATATATAATGCAAGTAATGGCTCAATTTCAAAAGAGCTTAAATACAAACTTGTAGGTTAAAAGCCCAAAGAAATAAAATTGCAAAACTATAGCATTTCCAGTACAGTCCAGAAGAGAATCTAAGGAAAAAGATTTTTAGCAAGCAAATATGTCAACTCACTGATATTAAAAGAGTACATGCTAAAACTGTTCTCAACAACTTTATTCAAATTATTCATCTTTTTGTTATAAAGCTGCGATGGCTTTCTTGGGAATTCTAGGGTGACTGTTTCTGATTCTGATAATCCATTTCTCTCATGGCCCCCTCTGACCCCATCTTCTATCTTCTGTAACTGCTCCGGACCATCACTAATTAACTGGGAAAGTGCCTTGATATCTATCCTTCAGCTATTATCTAGCAAGAAATACTTGCGCCACTTGAGCATGCTCTGTCTATACTTAATACACCAATCATGCATGCTCTCTAAGGGTGTTTCTACAACTGTTCATAAAAAGTAAATTGACTACTTTAAATTCCATATAAAATGTCAATAAATTCATTCTGACTATGTTCAGTGCAAATCAGGCAGTATTAATTGAGCTCCCCTCATACACTCGGCTAAATGTCTAGGCAAATCACAAAAGGAAAAGCGAAATGAAATTAGCCTTTGCCAAGGAATAGGCAACCTCAGTTCCGTCTCTAACACAAAGTCACTGCATAGTCTTTGACCCATCATCTCTTTGCCCTATTTTTAAAATTAAAATGACTAGCCTCGATGAACTGTAAGGTCTCTCCAGTATTTCAAATAATCCCTGTGCCTTTACCAGCCTTTGAGTCTTTGTGTTTTTTATATGCTCTAAGTAAGTTGTAAAGTGGTGTATGAGGTAGGGACTGAAAGAAATGAAGGCTAAAACTGAGGGATTAAAATTGTCTATGTCTGTTGTTTGAGAAAAACAGAAATCTGAAGTCAAACAAAGGACATTGTTTGTGTTTATGGGACTGTAAATATAATACTTGTAAGAAGGTGGGGATATTTGCTTTCAGATCTATTTTATTCAAGAAACTATTTGATTAAGTTGTCTAAAATTCTGATGACAACAGATTAAATCCAAAATTATGTTAAAATATTGATAATGCAAGGGCCATTTTTTAAAAATTAAGACATTTTAGGTTTTTATTCTTACTTGCAATGAGAAATTTTTTTTCTCCTTAATTGGGGATAAAACAAAGTCATAAACCAAAATTCTATGTGAAGTGCATCTGTAAAGGATGACAGACCATTTGAACAATTCCCAAGGAATTTTAATTGGAGTTATTCTGAGCGTGCTAGCTTCCAACTATTGCTCAAAATCATTAAATGTTATTGATGGCAGTGTTAATTGTGAAAATAATCACAGGCCGAGGTTAGCAATGAAATCATAATGAAGTGATATCATGTTGTTATAATTTTATTTCTTCATTAATTATTCCTCCAAAGCAATCATCACTAAAATCTACACATACTCCAGGCTGGGTGTCTTAAAATTCAATTCTCTTTGAGGAATCTGTAGTTATTCAGATCAACAATTTTGAGACATAGCATATTGCGTTTTTCATTCCACTTCTTTTGATCACATTTGATTATCTGATAATATACTCAGTGCTCAGTTTGGGAATAACATACTCTTCTCACTTCATTACACAAGATAAAGTAAACACATTTTATTTACCTATACCATCTTAATTCCATGGCTGAATTAAAAGCTAATATTCACTGAATTGTTCACTCAATCCCTAACTTTGTGCCAGGCATTGTTTGGGGGACTGTGGCTATATCCCTAACCAAAACAAAACAAAACAAAAATGTCTTGCCTTCTGGCAACTTACATTCTGGTGTTGAGAAGGCAGATAATAAACATAATAAACACACAAAAAAATGACAAGTGCTATTCAGAAAGCGGCAGTACATATGTTGGTCTCTTTTCCCTTATATAATGGTTCAGTTGAGGTCATGAATAATACATCTTGTTTCCACAAAGCATTCAGATACTGACATAATTAGACTCATTTCTGAGGTCTTCCTATAGTTCATGCATCAAACGCAGGCCCTTCAGGCAGCTGCGCTTGGGTCTGTAGGCATGGGATGTTAAAGAGAGGAGCGTAGTCATGCTAACACTGCCCTCACTCCCTTACAGATAGAGGGTGACAGTGACTGCCCAAGGCATTCTAATTACAAAGTATTTAGTAGTCAGGATCGAGCACACGCCTGCCAGAAACTTGAGAGGAGGGGCGCTGCATCAGGATTTTTATCCTACACAGGAACCCAGCTGGAAGCCAAGTTCTAAAGATGCTGGTGGCAGCATTAAAACCACATGCCTTCGGAGTTCAGGTGGGAGCCCAGGAATTCTCTCCTTACAAGGGTAGGTACAAATACATCAATCTCAGTCTCTCATTCCACAAGAACCAGCCTCGGTCTTTGAAGCCAAGACTCTGCTTCTGCCACTACTTAGAATTAAAACAGGCTTTTACAAAGCCCACTGACTACACTTCCTCCCTGGACGTATATCTGAAGGGTTTCCAAACAAGGCATGTGAGTGTTTCCCAGAAAAGATACCGTTTGATTGAGGCTAATACACAGGGCTTCCCTGGTGAATCAGACAGTAAAGAATAGGCCTGCAGGGCAGGATATCCGGATTCAATCCCTGCGTGAGGAAGATCCCCTGGAAAAGGGTTAGGCTACCCACTCCAGTATTCTTGGGCTTCCCTGGTGGCTCAGATGGTAAAGAATCCACCTGCAATGTAAGAGACCTGGGTTCTATCCCTGGGTTGGGAAGATCCCCTGGAGAAGGGCATGGCAACCAACTCCAGTATTCTGGCCTGGAGAATTCCATGGACAGAAGAGACTGGTGGTGTACAGTCCATGGGGCTGCAGAGAATCGGACACAACTGAGCGGCTAAGTGTGCTCCCACACACACATGCATACCTATACACCACTATCAAATTACTGCCAATAGATGGTATTGAAAGTTAAGTAGCAGGCAGATGTTTAAATGGCTCCACAAATTTAGAAGTGAACATATTAAATCATAAGTCTTAGAGTGCAACTTCAAATTTTACAGACTTGGAGGAACTTATTATTGAAGTGAAAAACTAATAAACATTTTTCTGAGCAGATAAAAAAATTTAACCAACTGTCTGCTGTTGCTTTGGGTTTTTTTTTGGCCAATCAGTTTATCTGCTCACTTTCTTTTTCTCACTATTGTCTTATATAAAACTCTTAGAAAACAGAAAGAAGTCCATAAAACAAGGCTGTTTCCCAGAGAGTCAGAAGTAAACTTAGAGGGGAAAAAGCCAAATCCACTTACTTATTGTATATACCTGCTTTGACAATCTGATAATAATTGGAGGTATAAATAATTAACTGCTAACTCAATGCCACCTTGTAGGTGGAAATCAGGAATCTCATTTTGCCTATAATTAAGTTAATGAAGCAGAACCATGCAAAACCTAAAATTCATTTTGTTTTTCTACAATTTAGGGAATGCAAACACCCAAATGGCTCCCAGTGAAATCTTACTTTATTCACTGAACTTATACCCATTGTCTTTATAGACCTTGTTTGTCATGTGGTGTGCTTAGTTGCTCAGTCGTGTCTGACTCTTTGCGACCCCATAGACTGAAGCCTGCCAGGTTCCTCTCTCCATGGGGATTCTCTAGACAAAAATACTGAAGTGGGTTGCCATGCCCTCCTCCAGGGGATCTTTCCAAGCCAGAGATCGAACCCAGGTCTCCCACATTTCAGGCAGATTCTTTACCAACTGAGCCATCAGGGAAGCCCTTGTTTGTCATAGTCACGTGTAAAATATTACTTTGGAACTATTTCGGATTAAAAAGTGAGGTACCAAGGAGGACCTGAAATATTCTCAAGGCTGAGTCTCTACCTGCAGCAATGGCTCCTCAAACACCCTAGACAAGTTTGCATTTATCCCATTTTAAAGATGTTCACTGAAGGAGATTCTAAACTTCCCTCTCTATGAAACTCACTTCAGCATTAAACAGTTTCTTGATATGGAAAATACATATTTAATTGTACTCAATACCTGTTGCTGTACTTTGCAATCAGTTTCCTCTGTCTGCCTTTCCCAAAGACAGCATGGGAGCTACCATCACATTCCTATGTACATCAGTTCCTGTGTAAAACCTACTATCAGGCTGTGGCCAGGCCCCTCTTTTCTTTCCCATCATAAACGTTCTAGTTCCCTTATGGCTGCCAGGGGGGAAGGATGGAAGAGGGAGTTTGGGATTGACATGTACACACTACTACATTTTAAATGGATAATCAACAGGGATACATATGTGCTAAGTCACTTCAGTTGTGTTCAACTCTTTTCAACCCCATGGATTGTAGCCCACCAGGCTCCTCTGTCCATGGGACTTTTCAGGCAAGAATATTGGAGTGGGTTGCCATTTCCTCCTCCAGGGGATCTTCCTCACCTAGGGATGAAACCCACATCTCTTAGGTCTCCTGTTTGGCAGGTGAGTTCTTTACCACTAGCACCACCTCTCTCTCTCTTTATATATATATATGTGTGTGTGTGTGTGTGTGTAAAACAAAGAGTCCTTTCGACTGCAAGGAGATCAAACCAGTCAATCCTAAAGGAAATCAACCCTGAATATTCATTGGAAAGACTAATGCTGAAGCTGAAGCTTCAATACTTTGGCCACCTGATGTGAAGAGCTGACTCACTGGAAAAGACCCTGATGCTGGGAAAGATTGAGGGCAGAAGGAGAAGGGGGTGACAGAGTATAAGTTGGTTGGATGGCATCATCCCAATGGACGTGAGTTTGAGCAAACTTCGGGAGATAATGAAAGACAAGGAAGCCTGGTGTGCTGCAGTCCATGAGGTTGCTAGGAATCAGACATGGCTGAGTGACTGAATAACAAATAACAAATATATGTGTACGTGTATGGTGGTGGTGGTGGTGGTCTAGTTACTAAGTCATGTCTGACTCTTTGCGACCCTGTGGACCATCACCCACCAGGCTCCTCTGTCCATGGGATTCTCCAGGCAAGAATACTGGAGTGGGTTACCATTTCCTTCTCCAGGGGATCTTCCTGACCCAGGGATCAAACTCAGGTCTCCTGTATTGGAGACAGATCCTTTACTGACTGAGTCACCTAGTCCTAAAAATCCTTACCATTCATAAACCACTCTAGACTCAGAGCAGTAGTGTCTTATCCCTTCAAGTTTGTTTCATCCAGAAATCTTGCTTCTAATTTCCTAGATGTTAAGAATTAGAATGTTTACAATTTAGTTCAGAAGCAGATAAGTCCCAATGAAAAGGGGTCCCTTTTGGTAATTTCTGGATTTTTCTGCACATGACCTATAAAACCGTCTCTAGCACCATGGACAGTGCCCTAGATTGGCTGGGCTCATTAAAGGTAAGGTGAAATCTCACATTTTTGTCAGAGAACATACTGGCTTCAGGTTTTAGTGTGAGAATCACTAGGGAAGCTCATTAAGGGTTCAGATTCACTTCTCTATGGCATCCCCCATCCCTCGAATTCTGAAATAGGAGATCTGAGCCATAACCCAGAAATCTGCTCTTTACCAAGCCACTCTCCATAGCATCCAATCCCCTCGGATGATTGTAAAGCACATCCACTGGAAATTACACTTGAGAAAGAGTTTCCTCTCTCTGCCCATTATCCGTTTTTGTCTAGACTCACCAGAAGCAGGAATCAACCTGAATTCACAAAGTATAGACAAGGAAACTTCCATGGATAAACTGAGGAAATCTGGGTGAAACCAAGTCAGCACAGCCTCCTCACTTTCTTTGCATTTCTTTGTGTACTCATGCATTCACTGTGTCAGTTAAGAGGTTTAGGGGTCAACGAGCCGGAGTTCCAGGGTGGACATGGGTTCTGACCTACATTGTGTGAGGACCTTTGGCAACAAATGAGTGGCACAATAGTAAATACCACTGTATGGAAATTCTCGAGGCAAGGACAGAGTGCTAGAAAGTGCTGGAAGGGGCTAGTTTATGCCACGACCTTGCCCAAATGAATGACCTCCAGGTTACAATACTGCACAAATATGGAATATGGATACTGAATTTGCAGTGAGAAAAGGTCAGCCTGGGAGAAAGTCACAACCAGCAGAGGAAAGGAGCCCACTCTGCTGGTGGTTGGGCTTCCCTGGTAGCTCAAATGATAAAGAATACACCTGCCAACGCAGGAGATTCAGGTTCCATCCCTGGGTCAAGAAGATCCCCTGGAAGAGGAAATGGTCTGGATAATCCAATATTCTTGCCTGGATAATCCCATGGACAGAGAAGCCTAAGGGGGCTGCAGTCCACGGGGTCACAAAGAGTCAGACACGGTTGAACAACTGAGCATGCAGCTATGCTGCTGGTAGCTGGAATCACTGCTTTGATTAAAAAGCAAAAGCTAAGTAGAATGGTTGAAGGATTGTTTTTTAGATTTTTGTGATCTTATCAGCCATAAGCTGAAGTCCAGATTTTCTATTTAAATTAAGTACATAATATATAAAAAATTTCTTTTTATGTGTTAGAATTGAAAGAATGTGGCTTCCCATCAGATTAAAAACAATATATAATTACACAACATCATATTGTACTGTGACTTTGATTTAAAAGAAAAAAACAAAAAATCCACCAAAAAACAAGGAACTTCCCTGATGGTCCAGTGGTTAGGATTCTGTGCTTCTACTGCAGGGGGCATGGGTTTGATCCCTGGTCAGGAACTAAGCCTAAGTAGTGTGGCCAAAAGTAAATAAGCAAATAAAATAAAATGGAAAACACCAAAGAGTTTATAGAGATTGCCTATTATTTAACTGTGCATCTTTGTGAAAGAAGTAGGATTAAGCCCATTTTGTTGTTGAGAAAAATGAAAATGTAAGGCAATTAAAATAAATTACAACTAATCTGGGAGGTGGAGTAAACTCAAATGTTACAAAGTATAGATACTGAACTTGGTAAACCAGACAGCTATCAGAGAGGTCACGTGATATAAGAATCATACATGCAGTAAATAAAGATGCTATACAAAATCTAGTACGTAATTGCCTCCGATGATAATCTCTTCCTTATAGGGTGAGATAGAAGTTAGGGCCCGAACAGAAAATCCCATTTGGAAGAAAGAGGAACAGCTTCTGGGCAGGCAATCAGCAGCATCCATTAAGGATAACCAACAATAATCTAGTTTTTAGTCCTAATGCAAAAACGTGCCCAGAGAAGAGTTTTTAATAACACAAATTTTGTTATTTATTGTACCTAACTGGAATGTTTAATCACTAAAAGTAATCCTTTCTTCATCATTTCTGTTGTATTATCATTTACTTCCACTTGCAATGGTCTTTTTTCCTCATTAAATTTTGAATCCTTTGTTGTGTCCTCTGCTTCAACGGAGGCCCCTCCATGGCACCCAGTCCATTACTTTAGATCCAGCAGGGACCAAACCATTTGACTGTTTGCTAAATTCCAGCCAACTGGCTGCCTTACTCCTTGGCCTTCTGGCAAAGAGCAGAGTATCAGTTTAGTCGTTGTGACATCTTCTGTCCAGGGAGTCAATCGTCCCGCTCCTGGCAGGAGGACAAACTCTACAGGCTCATTACTAAGCACGTGGTTTTTAATTAATAATGCTTATGGTTAACACGGAGCAATTTTTATCTAATATAGGGTATTATGTAGACTGAAAAAATATTAATTCAGGAATCATCTGAAGACACACTTGTTTTTATTGTATAGAAGAAATAAGTCTACCTTCGACGGTTCAAACACACTCAGAGTCATAAAATTAAGGTTTCCTCTGGTCGGACACGACTGAGCGACTTCACTTTCACTTTTCACTTTCACACATTGGAGAAGGAAATGGCAACCCACTCCAGTGTTCTTGCCTGGAGAATCCCAGGGACGGGGGAGCCTGGTGGACTTCCGTCTATGCGGTCACACAGAGTCGGACACAACTGAAGTGACTTAGCAGCAGCAGCAGCTGGTGCTCTGAGAAAATTTTTAAAAATCTCCCCATGATCTAAGACAATCTTATCCTGAAGTATTGAAAAAAACCAATGAAGCTTGTTGTTAAATAAGATAAATAAGCAAATAACCCATGTCACCACTGACAATGTTATTTTATAATAACTGTAGTTTCAGAACTCTAAATAAGTGTAATACAAGTTTGTAATTACACCTTTTTCCTCCCGATGGATAGAGTTATAGGAGAGTGACAGTTGCTCAATTGTCTATTATTGACCTAATGTTCTTAGACTGATTCAGAGAACAAAGGCCCATGTGTATTTTTTGCTGACTCAAATGAAATTTCCATTAAAATTAAGAATTTGTGTATGCTCCAATGAGTGAAGTAGTTTTTATTCTCCACCTGGTTTGCTTTATTATTAATTTTTAAGAATCTCATGAAGTAGCCTGGTTCCATCATGCAACTCAATTCTTAAAAAAATAAAAATGAATAAGGTAGAAACTGTAATGTCATCTGTGTTAGAACATATCTTTTGCAAATTGTAATGCAAAGAATAAGTAAGAATCAATAATCCCCTAAGTATCCCTGTGCTGTGCTGTGCTTAGTCACTCAGCCATGTTTGACTCTTGCAGCCCCGTGGACTGTAGCCTGCCAGGCTCCTCTGTGCTTGGGATTCTCCAGGCAAGAATATGGGGTGGGTTGCCATTCCCTTATCCAGGGGATCTTCCCGACCCAGGGATCAAAACCAGGTCTCCTGCATTGTAGGAGGATTCTTTACCATCTGAGCTACCAGGGAAGCCCTAAGTATTTCTAGAGGATGTTTTCAAATTTCCAGATCATTTCCTAAGTATTATTCCACAGTGTTTAGAATAAATATTGAGTAGCTGTGACCTTAAAAGTATATTTTAAAAGTTTAATTTTTTAATCATGCCTTATTTTTATAGGTTCTGTAAAGGCATCCACATTTCAATGGGTTAAAGAATAGCCTTTGTGGTCTATATTAATCCTCCAATAGGTGTGGAGTTAGTGCAAATAATTGCAATTGGAAAGTAAATCCCAATTTAACTGATATTGAAAACTTAGCAAATGCAAATTTTTAATCAGACTTGAAGAACTATTTTTAACACTGATAAAACTAACAGCCATTCTAAGAGCACTTACTTGCTTTACATGAATTGTTTCATTTATTTTCTCATATCAACCCTGCAAGTATCAGAGTTATCGCCTCTTTATAGATGAGCAGATAGGCTCAGAGAGGCTCTGCTGCTGACTTGTAATTTCCCCTGATCTTTATATTCCACATGATCTGGTGTTCTGAACTAAAGGATAACACAATCCAAGAGCAGTTATTATGTGATGGGCCAGAACTTCTCAAGTAGAGGCAAGCACAATACTCCACAGGTCAATAATGCTGAAACTGAGGCCAGGAGGAAGCGAGCAACTGGACAGCAGATGGGTTTTAGCTCATATTACTTGACATGGGCTGATTAACCTGAGATTCAGTGGGACTCTGCAGCAACTCCCCTGCCAAGGAGCATCTTTCCCTGATCTGGCATATCATAGTTGCTGCTTTCCATAAGGAGAACAGGGTTTCTTCCTGGTATTTGATGAAAATAAAAAGTTGAAGCATAGGCCTCAAATCATCACATGCATGAAAGATTAAAATGTAAACTATAATTATGAGGATGAAACTTGTGAGAATACTAGGAAAATACCATAATAATATTGAGGTATGAAATAACTTTTGAACTCTAAGGTAAACTATTACCTTAGAAATAGAACTGTAAAGAAAGAAAGCAAGAACTTTACTAATGTAAGAATTTAAAGGGGGAGAGGGAGTTAAAAGAAAAAAATATAAACAAAGTTTAAAAGAAATAAATGAGCAGGAAACATATTAAGCAACAAGTACGTCAGACAAGAGCTCCCCTGGTGGCTCAGATGGTAAAGTGTCTGCCTACAATGAGGGAGACCCGGGTTCAATCTCTGGGTCGGGAAGATCTCCTAGAGAAGGAAATGGCAACCCACTCCAGTATTCTTGCCTCGAAAATCCCATGGATGGAGGACCCTGGTAGGCTACAGTCTAATATCCTTAATACAGAAAGAGCTCTTGTAAACCATCAGAAAAAAAAAAAAAAAGCCCAATCCCCAAATACACACAAAGAGCAAAAGACATAAATAGGCTAAAAAAAAGTCAGTGCAGATTGTCAAAAAATATACTTTTTGGAATGCTTACTCCACTAATACTAGTCAAATAAATGCAAAATCTAACCAGAATATTTTACTGTCTCTATTAGTTTTATAATAAAGAAATAATAAAAGAAATTTTAAAAGCCTTTTTCACTTGGAGATAGAATTAAGCTCTGTTTTTATAAAGTACTTAAAGCTTCAGCATGAATAATGTTGACTCAGAAACTTTACACTAAAGCAGTTTGAAAATAAAATACATGTATTATTATAAATAAAGTACCCACATCTAAAATTATCCCCATGAGACTTCTCCAAAGTGATGTCTTTGGTTATCAGCTATTTCAGCTATTTCAATCTCTTAGAAAATTTCATCGATCTTCCATATGAATGTCTTTTAACAGACATCTTTCTTAAAACATATGGTGCCTTTGGAACAACCAAAGTGAACATTGGCTGGAAACTTCGTATTCCATATGATACTTGTTATCTTCCAGGGTGCCCGAGGTCTGGGTATACTCAAAGGTGTGGCATTCATTCGTGGTTTTGACTTCACATCATTTTCTCCTCTTCAATCTGAATATTTACAAACATATTCAACACATCTTTATGCAAAGACTGAATCTACTACAAAAGCAAGTATAAGCACATTGGGTTTTATTTAATTCATGAAGACCCCATAGGGAAAAGTGTCATAGGAAAGACCTCACTTTAAATACTGGCTCCACCATTCACAAGTTTTGTGATCTGGGTTAAGGTATCTAAAGTTTGTTTTTTTAATGTGTAAATTGGAATTATGGTTCTTTCTTGTATAGATTGGAAAAAGCTTATAGTGTGTTTGGCACATGCTAGGCACTCACAAAATAGTAGCCATTATTAGTGAAGCAGGTGGAATATGAAAATTATTATTTATATGACTGCAGTGGATTGAATCAAGAACCCTAAAAGAAAGGACCAAGTCCTAATTCCTGAAAACTGTGAATGTGAATTTATTCCCAAGGACGGGAGAGCCTGGTGGGCTTCCGTCTATGGGGTCACACAGAGTTGGACATGACTGAAGTGACTTAGCAGCAGCAGCAGCAGCAGAGTCTTTTCAGTCTTTGTAGATGTAAGCAAGTTAGGGTGAGGTTATACTGGAATATTTATAATCTCATCCTAACTTGATTACATCTGGAATGGGGCTTCCCTGGAGGCTCAGACAGTAAAAAATCTGCCTGCAATGTGGGAGACCTGGATTTGATCCCTGGGTCGGGAAGATCCCCTGGAAAAGGGAATGGCAACCCACTCCAGTATTCTTGCATGGAGAATTCCATGAACAGAGGAGCCTGGTGGGCTACAATCCATGGGGTCGCAAAAACTTGAACATGACTGAGCAGCTAACATTTTCATTTTCACTATATTGGAATAGGGTGGACCCTGAATCCAATGCCTGGTGGACATAAAGACACAGAAGCACACAGAAAGTCATGTGAAGGCACATGTAGAGACTGCAGTGATGCAGCTATAAGGCAAGAAATGCCAAGGATTCATAGAAGCTACTAGAAGCTAGCAGGTAGTAGTAGAAGCTACAAGGAGAATTCTTGGTTAGAGCCATCAGAAGGAACATAGCTCTGCTGACACTTTGATTTTGGACATCTAACCAAAGGATACATTTCTATTGTGTTAATCACTTTGTTATGGCAGCACCAAGAAACCAATACAATAATTTAGCCCATATTCTCACTCAAGCTTCTATAATAGCTCTTAGGAATACAGAATATGATATCAATTAATGGATTAGCCCTCTTAGAAATTCCCTTTGAAGATTATCCAGTACACTGACATGGATGGGCTAGTACACTGGGATGAAGCTAGTGGCAATAAATTGGTTTTTTTTTTTTTAAGAAATCAAAAGAACTTTTACCCTTGACATCAAAATAATTCAAATAGCTTTTAAAGATTTGGGTATTGAATTTATGCCTTCAATGAGCTCTACTGTACACCTTTGTGTATATAACTGTACACACTATTACCACTTCTTGAAAATCACAGAAAGAATGATCAGTTCTAATAAAGGCCATATTCTAAGAAGTGATCCTCTTTTTAAAATGAAGATAATTGAAAGAGAAAAAATTAAAACTAAGGAAATTCAGCCCCATAAATGATGAATGATGCTGACTGACTGACGGATGTTAGCAAAAGGAAAGGAAATAGGAAATCTACAACACAGATATCACTTTAATTGACCTCAAAAGTTTTGTTTTCTTTTTTAATAGAACAAAAATGGAATATTCCATCCTTTTACTCATGCAATTAAGTTTATGCAGCTCCATCTTATTCTGGCATGGTTTTTTCTCCCCTACTAAAAGCCAAAATGGAAGCACTGCAAATATTTTAGAATGGATTTTGGCAACCGGTTTCTTGGTTTTTAAAAAAATCCTTTAAGGATAAATCTCCCCGAAGAAGATAATCTTTGAGTCCCAGACCAATTAAGTGTTCTGCTGAGTTTAAGTAGCAACAGTTTTGGACTTTAGGAAAATGTTAATACCAGCACTAAAATTTATTCTGTTAATTGCTCTAATAATCAATAAGTAATTTTCATTCTAAACTAGGTTCTTTATGTGACTTAAATAAACCAACTGAAGATCATTTACATCTGAATAACAATTCCTAATAATGTCACATCATTAAATTCCACCCGGGTTCTCAATAATGTTGGTTAGTGACCAATAAAAGGACTTATTACCTTGGTCGGGTCCTCAGGGCTTAGAGTGAACCAATGGGTGAAGGATTTTCTCATTGCACCGTGATTCGGAGTGAACCTTTCTTCTCCTGGGACATTTACCACGATTTAGTTGCAGGATGGCTCTTTTTCCCTCCTCTCTCTCACATCTTCTTGCCATCTCTCCCTTTCTCCCTTCCTTCTATATTTGCTTTTAAACAGAATTGTTTTCTTCCTAATACAGGCAAAAGATTTATAAAGGGAAGAATTTTCCACAACCTACTTCTCCTTGCATGTGATTAATAGAATGAGCAAAATATTTTGAGAAAATCTCTGCACACTGAATTTATACTTTAAGAAAAATAAAGAGAGTAGATATTTGGGTATTTTCTATGCATATATATTAATATAGATATCCCATTTGGATATTATTTTTAAGACAAATATTTTGTGCCTATGTTTCTAGGTTAGTTATTTAATTTAACCAAATTAATAGTCTCTAGCTTTTTTACGCTGTTCTATATATAGCTGCAATGCTGCAGAATCAACCATGTATCAGTAAAAAGTGTTTTTAAGACTATAATATGTATAACTAAAATAGTGAAAATCATTACTATTTTCAAATACATTTTAACAATGCTTTTGTGATATTAACACACTTGCCACTGATATTGAAATTTTCATGTTAATTAAATAACCCCTAACCACTGGGTACATTTCAGATATGTACACTTTGTAATTACCTCCATTATTGAAATAGCTGGCTTGATTCATCCTTGCCACAGTAACATAGTAGCTTCTGTTATTTTTGTCTTCAGAAAAACATAGGTCCCAGAGAGGGAATATAAAACTATTACGGTAAATTAAATATTAAAGCTAACTTATTTTTGCATAAGAGTGCTGTCAAATAATGGTGATAACTGTTGCTAAGACAGAAACTATTTTTTTGGCTATTTTTTTTTTGGAAGCACAAATTAAAATCTAATTTTCAGTTCTTTTGGTAAATTGCATGTATTTAGTGTGTATAGTTTTACCGATGGTAGTAGCTTAAAGGGGAGCTATTATAGTCTTAGTTTAGCGATTAAGAAATACAACGTTTGTTGAAGGGCTAGGCCTTTTAGTCTAGGATGGATTAGCACTTGATCCTTCCTTAAGCATTTTTATACAGGAGTGCATTATCCTTGGAGCCACCCTGGGCTCCATGCCTCATTAGCTTGGGTGTTAGATAAATCAAAGGCAGCCTCAGAGACAAAGATAAGCAAACTGCAGGCCAGCAAGATGATGATGTATGGATCCAGGAGGCTAATAGGAAAGTATTGACAGGAAAATGGTGTGCTTATCCTGCAATCACTGCATATTGCAATGAGAGCTCCCCAAAGCAGATGGGATACACTTCAGGGAATGCACAGCTACAAGACTGTTAGGCAGAAATGGATCCTTGAGTTTTAAATTCGAACAAGAACTTAGTTTCTTTTTAGCAGCAATTCAAATGCATTAGAATGTGTTAAGGCACAGGCCACAGCAAACTCTAAAAAAAGAGAATCCCATTTCAGAAGAGTGGGTGTTGGAATCATTTTCATTTCAGAAGGTTTTTTCTTACCAGTTATCCTTTATGCAGCAAGGAATAAACGCTTGCTTATTTTTCCATGATTATATCTGCTATGCGTGTGCATGTTCAGTTGTTCAGTCGTGTCTGACTCTTTTCCATCCCATGGACTATAACCCATCAGGGTCCTTTGTCCATGGGATTTTCCAGGCAAGAATACTGGAGTCATTTGTGTTTCCTCCTCCAGGGGCTCTTCCTGGCCCAGGGGTCGAGCCCACGTCTCCTAAGTATCCTGTATTGCAGGTGGATTCTTTAACACTGAACCATCGAGGAAGCCTATATCTGCTGTATCAGTCATTAATACACTATGAAGCTTACTTCTTGATATTTCTGCAGGGTTCAAAATGCACACTATCTGAGCAAATATATATTTGATGCGTTAGGTAGCTAAATAACATTTCCAGATTCTCTATAGCTGATATCTTTAAATTAGACTTTTAAAATTATGCACAAAGTTTTATGCTTAGGGTTTTCTACTTATTGGATCCCCCTTTTGAAATTTTGTAAAATTTAAGAATTTAGTGCAAAAAATACTAATATGATGATGACTGACTCCAAGAGACTGCGTACATTCACAAAAGCAATTCATGAACACTCATCTGACCTGGGTCTGTCCGGATATTACTGTGGGTTGAAGATTAACTAAAACTGACTTTCCAAATCATGATGTACACATTCAGTCTCCTTCTTTCCTGGCTCAAAACAGGACTCCCTGATTTACTCTAAATGATGGAACACTTAACAGCTCTGAAATAAGAGCAGCTGAGTTCTTTGCTAAGACTTCCATTTTTCAGGACCATGGAAACCAAATGTATTTATCCAGATGATGACCAACCATTAAGAGAGTCCTGTAACCCCACAAAAACCTAGGTTATTTTTGCATGGACTACAGACTAATTCATTGAACCACAGTTCTGACAGAAATAGTCTGCTCTGTACTCAGGTCACTGCTGCTGCTGCTGCTGCTAAGTCACTTCAGTCGTGTCCGACTCTGTGCGACCGTATAGACAGCAGCCCACCAGGCTCCCCCGTCCCTGGGATTCTCCAGGCAAGAACACTGGAGTGGGTTGCCATGTCCTCCTCCAATGTGTGAAAGTGAAAAGTGAAAGTGAAGTTGCTCAGTCATGTCTGACTTGTAGCGACCCCATGGACTGCAGCCTACCAGGCTCCTCCGTCCATGGTATTTTCTAGGCAAGAGTACTGGAGTAGCTTGCCATTGCCTTCTCCGACTCAGGTCACTACATTACATCAATGGGTGAGGATTCAATTGCTGTCAGGAAGTGAGGCAGAACCACCCAGATAGGCTGAGAAAAGAAATCACAGGAAAGTCCTGCAAAGTAGGGTCCATAACTTATGGTAATTGATGTGTTAATTTTGCAGTTATTAAAATGCCCTGCATCATTATCTAAAAACCTCAGATTTTCCCATATTTAAGGCACTATATACCATACACCATATAGCATACACTGTTATTATTGGCATAGGTAGCATATCTTAATTCTATCTTAATGATAGAAACTTTCATTGAAATTTTTGAATCCCTTGTTCAAAGACAGGTAGAAGCAAGTGAAGATTTTGTAGTCTAATTGCATTTAAGGAGAATGAGCAAAGAATCAATGAAACTCCATTACCAAATCCAAATTTTACACATGAAAAAAAAAAAAAATGAGGCTTCCGCTACTCCCCCAAATAAAACCACTTGCTAAAGGTCAAACAATTGGCAAAGCAGATTGTCTGACAACTATTAATAGTTAGACGTCCTTAACATGCTGCATCTCTAATCAGTATAGAATTTGGGGGTGCAGAGGTGGAGATTTTTACTACAGTTACTGAAAACAGAAAAAGAAGTTAACGGGGAGAACTGAATTACCCCTGGCTTTTGCAGGTCACTAGATATCTCAAACACAATCAAATAATCTCAAAGAAAAGGGAATGTAGGCAACTGTCTGGTCCAAGTGATGGGTTGGTCAGAAGTTCACTGCCCCTGTCCCTCAAGCTGGACACCCTCAGAGCTCTTGGTGTGAAGGCGAGAAACTATCTGTCCTATTTTTCCCAACTTGAACTAATGCTCGACTTATGATACCCCTTACTGCTTAATTTCATCTTCTCCCTCCCTTTCCTCCAAGAATTCCTGACTTGCTCCCTTTTTAAAAATAAGCATTAGAACTATTATTTTGCCTGGTAGGAAGTCTATAAAAATCTTTCTAAATAAACATAATTATAAATAAATCACCTTATCTTGTAATTCAGTGCAATACAATTGCTGTAAAACTACCAAAGAAAATGTCAATTGGTTCAAATTCCTCTAAATCATCATTCCTGAAAGCTGTGAATATCTTAAGCTCAGAGTAATAGGTCACATATTTTCAATGTGTGCTCTTAATGTTTTACTGTTCTGGCCAAGAAGTATTCTTTCCTTCTCTTTCCTGTGGAACTTCAAAAGAGAAAACAGTCTGTCGGACCATCAGAACTCACTGCAAACAGCTGATCAGGTTCTTCTTGCTTTTTAATGGAGATCTCTTTGATAAATCAATTCAATAGTAATTTTAAGAATGATATCTAAAGGCATTGCACAGAAGGATTTTAAAATCATAGCTAATGATGCCATCTGTTATACCTCTGAAGTTACCCAAATGTCATTTTTAAGATTATAACCAGAAAGGAATGAAGAGTTCACAACAGTCCAGCAGTGCTGTTTCTCAGAAAGAAGTCCCTTGCCCACTGACATCAGCTCCTTTGAAGGCTGCAAAGAAATCAGACATCCAAATAAATTCAGCTTCACCAAGGAACACTGGAAGGAATGAGCACAGACAACCCCAGACGGGCTGTCTCATCAGGCCTCACGCCTCCAGTCGCCAGTGATGGAAACTGCTGTTTATTTCATTCTCTGAAGCCCAGTGCTGCAAACTGGCGGAGGTACCTTCTTCATGACGTTCTGCCTTTGTTCTAGAGTCGGAGCTGCTTTTTCTGCACCTCCCTGTAGCCCGAGGACCACCGTGATTAATGCCCAAGCTCCCTGCCCCTGGCCTGAGGCTACTCCCTCGTATGTCCAGGGCATCATCGCGGTCCCTGTGCCTTTAACTGCCTCCCCTGCAGCCCCCCACCCTGCTGCCAGCAGCTGGGCCACCCCGTGGCCAGCCTGCCTGCTTCCCGCACCCTGGGACCGAGCTGGGTGCGTTCATTACTCATCGGTGACAATAGCCCATCGAGTAAGATGTAGAACTCAATTCCAGCAGAAAGCCCTGTAATGTCGGAGTCAGGAGGTTATCGCTGAGGGACCTGCACCTTGCTCTTCACCTCTCTTATCGAGAGCTTTACAGCCTCTGCTGGGGCCAGCATCTTGTAAAGCTGAGGGCGGCAGATTTGGCCTCAGATTAGCATACATCTTCCTAAGTGGTACTACATTTAATTAAAAAGTAAACCTTGGTTAATTTTTTTTTCTTCATTACTGTAGTATAGGAAAAAGAAAGGGAGATATTAGATGTACCTTCTAAAATGTGAGTTGACCCTAGAGAGGAAAAGAAAGCCCATCTGAACACCGGGACCCTGCTGTTTCTAGCCCTCTCCCCTCCTGGAGAGGCAAATGACTCATTAGTGCTGCAGAATTCTTTCCCTGCAAACCAGCAAACTTGTCCCAAACCAAAGGACATCGGATAGCACCTGATCATTGTCAAACTCCGTCTCCCTCTGCTGTGGGCTTTCAGATTTTTCTGATGGGCAGCGTGTTTGAACTACTGTCCAAAGTTTTAAAATGTGACTCAAAACTGGAGTGTTTGCCACCTCTGGGAAATTCTGATTTGATGAAAATTAGAAAACTCCCTGGTGATTCAAGTGGTAAAGAATCTGACTGTGATGCAGGAGACCCGGTTTGATCCCTGGGTAGGGCAGATTCCCTGGAAAAGGAAAGGCCAACCCACTCCAGTATTCTTGCCTGGAGAATTCTATGAACAGAAGAGCCTGGAGGGCTACATGTAGTCCATGGGGTCACAAACAGTCTGACACTATGGAGAGACTTAACACTTTGCTTTTACTTTCAGAAAACTTAAAAGCCCTTGTGCAAAAGAGGTGCGATCAGGCTAGAAAGGGATGTCCCTGGAATATGTCTTTTTATCATTTAATCCTCTTCCAGAACCACTGGCATCATATTACTGGAGGAAAGCACAAGTGTTAGACTCACTTCAATTTCATTACATTAAACAGATATTCATCAAATTGTAATAATTAATCAGATATGAGAAAAGATTCATTACACTTGATAAGAAAATTCAGGTCATGACCACAATATCACTGAAAACCAATCATGCAATTAAATGCTGTAAACTGTTTAAAGCACTTTTCCACTGATTTCAGAAGGCTTACTCATGGAAAGGTCATACTGCAAAACCAAATCTAAAATATTGGGAGAATAGGGGAAAAAAAATAACCGAGGAGATTTTCATTTGGAATGGTTAAGATAAAGTAAAATCAAACAAAAGAATATAAACTAAGGATATTATTTGATGTGAAGATAATGATCATTATGTTTAACATTTCTAAACATTTTGTCATCATATCATCAGCCTGAAATTTACCAGAGCTTTTCACCTTAATTTTTTATCAAGTTGCCTTTCTTCTATACAACACAGTCTTCCACAGTTTTGCCATTTTCTAGTCCTCACTTCATATTGCTTCACAGTTTTCCAACTTCTACTACCGTCTCCACCTATGTCAAGGCTGGGCCATTTTCATTTAGAAATAGCTTGAAATATAACAGAAGTCACTGACCATCCCTCCTCACAGGGCTCTCTCTACTACAAGAGCATTTCAGAACACACAGACATTTGCTCAGAATGCAAACCATTGCCTAAATGAGCATTCCCACAGTTCCACAGAACTCAATTCCTTAATTTGTTTATAATTGTTACTTTTTTAAAAAAAAAATGGAGTTGCTATTTCAGTAAAATATTTGGGTATCTGAGTTTAAAAATCTCGAAGTCTTCTCAGAATCTGTAAAATATCACTATGCATTGCAATAGTTCAAGACGCTAAAGCATAATTTGATTTTTAAATATATTGGACTGTGGAATCCTTTTCAGGTAGCATCTGTGAGGGACAGCTTCCCATAGAAACACCTGGAGACCCCTGGGCCTTCACTTTCTCTGAGTGGCACAGGAGGGGACTTGCTTCTATCATAACATCTCATTGCAGGTCATGATGTAGGAGGCAGAATAACACAATGTAGTGCAAATGAATAAAAAATGAAAAAATTTAGTACAGTTCTTGGACCCTAAAAGATGTTATTTGTTTTTTATTACTATAAGGTCACCTTCTTGGGGCTTCCCCAGCAGTCCAGTGGTTAGGACTCTGTACTTCCACTGCTAGGGATCCCTGGTCGCAGAACTAAGATCCCACATGCCTTGCAATGCAGCCAGAAATAAATAAACAAAACAATTCTTTATATATATCTATATTAGATACAGATACGTGTCACCTTCTCTCCAATGCCTTTTTGCAATAGCCCCGGGCAGTGTTACTTCCCACAGGCTTTCTTAGTGCTCAGCTCATATCTCTATCAGGCAGCTGTTAATTGGTTTATCATATTCACTGTACATAAGTGTCTTCCCACTTGCTTCTGAGAAGAAGGCCGTTGTCTCAGCCATTCTTCCATCTCCACTTCCTAGCACCATACTGGGCACCTGCCTAACTGGCATTACCAGATATTTGCTAAGGGAATGAATTAGCCAGAGACTTTTATTTGTCTTTGCATACTAAAATACACAGGGTCTTTGCTGGTGGCTCAGTGGTAAAGAATCCGCCTGCAATGCAGGAGACACAGATTCAATCTCTTGGTTGGGAAGATCCCCTGGAGGAGGGTATGGCAACTCACTCCATTATCATTGCCTAGAGAATCCCATGGACACAGGAGCCTGGCAGTTACAGTCCACAGGTTCACAAAGAGTTGGACACGACTGAAGTGACTGAGCACACAAGCATGCAGTAAAATACAGAATGTTTCTAAATACATCACAGGATCAAGACCCATTATCAACCACCTCAGAGAAATCAAGGGCAACTCAGTCATGTTATAACAAAGAGAATTTCGACAGCTACACCAACCAGGTATGAAGGTTAATCTGGGCCAGACACTGTGCTAGATGGTTTTACCCATGTTATTCTTCTGATCTTCATAACAACCCTCAGGTAGATGTTGTGATCTCCACTAGATAAAGGAGAAAACCGAGGCTGGAGGCACTCAATTCTGTGCCCAGTCCTTCAGGGAGTATACCATGGAGCAGGAATTTGAATCAAGCTGGCTTGAGTCCAAAGTCATGTTAGCCACCCTGCTTTACTGACAAGGAAACTAAATACTTAGGAGAGCCCAGGCCTCTGTGATTCTTTCCTCCTTGTTCAGATGGGTCTTCACTAGCTGAAAAAAAGTAAAATAAAAATACACATTTCCTTGATCTTACGTATCATCCTGCAAGAGACAGTGGAACATGGTGGAAAGTCCCCAGATCTTAGGAGCAGTTGCCTTGTTTTGTAAGACAAAGTCATTTCTCCAAGTCTCAGTTTTCTTGTCATGCATGGACTCTGTGTGTGTCCGTGCTCATTTGCTCAGTCTTGTCCCACTCTTTGCAATCTCATGGACTGTAGGCCACCAGGCTCCTCTGTCCATGGGATTCTCCAGGCAAGAATATTGTAGCGGGTTGCCAATCCAGGGAATCTTCCCAGCCCAGGGATTGAACCCTAGTCTCCTGCGTCTCCTGCATTACAAGTGGATTCTTTACTATTGAACCACCAGGAAAGCCTGCATGGATATTACAATGTTTAACTGTTTTATCAGCATAATGTGAAAAATCAAATGCGATACCTAGTAGACTCTCTAAAGAGGATGTGATTCTGATGCATTTTTCTCCTTCCATACATTGAAGGCAAGGCAGAAGCTGTTGCTTTCTGATTTGTACTCCCACTCAAGCTCTGATCCCTTCAACATCTTCTGACATGTCTACCTTAATTCACTCTATCAAATTCAATTCTCTCACTGACCTTCTAGTTGTCAAATCCAATGCTCTTTTCTCAATTCTTATTTCCCATGCTTTCTGTAATATTTACAACTCTTTTCAAGATGTTCTCACTCAAGAAGTCATCCCTATTTGTTTTATAAAATTTAAAATTTATAAGGAAAATATAAACAAGAAACTAAATCATCTGTGTACTCATTATTAAAAAAATAAAACCATTAATATTTTGGTGTATTTTTCAATTTTTCTAATTATACATATAATATATATTTTTAAATTTGGGATAATACTATATAAAAAGGTTGAATCCATGTATATTAGCACCATAAAGTACGTGTCAACTCACGTGTTTAAATTTTATTTTAAACCAAGATTTTTAACATCCAAGGCATGTACCTTAATTTATTTGATTTCTGATATTTTTCAGAGTATAAGTATTGTGATAAAGTCACCTATGAATCTTACTGACTATTTTGCCATGGAATATAGTTCTTAAAGAAATATTAAGTAGGGGCTAGGGGTATACGGGTCATCTCTGTACCTTCTTCTCAATTTTACTGTCAACCTAAAGCTGAAATCAATCAATAAAATATCTTTTAAAATATATACCTTAACACTGGAGAAGGAGGAGAGGGCCAAGCAAGGGACATAGCTTTGAAGCTTGAAATGTGTACATAAGGTGTCCTCCTAGAGCAAGGTCTCAGGATGCATATATTTCAGAAAAGTACCAGGAAGGGTACCAGGAAAAGCATCACTGTGAAAAATATTGTTCCAATGGATAGGTCCTATTGTGGACCAGAAGTCCAGCTCTAGCTCTATGACTCTAGACAACTCACAGAGGATGCTGTGTTGCTAAATGTCACCTGCCAATCAGCCAGATGAGTGAGAAAATAACTATGGGAAGGGAAAGGGTCATGACACTGGTGACACCTTGAATCTCTGCGCAAACCATTTACCTCCCCCTTGAAGATTGTTCTCTGCTCTTTCCTGGAACACTCATAAGCCCCAGAGGATACCCAGGACATCTAGATGGTCAGGAGAGAGACTAACTCTCAGGTATGCCCATGGAGACCAAACAGGGCACCCTAGAGCTTCAGAGAGTAGTGACATCCTGTTACACGGAGAGCTTACCATGGCCTTCTTGACCCTGTCAGCAAGGAATTGGAGTATTGCTGAAGGCCCAAGCTGTCAGGCAGAGAAATTCATGTGAAGGTAGTAATATAGCCAGCCCTTCCTTGTTGAGTCTGTGTCCAGGTTAGTGACTTTACTCATGTCTATTAAGAGTTCATTTTTCACACTCTGAGGAGGGGTTTTCCTTCCTCTCCCACCTCAGAATCAGAATCATGTGGGGCAGTATTCAGGGAGCTGACTCAGGATGAGCATCTCTATATAGGTGTTTTAACTTAATTCTACATCAGAAGTGAGATAGTGTAAAATGTGGACAATGCTGATAATATACATCCTCATTTAAGAGTAAACATCAGAAGCCAAAGTTCTAAAAGTTGCTACAACTTATAGTGGCATAGAAACCCATCCTTGAGGTTTGCAAATTAAACAGATCTGAGCAAAATCAGGAGACTGATTCTTGAGCTCCGATAAAAATGTTACTCTATTAATAGAAACATAATTTACTATTCCACTGGAGTTGTTAAGCTGCTAGGAGGTAACCACTGGAGGCCATTTGGCCCACCCCATGAAGAAAATTTATCTCAGGGATGTAGAAAGAGATCAACCTAAGAATAGGAATGTGTGTCACCTGGATCCAGCTGTGCCTGAAGTCAGAACTATTTCTAGATTTCTCAGTTAAGAGAATTAATTTGAGGAGTTATATAATTAAATTAGGTTCATTAAGTTAATGAAGTTAATTTCTTCAAATTAATAAAGAAATATAAAGATTACTTAAAAGGGATATACATAAAAATTATTTTCTTTCTGTAATCTTCCCAAAATGTCTACAAAATTCCAACAGATGAAAAGCAGAACTTGTTTAAAGAGAGATTAAAGCATTTGATTATTAAAGCATTTGATTAAAGCAGTTGGAAGTCAGTATAGCAGAGTAGGGGCTTCCCTACTCTGATGGCCCAGTGGTAAAGAATCTGCCTACAGTGCAGGAGCCACAGGAGACATGGGTTCGATCTCTGGGTCAGGAAGATCCCCTGGAGGAGGGCACAGCAACCCACTCCAGTATTCCTGCCTGAAGAATCCCATGGACAGAGGAGCCTGACAGGCCACAGTCCGTAAAGTTGCAAAGAATTGGACACGACTAAGTGACTTAGCACTGCACCACACGGCATAGCAGAGTAGATATAGGAAACTTCTAAATTCGTCTCAACTGGGTCAAAGTCTTGGTGGCACCAGCTGGGTGACCACACTGTACACATTATGGAAGTTCTCTGTGCTTCAGGTACCTCATGGATAAAGTAGAGGAAAGTACCTGCCACATGAGGTTATTGTAGTAATTTAAAGAGTTAATGCTGTGACACATTAGCAGCTGGCACACCAAAGCACTGTATTAATCGTACTTACCATTATTATTAAGGAATAACAAGGTAGAGTGCAATCAGATTGTGGAATTTTTATTCTGCATGTGAGTATTTCAAATAAGTCTGGGAGTGGGGAATCATTATGTGTGCATGCTAAGACTCCATGGACTGTGGCCTCCAGGCTCCTCTGTCCATGGGATTTTCCAGGCAAGAATACTGGATTGGATTGCCATTTCCTCCTCCTGGCCCAGGGATCAAACTTGCATCACCTGCATTGGAAGGAGGGTTCCTGGGAAGTCAGGGATCACTATGCCAGGCTCTTAATCATGTAATTGTTAAATGATATTAACATTGGTCTCCAGAAACACTGGGTAGGCCATTTACATAAACAACAGGATGAATAATATAAAAATAAGTCATTTGAGTTATACTCCATTTCCAATTACCTTGCAATGCTATTTGCAAATATGACAATGTACATACTCATTGCTCAAGACAAGTCAAATATAAATATAGTAATTTAAGTCTTAATCATGTCCTATCAAACATTCATGATCCTTCTTAATAGAGCTATACCTTTAAACTTTATGGGTCACTTATCCTTTCCACTGTGTGAACCATTTTTCAAAATACTAACTAATAAATAAGTGAAAATATCAATCATTCTAATCTTCTGATCTTAATATTGTGCTATAAATTTGGTTTGTCTTTGCAGTTTTTTCCTCAGCCATATTTACTTAAGCTTTTGATAAATCTGAAAAAAAAATCTGTGTCAGAACCATGACCTTAAACTTCACAAACTTGTGTGTCTGTGCTAAGTCGCTTCAGTTTTGTCTGTTTCTTTGTGACCATATGGACTGTAACCAGTGAGGCTCCTTTTGTCCATAGGGATTCTCCAGGCAAGAATGCTGGAGTGGCTTGCCATGCCCTCCTCCAGGGGATCTTTCTGACCCAGTGGTTGAACCCAGATCTCTTATGTCTCCTGCACTGGCAGGCAGGTTCTTTACCACCTGGAAAGTCCAAACTTCAAAAATTACTTCTATATAATTAGTTGACTATATCGAAAATAAAAGCAAACTCCCAATAATGTTGGGGGAAATCTGCAGTATTTGTCAAAGTTTTGAGAACTGATTTACTTCATCTAGTTTGGTTTGGATAACTTAAAAACTGTAAAATGGAAAGAATTCTATAAGTTTATTATATTGGTATGGTGATCCATTTGAATTCCATGTTAGGCAGAACTAAAATAGAAAACTATTTTCAGAGACCTTACAGTATCTATCATAAATACAGACACAAAAGTCCTCAAGAAAATGCAGTCAAATCAAATTCAAAAAGGTATGAAAAAAATTATTTAACATGATCAACTGGAATTTATTCTGATCATATAAAGCTAGTTTAACCCTCAAAAATCAATTAATTTAGTCCACCCTCATTAACAGGTTAAATAAGAAAAAACATATAATCATATCAAGGGATGCAGAAAAAGCATATTAATGGATGCATAAAAGCATATTAATGGATGCAGAAAAAGCAAAGGGATGTAGAAAATAAAAACCTCAGGAAACTTAAATAAAGGACAACTTCCTCAACTTGACAAAGAATATTTACAGAAAACTTACAGGTAATATCTTACTAAATGGTAGGAAATGAAATGCTTTCCTTCTAAGATCAGGAACAGGCAAAGTTATCCCCACTCATCACTGCTTTTTAACATCATACTGGAAATTCTAGCAAATGCTGTTAATAGAAGGAACTTTTTCCTTAGAAAAATAAGAAAAGATATTAGATGTATAGGTTGAGAAGGAAGAAATAAAACCACTTCTGTTCACAGATAGCTTGATTATCTATGTAGAAAATCCCAAAAACTTTTAAAGAACAACAAACTCCTGAAACTAACTCTTACAGTGAGATTGCAAGATATAAGGCTAATATACAAATTCAATTGCTTCCCTAGCAGCAGTGAACAATGGAATTTTGAAATTAAAAGCACAACACTATTTACATCAGCACAAAACAAATGAAACAACTGGCTATAAATCTAACAAAGTATCTGTAACATCTACATAAAGAAAATTACAAATTCTGATGAAAAAAATCAAAGAAGTTCAAGATAAATGGAAATATAGTCTACGTTCATAGATGGGAAAACAATATTGTTAAGATGTCAGTTCTTCTCAACTTGACCTACATATTCAATGCAGTCAAAATCAAAATTCCAGAAAGTTACATTGTGGATATTCACAAACTGATTCTAAAGTGTATACAAAGAGGTGAAAGATCCAGAGAGACAACAGAGCATGAAAACAGAAGAAAGTCAAGGACTGACACTGTCCCACCATAATACTACAGTAATTAACGAAGGGTGATGTTGGTGAGAGGGGTTGCCCAAGGTGGCTCAGTGGTAAAGAATATGCGTGCCAATGCAGGAGACACAAGAGACATGGCTTTGATCCCTGAGTGGGGAAGGTCCTCTGAAGCAGGAAATGGCAACCCACTCCAGGATTCTTGCCTGGAAAATCCCATGGCCAGAGGAGTCTGGCAGGTTACAGTCAATAAGAGCTATGAAGAGTCAGACATCACTGAGCAACTGAGCACACACAATATTGGTGAGAGGATAGACAAGTCAATGAAACAGAAGACAGAACTAAGAAATAGATTCACACAGATTCATCCAGACAACTGATCTTTAATAAAAAGAGAAAAGCAAATCAAAGGAGAAATGGTGGTATTTTCAACAAATGATGCTGTAACAACTGAATATCCAAATGCAAAAAAAAAAGAAAAACTGACCTTACACTTTTCACAAAAATTAACTCAAAATTGATCACAAACCTAAATGTAAGATGCAAAATAATAAAACTTCTAGAAGGTAGTATAGGAGAAAATCTAGTTGACCTTGAATTTGGTAAGAAGTTTTTAGATACAATGCTAAAACAATCCATGAAAGAGAAGTATTACTGTTAGACTTCGTTAAAGTTAAAAACTCCCGCTGTGTAAAAGACACTGTTAAGAGAATGAAAGGAAAAGCCACAAACTGGGAAGCAATGCTTGCAAAAAGCCTATCTGATAAAAGGCTTGTATCCAAAACACACAGAGTTCTAAAGAAAGCAACCCAATGTAAGAGTGGGTACAAGATCTGAATCGACATTTCCTCAAAGAAAATACATAGATAACAAGTAAGCATAGGAAAAGATGATTAGCATCATTCCATCATTACAAAGCTGCAAATTAAAATAACAAGGTACCTGTACACGCTTATTAGAATGACTGCAATCCCAAACAGGAACAAACCCAAATGCTGGAGAAAACCTGGAGCATGAGGAACTCTTATTCACTGCTGGTGGGAATATAAAATAGTACAGCCACTTTGAAAAACAGTTTGGGATTTTTTTTTTGCAAAGCTAAACATATTCTTACCTATGATTCAGCAATTGCACATCTAGTTATTAACCGAAATGAGATGAAACCTTTGTCCACACAAAATCAGCACAAGAAGGTTTCATAGCATCTGTATTTATAGCTGTAAAAATTGGAAGCAAACAATATGTTCTTCAAGAGATAAATGGATAAACAATTGTGGTACATTTCTACGATGGAATAGCATTCTGAAAAAGTAAAAAGAAATACGGTATCAAGCCAAAAAAAGAAGGAAACAATGCATATTTCTAAGTGATAGAACCAATCAGAAAAGGCTGCGTACTGTATGATTCCTATTATATGACAAGGGCAAAACTATGAAGACAGTAAAAAGACAGTGGTGCCAGGAGGTGAGGGGAGGCAAGGAAGAGAAAGGGATGCATACATATGTGGAGCTCAGGGGACTTTTAGGGCCCTGAAGTGATGCTATCTGATACTGTAATGGTGGTTACATAATATTACGCATTTGGCAAAACTCATAGACTGGTACTAAACTAAGCGTAACTCTAATGTAAACTATGACCTTTTAGTCAATATTGTTATACCTATATCAGCTCATCAATTGTAACAAATGTACCATACCAATGCATGTGTGTGTGATCAGTCACTCAGTCATGTCCCACTCTTTGCGACCGCATGGACCATAGCCCACCAGGCTCCTCTGTCCATGGGACTTCCCAGGCAAGAATACTGGAATAGGTTGGCATTTCCTCTTTCAGGGGAACTTCCCAACCCAGGGATCGAACCTGCATCTCCTGCGTCTCCTGAATTAGCAGGCAGATACTTTACTGCTGAGCCACCTGGGAAGCCCAACCATACCAAAGCAAGATGTTAATCGGAGAAAAAGTGAGGGGAGGGAGGGGAGGGTGCAGAGCATGTATAGCAATTCTCTGTACTTTCTGTTTGATTATTCTATAAATCTAAATCTTCAGAAAACTAAAGTTTATTAACAAAAGCATCTATTTAACTCCTAAAAATCTTTTATCACATTTCAATTAAGCAAATGAATAAAGCAGAAAGTCTACTGATTGAATTTATTTTATAAAGTGATAAAATTGGTAGATATTCCACAGAGAGGACATCAAGCAAAATCCAATGCTAATTGGGCAGATTAACCCCTCTGCCTGCTCCCTCATACACACACACACACACACACACAGAGATACACACACACAGAGTCCATATGGTCAAACTAAGGCTCAGGGAAGTCAATTTGGAAAAGCAGATTCCACAAAAGAAGCTTAGAGATTCTTTTAGTAACCTATTATAGTAAAATGCAAGGTGAAAAGTCATTGTGTTTTTATTAATATGTTTACTAGACAGTTGATGTCCCTAATGCAACTGAGCCTGTACTCTTTATAAATCATTTGCAGTTGCCTTTAAATTTTAGCTATACTGTTCAATCCAAAAACTAATGAAAACAAATGGGGCCAGCTCTAAAGAGAAGAAGAGATTCTGGAAATGTGGGACTGGAAGAACACTATTGATTGATGTGCTATTGGTCAGAGGTCCATACTCAGCAGTCATCAATGGTTAAATGTCAGCCTTGAGGGCATATTGAGTGGTGGTCCTCAAGAGGGTCAGTTCTGCACCTGATGCTGTTTAACGTGATTCTAATGATGTGTTGCTTAAGCCGGTTGCTTAGATTGTGTTGCGTAAGCAGGTCCAAATTTTATCAACGATAATTCATGACTTACCTGACAGATTATGGAGAAACAGATAGATGTGAAGACAGTGTGGAAGTACAAGGGAATTTATTTTAGAAAACAAATACCCTGTTATGTACCTTGGAATAGCCCTGCATTGAAATTTCCATTCAGGTCTTGCCTTCATTACTCTGGCTGCCAGACTGTGCCTAAGAGAGCCTGAGCAGGGTTTCAACTTCCTTCAGTGAAACCACCTGAGACACTCTATCCTGAACTGGGCCCCAGTGAAGAGGCTGGAATGATCTGGGCCTGCGAAAGATCTTGACATGTAAATTGGCAAAATTCTTACCTTCCATATTACTGTTAGCAGTCAGTACTGGAGTGTTACTTGCTCAGTCATGTCTGAGTCTTTGCAACCCCATGGACTGTAGCCCATGAAACTCCTCTGTCCATGGGATTCTCTAGGCAAAAATACTGGAGTGGATAGCCTATCCCTTCTCCAGGGAGTCTTCCCGACCCAGAGATTAAACCCAGGTCTCCTGCATTGGAGGCAGATTCCTTACCATCTGAGCCACCAAGGAAGCCCAGCACAGGGAAGTCAGTACTGGAGGCTGCAAGTATCTCAAGCAGATCAGCAGGGATAAAAATTTTCATCACTTTCAGATTATTTTGATGATAAAAAGCAAACATCTTATAGATTCAGTTCAGTTCAGTTCAGTCACTCAGTCGTGTCCGATTCTTTGCGACCCCATGAATCAGGCCTCCCTGTCCATCACCAACTACTGGAGTTCACTCAAACTCACATCCATCGAGTCGGTGATAGATTATAATACATTAATTAGCTTCATAAATATATATTTCTTGTTGCTTAAAAATATAAATTGTCTACAATTATAATTTTATTCTTTGTTTTACTATACTTATTAGTGACATAATAATAAGTAGCATAGGAATTCTGAAAACAAGAAAAAATAATCATTATGAATTAAAATGACCAAACATGGCTCCACTTTGGACCTGAGCTTTAGAATAAAGGAAGTATTCATATAAAACAAGAGAGGGGAATTTTCTATTTAAAAAAACCTAACAAAACAGATATGCTAAACAGGACTTTTCAAGCTCTGCACTCTTGCTATTTGGACTGGGTGATTCTTTGTTGCAGTAGCTAGGATGTGCATCATAGAATGTTTAACAGCATCAATGCTTCTGCTCAAGAAATAAAGTAATGCTCCCCTCAGTTTTTGTAACCAAAGATGTCTTGCGAATGCTTCTGGGCAATTTGTTCCCCCTACTGAGAACCACTGTTATATAAAAAAAAGAAGCATTAGATATCCAAAAGCTCACTTTCTAAATGAAGAAGTTAAACTACAGCAAGTTCAAGTAACTTGGTCAGGTAGATTCAGGACTAGAACCTGGGTCTTTTGGCTCCGAGTCCCAGCTCTTTCATAACTTCATTCTGCCGCTAGGAATTCTGGGCTTCCCTGGTGGCTCAGTAGTAAAGAATCTGCCTGCCAATGCAGGAGATGCTACTTCAATCCCTGGGTCAGGAAAATGTCCTGGAGGAGGGCATGGCAACCCAACCCTTTCTTGCCTGAGAAATCCCATGGATAGAGGAAGTGGCTAGCTGTAGTCCATGGGGTCACAAAGAGTCAAACATGACTGAGCATGCATGCATGAGTTCTGGAGACCTGGACAGACTCCAGGAGAGCACGCTTTGGCAGTCCATTTCCAGCAACACATGGGTCATCTCCAAATATCCTCTGGGTGCTTGCTGTGTCCCCAGAACCCTTCAGGAGCTGGAAATTGATGTTCTGAAGCTCTTTGGACAGAGATTCCTTACTGCTTGGAGGGTAAGGGTAGGATGGTGGGAAGGAAAATAGGAAGTTTGTGTAGACAGTGAATCCCCAAAGTGGAAAGTAAATTTAATTCACTGCTATAATTTCAGGAAATCCACAGTAGATCAATGAATGCTGCAGGGAGAAGCAGGCATGATCACCTCACAAATAAGGTAATAAAAGCCTCAGTTTGTTATGTCATCATAAACATAACAAATAGAGTTTTCATAAATTAATCTGACCCAAGTCTCCAAAAAGGTTGAGTGATCACTGAAAGCCCAGAGATGAAAATAAAAATTGATAAACTGAATTCTGTAAAAAATTTTAAAGAGATTTTTGCTTCATAAGACACCATTCAGAAAGTAAAAAGACAAAAAAGAAGAAAGAAGGAAAAAATAATCCACAGAATGGGAAAAGATGTTGCAAATCATACATCTAATAGAGGACTTGTATCGAGTTATGTATAAAACACTTCTATGTGCCCAGTTGATCACTTGTTTCCGACTCTACAACCCCATGGACTGGAGCCTGCCAGGCTCCTCTGTCCATTGAATTCTTCAGGCAAATATACTGGAGTGGGTTGTCATTTCCTCCTCCAGAGAATCTTCCCAACCCAGGGATCAAACTTGCGTCTCTGCCATCTCCTACATTGACAGGTGGATTCTTTACCACTGAGTCACCTGGGAAGCCTCATAAAACACTGAGAACTCAATAAGAAAAAGATAAATAATTTAAAAATAAGCAAAGGGTTTGAATAGACGTTTATCCATAGAAAATGTACAAATGGTTAATAATACCATAAAAAGATGTTCAACATCATTATTCATTCAGTTCAGTTCAGTTCAGTCGCTCAGTCGTGTCTGACTCTTTGCGACCCCATGAACCACAGCACGCCAGGCCTCCCTGTCCATCACCAACTCCCGGAGTTCACTCAAACTCATATCCATCGAGTCGGTGATGCCATCCAGCCACCTCATTCTCTGTCATCCCCGTCTCCTCCTACCCCCAATCGCTCCCAGCATCAGAGTCTTTTCCAGTGAGTCAACTCTTCGCCTGAGGTGGCCAAAGTATTGCAGTTTCAGCTTTAGCATCAGTCCTTCCAATGAACACCCAGGATTGATCTCCTTTAGAATGGACTGGTTGGATCCTCTTGCATTCCAAGGGACTCTCAAGAGTCTTCTCCAGCACCACAGTTCAAAAGCATCAATTCTTCGGCGATCAGCTTTCTTCATAGTCCGACTCTCAGATCCATACATGACCACGGGAAAAACCATAGCCTTGACTATGCGACTCAAAACCATAATAATGCTATCTAACCCACTAAAATGACTAAATCAAAAAGAGAGACAATAACAAGTGTTGATTAGGATGCAGAGAAGCTTGGGCCTCATACGTTCCTGGGCTATGTTAGCTGAAGCTGAAGCTCCAATACTTTTGGCCACGTGATACGAAGAGCCGACTCATTAGAAAAGAACCTGATGCTGGGAAAGATGGAAGGCAGAAGGAGAAGGGGATGACAGAGGATGAGATGGTGGGATGGCATCACTGACTCAATGGACACAAGTTTGAGCAAGCTCCAGGAGGTGGTGAAGGACAGAGGGGCCTGGCGTGCTGCAGTCCGTGGGGTCGCAAAGAGACGGACTGAGTGACTGAACGACCATGACAATGTAAACTGAGCAGCCATTTTGGAAAACATGGAACTTTCTTAAAAGGCTAAACACAAATATATCAGGCCACCCAGCAATCCTACTCCTAGGAATCTACCAAAAATATATGAAAACATAGCCACACAGAAACCTGTGCACTAATGTTTACAGCAGTATCATTCACACAAGCCAAAAAGCGGAAGTAACTCAAATGTCCATCAGCTGGTGAACAGATAAACAGAATGAAGTTCATACATACAATGGAAAACTTCTGACAATAAAAAAGAGGTACTGCACATTACAATGTGGATGAACATCAAAACCGTGTTAAGCAAAGGGTCAGATAAGCAAAAACACATATTGCATAACCCATCTATATAAAATGTCCAGATTCGGAAATATAAAAAGAGTAGATTAGTCATTGCCTAGAACTGAGACTAGAAATGGGGAATGGCTGTAATTAGATACAAGATTTATCTGGACTTTCCAGGAGGTCCAGCGGTTCAAGGCTCAACCTTTCCAATGCAGGGAGAATGGGTCTGGGAACTAAAATTCCACATGCTGGGTGGTGCAGCCAGAAAAAGAAAGAAAGAAAAAAAAATTTCTTTTTAGGTTAATAGAAATACTCTAAAATTATGTTGTGGTGATTGTGGTACAACTCTGTAAACAAAAATTCATTGAACTGGACCCTTGAAATGGTGAGTTTATGGTACACAAATTATGTCTGAATAAAACTGTTTAAAAAATTTACGATGAATGAAGCAGCGAGTCACAACTGGAAGAAAAGAATTGCAACATATGTCTCACAGGGTGTTCACCCCATACCCTCAAAAGTGGGTAAAATCTGAATCTTTGAACGTAGAAAGAATAATGAATAAAAGAAGTAGCATGACATTCCCAAGAGAACATCCCTCTGTGTGTATAATTAATATGACCAACAGATATTAGGTGGGTTCATAGTATTTAAATCTCACGACAGGTAGAAAGCTAGAAGGTTTTGATAAGCATCCTTTATTACAGTAAATATAATTACAGAACAACTTATACTCCATATCAGTTAGTTTCTAATAGCAGTGCCCCCCAGAGGAACAATAACAACAGCAAGAGTGGCTAAAGTTCAAATAGCAGAACATTGAGCCAAAAGACTGAGTAAGGAAAAAAAAAAAGAAAGCATGATTTCAAAGTGGCTAGAGAAGGTCGGCAAACAGAAGTGATATCATGGCAATTTCTTTGCAAATGTAGAGTATAAAAGATAAGGGGAACCTAATACGCTGCTGTGGGTAGATAATGGCAGACGGAAAGAAGGTCATCAATTTGTTCAGTCTCACGTGGGCCTTGATTGTTGGTGATGCACTCAAGGGCTTCTTAACTAGGACTATAACTTACCTTTCCAGTTTTCAACATCCTCCAGAAGTATCAACCCACCCTCGTGTGCCCTGGAAACGGCCTGCTGCATTTTTTTTTTCCTCCATGCATCCCGTACATTCACACCTCAGCTCATCCCCACTGTCCTTCCCCAATCCTTACCTATTGAAATGGTACTTCATTTTCAAAGTCAAGTTTAAAGGTTCCCTTCTGCCAGGAAGCTTTCTTTAGGTCCTCTTTTTGGAAATAAGTTTCTTTTCTATATTCCCACAGCACTTTGTGTATGTCCCCTATCTTTTATGTTACAGCTCTCTGTACAACAATCTTATCTTCCTTCAACATTGTAATTTCCTTCAGGTAAGCAGCTTTGCTTGCTCTCTTTTTATTCCTACCTAGGATATGTATGCCTGGAAAAGGCTAAACTCTCAACACAGTCTGAATGAAATTTCCAAAGTAAGGAGTGAAGAAGATTTCGCTTGGAAACAACTAATGAAATATGCCAAATCCTTCACCCCATATGAGTCAGTTTCTAATAACAGATCCAAATTTATCAACTTACCAAATTAGAAGTGTTAAGAGGCTAACTTTCTCTACATATTTATTATAATTAGCAAGAGGCAATGGTGCCTAAAGGCTTCCCTGGTGGCTCAGTGGTAAAGGATCTGCCTACAATGCAGGAGATACAGGTTTGATCTCTGGATTGGGACGATCTCCTGGGGAAGGGAATGACAACCCACTCCAGTATATTTGCCTGGAAAATCCCACGGACAGAGAAGCCTGGCGGGCAATAATTCATGGGGTCGCAAAAGAGTCGGACACAACTTAGTGACTAAACAAAAACAGTGCCCAAATAAAGTAAAAGATGAGATTTTAAACATAATAATAGCACAAACCATAAATATCTCTTTTAAAGTTATTATAGAAATCTGTTTAAATTCTAACATTAAGAAGGTTTTAACTATGTAACAAAATAAATAAACGGGGGCTTAGAAGTATGGAGGATAGAAAACAATATAAAACAATATAATTATTCAATGTAGTGTTAATTTCTTTAGCAGCACTTAGCAGTACAGATAGAAGAAAGTTTTATAATAACAGAAAGAAAACAAAATATAAGACCTTACTCTTTGTAATAAGAAAGATTCTTCAGGGGTATACATTTACTTATTCAATCAGTCTCTTAAGCAAGCAAGCAAATAAAATATATTTAGTGTACTATATGCCAGAAACTGATGCTAAGGGTTGAGGAAGCAAAAAAACAAAACAAAACAATCTATTCATAAAAAAAGACAGATATATTAAAATGTGAGTGAATTAAAACTTAGGTATATTTTACATTCTAGTGGGTACAGTAGAAATACAAATGAGTTCCTAGAGTAAATTCTACCCTTGCAGCTAGAGAATGGTTCAGATCATACTTTGTAGAGGAGGAAACTCTTGAGTTGAGTCTGAAAAATTTTGAAGATGAAGTAGGTTGCCATGGTAAGTGTATGAGAAAGAGAAAAAGGTAAAGGCTTTCTTCTAGAAAAATTTCAGAGCAAAAGCACAAAATTGGGGAACCAACAGTATATCCTGATAACTACCAATATCTGAATTCAGGGTACAAAGGGAAATGCAGAAAGAAAGTAGCTGGAGAGTTTTGCTAAATTAAATTGTTTGTACTTTGTGCAATGGACCCTTTGAAGAGTTTTAAACTGACCATAACAGTTATATTTGCATTTCAGAGGAAGCACTTTCATGACAAGGAGGAAGATGAATTAAAGGGAAACAAGACTAGAAGAAGGGATATAATTAGGAGTCTTACAGTTCTCTAGTCTAGAGATGAAGGAGGCATAGTGAGGAAGAGAGGTGACAAATTAGAGATATATTTAGGAAGCAGGTCCAACAGGACATTGTGATTAATGGCAAGTGGAGAAGAGACAATGCGGAGTGAGGGTTTGGGTTATGCAACTGGGGTAGGTCATTTTGTGTTGTAGGAAAAATGGAAGAAGAAGTAGTTAATGGAATGATGATGAATTTTATTTCAGACATCTTGGGTTCAAAGAAAATGTGAGACATCGAAATGTCAATTTCCAGTAGGCAGTTGGATTAATGTGTCTGGAGAAGAGAGAGACTTAGGGCTTGAATTAGATATTTAAGATGCAATTCCTTATATTTGTTCATTTTGTTCATGGTAGAGGGTGAGATTTTTAAGGCCAGTGTACAGAGTCTAAAGAGCTAAGATTTGGAAGGAACTTCATGAAACACTAAGCCTCAGACAGCATTCAACCACAAAGGGGAAGAGACTACTACTTCAAAGGAAAGGCTTTTGCAAGGCTATGCCTGCTGTGATATTTTACTCACCTTGGCCTTTGCCAGAATTTTACCCCTAACTAATCTAAGTCAAAATCACTGCGGATGCTGATTGCAGCCATGAAATTAAAAGACACTTACTCCTTGGAAGGAAAGTTATGACCAGCCTAGATAGTAAATTAAAAAGCAGAGACATTACTTTGCAAACCAAGGTCCGTCTAGTCAAGGCTATGGTTTTTCCCATGGTCATATTTGGATGTGAGAGTTGGACTGTGAAGAAAGCTGATCGCCGAAGAATTGATGCTTTTGAAGTGTGGTGCTGGAGAAGACTCTTGAGAGTCCCTTGGACTGCAAGGAGATCCAACCAGTCCATTCTAAAGGAGGTCGATCCGGGGTGTTCGTTGGAAGGACTGATGCTAAAGCTGAAACTGCAATACTTTGGCCACCTCATGTGACAAGTTGACTCACTGGAAAAAACTCTGATGCTGGGAAGGATTGGGGGCGGGTGGAGAAGGGGACGGCAGAGAATGAGATGGCTGGATGGCATCACCGACTTGATGGACATGAGTTTGAGTGAACTCCGGGAGTTGGTGATGGACAGGGAGGCCTGGCATGCTGTGATTCATGGGGTCGCAAAGAGTCGGTCACGATTGAGTGACTGAACTGAACTGAATCTAAGTCAAGTAGAACACTTCCTAACCCTTCTTTATCAACATTTTAACAAGAGCTGCCATGAAAAAATTCTCTTCCTGGCAGTCTTTAGTAGCAGATTATAAAAACTTTATTTCTCCTTAAAATAAGAAAACGTCCTTGAAAAATGCCCTGGCACAAGAGAAAGAAAAAAGTGCAAACTCTTCTACTTCCATTAGAAAAATCAAAAGAATACTCATGCTTTCCCCCCATCACAATTCTTAAAATATTGCACCCTGCTTAATTTAGCTAAGTTATTAAACAACATTAATGAAGTCTACTTTTTTCAATTAACATACCGTCATATGTATGTGCCATTATAGAGTTAACCAGATAAGAAACCCTAGAGACTGGTAATCCATCCCATTTAAGCCCTAGAATCTCATTATTGATAATTAAGAGTTTGGAGGTGGTTAAACTATGGAAAATTTCCAGCCCATCACTCCTATTCAACATAATACTGAAAGATCTATCCAGAGTAATTAGGCAAGAAAAAGAAATAACAGGCACCCATTTCAGAAAGAATGAGGGGAAAATGTCTCTGTTTGTAGATACTATTATCTTACATGCAGAAAACCCTAAAGATTCCACCAAAAACTCCTAGAACTAATAGATTATTTTAGTAAAGTTGAAGGATACAAAATTAACATACAAAACTCAGTTTCATTTCTATATCCAACAACAAACTTTCTGAAAAAGAAATAAAACAATCCCATTAACAACAGCATCAGAAACAATAAAAAAAAAACTTAGGAAATGAATTTAACCAAGTAGGTGAAAGATCTGAACATTGAAAATTATAAAACATTGATCAAAGAAACAGAATAAAGCAAAATAAGTGGAAAGATATCCATATTCCTAGATTAGAAGAATTGTTATTGCTATAATGTCCATACTATTCAAAGCCATCTATAGATTTCATGAAATCCATATTAAAATTTCAATGGCATTTTTATAGAAAAAGAAAAATAACTCTAAAATTCATATGAAGCTACCAAAGACCCCAAACATCCAAAGCAGTCCTAAGAAAAAAGAACAGAGTTGACGGCATCACACATCCCAATCTCAAACTATACTATAAAGCTATAGTAATCAAACATAAAATTGACATAAAAACAGACATAGACCATTATAACATAATCATGCATATACCCAGACATATATAATCAATTAATATTTGACAAGGGATTCAATATTTGTCAATATTTGACAAGAATATCTGATGGGAAAAGAATAATCTCTTCAACAAGTGATGTTGGGAAAATGATATTTACATGCAAGAGAGTGAAACTGGACCTCTATCTTAAACCACTTAGAAAAATGAACTTAAAATGGATTAAATAATGAAATTTATGCCCTGAACCTCTAAAATACTAGAAGGAAATACACGGAAAAATTTCCTTGACATTGTTCTGGGCAATAATTTTTGGAAAATCACAAGCAATAAAACAAAAAATAACAAAGTAGGACTACATTGAACTAAAAAGCTTCTGCACAGCAAAGGAAACCACCAACAAAATGAAAGGCAACCTATAAAATGGTAAAAAAATATTTGCAAACAACATGTCTGATAAGCTATTAATAGCCAATTCATATAGCTCAATAGCCAAAAACAAATAATCTAGTTAAAAACTGGACAAAGGGCCTGAATAGACTTTTCTTTCAAAGAAGTCATACAAATGGTCAACAGGTACATGAAAAGATGCTTACCATCACTAATCATGGAAATACAAAAGAAAATCACCATGAGATATCATCTTCCATCTGTTGGAATGGCTATCATCAAAAAAATAAAAGACAGCAATTATTGGCAAGGATGTAGAGAAAAAAGAACCCTTGTACATCATTGGTGGGAATTTGAATTAATACAGCCACTATGAAAAACAATATGAAGGAACTTCAAAATGGCCAAAGAACTAAACAGACATTTCTCCAAAGAAGACATACAGATGGCTAACAAACACATGAAAAAATGCTCAACATCCCTCATAATCAGAGAAATGCAAATCAAAACCACAATGAGATACCATTTCACACCAGTCAGAAAGGCTGCTATCTAAAAGTCTACAAGCAATAAATGCTGGAGAGGGTGTGGAGAAAAGGGAACCCTCTTACACTGCTGGTGGGAATACAAACTAGTACAGCCACTATGGAAAACAGTGTGGGGATTCCTCAAAAAACTGGAAATAGAACTGCCATATGATCCTGCAATCACACTCCTGGGCATACACACCAAGGAAACCAGAAGTGAAAGAAACACATGTACTCCAATGTTCATCGCAGCACTGTGTATAATAGCGAGGACATGGAAGCAACCTAGATGTCCATCTGCAGATGAATGGATAAGAAAGCTTTGGTATATATACACAATGGAGTATTAGTCAGCCATTAAAAAGAATATATTTGAATCAGTTCTAATGAGGTGGATGAAACTGGAGCCTATTATACAGAGTGAAGTAAGCCAGAAAGAAAAACACCAATACAGTATACTAATGCATATATATGGAATTTAGAAAGATGGTAACTTTAACCCTGTATACGAGACGGCAAAAGAGACACAGGTGTATAGAACAGTCTTCGGGACTCTGTGGGAGAGGGTGAGGGTGGGATGATTTGGGAGAATGGCGTTGAGACATGTATATTATCATATGTGAAACGAATCACCAGTCCAGGTTCGACGCATGATACAGGATGCTCGGGGCTGGTGCACTGGGATGACCCAGAGGGAGGATATGGGGAGGAGGGAGGTGGGAGGGGTGTTCAAGAAGGGGAACACATGTACACCCGGGGCAGAGTCATGTCAATGTATGGCAAAACCAACCAATATAATATTGTAAAGTAATTAGCCTCCAATAAAAAAATAAAAATAGAATTACCATATCATCCAGCAATCCCACTTCTGAACATATTTCTGAAAGAAATGAAATCACTATCCTGAAGAAATATGAGTACGCCATGTTCATTGCAAGCATTACTCACAATTGTCAAGACACGGAAACCACCTAAATGTCAACAGATTCGTAACAACATGGATGGACCTTATGCTAAACGACATGGATGGGCATTATGCTAAACGAAATAAATCAGACAAAGACCAATTACTATGTATTTTCATTCATATAGGAATCTTAAAAGGGCAATTCATAGAAACAGAGAGTATAATGATGGTTCCCAGGGCTGGTGGGCAGGGGAAAAAGAGAGGCAATGGTCAAAGATCATTGAAGTGAGAACCAAATGAAATAAATTTAGCACAATATCTGCAACATAATAAAACACTATTAAATATTAACCATTATTTACCAATAATAGCTACTAAGTAGCTTATTTTAAAATAATATATTATAAGATATAATAATATACTATGAAAGTGAAAGTGAAGTCGTTCAGTTGTGTCTGACTCTTTGCAACCCATGGACTGTAGCTTACCAGGCTTCTCCGTCCATGGGATTTTCCCAGGCAAGAGTACCGGAGTGGATTGCCATTTCCTTCTCCATGGGGTCTTCCTGACCCTGGGATCAAACTCAGGACTCCCACCTTGAAGGCAGACGCTTTACCCTCTGAGCCACCAAGGAAGCCATAATTAGCTAAGACAAGTTCTAGGGATCTATTGTACAGCATGTGACTACCGTTAACAACACTATTACACACTTGCGAATTGCTAAGAGAATAGATCAAATATTCTCATTACAAAAAAATGTGAGAGATGTGTTAACTAACATCATTGGGGTAGTCATTTCACAATATATGTGCTCATCAAGTCATTGCATTGTATACCTGACACTTAATAAGTCAAGTATATCTCAATAAATCTGGAAGGGGGGGAAGGAGATTCCTTGGATCATTCCTTCTGAACTACCATGGCCAGTGGAGTACAGTAAAACATAAAGAATGCCACAAACAAATCATTAAATCAGTGGGAAAAAAGGGAACCCTCTTACACTGTTGGTGGAAATGCAAACTAGTACAGCCACTATGGAGAACAGTGTGGAGATTCCTTAAAAAACTGGAAATAGAACTGCCATACGAACCAGCAATCCCACTGCTGGGCATACACACCGAGGAAACCAGAATTGAAAGAGACACATGTACCTCAATGTTCATCGCAACACTGTTTACAATAGGTAGGACATGGAAGCAACCTAGATGTCCATCAGCAGACGAATAGATAAGAAAGCTGTGGTACCTATACACAATGGACTTTACTCAGATATTAAAAAGAATGCATTTGAAACAGTTCTAATGAGGTGGATGAAACTGGAGCCTATCATACAGAGTGAAGTAAGTCAGAAAGAAAAACACCAATACAATATATTAACATATATATATGGAATTTAGAAAGATGGTAATGATGACCCTATATGTGAGACAATAAAAGAGACACAGATGTAAAGAACAGATTTTTGGACTCTGTGGGAGAAGGTGAAGGTGGGATGATTTGAGAGAATAGCATTGAAACATGTATATTACCATATATGAAATAGATCACCAGTCCAGGTTCGATGCATGAGACAGGGTGCACTGGGGCAACCCTGAGGGATGGGATGGGGAGGGATGGGGGAGGGGGGTTCAGGATGGGGGTCAGGATGTACACCCATGGCTGATTCATGTGAATGTATGGCAAAAACCACTACAATACTGTAAAGTAATTAGCCTCCCAATAAAATAATTAATTTTTAAAAATCAGTGGGAGAAATAGAAATTTAAAGTTTTATCTGCAAGATTGAATAAACCAGATCAAGATCTGAAGTCAAAGCAAAGAGAATCCAAGATTGATGCGTACATAGGGTTTGGTATACTGTTCTTTCCACTTTTGTTTGCTTAGAATTTTCTTAAAGAAAATGTTAAAGATAGAGAGAAATCCAGGTCAAAAACACAAGAGATGATGATCAACTTGTCTATCAATCTGGCCAATGAAAGAGAGGCAAAATGATTGATGGAGGCAGAATCGAGAGATAAGAATGTCAGTTCTGGAGACAAGCTCCTGGGTTTGAACACTAGCTGCACATGATCTTGGAAGGTTTACTTGACCTCTCTGCACCTCAGTTTTCTTATCTGCAAAATGTTAATAATAATTTCCATCGCTCTGAAGTGAGAATTAAATGAGGTGAATTTAGCACAGTATCTGGCACATAATAAAACATTATGAAACTTAGCTGTTATTGTATTACATAATATTATTTATTAATAATAGCTAACAAATAGTTGAATTTATAATAATCACATAGTATAATTAAGTAATAACATTTATTAATTATACTGAATTAATGTTCTAGTCCAACAGACTTAAATAAGTTGAAACAATAAAGGAAGATTATAGAGGAGAGTGTGATCAAGAATGTATGTCCGTATCATGTTTCGTCTGTCCATCAATCTACTGATAACTTACTTCATCTTTATTATTTACTGTTTGGACACAACTTTGATATCTCTTGCTCCCATCTGACCTTAGATCTCAGATTAACCCCACTAGGTCTAATCCAGCTACTTCCTCTCAGGATCTAGCTAAATTTAACTAATGTCTTAATGACAAACCCTGGCGACTTTACTGAACCTCCACCTTGTTAGAAGGCAACTGGGTGCATTTTGATCAACAGGGAATCCCTAGGACCCCAAAGCCACAGTGGAGATGCTGATAGGGTTGGGTGAGACCATCTCAAATAATTATATCTCTTAGAAGCCAGACACCAGGTCTTTGTAATTCAGTTTCATTCCCAGAGCTTACACAGTGTCTACATTCAGTAGGTGCTTAACAAGCTAGTTGAACAAGTGAATGAGTGAATGAATTTGCACTGAGACTCCACAGTAAAGAAGTAGGAATCTGGCTTCCCCAACGTTTTCATCCTGAATGGATTTGAAATTCCAAGTGTGATTTTATTGCAGGAGAGTTCGATGAAAATCTATTTGTGGACTAGTGACTACACAGGTGGAAGGAAGGTGTGGAGGAAGGTGGGCCTTACCCGAAAGGTCCCCTCTGAAGATCCTGGAGGGCTCCTGTCACTGCTTCTGGGTGGCCAAGTAGTGTGGCCAGGGTTTGATCAAGGTTTCAGCTTCTGCTCTCCCCGACTTTTGTGCCTCAGACTTCCTCACCCCTGCATCAGGAGGTTGTTCTTGTTCAGTCACTAAGTCAGGTCTGACTCTTCACATCCCCACGAATTGCAGCACACCAGGCTTCCCTGTCCTTCACTATCTCCTGGACTCTGCTCAAAGTCAGGTCCATTGAGTCACTGATGTTATCTAACCATCTCATCCTTTGCCACCCCCTTTGGAGGTGCCTCCCCCTCCTCCTGCCTTCAATCTTTCCCAGCATCAGAGTCTTTTCCAAGGAGTCGGGTCTTCACCTCAGGTGGCCCAAGTATTGGAGCTTCAGCTTCAGCATCAGTCCTTCCAGTGAACACTCAAGACTGATCTCCTTTAGGATGGACTGTTTGGATCTCCTTGCAGTCCAAGAGACTCTCAAGAGTCTTCTCCAACACCACAATTCAAAACCATCAATTCTTCAGCACTAAGCCTTCTTTCTGGTTCAAATCTCATATCATACATGGGGGACAGTTTTTCTATTCCATTTTAGTACCTACTCTCTGTAATGAACTATTTTTAAAGCAACAAATTCCACTTACTTTTAACCAGTGACATAATAACATATAATTTTTATTTCAATTCCTGACATTTTACAATCCTAACTTAATTCTTATAATTTTATATTTTAGAGATTCACTGAATTTCCTTATTTGCTAGGGCTTTCTAAACTTTCTTTCCTTCTTTTGTTTTGGTTGGGAGGTGGGTGAGGTTATCATTTATTTTTTTGTTCTCAAATTATTCCTTGGTCTATAAAGGTTTTGGTACAGATATGTGCCAGGTACTATAAGAAATTACATTTTAAATGATCTGATTTTAGTCCATAATTCAACACCCATGTTGTCGATATTATTATTCCCATTCTACAGATGAGAAAAATAGACTAGGAAAACTAAGTGGTTTGTCCAAAAATATATAACTAACAGAGTCAGGAATTTTAGTCCATTTTCTGCTAAAAACACAGGCAGGTTCCTTTAAAATATCTGACATCACTGCAAACTAGACATAGACTTGGAAGAAAAAAAATCCATCCTTCATATGAGATAACTCCTCACATACAGAGATACATTTAGAAAAAGAAACCAAAATGTTCTTTTCTTTCTATGGTTCTTCAAAGCAGGAACTGGGGGGCTCAGAAGAGACAAAGAAAGGAATATTCAAAAGCCCCAAGCCAGAGCTGCTTGAAATTAGGAGTCCCATGCCAGAATTTGAATCTTCAATTCGCTTAGCAGTGACAGCTTTCATTTGAACCTGGTTGCTCTGTGTGTTTTAGCATCCTTTTTTTTTTTTTTTTTCCCTGAGAGCTCTTTGTCTCTCCTGATTCACAATGGTTCATTTTTTCTCATTTGCAACAGAGACAGAGAAGTAGCCGTCAGAGAAATGGGAGAACTGCAACACGGAGCCTGCAGGTCCGACAAGAGAGCAGTGAGGACCAGTACAGAACATGCTGCAATCGGGAAATGTGTCCCAAGCTTTCTGGAGCTCCAGGGAGCAAGGGGCCCGCAGCCAGGCATTTGTGTCTTAAATTCTGATTGTCAAAGACTATTGTCAGTGGTATGACAATCTATAGAAAACCAAACATTCACAGTCTTTGGCCTGTTCCCTCAATTTTTTATATTTTTTACTTTATAATAAAGTCATGTAATCCATAGTCTAACTGTGAATCCTGATAACAATACACATTTACTGTATTACATCTTCAGCTCTTATTCACAGTATAAATGATCTTCATCCAGTGACCATTTAGTGCCAAAACCAGACTGAAACTCTCAACTATGATCATCACTGACCAAACTGTTTGGTCAGTTTTCTTAGCTACTGACTAACTAGACATTGTATCGCTGAGGCCATTTTTTACAAAGGACACGGATTTGGCCCCTCAAAACAGGCAGATAAAAAACAGATGGATTTTTATCTATTCATTCAAAGTGGGAAGGAGGGGCCAAGTGATTTGTGTGTTTTGTGTCTCTCTATTGGAGGACAATAAACTGATTGAGAGGGGGTTTTTTTAGGAAAAGAAAAGCAGACTCCAAACTAATTCAGCAACCATCCCTCTGTATGCCAGCTGACCTCGATGGAGATTTAGTGCTAGATTTAAAAAGCTTTGTTTACAGACAATTAAAAACCACATAAATTTCAATTGTCAAAGAAGAAATGGTTTCCAAAGCCTCTGACAGCCCAGCCGGGCCTCCCCAGCCCTGCCTGTGCAGGAAAGACCCAGAGGCAAATACAAAGCCACTAAACCAAATGCCTGTGGAGTTTGCCAGGGAGCCAGCCCCTGCTGCTTCTGCTGCTTGCTACTGCTGTGGAAAAAACACAATCTTACACAGCTTCTAATGTAGGTTCTTTGAGGGCTCATCAAACAGTGAGAATGAACCTGACCACCAAGGAGGAAGCGCCTGCACAAAAGTCTTCCACCAAGGATGGAATTACTGCAATTAGGCCTTTAGGCAATCAATGTTTAAATCTTTTGTGGGCACCCTATTTTTCCCATCAAAGGAATTCGATTTCAAGGTTAAAAAGTGACACTGATACAGATGATTGGAGGATTTAAAGTCTGAAATATTCATCCCCATTTTTTTCTTTTCTATGTATTGCACTTGTTCTTATCAGCTGTTGGGCAAACGGACATGAGCTTCAGAAAAGAGCAGCTCCGAAAGGAAAATAAACAAACAACCCAACACTCTTGCATGTTTGCATCAATATTTGGTGCTGATGTTGATAAATAAGTAATGATGTGTAGGTGTTGATAACATTTATACACGTCTCTGATTGGTTCTGACACAGGTGCTCCGAGGAGGATGAGGTTTACAAGCCGAAAACGGTCAGGAGAAAGCCATGGTTTCGGGCTGTCCCTCACAGATGTGGGGATTCGCACCTGTGTTTGAAGTTGCTCTTTCATTTTGTTTCTCTGCAGAAAAGCCAGACGTGATGTTCAAACTGGGAGCACCTGTGTTTGGGGCCAACTTGGACTCTTTTGTGGCCTGAAAGTGGTCTCTGAGATTCTTTACTTAAATGTAACATGAAACTTTTTTTTCTTGGGGTTTTGTAAGCGGGGATTAAAATTGTGAAAGCACATATTAATGTCACTGTAGGACCAAGCACATGGGAATGTTGCAGCTTGTTTACGTTCCTCAAGGACTTGGGTGATAAAACACAAATGCTATTAAAAATTGGATGAGAGCGGAAATCCTGCCCATTGATGGAAATCTTTGTCTAAATCACAAGGCATTTTTTTTAATGTTAGTGATGTGACATTTAGGTACCAGGGTCAACCACTAATTTAATACATTCTTATTCTATTCTAAGTTAAAGGCAGAAATTGAACAGCATCTCTAACTAAATTAAAATTTGGAAGATTTTCTTCTCTCATAAACTGACAACAATATTGATAGATTCTTCATTCTCTGCTTAATTGGGTTAAGAACATTAAAAATTCTCCAGTTTAAAATAATAAGTCTTTTGCAACCGTAACTAATCTCTCATTCCCTAAGGTTTGGCCAGTGACAACTGGAGGCAAATCAAGAAGAATTTATCACTTAGAATCATGGCCACAAGTCTCATTAAAAACATTGCAGGGAGGACAATTAAATGGTGTGTTCAAATTCTTTGCATTTGGCATTGGTAAACCTGAAGGATAAGATTTTGTAAATCTACGGTTTGTTTAATTTTTAGTCAAATTTGTGATGTATAAATTGTACTTTTAAATGGGTTTTAATTTCTATTAAAGAACAAATGCAGAGGGTAATGATACATTTAGCTATCTTCAGAGAAATAAAATACAGCTGTCTGACCAAAATCCCAACGATGAATTATGCTGGCAACATGAAATGAATCTGAAGAAACAGATTCATTATTTAGAGTTTAGATTTAAGAGCAGAGGGTGTCAATCAAGTAATAATGTGTTAAATAAATATTAGAGAATTAGTAGAATAAAGAGGTTATGCACAGATACAAATGTGATATCAGTAACAACTTCTAATTGATAACAACTCCCCAGAAATATTTTTCTAAATTAACACTTTTTTATTTTTAATCAATTAGCTCAGCCTTTGATTTGAATTCTCCAGTCTCTGGCGTCAAGGAGATGCCTTTTCTTTTCTTTAAACAAAGGATTATTCTTCCTCAAAAGGGGTTTGTCTAGTTCTTTTATTGTTTTATATCACACAAGGGAAAAATGCTTTTGAGGCATCACTACTGAATTTAGCAGGGACGAGAGTTTACTGCTATATAATCATTAGTCAGTGCACTAGCTGAAATCTTAAACAAAAGAAAACAAACTACAAACAGGCAAGCATCCCCTAAAGGCACATCAGAACACCAGAGAGGGGCCGCATGGATTTCAAACAAGGTTGCCCAAGCATGTGCTAAATATTGCTGCTCTTGACTTTAAACTGCACACCAAGGAATACAGTTTCACCTTCTATTCCAAAATAATACTGAGAAGCAGGTGGGTAAGGAGACAAAGTGTTTAGCCAATGCTTTTTACTCTGAATCTGTGGCTACTTTGTGAAAATTATATTTCAAACCTAATGAAAATCTCTCAGTAAAAAGGGTCTGATCACAGAGCCTTTAGAAAACAATGCTTCAGTTGCTGGTGTCTTTCTGTCTTAGCCAGGCTTTGTTACTTCATGCCAACTACCACTGTATACTGTTACAGGTCTAAAAAGTAGCTGTAAGGTGCTAGACATCTTGTGGAGGCATTTAAATTTAAGCAAGGCTTCTTGCTTTCAAACAGATGATCATTTTCATATCAGGTTCTTAATGATGAGGGTAAGTGCTAAAATTTGTCTATCATAAGCTCCTAAAGCAGGCTAATAAGAAAACACTGCTCTATAAAAACACACACAAAAAAAGCTTGAGCAAGAAAGAATACAAAGTTGTAATGCTGTTTTTAAAGAAAGGCAAAATGTATATGGAATACATTTCACAGATCAGGACCCATGTTTGGGGTCAAAAAAACATGTGTGCTGCAACAAAAGTACTTCTGAGAACAAATGTTTTAATCTAAAATATTTCTTTAAATCATTATTCCACTTTCTGGTTTGTGTATATGTGTGTGTGAGCGTGGTTTTTCTTTTGAATTATTACAGTCATATTGTAGTTTCACTGTTATTCAAACTTGCTGATTAAAATAAAGCTAAAGTTAACTTTATAATTAAAAGTCAGACTAAATTGGTTTCTAGTCAGATTTTAACAGACTCTGTCAGGGCAGAGTATATTAATCAACAACAATAAGTGTTTTGCTATATATATTCCCAAATCCTATACACACTTTCTAATTCTGGAATTGTTTCCCTGCTGGAAACAATTCTTACTTTTCAAAAATAGTTACAAGGAACTACAAGTCAGTGAGGTATAGTACAGCTAATATGATATAAAATTCTAGATGACATTGATTTTTGTGGGTGTTGGTGCTATCTGACAATAACTTAATTGGCCAGAGAATAGAAGGAACTCAGTATCATCTAACTATACTCTGAAAACACCCAATCTAAAATTATTGACAAGATAAAATATCACTGAATATAACACTGAAAACTCAGAGATTTGATTTCCACTGTGACATATCTTGTCATCTTGTCTGGACTTAAGGTTTTCTTCCTATTTTCACTTTCATAAAAATTATATTGAGTATCCTAGAATACCACCAAAGGCTTAGTTCCTTCTAGTTATGTCACATTGGAAACACTGCATGAAGTTCATGACTGGGAGTGGGATTAAACAAATTGAGATGTGGGAAAATAATTTTACTTAATTTATACTTTTATTCCCCCAAATTAAAAGTTAACTGATTAATTTTATAAGTTTATGAAAGAATTGCCCATTTCAGGTTTTATCAAGACCTGTGTCACCTCCATTAAACAGATATTTCTCGAAAAGAAGGGCTCAGATTCTCATCTCACCCCCAACCACGTCCCCTTTTTTCCTGCCCCTGATGTCTTGCTGGGCTCAATAAAAATTTCTTAAATGAGTGAATCAATCAGAAGATTAACGAATGTCCTACCCAAGAAGAGATGGAAACCAAGAAACATAGATAAAATAATTGAAACTTCCAAAGACTCAGTTAGATTGGGGGAGAAGTGTTTAAAACTTTATAGTCTATATTTTCCTGAAATAAATGATACATGGAGGTTTTCACACTTTAGAATACATTCTGATATAAAATTATCTCACAAAATTTATTTTGAATAGAGTCTCATAGGGTTTCATAAGTACAGATGTTAGCTGAAAATGGTAATGATTATAGCAAACTAGAAAATAAAAATAATTATCAGAATCATGGCTTGCCAATTCTCTTTGGTTTTTCTTAGAGATCTCAGTGTGACATTGTGTCTAAACATGGCCAAAATATTGCTTGAAAAGTGGTCAAATATCACCTGGTACTTACCCTCACCAGAAAAATATTTCAATTCCCTTCCTGCTCCAAATTAGCCTTTCAATTCACAGGAAGAATTTTCACCTAAGTGATGTGGATGGCCAAAACTCTATGTTTCCTGTATATACCATGGTGATAAAAATGCTTCATATTCTCATAAAAGAGTTTCCATATATTTGATTCTATCTGAAAGCTAATCTTCATCACCAAATTTAAACAGAACTTTTACAGATTAAAATTAGAGATCAACTTTTTGGTCAACAATATTTTTCTTGTGTATGCCAAATGTCTTAGTTTTCAAAGTGTCCTTAGAAGACCATAAAAGTATTATTACAATGCTTGCAAATCTGGTTCTTTTTTTTTATAAGTTAATGATGTGGGATGAGAGATATTTCATCTTTTATACAGTTATTTGACAGTGATGAATTTAATTCATTCTATCACATTGAATGATACATTTATATTCAGTATGTAGTTTAAAATTTCATAAATGATTAAAGTCCCTGTCGTTTTAATTATAATATGCAGAGAGCAGCCAGAACTTATTTGCAAAGAATAATGTACAAGTCAATAAATTTGGTGAGTACTTCTGACAACATATAAATAATGACTTTAGAAGTATAACTACCTGTATTTGAAAACTAAATAACGAAGGTCTGTGTTTGAGTTTTTATAAACTAGCTGATCTAGCTTTCTACAAAATCTCTTTAGGGTTTTAATGTGCAGTGTTAAATTGAAAACACAATAGTGCAATGACATTACATTAGTAGTGAATCCAGCTTGAAATAAATCAACCCTGGGCATGTCCCTACCCTGGACCTTGGTCACTGAGGATTTGGGTCACCCAGACTTTCCTTAGAATCCTTAAAGCCAAGAATTGTCACCAAAATAATTCAACCTTCTCATCCAACTGGATGGCCCAGCACTCAGGACCACATTGACTCCATTACCATGGCTCATCCATTGTGAGTATGTGTGTGGCTGGGTGTGTGCTCAGTCGCTCAGTTGTGTCCAACTCTGTGCAACTCCATAAACTGTAGCTCACCAGTCTCCTCTGTCCATAGAATTTTCCAGGCAAGAATACTAGAGCAGGTTGCCATTTCCTACTCCAGGGGATCTTTCTGACCCAGGAGTTGAACCTGCATCTCTTGTGTCTCCTGCATTGGCAGGCGGGTTCTTTAGCACCAGTGCCACCTGGAAAGTTATACACTGCCACTCACAGTTGGAGTTATTTCCACAAAGAAGAGTGCCTACTTCACTCCATTTATTCATTCACTTAGCCAATATTTACTTGCCAGACAGCTCTCTATCTTGGGAAGTTACGAATATGACAGACAAGGTCTGGCCAGAACCAGATTAGCATATATGGAGTAAGGAAGGGAAGAAACATGATGATCAGAGTATTACAGGTGCTGTGGGGTTATATGGAATTATAAGGTAGAACCCCATCTCTCTTGGACCTTATATTTCATTTATTTTTGTGCATTCCTCTCTACCTCTCCTTCAGCACAAGAAATTAAAAGTATACTGACAAAGCAGACAGCCCTTGCTTCAAGCCTTCTTTAGGTTCAGGAATAATTGTGAGATAGCCTAATTATTTTATGCCACCTAGAGATTCCAATGGGTAGAATGCCATCCTCTCTTTGGGAGCTGTCTGAAGCCATTCTGTACCAAAGTTCTATTAGAGACTCAACCATTCATTTCACCCCCACAGTCTTAGCACAGGGAAAGCTGATCTTGGCCAAAAGACCTAGTGTCTCAATGTTCTTGCTAAGATTATGAGCCTAGTATCATCTTCTGAAGAGACCAGAAGTAAGGTTGAAACTCATTCCTGATATAATATCATGTCATGATAAGCACAGTCATCACTCAAAGTCTATGCTAAGAACAGAAGACAGAAAAGAAGCTGAAATGCTAATATCATATCACATTTGCTTAACTTCAAACATCTGTGGCTGAATTCTGATTCCATAACAGGCAACACTTTTCAAGGTCATGGCTGCTCAGTGTATGGGAAGTTTTGTCTATACTACAACTGCGGGTTTGTAGTAATTGTTTTATTGCAGCTGGCTCTTTGGCTATGTGTGTTTCTCAGAAGAAAAGAAAGAAGAAAGGATGAAAAAGGGGTAAAGGAATAAGAAGAAAAAGAGAGAGAAGGGAAGGAAGGAGGGAGGGAGGGAGAGAAGAAACCACTCACAAATATGGACTCCAGACTGCCAATGTGTGAATTTTACACACTTGGAGAAATTATTAACATGCTAGAGAAAAGAGGAACATATAAAGAGAGGGAAGTCTTGCTTGTGATGTTCCAACTAACAACGCATATAGTCGTTTGAATCCAGCTCTCAATTTTTCACCTCTTCTGTCCTACCATGCCTCATCCCAACACTTCCACTCCCAGGACCACCACTGAAATTCAGTGGTGTATTTCAGTCCCTTGTGCCAATCTTAGAACTGAAATGCAAAAATTAAACTCTTAGCCTCTGACCGAAATAGATGAGTAAGTCATCCTCTCTTAGCCGAGGATCTGGTAGAAACAATGACAGCCCTTTAACTAGAGTATTGCTGGGGGTGACAACCTAATGAACCGCCACCTAGAATCTCTCAGGGTTAATAAGCCACCTGTCTTGAAAGTAGCAGTCATATTGGTCTTTGAAGCCTACCCCAATACTTAAACTCTTGATGAAGTTCTTACTGTGCCAAAGGAACTTACTAACAAAGCCACTGAGTCAATTTAACCCAGAGAAACTGGACCCAGCAGACTAGGCTATCAGAGTTTTGTGTTGAGATAATTACTGCACTAAAGACAGCATATGGGCTGTCAAAGCTGGCACATGGCCTGCACCAGCTGTTACCTGGGTGCTTTCGAAAACCTACTGAACAGCATTTTGGACACAGCACAGCTCTGTGTAAGTTTTCCAAGGCTTCTACTGGGAGTTCTTCATAATAAATTTATTTCCTGTATAAGGAGAATTGCACCCAGTAAGATAACTGGAACAAGCATGTTATATTTTTTCTGGCAGATAGAATATCACTGGATAAAAGGGGAAAACAAACTAGGGCACAAACAGGCACAGAGCCTGAAAAGCCAGGAAGAAGCAAAAACATTAATGAGAATAGGTCCTCCTGTCTTCAAAATGAAAAAAAGGTCCATTGAACACATTGAGATTTTCCTGAAAAAACAATTGATACATAAGGTAATGCCTTTAAAACCTCTTTTATTTATTTATTTATTATCTTTTATTTATTGTGTCTGGCAACACAATAAAGGATAGCTGCTATTTGTATTATTATTATTATATCATTAATCCTTACCTAGCAGATGTATTCAGGATTCCCAAGCTGCCATAAAGTAGACCATTCTTCTAGTGTTGCTGCTAGAACTATTTTACCTTAGGAACAGGCTTTTCCAAGAACAGCCATCAGGATGTCAGCCGATGAATGCTTCCCAAAGACCACAACTTTCATTTGCGTATAGCACATTTTCTTCTAAAGGACTCCAAAACTTGACAATAGGATTTGTGACTGACACTACTGAAAAATTCAGCCACCTCTGAAAGCACCACACAGCCTCAAACCACATGTGATGACAAATCTGAAGCTAAATCCAGGGAAAACAAAGGGCTAAAATAAGGTTCTTCACAATAGACTTGTCATACAAAAAGACTAATTTCAATAAATATAACCTCCAGATAAGACATTAATCATTGAGCTTTAACTCCAATAATAATGTTATCACACTTGTAACTTACATTAAACGTTCTTTTTCAAAAATCTTTTTTTTTTCCTTCAAGAATGTTAGGAAGACTAATTTGGGGAAACTGCAGACTCACATTACTGAAAATCACTGCTACATTGATTTAATGTTAATATCCAAGCAGACGGTAAGCCTAAACTTTTACTTTTCAACCCAAACTTTGTCATCTCTTTGAAAACAGAAATAGAATGAACATGACAGTCACAGTTTTCTTCTACGTTTGGGAAGGTAAGCCAGCTTCACTATAAGGAATGAATTTAAAGCCAAGTTTACTACAAAACGGGTCTTTCCTTTTGAATCAGACCCTCCCTGAAGTCTTGATTTAGTGAATTTACTTTGAGAAAATACAAGACAGTTAAAGAGGAGTTACCCCGAAGTCTCACATCCCATCTCTGATGTCCTATTTCCTGAGGGACAGCAGATTTGGGTTTTCAGACAAAGAAAGGCATGTTTCCATGGAATGGGTGAACATCCAACTTGGAAAAATACAGTCATCAGATTTAAATTTTTAAAATGTGTGCCTTCAAAACGCTTAGGACATTTAGAAAATCTACTGCCTGACATGACAGTAAGTGCATCACCGCATTCTATTTTGCAAGCTTTAGCAAAAAAAAAAAAAATCCCCCAGAAGAATCTTAATTCTTATCTATGGAAAACATTAAACTGCTAAGCACTAACAACTGGAATTAGTCCTTAAATCTCTAATGAGAATAATAAAACATGAGTGCAGTTTGTGCTGTAACTTGATAAGGCCTGAATTTACTTGCTGTTAGGAAAAGTCACTGATCCAGCACTATGGCTTTTTACTCCCTAAGGTACAGGAAACTGTATCTGTCCTCTCGGAACCTCCTCTGTGGTAAGCACTTCTTATCTGTGCTATCAAAGGACTGAGATAGCGGGGTCGTATCTAGTAACAGCAGTTTTATGAGATGATCCATTACTGATTTCAGTCAATCTCCAGCAGGTAGTCCTCCTTAACCCATTCAGAGCAGACCTGACCCCACCACAGAGAACTTCAAACTCTCCCCAGATACAGAAACTCGCCAGCAAGACACGCCACGAACAGCAAAGCATTGCGTCCTCTAAACCAAGCATCTTTTAAAACACCTCACCGCTCTGAAAGACTGCAGAATGGAGGCTCCTGAGCAAAGTCGGAAGCCCAGTTTTAGTTATCATGATCAATTCTGTGTTTGCTCTGTAGATATTCATAGCAGGAGCTTAATGAGACTATTAGCAATTTGCTAAGACCCAACAACTTGCTGTGAGGAACTTGAAGATGCAATAACTTCCTCTGTCTACACATAGGGGATTTTGTTAAAGACGCATTTGCTCGGAAACAAGCCCACACTGTTGGCAGGCACAATTCAGCATAAATGTGAGGAATGTTTAAGAGCAAATTAAGCCCTGCATTTCAGGAATTAAGTTATCTAAGGTATCAGATGGGCATATGGTTTAGAGGTTCTAAGCGAAAAATGTTCTTGAATAGATTAACAGTTGGATAAATAAGCGCTAAAGATAGATTTCAGTCTTACTTGTTTGGTCAAATATTTTCCCCTACACCTGTAGTTATAAAATAATAGATTTCAGTGTGTGAAGTGCCCTTAAATATTATCAATTTACCTCACTAGTTTTACAGAGAGAAAAAGGAGGCTCTGAGACATTCAGTAACTTATCCAAGGTCACAACTAGATATTGACAGAATTGAAATCTCCTAACACTTGCTAATGCTTTTTCTTGTATACTTGCTGCTTTTAAACAGAAGTCTTTGTGAATATACATAACTCCACATACATATGAGATTTTAGCACTTTCTGGGGTTCACAACTAATTCAAGCTATGAACAAAAACAGTAGTCATGTATTAAATATTTAAGATTAGTTATGTTGACTTTTGGTTGATGTTTTATTTCCATATCAATTAGATTTGAATGCATTCACCTTTTCACTCAGTATCAGGACTATAAAGTGTCAATGTCAGATACATATAGAAAATAAAATCCAGCAATAGCTTGGCCCAGTTTTGAACAGCATCCCTACCCCCCCCACCACCCCTCACCATATAATGTTGCCGTCAAAAAATGGGGTAAATATTCAAACTTCTCCAATTGTTATTCAACTGTTCTTCAATTGTTGGTTTTCAGACTCTGTGAACTCAAAGGTAGTGATGACACACTAGGTTGTCATTTCATTTTACAGCAATAGAAATTAATGAAACATGTAAGCCACAGTGCTTCTCACAATTGCCTTGTCAAACACAAGCCTGCTTTTCGATTTTCTGAGACCAGCATTGAAACACGTCTCATTAATGCAACTTTTTAAAAGTTTATTAAAGGTTCCACGAATTCATTGCATCTGGCCCACTATGGCACTAATAACTGATTTTTTTGTATTTTATTGTTTAGAAAAGTACTGATACTTGGATGCCAATGAACTGAAAAGAAAAATGCTCTTTACCAACTTTTCTGCTGGTTCCTACTCCTCCTCCTTCTCTTCGACCTCAGCTTCTGCTATTTGTATCTCTTTCAACTTCCAGACTCCTTCACCTGATGGTGTCCAATTGCTGAAGTGCAGACGACCACCTAGAAAACCACAATAGTGGGTTTTCCCTCGAGAGAGCCACATGGTATTTCTGTTCCTTCCTTTCATGTCAAAACGGCATGCAGGATATTTTATGATTCATTTTTCTCTTTTTGATAAGATATGAAAGAAATATCAAAAGAAATTCGGAGATATTTCCATTTTCTCCGAATGAGATGAAGTACAAGGAGCTTCTATTTAAGAAACATGCTTTTATTTTTCCCCTGGCATTCTGGGTACACAAAAAAAGAAAATTATTTTTACTGCTATTTTTGTTTGATGTCTGAAAACAAGATACGGTATCTTCTGCATTTTTACCCTTTCAAATTTAATCAGCTATCTTGGTAGATCTAATTAACATGAGAACTAATAACAGCAGACTAGCGATTGCAATTTCAGTAAACACCAATAACTATTTGCTTACCAAATAAATAAAACTCAAAAATGCAGCAGGAAGCATACAAAGACTAAAATCTTTTATGTGCCCCCAAATTAAAAGATACGATGCTCATGAATCATATAATACCCCACAATAACATTTTAATATCTTAGATATTTAGTTAATATGAAGCAAACATTTTTTTGTGTAACATATGTAATTATCTAAATATTGTATGCAGAAACTGCAGGCTTATAGAAACAGTCAAATAGCCTTTTTCCTTTGTGTTCCTTCACCCCATTTTCTAGCAAATCTTCAAACATCAAGGTTGTTCCTAAGATTTAAGAGATGGGCATTTTTATATTTTGTGTGCCATAATCAAATCACTTTGTCACTTATTGCTTCGACATGCTTGGGTTTTTCAGTGATTTTATGCATTCAGATTCCTGGATGTTTTAGCCATCTTATCAGACCTCGACTTTAAAGGAAACCAGGATCAATGGATTTAGTATCACATATACCATATTTATTCAGTGGCCTAAAGCTATCATTCTTCTCTCCTGTCTTATCTTTGCAAGACTTAATTCTCTCATACAAGAAGAGGAGTCCCGTACTAATATTTTTAAACCAAAATCACATCCAACTGTATGATTTTCCCCATCACTCTGGATGTGACTGTAAGCACATGCTGACGTGACCTTGTTAGGAAATGACCTATGGTCACATTTCAGAAAAGTTTGCTATCAAACTACCTTTGGCCAATTTTACAGGAAAAAAGAAAATTCAGTCGGGGGTCATGAGGACAATTTCAAGACATTTATATCAGACAGCAATTCAATATTCCTCAGCATTTTACATTACAATCCCAGGAATTCAGAGAGCCTTTCAAAAGGCAACACTTGGAAATCTTTAAATAAATCTAAATAGAATACACATTTTGGTTGTCTTTCTCAATTCAGTTATAATAGCACAGAGGAGAGGGCAGGCATTCCAGCGCAATGAGGATATCTGTACAGCAAATATAAATTTTAAATAGATTTACTTTTGCTTCCTGTTTATACTACTTGTGGAAATTTGATTTGAATAAAAAATGTACTCCCCTCTTAGGTTTGAACCATTTCCCCCACCCTAAACAAGTATTATTCGTACATTCACACAGAAAGGAAGATAAGTAATAATACAGTGCAGGCGCCAAGTAAAATCTAGCCCAGTACAGACAGCGTAATAATGATGTCATTAAGACTCCTGGCTGAATGGGATTCAGACAGAACTGTTGTATAGCTGCAGACATAAATCTGAAAGAACTTTTTGGCTACATTCTCAGACTTACCTTGAGAGATATTTAGGAGCTCCAACAAAATGAGTTGAGAGAAACGCACTCAAAAGAAGGTGAGCAGCTGCAGACAGATGTAGGCCCTGTCGCTGTAGCCTTCTGAGATACAGGAGGAAACAGTTTGTTAAATGGATAAAGACAGAGGAAACTGTCTGAAGGAGAAGAAAACAGAAAACAAATAAAGCTTAATTCTAGCACAAATAAATGAGAGAAAGGCAATTGTGGGGCTGCTTGAAGCCTTTTTGCCTAGCTGAATGAAAGCAATCCCTAAGACTGAATGGGTAATGAGATCCTGGCTCCTGAGATTTTAGCTTTCTTAATCATGTTCATAATTAATTCAAGAACATTGATAATTTCATTACATTCTTTTTGTCTTATCAATAAATGATGTGCCTGCACTTTTGGTCCTGTGTACAGGGAGAGGAGAGATGCTTTGGGTAATACTGCAGTAGGAATAGTGGATATATATGATCCAAAAAGGTGAAGTGGTAATTATTATCCTTGACCAGCCTTCTATTATCAGAACACGATGACAAGCAGCCACAAATAATTAATAAGCTTTTTATGCAGAAATGCAAAGCCTTTGAAGAAAAATATGCTGCAAGTAGAATTCCTTACCGAAGATTATGTACATAGCACAACACGCCTCTCCCGAGAAACAGTTTGAAATGGTACTCATTAAAAAGCCTGCCTCACAAATACCAGAAGAAAATCAATAACTTGGTTTTAAAATATGATTTTTAACAAACTTTCCTTTTTCTTAATGTTTTATTAAAAAAAAAATCTGTGTCCTTCTAGTCATCTTCCTGAAGTCCTTTCCAGGATTGACCTGAAAAGATGATAAACTGAACAACCCACTCAGAAAAACCTTTTTCAAACCAAGACAGAAAGACTCTGTCATTAACTGTCAGTCATCATCAAAGAGATCCTTTTTTCCTCTACAGTTTTCTATTCACCCCCATGTAAATTTTCACAAAGCCATCACTCATTAGTTTCACAATCCGTGTTCAAGGCTTGGGAGGGAAGGTTTAATGCCACTTAATCACACAAAACAGAAAGGCAGTTTTGTCTCCCAAACAGTTTTAGATAATTAACACCAAATTAAAAACTGGTCAGTTAGGGAGAGCTGCAAATAGGAGCATCCTCCAATTGTTAACAAGAATAACATCTCAGCTTTAATTTGCAAATAAACCATGCTCAATGTGCACAAAAGTGATGCACTGGCTAACATTATTTTTAAGTAGACCAATATGGTTGGATAAAATTTCAGCAATGGAAACCACTCCATAAAAATGTCTCTGAACTGATTGTGCTATTAAAGATAAAAATAATTCAAAGGATGCTAAAATATATGCATGTTGGCACTTCAATTTGATTGCTAAACAAAACAGTCTTTGAGAAGACACTGCAGAATCACTTAGTAAAGCAAGCTGTTGCCTGTGACATTGATATATGGGACAGAGATGATGTATATACTGGGTGGCTTTATCAGTAAATCACTGACTCTATTTACTTCCCCAAGGAAAAAGACCTGTCCCTGAAAGAGAACTCTTTGTTAGAACCACCGGTAGGGGATTAATATTGGCAAAACATTCAATTTGGATAGAGTCCTACAGAAGATTCATAAAACAATAATTTAATAAGTTAACGGACAAAGATTTAGCATGTTGGCAGCCTACAACTGCCTGGAGAACATTAACTTTATTAATTTCATCAAATTATTTCTCTATGAACTCAATTATATAGGTTCTAGCCACCAGCAATCTATTTCTCAACTAAAGGCAACAAATTCGAGATATCCTAAGTCTCTAAATATGACTTTTCAATAATATGCAAATTTTCAGCACCGTATAGACCAATTGCTACATAAAAGGCTATGAGATGACAGTTAAATGTAAGCTTAGATGTCAATTTCCATATGTTCCACTTATTTAAACACATTTCAGCTCTGCTTTTAAAGTTCCAGAAAGGAGTTCGATGTTTCAGACCAAACATGCCTATCAATATCCCAAGTTAATGCAGATCCAACTGCATTTTAGGAACAGAAGCTTGGATTGTAAGTACTTTCTGTGCAGCTTCAGAAAAGCAGTAAAATTAGAAAGACAGATAAGTATATACAGTGGCTCCTAGCTTGCAGTAAAATGTTTCAAATCCTATAGCTTTTGCATGTATACTGCCCTCCTAAAGAGAAACAACAAAACACTTTTCTTAACATGGTTTTTCAAATTCTCACCTTACATCCAATCAATTACCAAGTTTTAATGCTTCAGTTTCCCCAATGTTTTTGCAAACTGTCCATTTCTCTCTACTTCCAAAACCAGCACATCATTCAAGCCATCAGCCCCTGTTGCCTGAGTTTTGTCATTTTTCAGTGTCTTGGCTGCCTCTAGGCTCACCTTCTTCTTTTTCCTCTCACACTATTGCCGATCATCTTTTCAAAACACAAATCTGATCATGCCATTCCTGTGCTTCAACCTTCAGTGTTTTCCTACTTCCCTCCTGCAAGATTGCTTACTATACCCTTTTGATCTGACTCCCCTTTATCATTCTTAGCCTCATCTTTTAAATTTAATTATATATTTTTGGCAGCACTGAGTCTTCATTGCTGCACACAGGCTTTCTCTAATTGCAGTGTACAGGCTATGCATTGCAGTGGCTTTCCTTGTTGCAGAGTAAGGACTGTAGGGTGTGTAGGCTCCAGTAGTTGCAGCATGTGGGATCTTTCTAGACCAGGGGTTGAACCTGGGTTCCCTGAATTGGGTGGATTCCTAATCACTGGAGCACCAGGAAAGTCCATCTTAGCCTCATCTTTTAACCATATTGTTACCCCAATCATGGGAATTACTTCCTGTTACCCAGCTTGCTCTTTTCACTCAACTTTTGGTTCATGCAGCACCCTTGCCATACCTAGTGTTGTGGTTCATGCTCAATTGTGTCCAACTCTTTGCAACGCCATGGACTGTAGCCTGCCAGGCTCCTCTGTCCATGGAATTTCCAAGGCAAGAATACTGGAGTGGGTTGCCATTTCCTACCCCAGGGCGTCTTCCCAACCCAGAGATCGAAACTGCATCTTCTGGTCTCCTGCATTGGCAGGCAGAATCTTTACCACTGAGCCACTGGGGAAGCTAGGAGAAATATACAACCCTTAATAAAATATAACAGTGGGATAAATGTTTAGTAAAAGTGCTGCATGCACACACACAGAGAGAGAAGAAGGGAGAATTCCGACTTCACTTAGAAGATAACATTTGAGCTGAAATCTTACTCAAAGAATGAGCATGATTTCCATACATGCAAAAGAAGAGGAGTAAGGGGGAGAAAAGAACAGGGTGGAAGTACAGAGTTCTAACCACTGGTGTGTGCATGCTTGCTAAGTCACTTCAGTCGTGTCTGACTCTTTGCAACCCTATGAACTGTAGCCCACCAGGATCCTCTGTCTGTGGGATTCTCCAGGCAAGAATACTGGAGTGGGTTGCCATGCCCTCCTCCAGGGGATCTAACCGACAAAGGGATGGAATCTGAGTCTCTTTCATCGCCTGCATTGTCAGGTGCGTTCTTTACCACTAGCTCCACCCAGGAAGCCCCCCTAACCACTGGACCACCAGGGAATTCCTAAGAACATGGTATTTCAGCAAGATCAAAAGCAAAGAAACATCAAATGACTTAGTACTCCCTGGTGGCTCAGATGGTAAAGAGTCTGCCTACAATGTGGGAGACCTGGGTTCAATTACTGGGTCGGGAAAATCCTCTGGAGAAGGAAATGGCAACCCACTCCAGTACTCTTGCCTGGAAAATCCCATGGATGGAGGAGCCTGGTAGGCTACAGTCCATGGGGTTGCAAAGAGTCATACATGACTGAGTGACTAAACTTTCATTTTCACTCCTGGGATGACATGTGGTTCATTCACTATAGATGTATGAAGAAATGCAGGGATTTGTCAGCCTGGAAATGGTCATCTGTGGCCAGATAGTGGAGCCCCACTGAGGAACGAAGACCTGACTTTACGGAGGCAAAAGGAAAGCACCCAAACTATAGCAACTGAGGGAAAGAGACAGGGTGATCAGCAAGCAGCCAATCAGAGGGAGATGATATGAGGGATGCTGGGCAGGTGAAAGGGAATGAACAAGAAAGGATACTTGTGTGCTATGCAGTTGGCTTCTATAGGGCTCTCACACAAGGGCCTTCCCTTTCACGGAGGCTACAGTTTAACCTGTGATCTTGAAAAGAATACTCACTCAAAGAACCCTTAAATGTTGAAACAGAAATAGGTTCCTGCCTCTATGGCTTTGGGTGTAGTCAATTATCAGTCACAATATAAAATTACCCTAGAAGTAGAGATAATTCCTAGAAACTCAGATTGATTTTTGGAAGTATTCTGTCTACACTGAGCAGCTACCATCAACTTTCATCTATTAATCACCTCTGTGTAAGGCACAGGGATACATGAGGGACTAGGGATGAACTGTAAATACAGGGAAAAATACTCTCCGCTTGGGGAGACAGAACATATTTATAAAGAATATATTATCCTGCAAGTGGGTTCATCCATACTGTTTTTCTAGATTACATTTCAGTTCAGTTCAGTCAGTCAATCGTGTCCGACTCTTTGCGACCCCGTGAATCACAGCACGCCAGACCTCCCTGTCTATCACCAACTCCCAGAGTTCACTCAAACTCATGTCCATCAAGTCGGGGATGCCATCCAGCCATCTCATTCTCTGTCGTCCCCTTCTCCTCCTGCCCCCAATCCCTCCCAGCATCAGAGTCTTTTCCAGTGAGTCAACTCTTCTCATGAGGTGGCCAAAGTATTGGAGTTTCAGCTTTAGCATCAGTCCTTCCCATGAACACCCAGGACTGATCTCCTTTAGAATGGACTGGTTGGATCTCCTTGCCTTATATATTCCATTAATACAGAACAGACTTGTGGACGTAGTGGGGGAAGGAGAGGGTAGGATGAATTGTGAGAGAGGCACTGACACGTGTACATTTCCATATGTAAAACAGAAAGCCAGAGGAAATTTGCTGTATGATGCAGGGAGCTCAGACCCAGGGCTCTGTGACCAACTAGAGGGGTGGGATGATGTGGTAGGTGGGAGGGAGGCTCAAGAGAGAGGGGACCTATGTATACCTATGGCTGATTCATGTTGGTGTATTGCAGAAACCAACATTGTAAAGCAATTATACTCCAATTAAAAATAAATTTTTTAAAAAAGAATACTCTAAGTCCTCCTCTGAAACAGGTCAGGAAACAGTTGAATGAGAACAGACTCTGCTACAGGTGTTCAAAGAAGGAAGTGATTCCTGGACAGAGTTGCTCCCAACAGGGGTGACACGGAAGTTGAGCCTTGGAGCCGGGCAAGATCTGGGCAGGATAAGAAGAGAGATGATCCCACAGATATCCTGCCTCTGAAACCACCCAGCCTCTACAGTGCAGCCATGCAACATAAGGTCACAGAACAGTGCACAATATAATAAAAAAAGGAAGACAAAGCATAATCCCATTTTTATAAAAAATAAAAAAGTATGCATGTACTCACATAAAACTATTATATCAAAAATGTTACCAATGATTACTTCCAAATATTTTCTGATTGGCTTGTATAAGTTGTGTGAAGATTTTTTTCAGTTGCTCTTTGAAATTTCTCAAGTTCATGCTAAAATCCAGTCTTTATCAGCAGAATTGGTGGTTATACTTTGGTTGGTTCTTGCTACCATGTTCCAGTGGGCTTTAGTGCCACTTAGCCTCCCAGCCATCACACTGGCCACTTTCAAAACCATCATCACTGTCTGTAGTCTCTGCTGTTTGCTTCCCTGCAGGACTGAAGGTTGTCAAGTATAAGCAGAGAGCCTCATCTGTGTTTACATTTGATCAAATATAGTCTCTTGAAAAAGCAGGGTATTGCTCCTTTCATCTCATTAGAGTGATATCCTTGGTCTTCACTATAATTATTTTATCAGATTCAGATGCATTTTCACTTTCTTCTGTTTTGTGTCTGTGTTTGAGTCTGCATAGGAAGGTGAGGGTGGCTGAGACTGAGAAAAGCAGATAAAATGGCTTGAATAGATATCATGTAAATATGTCAAATTTTAGTATATTTTGACTTTGATTTTTTTCTTATTTTCTCTCTTGCTTCCTTAAAACAAACAAACAAAAACCTTAATATAAAGGGAAACTATGTAGTCCTGGTTGCTTCAGTAGCCTCCATATTGTGGCAATCAGGAGAAATTAAATATGAAGAGACAAATGGGTATGTAGAATATAATGTGTGCTTAATAAATCTTAGTTGAAACAACAAATAAAAGTAAACTGAGCCTATAAAACTCAGTTTCTAGGACATTGTTTTATATTTTCACCTAACTGTTTTGTAAGAAAAATTCAAACTTTGGTCAGTTTTGTAGGCATGGAAACGTGTGATATATTGTGCAAAGATTTTCATCAATAGCACATTTTTTAAAAGTCTTGACACTTTAATGTTCTTGAAGTTCCCTAGTCAGTAAGAACTTACTCCCTGGTATATAAAATAAATATAGTATAATTGCAAAACACAGTGTCTCACCAGAACAAAAAGAGAACAGGGAGAGGGCAAAGGCTTAGCCATTGATAAGGAGTTTGACGTGGCTTTAGATTAACAGAGGAACCTAGTGGCCTACAGTCCTTGGGGTGGCAAAGGGGCAGGCACAATTTAGCGACTAACCAACAGAAGTTGTGGAGAAGGCAATGGCACCCCACTCCAGTGCTCTTACCTGGAAAATCCCATGGACAGAGGAGCCTGGTGGGCTGCAGTCCATGGGGTCGCTAAGAGTCGGACACAACTGAGCAACTTCACTTTCACTTTTCACTTTCACACATTGGAGAAGGAAATGGCAACCCACTCCAGTGATCTTGCCTGGAGAATCCTAGGGATGGGGGAGCCTGGTGAGCTGCCGTCTACGGGGTCCAATAAATTTCCTTATATAATACCCAAGCTTACAACTTTAGCATCTTTTAGAATTTGAAAAGTTCAGTTGACTAAATATGACCTACATTAAGTCAGTAAATATTTTACAGAAAAGCATTTTTTTCTGAAGCATATTGAAATGTTTTCATCTTTTTCTCTTTTTTTGGTGGATATTTTTAGAAGCTACTTTTCAGATAGTTCTAAACTCTCCCTTAATCTGAAATGATATATATTAAGTACTTAATTTTTTCTTGATGATACAAGAAAATGGTGATATCACCAGGGTTGGGATGATCCCTTGGAGAAGGGATAGAAGCCCCACTCCAGTATTCTTGGGCTTCCCTGGTGGCTCAGATGGTAAAGAATCCACTTGCAATGTGGGAGACTTGTGTTCAGTCCCTGGGTTGGGAAGATCCCCTGGAGAAGAGAATAGCTACCCACTCCGGGATTCTGGCTTGGAGAATCCCATGGACAGAATCCCTAGCAGGCTCCATGGGGTTGCAAGGAGTCAGACACAACTGAGTGACTTTCACTTTCACTTTGATGATGCAAAGTTAGATTTGTGATAACTCAGCACTACTGCCCTGTAAAATCATGGCCTCTGTCTGAGTAAAACTAAAAGAATGAAGGGGAAAAGGAGGTGACATGTGAAGGGAAAATCCAAAGGCCAAGGGCATAGGAGTTACTAGAGAGAATGGAAGGTCATGGGCAACTGGCAGTTAAATGGTTACTAGAACCTTTAAACCTGAAGGCTGGTGAGGAAGGAGGTATTCAGAGCAAAGCCTTCCGGGGAAGGGAAGTGTAGAAATGTTTTTTGCCCATTCTGAGTTGGTCATAGGGCAAGGAAGCACAGCAGTCAATAAGATGCCTGAGCAAACTCTAGCAGCCAGTGAATGAGAAAGGGATGCACCCTCTACATGGTGCAAGGAAAAGAATGCAACTCAATTGCTCCCCCTCTGGACAACTGTGACATAGCAACGAGAAGATCCACAGCCAAGCTTCAGCTCTGCCGCTTTCTGGAATGGAAAATTTCAAATTACTCAATTCTCTGAGTTAGATCCTTATTCCTCAGGCTGGTTATGAGTTCTGAATGAGTTAGCATTTGTGCAGGTGCCCAGTGTAGTAGATGTTCAAATCCTTTTGAGAAAGAGGCAAAACAAAAGGAAGAAACCAAGCTGACTGAAAATGTTTATTACGCACTTAAAGGTACCAGATACCATAAAAGGGGCTGGAGAGGCAAAAATATGTAAGACAATCCTTTCTCTCAGAGCACAGTTTAGTGGGAAGCACAGACAGGTAAATACCTTCATGAAAACACACTTTGATAACTGCTACAATAGAAAGAGAAAAAACTGGAATCCAGAGAAGATAGACATTCACTGTAACTTTAGCTGCAAAGAAAGGTATAATTAACTCGGGCTTAGGAGCTGAAGATTGCTTCAAGGAAAATGGGGCTTTCAGATGGAAAGTAAGAGAATCAATAGGAATTTTCCAGAAATTTTTAAGTTTAAAAAGAGGAAGTTATTTGTAAGAATGAGAAAATTTCTAAAATCTGTTTCAAATAAAAAACACTATGGTTCTGATAATCAGATGGCAAATAAGCACAGGTAGAAAAATACAAATGGAAAGCACAACCATCAGAATAACTAAAATTAAAAACACTAAATCCTGGCTAAGGTATGGAGAAATTGGATCTCTCATATACTTCTGATGAAAATGTAAAATTGTAAGACATTCTGGGAAACATTTTAACAATTTCTTGTAAAATATAACATGCAACTTCTATATGACCTAGCAAATGGCACTCTTGAGCATTTATCCCAGAGAAATGGAGACTTTTCTTCTTGCCTCCCCTCAAAAAAAAGAAAAACTGTACAGAAGTGTTCATAGCAGTTTTACTTGTAATAGTCATAACGCTGGAATTAGTCTAGATGTTTTTCAGCTAGCTACTAGCTAAACAAACTGTGGTACATCCAAACCATGGAATAGTACTCAGCAATATAAAGAAGGAATTATTGATAAACACAGTTTTGATGATTGCAGAGAGTTATGCTAAGTGGGAAAAGAAGCTAGTAACCAAAGGTTATACCTGTTTGCTTCTGTTTGTATAACATTTTTTTAAGTAACAAAATTTTAGAAATGAAGTTAAAGAATAATGGTTGCTACATGTCCAGGCAAAACTATAATTTGAAAAGATACAGGCACCCCAATATTCATCGCAGCATTGTTTACAATAACCCAAACATAGATGTAACCTAAATGTCCATTGACAGATGAATGGATTAAAAAAAAATGTGGTATACATGTATACACAATGGAATATTACTCAGACATAAAAAAGAATGAAATAATGCCATTTACGGCAACATGGATGGACCTAGAGATTATCATACAAAGTGAAGTAAGTCAGAAAGAGAAAGATAAATACCGTATATCACTTACATGTGGAATCTAAAATGCAGCACAAATGAACATATCTATGAAACAGAAACAGACTCATAGACATAGAGAACAGACTTGCGGTTAACGAAGGGGAGGGGTGGGGAAGGGAAGGATTGGGAGTTTGGGATTAGCAGATGCAAACTATTTATATAGATGGAGTTAACAGCAAGGTCCCACTGTATAGCACAGGGAACTATATTCAATATCCTATGAGAAACCATAATGGAAAAGAATATGAAAAAGAATATATATGTATAACTGAATCACTTTGCTGTACAGCAGAGATTAACACAACATTGTGAATCAACTAGCCTTTAATGAAATTGAAAAAAGCAGAATGCTACCAGAGGTCAGAAATAGAGGAGGGAGGTGGAAGGGGTCTTTGTGGTGATGGATCTGTCCTGTATCTTAACTGTGGTGGTGGATACATAAACCTATACATGTGATAAACACTGATAGAAATAAATAGACCAGTAAAATTGGGGAAACCTGAATATATTTGGTAAACTGTGTGGATTACATCAATGTCAATATCCTGGTCGCAATACTCTACTAGAGTTATTTCAAAATATGACCATTAGATGAAACCAGTTAAAGTTTCACAAGAGATCACTCTTTTGTTTCTTGAAACAGCCTATGAATCAACAAGTATCTCAGTAAAGATTTCAATGCTTAAAACGCTATGGTTCTGTTTTATAAAGTAACTGAGGTTTCATTGAACACAATACAAAGAGTCAGACATGACTTAGCAACTGAACAACAGGAGAATTTTTTGTTCTTTTTATTCTGTAAGGATTTATTGAGTCTGTAATTTCAATAGCAGTTGGATATTTGCCATTTATGGAATTCCTATCATGTGTGAGCTTACCATCTAGGATCATCCTCTCCTTCCTTTGGCCCCCCACAATGCACTGTAATAGTAGCTATACACTGATTGGGGGGCTCTTTTCTTTCTATTTGATGGCAAACACAAAATGTGTTTTTGAGAATGAGTTTCTGCTACCTCCTAGGTACAGGCTGGTACACATTTCCCAGCTTCCCTGGCAGTTAAGCTTGACATTGTGACCAAGTTCCGGGCCATGGAATGTAGGCAAAATTGATGTATGTCAATCCCTGTCTGCTTGTGTGATCTATACTCTCTTTTCTGTCTGAATACCAGGGTTCAGCAGAGGACCCCACTGTCTTAGGAGAACGCAAACTCACAATAGAGGAAGCCTGAGACTCTGAACGACTGTCTTGAAGCCCACTTGCCAATAACAACTAAATTTATATTGTGTTAAGCCACTAAACTTTGGATGTCTGTATTACAGAACATAATGTTATTTACCCTTATATACACGATTCAGAGAAGCTACCTCATAACTGCTTCCTAGGTGGCTTAAGTGGTGAAGAACCTACCTACCACTGCAGGAGATGTGAGTTTGATCCCTGGGTCGGGAAGATCCCCTGGAGAAGGCAATGGTAACCCACTCCAGTATTCTTGGCTGGGAAATCCCATGGACAGAGGAGCCAGGTGGGCTACAGTCCTTGGGGTTGCAAAGAGTCAAACATGACTTGGTGACTGAGTGAATGCACACGCAACTGCTTGCTGGCAATCATCTTTTCATCAGTGATAGACTTCTCATTCTTCGATGTGGTAGTAAAAGCTAGGATTTCATTCTCAAGTCCAAAGTCTCACGAAAGGTCTTGAGAAGAAGCAGGGCTCAAATGAGTAAAGGTACGAATTATTATTGGGTAATTTCATTTCCTCCTCTTTAGCATTTCTCATCTGTAAGTGAAAAACACATCTCGTTTATCAGAACATAACTGATTTAAATATAATTTATTTTCAGATTCAGTAAGTTTCACTAAATAAGTGCTTTTGTGAAAATTTAACACAAAAACTAGTGAGAGCTCATGTTTAGACATCTTCATTATTTTTTAGAAAAATATCACATGATACTTACAACTGCACTGTGAAACTGTATAAATAATTAAAATCAAACTTCACATATCCAAAAAAAAAAAAACAGCCTAACTAATTTCTATGATGTATTATCCTTCTACTTTATGGGTTGGCTTGCTTACTGGATAATCTTCAAAAAATTCACCCATCAAAAATAGGTCATCAGGTTACTGGGGTGAATTTATGACTAAAATTCTGGAGTTGTGCTTCAGTAAAGAAATAACATATTTTCTTTGTACCTTATCTAAATATACCCACACATTATATATTCAAATCCCAAGAGAAAAATACAACTATACTTTTATAAATGTTTTCCCTTTAACCAGCTTGTTTTCCTTACTATTTAGTATCCCCTTATTACAATATTTTCTTAATACTTTGATTGCTGTGGATAGCTTCACTAGTCACAGTAACAACTACTTTGTCACAGTATTTAACAACTGGAAAAGACCTTAAAGATCATCTAGTCCAGTTCATTTACTTACAGTAAAAGGAACTATCTCCTAGAGGTTAAATGACTGTAGGAGTTCATGGTGCTAATTAGTATATAGAAAAGTCAAGTCAAGAAACTATACTCTTAACTCTGACCAGTGATGCCCTGGAATTCTAGGAGATGAATTCAATGTGAATTCAATGTTGATTATAAGTTCTTATAAGCTAAAATATGAGTTTTGCTGAGCATAAATTATTTATTTGACTTTATTCTTCTGATTTAAACTCATATATAATTACATTTGAGTGGCAATTGAATAGATTTTGGTTTCTTAATATTTAATTCAGCATTTATTAATTTGAATTTTATGGGGCTTTCTTTGGGCATAACTTTTGTCAGTTCCAAAGTCTTTTTAAGCCCCTCAAAAACATACAGCCCTATTCAGACTTTCAGTAATCGCTTTCATTATTCTTTTTACAGTTAAGTCTTGAATTTTTACGTTTAACTCTTTAATCCACATGAATTTTGTTCTATAGTGTAAAGTGAGAATTAAAATTTCTCTTTGTCTAAATAGCTAATCTTTGTCCTTTCCCCACTTATCTGTGATGCCTCTATACCACATACAGTACTCTTTTTGGATGATGAGTCTAAGTTTTTTTCTATGCTGTTGATTATATTTTTACATTAGTGTGTTGTCAGTCAAGTTAGAATAGATCGTTACAAACAACCTCAGCTATCAGTGGTTTAAAAAAACTCACTCAGGTTACATGTACTCTGGGGTCAGTAGGGGGCTCTGTTTATCATAGTCAACAGGAATCCAGGCTGATCAAAAACCCATCTTCACACCTGCTTCTGGAATCACTGAAGTCATGTTGCTGTCTGCCCAAATATGTATCACTTTTTCTCTGTATGCTTGTCCTCAGTGAATTTTGCAGTCTTTCTTATTATGAGTTGAACAATTATCTTGGTGATTTATTTCCTTACTTTTTATGATTTCAAAATTATTTAGCATGCTTTCTATTAAGTCACCTTTGTGCACGTATCTTTTTCCTCAAAGAATCATATATTTCATTTAGACTCAAATTATTAATATAAAATTGTCCATAGTATGCTCATGCAAGACATTATAATAACTTTTTTCTTATTTCTAATTTCATGTACTTGTATTTTCTTTTTAATTATTCATTAGCTTTGTTAAGTGTTTATCTAGTTTGCTGAATTTCTTTAAAAAAATAGTTTTTATATTCATTTTCTGATCATACATGATGTTCTCTAATTCACTAATTTCTACCATTCAGTTCAGTTCAGTTCAGTTGCTCAGTCGTGTCCAACTCTTTGCTACTCCATGAATCACAGCACGCCAGGCCTCCCTGTCCATCACCATTAGTTTTCTTCTTTTCATTTTTTACTTTCCTCGTGGGGCTTTCTTTGCTTTCTTCTAACTGTTAAACTCAATCATTCAATGATTCACTTTCTCTCTTTTAATAACTAATGTTTCTGAGCATACCTTTAAATTCATTCATGTTTTGATACATAATATTCTCATATATGTGTGTTTCAAGTGATGTACAACTTCATTGTTTTCTACATTGACCAAGTTATTAGGAAAGCAATTTTTTTAAGGGCCTGGAAATTTCTATTTAAATTGTTTAAAATTTCTTATTGAGAGGATGTGGCCTAATAATCTTACAAATGACAACTGCCAAATTCTCTAAAATTTCACTAAGGGCACATATGCACATGTACACTCATGAGTGAGTGTGTGTACTTGTTATTTCGTCGCTAAGTCATGTCTGACTCTTACGACGCCATGGACTGTAGGCCACCAGACTCTTCCATCCATGGGATTTTCCAGTCAAGAACCATTTCCTTCTCCAGGGAATCTTTCTGACCTAAGAATCTAATCCACTTTACCTGCCTTGGATTCTCTACCATGAAGCCATCCAGGAAGCCTGTATGTGTACTTAACCTTTGTCTACAACAACATTTGTTCCACAGTTGTAGAATGCTTCAGTCCACTCTTCCACTCCAGGTACACTGATGCTAGAAGTAATAGCAGGTACAGAAAGAGAAGCTGCTTCTGTTTTGGCCAAACAAGGAGACATTTCCAACTAGCAGAGGACAGCTGCTCGGTCATTCGCCTAACTTCTTTACCCAAGAGGCAGGCTGAAGCAAAGAGTCGCGTGACCCCCATCCTACTTACCAGCCAGCCGAGCTGTTCACATTCAGAGTGCATGTACGGGCTACAACTAGGCTCTTCAAACTAGTGTCTCCAAACCACAGACGGCAAACACCCCTCCTGGACTCTGCCGTATGGTTGAGTGTTGGCCTTAATTTTCAAGAGTATTCAAGTCTTGCAAATTTTCCATTTAAATTTCCTTTAATACACTTTTAATTTTGATTAAAATACATACATCTTAACCCATCTTTCCCTTGTTTATTGAAGTATTAATCAATAGTTATTTTCTTCTGTAGTTCTTTCTGTTTCCATATATTTCACTTTCCCACAACACATTTTGGAAGTTTAAATGAACCTGTGTTCTCTAAAAGACATAAAGCTCATTGTGGTTTTTTTTTTTTTCCCATGGGAAGTTGGGAAAGGACATTTTAGGGACCATTTTTAGCTTGTCATCATCTTACTACAGAACATGTGGGTTGTTTTTTTTTTAAATCCACATATGGAACAAATACAATAAGGTGAGCAGATTTTGTTCTTAAATCTGCACTTCTGTACTTTCAAATTCTCACAGCTAAGAGGAGTAATCACACAAATAAATGAAATATGTCCAGGGCTTATCATCAGAAACACTCTTCAGCCTTGAAATAATGCTTGACACTTTCCTTTAGTAAAATTCAGGAAGAAAAATGTGAAAGTGTTAGTCGCTCAGTTCAGTTCAGTCGCTCAGTCGTGTCCAACTCTTTGCGACCCCATGAATCACAGGCCTCCCTGCTCAGTCATGTCCAAATCTTTGCGACCCCATGGACTGTAGCCCACCAGGCTCCTCTGTCCATGGAATTCTTCAGGCAAGAATATGGGAGTGGGTAGCCATTCCCTTCTTTAGGGGATCTTCCCAACCCAAGGATTGAACCTGGGTTTCCTGCGCTGCAGACATTCTTTACCACTTGAGCCACCAGAGAACTTGGTAATAAAAAGGTCCAGTGCCATCCTCAGATGGAAACCAGGTGTTGAAGGAAATTCAAGTTCTTGTTGCGTAGAATGACTGGAAGATCTCTAGCATTTCATTACAGGCTACGCAGAAACTTAAAAGGTAACTGCAAAATGCTGTGCCTGCTTATTTAAAGCCTTTATTTTGAGTGTTAAATCAATCAAAACTCTAGTGTAAATTATTAAATTGTCATCTATAGTATTATTTCCACCAGTTAAGATCTTTCTCAAGTGATATTATCTGGAATATTCTGAACACATAAGCATGTCTAAAGAACTACATAACTCCCTAAGAAAAGCAGCAATATTTCATAAAATGTATGCCTATAATTTTTAACACTTAGTTAAGGAGTGGAAATTTTTACAAATTTAAAAAGTCTGCTCAGAGACCTACCGGATTGCAGCGTTTGATTCAGCCTTGGCTCTTCAATGGCTGTGAACTTCCACATCTACAAGGGATGATAGAAAATGTAAAAGTGAATTATACTATGGAAGTTTACACCCGGACTACAATTCACAAAATATAAAAGTTTCAAAAGGATATTGATTAAAAACACGTTAGAATTTTTCTTTATTTGGTAATATTGGGTTGACCAAAAAGTTCATTCAGATTTTGCAGTAATATCTCATGGAAAAACCCAATGAACTTTCTGGCCAATCCAATACCTTGCATCATTTTCTATTGTCAGATGTACAAAGTCCCGGTCCAGGGGCTGGGACCAGTGTAAACACGGGTAGAATTTCATGTCACCTCTTATAGAAATAGACACAAACACAACCAATGCCAAAACAAAGTCATTTCAAATAAATGGTGTAATAGGAAAACTTTAACATTTCTAGGAAACTCTCCAAGAGAGAGAGGCTGCCCAACTGGTACTAGTCATAAAGAATCTGCCTGCCAGTGCAGGAGACACAAGAGGTGCCGGTTCAATCTCTAGGTTAGGAAAATTCCCCTGGAGTAGGAAATGGCAACCCATTCCAGTATTCTTACCTGGAAAATCCCATGGACAGAGGAGCCTGGCTGGCTACAGTCCATGGGTTCACAAAGAGTCGGACACTACTGAGGGACTGAACACACAACACACACTTGGAGAGGGAGAGAGAAATCCCACCGCAAGGGACCTGAGAAAGAAATTCTGATTCAAATTAGGGCTTGAAGGACAGGGAGGGCTGGGGAGGGCACATGATATTGTCACGTATTATAGGCCTCTACCAAGACCAGAAGGCAGGCCTGCAAACAACACTGATGTTACAAACAGCAGTCCTGAATTTGGGGCCCATGAGTCTACACCACAACGTTCCATCCACTGGCTCTACCCTTTCCAGGAAATCGTGCAGTTACTGTTGACTCTGCTTCACTCAGCAGTGCCCCGAAGACCAAAGGCACAGTTGTATGTGTGGGCTCAGTCGCTTCAGTCGTGTCTGACTCTTTGCGACCCTATAGACTGTAGCCCACCAGACTCCTCTGTCCATGGAATTCTCCAGGCAAAAATACTGCAGTGAGTTGCCATTCCCTTCTCCAGGGAATCATGAGAAATAATAAATCATTGCTCATTTAAAACTAAGTTTGGGGCTGGTTTCGAGGGCAAGCTGAACGATTCATTGGCAGCTCTTCTCACCTTAACAGGCATACCTATCACCAAGAGATCTTGTCAAAGAACAGATTTGCATTCCAAAGGTCTGAGTGAGTCTTGAGAGTCTGCAGCGTTCACCAGGCAAAGGTGATATGAATGCTGTTGGTCTATGACCTGCAGTTTAAGTAGAAACTTTTGGTAAGAGTGTAATCTTTTTCTTTAATTACTTTTGGGCTATTGGTCTGCTAGAGCTGCCATAGCAAAGTACCACAGGCTGGGTGTCTTAGAAAACAAATTACTTTATAAGAAATTTACCTTCTTATAATTCTGGAGGCTAGAAGTCCAAGATCAAGGGGTCAGCAGGGTTGCTTTCTTCTGATGTCTCTCTCCTCGGCTTGCCGACGGCTCTTTCCCTCCTGTGTCTTCACGTGGCCCTCCCTCTGTGCCTGTCTGTGTCCTAATCTCCTCTTCCTATAAGGACCCCAATCATATTGGACTAGGGACTACCCCCAAAGACCTCATTTAACTTTAATTACCTCTTTAAAGACCCTATGTCCTAATACAGTCACATTCATAGGACGGGAAATCTCAACTTTAGTATGTGAATGAGGGACACCATTCCCCCATAACAGCTATTCAGAAAAGCTTAAGGAGAAATCAGGGCTTCCCTGGTGGCTCAGATGGTAAAGAATCTGCCTGCAATGTGGGAAACCCTGGTTCTGTCCCTGGGTCGGGAAGATCCGCTGGAGAAGGGAAGATCTCCTGGAAAAGGGAAGAGCAATCAATCCACTCCAGTATTCTTGCCTGGAGAATTCCACGGAAAGAGGAGCCTGGTGGGCCACAGTCCATGGGGTTTGCAAAGAGTAGGACACGACTGAGTGACTAACATACACAAGGAGTAAATCATGACATGTAAGCTGGGACTTTAAAGATAACTTGAGTTTTATAGCAGCCAAGAAGGATGAGGTTCATCCGGGGACACTGAGGAAACAACTTGAGCTCAATCTGGTCAACTTGGGATATGCATGCATTTTACAAACAGAATTGAACAGGATGTGACAGACTCCAGGTCAGATGCTACTGCATCTCTGATTTTTTTTTAAGAGTGCTTCATTACTGCCACATACACAAAATCCATCCCCTCTCCCCTGCAAAGTTCAATTCCCCCGGTATGGAGAGCGTATCTTCGGTCGTTGTTAAGAGAGAGTGCACTGGGCATGCACAACCACAGCCTCTGTCCCTCCTCATCTGTGGCACTACACTGCTCCTCTGTCCCTGGAATGTTCCTGAAGCAGCCGGCATCCTTTCCATCCAAGCCTACAGGTGCCTGAACATTCCTCCAGCTGAAATCTACCTAAAGCCCCCACACTACTGTGCCCAGGGGAAGAGACAGAAGCATCTCCTGCCCGCCTTTCTTCTCAGGCTGATAATGCAGAATCATACATGATATTGATGCAGCATCTTTCTCAATGGAGCTCGAAGTGCTCCCAGACATTACCTCACAACATCCTTAACCCAAAGGCCCTTGAGTCCTAACCCAAGAAGTGACTCCTATAAGTACATGACCCTGTTCAATCAGCACAAAAAAATCTAATAACCAGCAGGTAATATATATTCTTTGAAAGATAAAAGTGGGACTGTTTCAATACCACAAGGGTTTTTTTTCTCTTTTTTCACAGTGTTTTGGTAGCACAGGCAATAAGCATTGCAGATTGAATGATTATAATGTTCTCTGAGCATCACCTGTGCCCACCTGTGGGACAGGGAGGATAAACGGCCTCTACAAGACTGACTCATAGAACTGTAGGCTTCGGAAAGCTAGCTGAATGACTCCACTCTTCCTATTTAGCCTTTCAGGTATTCTGAAAGAGACCACACAGAAATCGCACACGCACAAAAGCCGGTACCAATGATGAAAATGGAAGGACACGTTAGCCACAAACGGAATCACTGCTGTTGAGTAGCCTTTGTGTCTACTTTTTTTCCTTACCCCTGGGCTCCAGGAAATACACACTTTCCCATTCAGGTCAGAGGATGGTGACCTTTCTCCTCCTCCTTTCTTTTCAACTCTTTCTAGAGGTGAAGCTTTAAGGTTGTTTGAAGACAGAGTAATAACTCTGTCCAAGAGACCAGCACCACTGCCTTAGGTCAGTCACAGAAAAAAAGCACCAGTTCCCAATTGCCACAGACCCAGTTCACAATTGCATCGTCATTCACCAGCTGTGTGACTTCAGACAAGTAGTTTTAGTCCTATGTCACTGCTTCTCATCTACAGGTAAAGATGATGTCTACACCGGAGGGCTGGTAAGAATATTAACCAATACCACATGTAAAGAACTTAACATCATTCCTGGCATGTCTTCACTCTTTGATAAACGTATAATAACTATAAGCAAGAGTAATCACAATAATTTATATTTCCCATTTTATTCATGAAATTAGAAAAGACTGGAAGAAGAAAGCAAAACAAGATTGTGAGAGAACTTGGGAAACTGTACACTTGGAATTCCATATCCCCATATCCCAAAATAAGGAGTATCCTTTGGGGCCTTCATCCGTCATAATGTCAAAGTGATTTTCGTTTTGTTTGGCCTGCTTTGTTTTGTTTCACTATTAATACATATGGCAAAGATCTTCTCAGTCCTCTCATTGGCATTTAATACAAGACAATGTTCTTTGACATACAGTTCAGAGAATTAAAGACAGTCAGTGCAATTTTTGTAAAAATTTTTATACAAAATAGAGAACAGTTAAACTTCCTCTGTTTAAAATGAGAAGTTTTCTTAGCTACTGATTCTGATCCACAGAGAACTTGAGCTCCCATTCACTCTAACAGGCTGAGCTAGATATTTTTCTATTCCAGGGTTATACTTGTTCTAAATAATGGAAAGTGTCCTGTGTAATGATACATACATATCCGAATTAGAAACTATTATTTCCTCTGTCTTGAAAACCCTTGATGGTATTTACATTCTAAATTAAACTGAGCACTGTATATTGATTTTAATATGTTAAGATGAAATTCAATTTCATGACTACTACGAACATCACAGAGCGTGAGGGATCAATGTGTTTGCTGATTTCCTGCTTACTACCAATACCCTAAGGGTTTGATACAAGATTTACAAGAATATTGTTTCTGAAGATGTGTGCACAAACACGCTATCAAATAAGCTACCATGCATTGCACATTAGGCCATGAATGATTCGTTTGCTGCATTTTAATCAGCCTGGCATAAATGCTGACACATCTATTAATGAATTCCCTGTAGTCGGGCCACCAAGTGAAGCTCACTTTCTTTCTCAAGGAGCACAGCTGGCGGGAGAGGTCTCCCCATGACTGCTCTTGGAATCCTCCCTGCCTGAAAAAGAGGAAGTGCATATCAGCTAAGATAGAGCTATGGTTGTGCAAGATGCAACTGCTGAGATGGCAGCAAGCCCAATGGCCAATTAAGTACCAGTAAGTGTGTGTGTAAGTAAGTGTGTGTGTATGTGTGTGTGCATTGATTTAGCTCCATAAAGCCTTCCTTTGCCAATATGAGAGGCATTCTAATGTAGTGGAGGTAAGTATGGGCATGGAGTTGACCAACACTGGGGTCAAGTCCAGATTACATCAATTACCAGCTAGGTGACTTAGGACAAATTACTGAACCTATTTGTGACTCAATGTCTTCCTCTAAAAAATGGGAAGAAGAAAAAGAATAAGTCCCTCATAGAGTCATGAAGATTTAATGAGACAAAACACATTAAACCCTCCTCCCAGTACTTGGCATGGAGGAAGAGCTCAATAGATGGTAAGTATTATTATTAGATAAAACTCACATCCCAGTCATTCAAACACAATTTTTATTGAATTCTCATTATGAGGAAGACACTGTATAGACACTTCAGCAAATGCAGAGATTAACACAACACAGTCTCTACTTTGGAGGGGATTACATCCTGGTTGGGTAGATGAATACATAAATAACTATAATTGATGGGAAAACATGGTTAAGTGCTGAAAGAGAGGTATAATAAATTGCTATGGGAGTCTACAAGGTAAATAGATTACTTCCCACTGGGAGGGTCAGGGAAGCCCTCTTAAAAAGGATGCCACTGGGTTTTGAGTCTTGAAGAATAAATAGAATATGAATGTGTGGGAAGGTGAATATGCAGAGCAATAAAGATATGCAAGTGAGCATATGAGACACAGAGGCTGTCTATCAGCTCTTGCCAGCTGGGGGTGTATGTTGCAATCTAATGGAAAAGAAGTTTGTAAAATAGGATGGAAGAAAACAACAGAGCACCAAAGGCCAAGTTCAAGAGCTGGGTCTTTATCTGGTATGAAAGGGGCTTCCCAGGTGGCTCAGTGGTAAAGAAGCTGTCTGCCGTGCAGGAGACCCAAGTTCAATCCCTGAGTCACAAAGATCCCCTGGAGAAGGGAATGGCTACCCAATCCAGTATTCCTGCCTGGAGGAGCCCATGGGCAGAGGAGCCTGGTGGGTTACAGACCATGGGGTCACAGGGACTAACATTTTCACTTTTTTTCACTTGGTGTGAGGGGAGTGTCTTTGAAGTTTGTTCCACTGAGAAACAAGCTGGTCTGAATGCTGCAGTAGGAAAAGTAAGCTAACAGCTCACGCCTATTCAGCGCATGCCTGGAACCTTCCAAGATGTTTTATGTGCATCAATTCCTTTAGCCTCCATACAATCCTGTTAGGTGAGTACTAGTATTGTCACCCTTTCACAGTTAAGAAATCCAAGACACAGGGAAACTAAATCGACTGCCCAAGATTACATAATCAGGAATGGACAGAGGCAGGTTTGAATCCAGGAACTCTGGCTGTGGACCCCACACCCTTGACCACTAACCTCACAGTCTGCTGCTCCAGAAGAAGGTGAGCATGCCTTGAGCAGGGCCAGGGAGGAAGCCAGGGGCAGCAGCGGAGCTGAGACAGAAGAGACTGAGAAAACACAGCCGAAGTAGGGTCACAGTGCTGGGAGAGGACAGTGAGGATTACGACAAGGGTAGAGTCGATGTAATTTAGGAACGAGTTTCATTTCATGTGGGGCTTCCCTGGTGACTCAGACGGTAAAGAATCTGCCTGCCATGTGGGAGACCCAGGTTTGATCCCTGGGTTGGGAAGATCCCCTGGAGAAGGGAATGGCAACCCACTCCAGTATCCTTGCCTGGAGAATTCTGTGGACAGAGGAGCCTGGTGGGCTACAGTCCACGAGGTCACAAAGAGTCAGACATGACTGAGAAACTGACACTTTCACTTCATTTCATATGATGAGAAAATGAGAAAGAGGATTCAAAGGCTGCCAATTTTGCTTCTAGAAAGAAGGCAGCTGGGGCATTCCTGGGCTGAGGCAGCACTGCACAGGGCATGCAAAAGCATGAATGTTAGAGTCTGACAGACCCTTGGGTGACCTTGTGTAACATTCATTTTATCTACCAAAGTAAAGATTTTGATAGCTATTTAGGATCAAATGGGATACATAATGTTTATAGAAGAGCCTGGAACACAGGAGGCATTCAATAAACATTCATTTTCTTTCCTGCTGAAAAGAACCGTGATCCTGGAAGAGAATAGGACAGAGGAAGGAAGAGTAAGATAGTTCTGCTACCCCAGAGATTTAACCCACTGCCTATGGCCTGAGTGGCTCTGTCTTTTGAGATTTGATAAGGAACTCTCAGGGCAAGGCAACAGGAAGAGGCGGACACTGAGGTGGGAGTTGACCCCAGGCAATCCTGGATCTCTCTGCATAGGGAGAGAGGAAAATGGCGGAGAGAGGGGAAGCTTCCGTGTCTCCACCTCGGGCTGACAGTATGACAGCAAGGCTCAAGGCAAAGGCACATTGGTTGAATGAGAGGGTAACGCCTGTGTGCAAGCTTCCTTTACCACCAGCCAGCCCCCCGGGGGATGTCTTCAGCCTCGCACCACAGTGGTGACCTTGTCACTCATCTGGAATATGAACCTAAAATCTCCAAAAGGGCCAATGTATTTTAAACCCATCTGAGGGAAGCTTTGGTGCCTGATGCCGAAGGGAGTCTTTCCTTAAGAGAATTTGCACCTGAACCAGTTGGCCACTTTAATTCCTGGATTCAGGGGGCTGATGCAGGAACCAGGGAGAAGGGTCACGCATTGATGAGACCAGATCAGTTCTCCAGTCAGATTCCCACAGTGAGGAGACAACCTGTGAAAGAATTGAACCTATATCCTATTGCTTGGACGGCTGAGTGGGCTGATCCATGGAGAAGAGGGAACCAGGGAAATCATTGCCCAATCTCAAGACAAGATTGTGAATTTTCTGAAAAAGGCAAAAGAGGGAAGAAATTCCCTCAGAGAGAAAGCTCAATAAAACTTATGGGCAATCTTCTACTTAACTGAACAAAGGGCTCCAACCTCAGAACACCCCAGAAAGACCCCAGAAATACCTCAGAAGCAATGAGCAAGACTTATTGAGTTATTTGATGCCCCAGAAAGACTAAATAGAGTTTGGTTTTTTTTTTTCAATGCCTAAAGCAGTGGCCTGAGCTGCCCTCAGATAATAAAGCAGCAGAAACGTTGTGTAGCAACTTTCTTAGATACCTGCTCTGGAGACTCCTCACTTCATCTCTACCCCAGAGATGTCCTTCCAAAGTCTCCCATCACACCTCACTCTGGGGCTGACACCACTTCATTCCTGATATTTTCCTCCCAGCCAACCTGGACTCCCTAGACATAATTTGTCCTTAGCTCTGAAACCTCTGTGATCTGGTCCAGCCCCATAGACCTTGAGGCTGAGTGCCTTCAGCCGACGTCACCAACTCACCATCATGGAGAGAGTATTGCAATCATTCAAGAGGAGTAGTTCTCAAAGTATGGTCTGAGGAGCCCAGGTTGCCAACACACTTCCTGGAACTCACAAGGACCTCCCTTTTCCAGTTATGTATCTGTGTAAAGCTGTTTTTCTCTATAGGCTTCAAGCAAAAGGACATAATGCCACCCATTCAATGCAGAAGCAGATATAAAAATTCAGCTATCATTTATAAAGCCACACATTTTTAAAAAATTGTGAAAATATAAAATAACACTACTTTTCAAAGATATTTTTCATCTAGGAAAATATAATTATTTTTTAAAAAAATAAAATTTAAGCTAACATTTTATGGGTTTACAATGCTAGCTTTTATTATTTTTAAATAAACTAATATAAAGTTCTCAGCTTTAATTGCTAATATGTTTAATATCAATCAACATAACCCACCCAGAAAAAAAGTCCTTGAGGGTCCTCAATAATTTTTGAGACTATAAAGGGATCCTTTAAAACTTTGAGAAAAGATTTTCTATAAGGAGGTTGTCTGTTTTGCTTTCCCTGTTGGCTGTGATTTTATCTTGGCTAAGAAGATAAGATTCTTCAGACACATATATTGTAGGAAATGGCCATCAGAGAGTTGTGGGGAGACCCTCATTCTGATAACAGAACTATCATATCAACTGTCTTTTGGTAAATAAATACAATGTCATTCTTTATACACTTTGGAACTTTTAATAAAGAAATAAAAATATAACAATTCACAAAACTGCCATAAAACTTAGCCACTACTGGAATTACTTTCAGACATCTGAAAGCTACAGACTCTAGTCCTGTTCAGTCTAGCTTATTTCAGGATGAGTAGCTAAAATACATATATTCATTACTAAACATTTTACGGCTTCTTGAGCAACGATTCCCAAGGTTCTATTCTTGAACCCCACCTTAGATTTTGTGATATAGAATCTCACAGTGTGAATCCAACAAACCTTTTTATTTTCCCACACTATGTGGCATCTGGGATCTTAGTTCCCTGACCAGGCATCAAACCTGCACCCCTGCATTGCAAAGCAGAGTCTTAACCACTGGACCACCAGAGAAGTCATATGGTCCCAAGTGATATGCTGTGTAGCCAGGTTTGGGAACTAATTTAGAGTATCCTGCCATTAACAAAGCTCTCACATTACCTACCTACCCTAATTTTTTTTTTTCTTGAAGGGCAGTAGTCATCACAAAGATTTCCTGACTAGATACATTTTTACTTCCAGTTTTCCATTCTCATCTTCCCTCTTAAGCTTCCGAAATATTTTACCATATTAGAGGTAGTTGTTTTGCCCTTGGTTTTTCCGCTGGACTCCATCTCTCCCAGTGTAAGACTAGTCTTAAAATAAAAGACTGTTATATTTATAAAGACGTCAGATCATTGTGCCACAAAAATAAACATTAAGTTAAACATGTTTAAGTGTGTAAGTAACAGAAACAGGGAAGCCTGGTGTGCTGCAGTCCATGGGGTCACAAAGAGTTGGACTCGACTGGGCAACTGAACTGACTGATGATCAGGCCTTGATCATTATTTTTTCAAAAGAGGAAATGAAAGGAAGTAGATGAGGTTGCAGCTTTAGCTGGAAGCAGTAACCAGCAGGATGGGAAGAGCTGGGTCAATGAATAATTTGCTTTTATATGCTTTCCAGAACATCCTTATGAACCTCCCCAGTGGCTCAGACAGTAAAGAGTCTGCCCGCAGTGCCTGAGACCCGAGTTTGATCCCTGGGTCAGGAAGATTCCCCTGAAGAAGGGAATGGCTACCCATTCCAATATTCTTGCCTGGAGAATTCCGTGGACAGAGGACCCTGGTGGGCTACAGTCCTTGACTCACAATGATTCAGATACTGCTGAGCACAGCACGCATGAAGAACATCCCTGGTGCCTTTGTTCTGGGCCTTCCACTCTGGTTTTAAAGTGATCGGTTCCTCTAGTGAAGAGGAAGACAGACTCACATTAGACCTCAGGAATGGATTGTTTGGGGAAAGAACTCTGGTCCCCTGTGTTGGGGGACGAGCACTTGATCTTAGACTGGATACTATACTGAGTTTCTCCCCCTGCCCCGACCCCGTTTCATTTTTCTTAGCATCACTTCACAGTGGAAGAAATAGTGGACCGCAAGGCAGAGCAAGCATCCATAAATGCATCGGGTAGATGGAGTTATCTTCAAAATCTTGGGTGCGAGGGTGGTAATAAGGGCCTTTGATTTGTTTTGAATTATTTATACGTTGGTCATTTTTTAAGTAGGCATCTAATTTATAATAGAAACAGAGACTTGAGAAGGAGACCATCCATTCCTCTCTCCCTGACAGTGCGGGGCTGTTTCCTGCGGAACATTCTGGAGCGCCGCATATCACAGACACTCTGTCTTAGTCGGCTCCACGAGGAGCTAATGGACCAGCCGTGCCCCATAGCCTTGCGGAGCACGAGAGCAGCCGGGCTATTAATAGCACAAGTGGGCAGAGTCCCCATGGCTGGGCTTTACCTCGCTTTGGAAGGCAGCATCCCATTCATATTGACTCGCTCTGGGAAAGTGTATCCTGAAACCCTTTCTCATGTCCCCGGTTACCCCTATGATGCCATTACCAGTATTTAGGGCTTTCTGTTGTTGACAGAGAGGTGAGGGATGCTGTTCTTTCTAAGTGCTCCTGGGAAGTGCTGACTTGGCAACCCTGGAGACAAGAGGGTTTTATACATCCCCAGAAGAGGCAGAGCCTCAGTGACGGGAGCAGGAGCATTCTACGTTGGATTGCCAACAGATTGCAGACTTGCTTTGTAAAGCCTAACTCTGGGCTTTCCGTCTGAGAGCCTGGAGAAGTGATGTTGAAGCGGAGGGTATGATGGGCCAGCTAGGCAAGGCCATGTTAATTTCTCAGCCCCAAAGAGCAGTCAGCAATGATTATCTTGACTGCTTAATCCCTCCTTTAACTCTTCGAGAAACACTCTACTGACTGTTCTCCAAGACTTATTTGATTTTTGAACAAACTATCAGGCTGAGGTTTGATGTTTTAACTTAAACTACAGCTAAAATGTATGCATATAAATTGTGGTGCTGTCTCTAGCAATAAACCAAAAAAAAAAAATTTATAGAAAAATTCTCCAAGACTTAGTGCTCCTCTCTTTTCACCTCCCACATCCAGGGAGCGTGGGGAAGACCCATCAAAGTCTATCCAGAATTTATTTACAAGAAAATCTTTGGACAAAGAAGTGAACATGCTAGAATTTTATCTAACCATGTTGAATTCCCTTGGAAACTGCATTTTTAGAGAATTCTGATTCTTTGGTTTTATTCCAATCTCTCCACAACTTGAAACAAGCTTCCTGCTAAGAATAATAGTATTAAATTAAAAGTATAAACAATTATTAGAAATATATATAGGCTTAGAAACCATTAAATTTGTTCCGTAAGCAGGTTTATTACTTTTCTGCATCCTTGCATGAAAATTTGTCTTCTACCAATTTGACATATAATAGCCAAGATCAGATTTATTCATCTTATCAATACCATTATTTTGTACTGTCGAGTATTAGGAATATTATCTGGGTAGCAAGTATAGTGCCTCAAAAATAGACTCCCCTCCCCCTCCCACCAACTCACCAATGTTAAGCAATTATTTTGTTTGTTGAAAAATAAGCTTAGTCTTATATCAAAGGTTGTGCTGCACCTATAGTGATTTAGAATTCAAATGTGGCTAATTTATAAAACAACCATATATCACTGTTCACAGCGGGAATCAGGTACTTAAACTCCACTCGGAACACAGTTAGTTTCTTTTCTTGGCCCTTTTGCTTTCAGAAAAAGCTGGGACTAATGCTAAGAAATCTTTCATTTCTTCCAGCCTTCACATATTTTGACTTTATATCCTACTAACCAGACCTGGCCAGAACACAGCCACCTGTATTTTGGTTGGCTAAGAGGACTTTTAGCACCTGACAGGAGGTGCAGTTTATGAGAGCTACAGGGTTTTAAAAGCACCCAGTAAATCTACTCAAATAACAAATCAGGCCCACAAGACACTGATCAGAAAGCAAGAGTGAAAGAGTGTGTTCATATAAACTAGGGCTTTTGCCTCCAACATGAGTCAAAGATGAGTTTTGCAACTGGTTCTAAACAAAATGGAAGGCACAGTACTTGCTCAAAGAAGAGAAAGGAAACCGGGAGTTTTCCAAAAAGAATTTTGTTTTAAAAGATGTTCATAACCAGAGGAACTGATGGAGAAGGGAAAGATGGGGGAGGAGTTGGGAGGAGTGATGGTGGGACGATTAGAGGATTTGTCTCTGGGATTTTAAACAAATCACATTTTCCAGATCTCTGGGTGATCACCTAGGAACCAGGGGTCCTGATCTCAAATATTACTGCTATTCAGGTATTTTAGTTGGTAGTCGTATTAGTAAGGCAATAAATGGTAATGATATTCACCAAAGTACTAAATCATAAATAAACAAAGGCAATGGCAAGCCACTCCAGTACTCTTGCCTAGAAAATCCCACGGATGGAGGAGCCTGGTGGGCTGCAGTCTGTGGGGTCGCTAAGGGTCGGACACGACTGAGCGACTTCACTTTCACTTTTCACTTTCACACATTGGAGAAGGAAATGGCAACCCACTCCAGTGTTCTTGCCTGGAGAATCCCAGGGAAGGGGGAGCCTGGTGGGCTTCCGTCGATGGGGTCACACAGAGTCGGACACGACTGAAGTGACTTAGCAGCAGCAGCAGCAAGTAAAACTTCAACAGTCAATTCACACCATGGCAGTGGTATAACTAAGATTCTACTCTTACCTGACTTAAATAGTTCACAAGGAGCAAGAAGGAAAATCTTCCAAAATGTTCAGTAAATTAAAAAACACATTAAATGATCATTACCATCAGCTTCTTTTCTTTCTTCTTGAAACTAAGTAGAATACTGTGGGATCTTTCCTGGGGCAGATATCCTCATCTCTTGACCACAGAAAAGCTTTAGCTTCCGAAGCCTTCCCCCAAGTTCCAAAGAGCAAATTTTATTAGAGAAGTGAGAAAATGCAAAAACAAGGGAAAGTAGTAAAGCCGACAAAATAATATTTAGCCATTAAAGGAGCTTGAGTTCCTCTTCAAGGGCTATGGATATTATCCTGAGCCTTATCCTTGAGTTGTTTTGCAGATACTGAAACCTCCACCAGGTGGAGGAAGTTAACTTCATGCTATCCACACACGTAGACTCCAGAAAGTTTGGAACCAGAAATTTGATGATTGAGATTCCCAAAATAACACCCAGTTATCTCATTATCAACTAATCCTAGAATTGTGCACAAGGTGATCACATACTACCAACCCTTTCTCTCACACTGTCTTTAAAAAACATTCCCTAAAAGCCACTGGGGACTTCGGGTCTTTTGAGCATGAGCCACCTGTTCTCCTTGCTCAACACCCTGTGAAAACTGCTATACCTTCCTTCATCATAAGCTGGTGTCAGTAGATTGGCTTTGCCGCAGATTGAGTGAGTGGACCCAAATTCAGTTCGGTAACATTCTTCTTGTAATTTTACTCTTTTTCTTGTTCTTATTTTTTCAGATTCGTTTCCATTATAGGTTATTACAAGATTTTGAATATAGTTACCTGTGCTGTACAAAGGACTTTGTTGTTTATTTTAGAGATATGTATTAATTCCAACCTCCTAATTTATCCCTCCTCCAGTTTCCCCTTTGGTAACTTTAAATTTGTTTTCTATGTCTGTAAGTCTGTTTCCATTTTGTAAATAAGTTCATTTGTATCACTTTGTATCATATGATATTTGTTTTTCTCTATGATTTGCTTCACCTAGCATGATAACCTCTAAGTCCATCCACGTTGCTACAGATGATTTTATTTCATTCTTTTTATGGTGAGTAATATGCCAACAAAGGTTCATCTAGTCAAGGCTATGGTTTTTCCAGTGGTCACATATGGATGTGAGAGTTGGACTGTGAAGAAAGCTGATCGCAGAAGAATTGATGCTTTTGAACTTTGGTTCTGGAGAAGGCTCTTGAGAGTCCCTTGTACTGCAAGGAGATCCAACCAGTCCATTCTAAAGGAGATCAATCCTGGGTGTTCATTGGAAGGACTGATGCCAAAGCTGAAACTGCAATACTTTGGCCACCTCATGCGACGAGCTGACTCACTGGAAAAGACTCTGATGCTGGGAAGGATTGGGGGCGGGAGGAGAAGGGGACAACAGAGAATGAGATGGCTGGATGGCATCACCGACTCTGTGGACATGAGTTTGAGTGAACTCCGGGAGTTGGTGATGGACAGGGAGGCCTGGCGTGCTGTGATTCATGGGGTCGTAGAGAGTCGGACACGACTGAGCGACTGAACTGACCTGAACTGAACTGAACATTCCATTGCATATTCACGTGTGCTAAGTCATTTCAGTTGTGTCTGATCCTTTGCAACCCTATAGACTTGTAGCCCACAAAAGGCTCCTCTGTCCATGGGATTCTCCAGGCAAGAATACTGGAGTGGGTTGCCATGCCCTCCTCCAGAGGATCTTCCCAGTGCAGGGACTGAACCCAAGTCTCCTGTGGCTCTTGAATTGCAGGCAGGTTCTTTACCACTCAGCCACCAAGGAAACCACCAAGGATATCTTCTTTATCCATTCATCCGTTGATATGCCCCATGCCATTTTTAATGGGATGCTAGTCTATGTATTCGCTTCCTTTGCATCCAGCACAGACCTTCCCAAGACTGCTCATAGACACAGTTAGAAGTCTCTGCTTCCAATCCTCCCCCTTCAACTCTTAGCTGAGTGACTATAGGCCAGTCCTTTAACTGCTCTGTATCTCATTTGCCTCATTAAAAAAAAATGGAGTTGTTGGATCAGATTTGATTTTCTTTAAAGACCAGGTTACGTTTAAAAAACTCAGAAGAGACTTCTTTAAGCCCAAGTCTAGCCCACACTACTCAAAAATTCCTGTGGCTGCATATCCCTGGGCAATACCATCCTGCCTGATTTTCTGTGGGGTTTTTTTGCCACCATCCATGTCACTTTTGTGGGCCACTGGGCCTCATCTGGCCATTGTGACTGAGTGATTTTCAGCAAGAAATTTATACAGTCCCACAGCACTTACAACAATGATGTTAGGGAGCAAGTAGTATTTATGAGCCCCTCAGATGGGAATCAGATTCTTAGACCTTGCTCCAGATTTGCTGAATCAGTATTTCTGAGCATGGGACCCAGAAATTGATAATTTAATAAGCTCCCCACTAATTCTTATGTGCTCACATACTGACCAACACCAGACTACATACCACACAGGGAATTCCCAAATGCTAGCTGGATGAATTCATCCTCTGCCTGTAAAGAAGCAGCCTGCCAGATATGTTGCTGGGAATTGAACTCCGTCACTTTCCTTGTGTCTGCTTGCTCAGAGTTGCACAAAGTGTTGCATGAGTATCCACCCTCTCCATCAGATGCTGCATCTGTGATGTCTTCAGCAGAGGCACTCAAACCGCAGAAACTCCTCTTAGAAATCAGCACTGGAAAACACTTTGCAAAACAGTCAGAGATGAACCTCCCCACCAGGGATTTCCTAAGTCACTCTTGTTTTAGAAAATAGATCCTCTTTTACCCTCTGGCTCCTGGTAATCCATTAGAGACCCCACAACTAAAGCAAGGCCATTCTTTCAAAACCTCAGCCGAAGCACTCTCAGGGCACCTTGTGAGTGAGTCACCAACATGCTGTATAGAAAAGCAAGCATCCAGGGAATAATGAAGGGAGTCAGGGATGAGGTCCCTCCCAAAGAAAGCTGGTCCAGGTGGAGAAGCAGAGGTGACTCGCCAACAGATTCAGAACTCGCCAACAGATTCAGAACTCAAAAGAAAGCTGTGAGTTTTAAAACTCATACTGTTATACAAGCCCACGGTTCCCCTGCTTTGATCATTTGTATCCTCCTTTTAAAATCAACACTGGAACATCACAAAAAGAAGCTAAGCATACTAATTAATTGCTTTCAAGTGCTACAAATGCTGAGTGCTACTGTACTTTTGAGCCAGTTCTGCAGAAAGATGTCATATTTTCAGGGCTATCAAAGGGACATTTCCATTCACACTGGATTCCATTTTAAAAATTAGCAAAAATTTTGTGAGCTTCTCCAAGGGGTAAGAGCAGAAAGAATATTTATTATTAATCCCTTCTTAATTCAGTCTTCTCCCTGCCTAAGGTTAATAAATCTGAGCAGGGAGCAATGAAAGAAGCCTAAACTCAGGATACTGTCCTTTCATTAAAAAGAAAAATCCTGCTGCTTAATCTATACCAACCCCCTCAAGTTCTTGAGCTTCTTTTCTCAAGGCAAATTGTGCTCTTCCCTATTCAAATTCTATTTCTTTGCTGGCTTGCAGTTATGCTGCCATAGGATTAAAAAAAAGAGAGAGAGAGATTTTGTTAATATATTTGACTAATTAAATTTTGACTCAATTTTGTTGATTGGTACAGAGTTGAACTACTTGGTGGGATTGCCTGGTCTTAATTATTAATTATGTTTTTAGAAAAATATTTTCTTTTATTGCTTTCAAATAGATGTAATAACTATATTTAACACTTTGATGTCTTTGAATGAATAGATGTTAGACTTTCATCATGACTCCCTCTCTTCTAAAAAACTGTTTGTATTCTTAAATGGTTTTAAGTGGTCCTCTCTGATCCTGTTTTTATTTCTTTATTTATTTTTTAATTGGAGGAAAAGTGCTTTATAATATTGTGTTGGTTTCTGCCATACAACAACATGAATCAGCCATAGTTATACGTAAATCTCCCCTCCTAAGTCTCTGATCCTGTTTATGCTCTCGAATTTCTCATCAAACACCTCATTCATTGTTAATATAAAGATAAATTTGACTTCAGGTATAACTATCATATGTTCCAAATAATTGGATGGAAATTTTTGGAGATTTCTAAGAATTTAACACCTATCTAGAAAATATATATTATCACAACAAAGTATTAAGGAATATGTGTCAAAAGGTTTAGACTTAGAGGAAGGGCTTCCCAGGTGGCTCAGCAGTAAAAAATATGCCTGCCATTGCAGGAGACACAAGTTTGATCCCGGGGTTGGGAAGATCCCCTGGAGAAAGGAATGGCAACCCACTACAGTATTCTTGCCTGGAAAAGTTCACAAACAGAGGGTCATGTCACAAAAGTGTCAGACATGACTTAGCAACTGAACAACAACAAAAGTCAGACAGAGAAAGACAAATTTCCTATGATATCACTTTTACAAGAGATCTAAATAAATGATACAAATGAATTCACAGATAAAATATAAACACTCACTGGTATCAGAAACAAACTTATTGTTACCAGAGGGGAAAATAAGGGAGGGGGAGGGATAAATTGGGAGTTTGGGATTAACAGTATATATAAAATAGATACACAATAGGGGCCTGCTATATAACACAGGGTACTATATTCAATTTCTTGTAATAAGCCATAATGGAAAAGAATATGAAAACAGCATATATATAACTGAATCACTTTGCTGTACACCTGAAATTAACACAACATTGTAAATCAACTATGAAAGTAGTAACAGTGTTAGTTGCTCAGCCGTGTCCTATCCTTTGTGACCCCATGGACTGTAGCCCACCAGGTTCCTCTGTCCATGGAATTCTCCAGGCAAGAATATTGGAGTGGGTAGCCATTTCTTTCTCAGTCAACTGCTGCTAAGTCACTTCAGTCATGTCCGACTCTGTGTGACCCCATAGACGGAAGCCCACCAGGCTCCCCCATCCCTGGGATTCTCCAGGCAAGAACACTGGAATGGGTTGCCATTTCCTTCTCCATTCTCAATCAACTATACTTCAATTATTCAAAAAAAGAAAAGAGAGAGAGAGAGATTTAGACTTAAAATTTTAAAAAAAATTTAAGAAACTTAAGAGGTGAGAAGAAACTTAGAAATCTACTAAACTGTCGATTTTCCTTCACAAATGAGAAAGGGAGGCTCAGAGAGGTGAATCCAAATATACAAATGTAATAATCAGGTTCCAAGTGGCTAAGTCTCATCTGAAACTAAAGGGATGTCTTTGCAAAGTTTAAAAAGGGATTCCTGGAGTGACCACCTGCAGGGGTTCAAATATGTACCAGCCAGCTCTGAATCACCCTGGAGTTTCTTAAGTCTGCTTTCTCTGGGTTGCCTTTCTGTGGCAAACACAGAGACCAGTAGCTATTGGCTTGGATTATCCTTGCAATTCATAATTCCTGATGCATCTAGCAAATTCCCAGGGGAAGCCCCTAAGTGGCCTGGCTTGGTTGTATTTTCATTCTCAAGTCCATCATTGTGGTCAGGGAAGTAAGATACAGACTTGTGTACTGTGGGTTTACAACCCAACAGTTGTCTGGTGAGAATGAGGACAATGTCCAAAGGAAAACCATGCCAGGCAGGGAAAAAATAACAAACATCTGCCACTCATGTTACACTGTTAGCTGATGACCACGCCAAGAACACAGCGAGAGTTCCTTAAAGGTAGTTTTGATTTTACTTTGCTATAATTTTACAGGACTTCCCTGGAGGCTCAGATGATAAAGAATTCACCTGCAATGCGGTAGACCTGTGTTCGATCCCTGGGTTGGAAAGATTCCCTGGAAGAGAGCATAGCAACCCACTCCAGTATTCCTGCCTGAAGAATCCCCATGGACAGAGGAGCCTGGGGGGCTACAGTCCATAGGGTCACAAAGAGTCAGACATAACTAGGTGACTAAGCCCAGCACAGCATATTTTTAGAACCCATTTGATTGGTGTTGCTTCTGGCAAATATTAGGGATTGGGAAAGTGTTAATTCTTATATAATATCATCTTGTGCTTGCCACTGTTTCTTATGTTTATTTCAAAAGAGTCAACCTGCCTGTTTCTCTGAGTCCTGTAGAAATATATGCTCCTTGAGGAATGTCATATGACATTCCTCATGGGAGAAATGTTCAAGAGAAGAGTCTTAATGTCTATTTTTCCAGTTTCCAACATATGGTCTGACATGTGGCCAAAGAAAAGCTGTGGGTGTCTGGTTGCCTGACTGGGGTCTGCTGCTAAAAAGTGGGGGAAATGCTGATCTATGTTCCCAGTGGCCCAAACCGTTAGAACCTTTTAACTCTTATTCCAAGAGGCTCTGGCACAAGGGTCCACGCTTGCCCTAAATGGGGTGGGTTTGAAAAGGGCCACCTCCATGATCTCGCTGGCTTTCCCTGAGGTAGGCATGTGGTGTGTTCACCAAGAGTAAAGGGGCTAAGTGCACTCTGCCAGGGTTCCTCCTTCTTCTATCAAGTGGAAGTGGTGTTATAATATTGATATGATCAAGACTAATGAGCCATTAATTCTAATTCAGAAAAAATGAGGTAACTGAACATGATCTTTTACAGCGCATTGATCTGATGTGCCAGATGAAGACAAGGTTACATTTCCTCTTGGAAGGAAGCCGGCTCTTCACAAGCAATTTTAAAATGGTCCCCCTATGGATAAGCTCTTCTGTGTGCCAAAAATAAATCTCATGGAAGGAGACAAATAGGATGTCTGAGGAGAAAGCACATCCACCTTTTAGCCTTTCTTCATCCTTCTTCTCCTCCCTTCAAGGGTCAGACATGGTGCCAAGTCACTCTGCAGGTCACCAAGGTGTGCCTGGGAGAAGCCGCTGATTTCTTAATGAATACCGGTATATGCAAAGGTCAAAAATGTGTTCACCTGTTATCTCTTCCCACATCCACTCAGTAGTGAACTTCGAGAGAACTGAGTTCCAAGTAGGGGCCTTAAGTACTCTCCAGGGGGCTACCTTCCCAGGCATGTGACTTAAGGTAGAGCTGACAACAAAGACCTTTGAGTCTGTCACTTTTCAGAGGTAACTGACTATGCCAACTTGAGGCTGCAAAAAAAGCTTGGGGTATGTTTTCAGAAAACTTGGGGTATATTTTTTCATAAAATGCATTTTCCCTCTTTTGAAGGAACTAAGAGTTATTCAAAGCCAATCCTGGTTTCTTACACAAACAAAGAAATATGGGGTCTAAATTTGGAAATGTTGGTTTTGGTGACTAAGACAAGCAGAATGCTGAATGCTAATCTCGTAAACTTTATTTCAAATGACAGTCGTATTCTGGTCTCCCAGGTGCTTTGATCAAACTACCTTTGCACATATTTGAATAGCAACTTGAATGTATACACTGTTTTGAACTGACTTGTGTCTGCCCCAATTCTTAGGTTGAAGTCCCAACTTGCAGTACCTCAGAATATGACCATAATTGGAGATAAAGTCTTTAAAGAGGTAATTAGCTTCCCTGGTGGCTCAGATGGTAAAGAGTCCCCCTGCAATACAGAAGGCCTGAGTTCAACCCCTTGGTTGGGGAGATCCCAAGGAGAAAGACATGGCCACCCAATCTACTATTCTTGCCTGGAGAATTCCATGAACAAAGGAGCCTGGCAGGCTACAGTCCATGGGGTTGAAAAACGTTGGACACAACTGAGTGACTGGACAACAAACAACAACAAAGAGGTAATAATAAGTTAAAATGAAGTCATTAATGCGGGACCTAATCCAACGTGACTGGTGTCCTTGTAGGAAGAGGATATATGGACACAGGCACAGAGGGGAGGCCCCGAGAGGACACAGAGGAAACCTGGCCATCTGCAAGCCAAGAAGAGAGGCCTCAGAAGAAACCAAGTCTGCAGACATCTGTATGTTCTAGCCTAAAGAACTGTGAGAAAATAGACTTAGACAGCTGATCGCTGAAGAATCGATGCTTTTGAACTGTGGTGTTGGAGAAGACTCTTGAGAGTCCCTTATACTGCAAGGAGATCCAACCAGTCCATTCTAAAGGAGATCAATCCTGGGTGTTCATTGGAAGGACTGATGCTGAAGCTGAAACTGCAATACTTTGGCCACCTCATGCGACGAGTTGACTCACTGGAAAAGACTCTGATGCTGGGAAGGGTTGGGGGCGGGAGGAGAAGGGGACGACGGAGAATGAGATGGCTGGATGGCATCACCGACTCTGTGGACATGAGTTTGAGTGAACTCCGGGAGTTGGTGATAGACAGGGAGGCCTGGCGTGCTGTGATTCATGGGGTCGCGGAGAGTCGGACACGACTGAGCGACTGAACTGAACTGAACTGACTTTTAAACCACTCAGTACTTTGTTATGGCAGCCATAGGAAACTCATACCTACAGTCCAGTTCAGTTCAGTCGCTCAGTCATGTCCGACTCTTTGCGACCCATTGGACTGCAGCATGCCAGGCCTCCCTGTCCATCACCAACTCCTGGAATTTACTCAAACTCATATCCATTGCGGAGAAGGCAATGGCAAGCCACTCCAGTACTCTTGCCTAGAAAATCCCATGGATGGAGGAGCCTGGTAGGCTGCAGTCCGTGGGGTCGGTAAGGATCAGACACGACTGAGTGACTTTACTTTCACTTTTCACTTTCACACATTGGAGAAGGAAATGGCAACCCACTCCAGTGTTCTTGCCTGGAGAATCCCAGGGAAGAGGGAGCCTGGTGGGCTTCCGTCTATGGGGTCACACAGAGTCGGACACGACTGAAGTGACTTAGCAGCAGCAGCAGCATGTCCATTGAGTCGGTGATGTTCACATCCTCTGTCATCTCCTTCTCCTCCCACCTTTCAATCTTTCCCAGCATCAGGGTCTTTTCCAGTGAGTCAGCTCTTGGCATCAGGTGGCCAAAGTATTGGAGTTTCAGCTTTAGCATCAGTCCTTCCAATGAACACCCAGGACTGATTTCCTTTAGGATGGACTGGTTGGATCTCTTTGCTGTTGAAGGGACTCTCAAGAGTCTTCTCCAACACCACAGTTCAAAAGCATCAATTCTTCAGTGCCCAGCTTTCTTTATAGTCCAACTCCTACATCTATACATGACCACTGGAAAAACCATAGCCTTGACTAGACGGACCTTTGTTGGCAAAGTAATGTCTCTGCTTTTCAATATGCTGTATAGGTTGGTCATAACTTTTCTTCCAAGAAATTAAAATCTTTTAATTTCATGGCTGCAGTCACCATCTGATTTGGGAGCCCCCCAAAATTAAAGTCTGAATGAAAGAAATGATGGGACCAGATGCCATGATCTCAGTTTTCTGAATGTTGAACTTTAAGCCAACTTTTTCACTCTCCTCTTTCACTTTCATCAAGAGGCTCTTTAGTTCTTCCTCTCATTCTGCCATAAGGGTGGTGTCATCTGCATATCTGAGGTTATTGATATTTCTCCCGGCAATCTTGATTCCAGCTTATGCTTCTTCAAGCCCAGCATTTCTCATGATGTACTCTGCATATAAGTTAAATAATCAGGGTGACAATATACAGCCTTGATGTACTCCTTTTCCTATTTGGAGCCAGTCTGTTGTTCCATGTCCAGTTCTAACTGTTGCTTCCTGACCTGCATATAGGTTTCTCAAGAGGCAGGTCAGGTGGTCTGGTATTCCCATCTCTTTCAGAATTTTCCACAGTTTATTGTGATCCACACAGTCAAAGGCTTTGGCATAGTCAATGAAGCAGAAATAGGTGTTTTTCTGGAACTCTCTTGCCTTTTCGATGATCCAGAAGTTGTTGGGAATTTGATCTCTGGTTCCTGTGCCTTTTCTAAAACCAGCTTGAACATCTGGTAGTTCACGGTTCACATATTTTTGAAGCCTGGCTTGGAGAATTTTGAGCATTACTTTACTAGCGTGTGAGATGAGTGCAACTGTGTGGTAGTTTGAGCATTCTTTGTATGGCAGCCTTAGCAAACTAATACCTACACCAACAGAATTTTAATAACACCCTAAATCTTTCAGTGATTATCCTTAGTTCATTAGTGTAACATTTTAAAATAACAAAATATTATTACAAAAGTGCAGTGTTTAGAATTATCCCTCAGAGTGGGGATAATTTAGTCTTCAAATACTAACTCTACTTTTAAGAGCAAAAAGTCATTTAGAATAGTCAACAGAAATGGATCACTTATGAAAGTTTGAAAGGAGATTTTAGAAACCAAAACATGTCAGTAATTTGGTTATTTACTAGAAAAGAGGAGTGAAAATAAAATATTCTCCTGACTTAGAAAATCCTCTCTATGAACATAGTAGAGGAAAAAAAACACACACAAGCAAACACTTTCTTATTGAGATAGCATTAAACTAGAATGTGCTGTCCATCATAGGATATCTACTAAGATATGAAGACAGAAGGAAATTTTACCCTTTTGTATAGCCAGGCAGTTATAATCCATTGCACATGTGTTCTCAAGTTAAGCCATAACTAGTTCTCAAGTCAGAGGACTTTACCTGGTCCAAACCATCCAGACTTCACCTGGTAATTGGGATGACAGTCTATGTTAACTAAGTAGTTTTATCCACAGGAAAATAACTTCTCATCTTTTTTGAATGGGAGGTACTGATTTAAGTTCAAGTTCAAGCAAAGCACCCACTGGAAGCAAGGCTCTACCCTCCTACAGTAACCGGGAGACTAGGGCTCTAAGCTCTCTTGATGTTTACATTTCAAAGAGATGGCTCTCCAGTCCTCGACAAAGACATTCCCAGGTCACAAAGCTGACAAAATGCCAATCTAGTCTTCAAAAGCATTTATATCCATTTCAAAGAGAGGAGAAAGTCCATACAATTACAAATTTTCTCAAAGAGAAGAGAAAGTCTATAGAATTACAAGTTTTCTCAAGTAAAGGTTCAAAGAAAAAAAGGGGAGGGAAATATTTTCCCTTATTATCAACAAGCAGAACTGAGCGTCTTATTTTTAATTCATATTTGTCTTTACACTATCATTTGAGAGTTAAAAAAACTCCCAGAAAGCACAATTTTTATTGCAAGAAACACGTAAACCCTTATCATCTTCCAAGCCTAAATAAAGCTTGGATTAAGGACTCCACAATTGAAAGGGCCAAGAGACCAACTTCAAAGCTGAAAAAGCCATGCTAAGGCAGAATCATTGTTCCTCCAAGATTCTAATTCAAAATATGACATGAACAACATAGTTCAAGAGACACTCTGACTCCATTAAACACTGTATATATGTTTTCTTCAGTAAGGTGATTCCTCCAAATTCAATTCTTCCATCACTTAAGATCATATTTTTTTTATCCCAGTGTTAACTTTTCATGCAGTTTCAGAAATAAGTGAATGCTGTCATCTGATAGTAGACCCAGAGACTGCTTCAAGAAAGATAGCTGAAATCCAACTAAATCAGCCTGAAGGAAAGCACAGGCTCATAAGACAGAAACCCTAGGAGTCTTCCTCAACACAGTCTGGAAAGCAAGCTTCATCAGGACCAGCTCATGACTGAGTAACTAAGTAAATGTTTGCATGTGAGTGTTCATTCACGTCCATCTCTATGTGACTCCATGATCGTGTGCTCCTCCAGGGATCTTCCTGACCCAGGAATCCGACCTGTGTCTCAGGTCCACCTGCACTGGCAGGCAAGTTCTTTACCACTAACGCCACCTAGGAAGCCCTACAGTAAGTGCTTAACATATACTGTTTCATGAAAGTTTCTCTCTCTCTCTCACACACACACACACGCTATGAAGTATTATCCCCACATCACAGATGAGGAAACACTTCTAAGAACACTGGTCCACCATTCTGGCTGCAAATTACAATCACCGGAGCTTCTCACTAACAACTCCCTCTCTGGCTACACCTCAATCCACTGAAATCAGAAGCTCTGGGGGAGACATCTACCACCTATATTTTTAAAAACTCTGCAGGTGACTCCAAAGCACAAAGTTGGTCACCACTGCTTTCATCACTCACTCACTCATCCAGGGCCATTCAGGTTGAAAGTGGCAGAGGAGGTCTTTCCAAAAGCCCATGATCTGTCTGTATGGCTATACTGGAGGCTCTTGAAACCCTGGAAGGAAAGTTAGAATCTGTTGGAGAGATTCGTGAAATTACTAGCACAGACCTCACCTGCAAGGATTCTGTTTCTATTGGTACAGACTGGGGCTATGCCATGGGTATTTTTAATACACTGTTTTAATACATAACCAGGTTTGAAAATCATCGCTTTTATGTTATTCTTACTGGTTTAATTTTTCAAAACTCTAACATTTATTTTCCTGCATATCTTGAAGGCTTTCACAAACCAATTTATATTTCTACATGCTCTGTCTTTTCTTCCCCTGTGGGAATGTATTTAGAGTTCCTGACCTCCATCTGTTAATTAATATGATCAAATACTTTAATAATGAGTATATATTGAATGCACTCAATATAACACATATACCCAAACATCAGCTGCTGCTAAGTCGCTTCAGTTGTGGCCAACTCTGTGTGACCCCATAGACGGCAGCCCACCAGGCTCCGCCGTCCCTGGGATTCTCTAGGCAAGAACACTGGAGTGGGTTGCCATTTCCTTCTCCAATGTGTGAAAGTGAAAAGTGAAAGTAAAGTCGCTCAGTCGTGTCCGACCCTTAACGACCCCATGGACTGCAGCCTACCAGGCTCCTCCATCCATGGGATTTTCTAGGCAAGAGTACTGGAGTGGCTTGCCAGTGCTTTCTCCGCCAAACATCAGAGAGTGCCTCAAAAATCAGAGGCTTATAATTACATATTTCACTGGTGTTTATTTTGTTGATTTTTATGATATACAAATCTAAAAAAAAAAAGAGGAAGGAAATGTCCTAAGCCAAGTCTAAATAATTTCTAGAAATGAGAGGGGTAATGACCACCATCAGTGAGAACCCCAAAAGCAGAAAACTTAAAAAAAGAAAAATGTCACATATCTGGAGGGTCTCACATTGTCATTAAATCATCTTACAAATGGAAAACATAACAAAAAGTAATTCTAAGAAGGGACAAGATCCTCATGTACAACAGTGCACATGAGTTTATAAAATGCTAAACAGCTTAAAATACTGATTTTTTTAAAAAAGATTATTTTATTGTTTTTTTTTGTTTATACATTTTTGTTCTTGGAGTTTTTTAATGGCTTCACTGAGGTATAATTGACATATAGTAAAGTGTACATATTTAAAATTTATAACTGATGTGTTAACATATCTATACACCCATGAAAACATGACCATAATCCAGTTAGATATCCCTCAAATTTCCTCATGCCTGCTATAATCATTCCCACTGCTGTCTTATGTGCTTAGTCTCCTAGTCATATCCAACTCTTTGTGACCTCATGGACAATTCTCTGCCCATGGGGAGTCTCCTGGCAAGAAGACTAGAGTAGGTTGCCAGGCCCCCCTCCAGGAAATCTTCCCAACCCAGGGATCGAACCCAGGTCTCCTGCATTGCAGGCAGATTCTTTACCATCTGAACCACCAAGGAAGCCCAAGTATACTGTCGTGGATTGGCCTATCCTTTGTCCAGAGGAACTTCCTGACCCAGGAATCGAATTGGGGTCTCCTGCATTGCAGGCGGGTTCTTTACCAGCTGAGCTACCTGGGAAGCTCCCCCACTCCTAAGCAACCACTTATCTGATTTCTGTCATTATAGATCAGTTTTCAATTTCTAAGTTTTAAATAAACAAGATCATACAGTATGAGGTACTATATGAAGCCTTACAATATATACTCATTTTTTGGCCTCTTTCACCCTGCACAATTATTTTAGAGACATCCATTTTTGTTGCATATATCAATCAGTTCAGTTCAGTCGCTCAGTCGTGTCCGACTCTTTGCAACCCCATGAATCACAGCACGCCAGGCCTCCCTGTCCGTCACCAACTCCCGGAGTTCATTCAAACTCATGTCTATCAGGTCGGGGATGCCATCCAGCCATCTCATTCTCTTTCGTCCCCTTCTCCTCCCTCAATCCTTCCCAGCATCAGAGTCTTTTCCAGTGAGTCAACTCGTCACATGACGTGGCCAAAGTATTGCAGTTTCAGCTTTAGCATCAGTCCTTCCAATGAACACCCAGGACTGATCTCCTTTAGAATGGACTGGTTGGATCTCCTTGCAGTCCAAGGGACTCTCAAGAGTCTTCTCCAGTACCACAGTTCAAAAGCATCAATTCTTCGGCGATCAGCTTTCTTCACAGTCCAACTCTCACATCCATACATGACTACTGGAAAAACCATAGCCTTGACTAGATGGACCTTTGTTGGCAAAGTAATGTCTCTGTTTTTTAATATGCTATCTAGGTTGGTCATAACTTTCCTGCATGTATCGATAGCTAATTATTATTCTTTGTTGAGTAGTACTCCTTTATATGGACATACCAAAAATTGCTTATCCATTCATCTGTTGATAGACATTTAGATTTTTTCCGGGTTTTGTTCTTGCAGATTAAGCTACTATTAACACTTGCATATAAATCTTTGCATAGATATAAGCTTGTTTTCTCTTGGGTAAATATATGGTAAATATATACGCTATATTATAAGGAAAGTACAGGTTTAACTTATGAAACTACCAAACTCTTCCAAAATCATTCTTAAATGGTTATACCACATTATATTCTCACCCACAGTGTATGAAACATTTTGTTCCTCTACATATATGACAATAATTGATACAGCTAATTAACTTGACCTTTTAAACATGAAGTGCAGTCATAAAAGTTTATTTCACTTTCCTGTCTAATATTCTAACATTTATTTGAGTTCTGGGTAGGTTTTTTGAGTCATTGATTTTTCTCCTCATTAACGGTCATATTTTCCTGATTCTTTGTATGCCTGGTGACCTCAAGATGCCAGACATTGTGAATTTTCCCTTGTTGGATGCTGGATATTTTGTGTTAATATAAACGGTAAATATTCTTGAGCTTTGTTCTGGGGCAGAGTTAAATCACATGAAAATAATCAGGCTTTGCTTTTGGTATTTTTCAGGCTTTGCTTTTGGTATTTGTTAGTTGAGATCAGAGTTCTATATAGTATAGGGCTAATTTTTTCACACCACTGAGGTAAATCTCATCTGAATAATCTACATGAATTAATGTGTTTTCTGGTCTGGCTTGTGGAAACAGGCATATTCCTAGCCCTGTGGGTACTCCAGGTGTTTTTCTCTCCAATTCTTCCAGGCGGTCCTTTCCCCAGTTGTGGGAAGTTTCTTCATAAGCATGAATCCTCAAGGAGGACTCTCTGCAAATCTCTGAAATTCTTTCTCAAACTTTCTCCCCTATGAATCCCAGCCTCCTTGGTCTCCCCAGACTCACAGATCTGTCTCCTCAATTCAGGGAGTCTGCAAGTTAAAGCTTGGGTTCTTCTCATTATTTTTTAACCACTTAAATTTTTATTCATTTTTTTTCCAAATTTTAACTTTTCATTTTGTATTAGGGCATAGCCAATTGAAAATGTTGTGGTAGTTTCAGGTGAATAGCAAAAGGACTAAACCATACCTATACGTGTATCTATTCTCCCCCAAACACCCCTCCCATCCAGGCTGGCACGTATATAACATTGAGCAGAGCTCATTGAACTATGTAATGAACTCTGTTCATTGAGCAGAGTTCCTTGTTGGTTATCTGTTTCATAGACAGCAGTGTGCACATGATCTGCCCGAAGTCCCTAACTGTCCCTTCTCCACAGACAACCATACGTTTCTTTTCTAAGTCTGTGATAGCTCCTGTCTTCTGATTCAGAGTCTAGAGGCTCTCTCCATGCAGTTAGCTGGAACAATCATAGAACCCACTTTATTTCTTTGCTGTCTCTTAGGGATTATTGACCTTTGTTATTTTAAGTATTTTGTCTGGTTTAGTTGGTTTGAGGTGGGAAGATATATCTGATCCTTATTATTCTATTTTGGCTGGAAGCAAAAATATTCCCTGATGATTTAAAATTCCCTAATTATAAATATTTAATACACTTATAGAACTATGATCGGAGAAGACAACGGCAACTCACTCTAGTACTCTTGCCTGGAAAATCCCATGGACGGAGGAGCCTGGTAGGCTGCAGTCCATGGGGTCACGAAGAGTCGGACACAACTAAGCGACTTCACTTTCACTTTTCACTGTCATGCATTGGAGAAGGAAATGGCAACCCACTCCAGTATTCTTGCCTGGAGAATCCCAGGGACGGCGGAGCCTGGTGGGCTGCCGTCTGTGGGGTCGCACAGAGTCGACCCGACTGAAGCGGCTTAGCAGCAGCAGCAGAACTAAGATTGCATCAAGGAGATGGAAAATATAAAATGCCCCAATAAGAGCAGGATTCCTCTTGTGGTATACAACACACAGTGAAGCCACATGGAGATTCAATCTGCTCTGCTCTATTACAAGTGCTGTAATAATAAAGATTTCATCTCTCATTCTTAGTGTATGCTTCCATTGTCCCTCATCTTTACCCCACAGGAGCAAGATAAATGGTGGTCATTATTAGTTTACATTCTCCTTTCACAGCTGAAGTCTGTTTCCTTTGCTTTAACTGAAGCAATGCACTATCACAAGTAATCACTAATATGTCTTACTACATAGATCAGAAAAGAACTTCTTTAGCGTTTTTTAATAGGCAAAAAGAAACTATAATAAAAGATCCCAAGTCTGGTTCTTTTTTAACCTACGTGAAGGGACAGGGGCTAACTCACATGCCTTTAATAATTCTAACTGTAGGTCTGAGGATGTTGGTATATAATGGCTGATTAGAAGAATTACACGTGGATAATACATGGTGAGGTTTCTCTTGGAAGCCAGTGGAAAGGACGCAGAGGCAGTGTGGAGTTTTAATGCAGCCTTAGGTGTGTGTTAGTTCTGATCCAGTATCAGGAAGTGTGCCATGTTGGGCATGGCTCTTAACCTCATTAATCTTTGATCTGATCATCTTGAAATGAACACCGTGACACCATCTTGGAGAACTGGTGTTGAGACAGGCTGGGACCTGGGACCCTTTGCTGCAGTGCTGCAATGCTTGCACCTGGACACACTCTAAAGCAGCAAAATACAAATGAACTGTACAGGACTAAAAAATAACTGCATGCCTGTGCAGTCACGGCAAATTCTGGACCAGAGATACAAAGAGACCAAAAAAAGGAAGAAGAAGAAAAAAAAAAAACACCAAAAAACCCAACTGCCACATTTGAAGAGTCTGGAGTAAAATCAGGGTACATGTTCCCTGCACACAGCACCACCTAAGGGATGGGCAAACCACCCAAGACCCAATAAAGCCTGAATTTCATGTCTGGTCTCTAGTCAATTTCTACTGATTGGGGAAGGTCGAGAACCCTGGTCATTAACAGTGTGAGAATTGTATACAAAATTCATAAAGCACTTAGCATAGTCCCTGCCACCTAGAGTCCCTTGGACTGCAAGGCAAGGAGATCAAACCAGTCAATACTAAAGGAAATCAACCCTGAATATTCATTGGAAGGACTGATGCTGAAGCTCCAGTATTTTGGCCACCTGATGCAAAGATCCAACTCATTGGAAAAGCTTCTGATGCTGGGAAAGACTGAAGGCAGGAGGAAAAAAGGGTGACAGAGGATGAGATGTTTGGATGGCATCGCCAACTCAATGGACAGGAGTTTGAGAAAACTATGGGAGATAGTGAAGGACAGGGAAGCCTGGCGTGCTGCAGTCCATGGGGTCAGAGAGAATCAGATATGACTAAGCGACTGAATAGCAACTGCCATCTAGTTACAGCATACATCCAGAATTTGCAGTCAGGTACTGCTATTAATTGGCTGTGAGGTTAATGGCTGGTCATTCCAACCCGAGGTTTGGTTTCTGCTTCTCAGAGATGGTGTGAGGATGATGTTGGATAATGCAGGAGAAAAGCACTTAGGAAATGGTTGTAATAAATACTTGTTGATTTATCTATAACAAGCACTTTGACAACCCATAAACCCTCTGTGGGATTCTTGTAGGAAATTAAAACACTTGGGGGTGAGAGGTGACAGTTGATATTTTAATCTCCCTCCAACCAAGTCTTCATTTCTTCCAAGTCAACAGTACACTCTCCCCAGAACCAAAACACAGTTATTCAGGGACTGTCAAGATAAACACCCCAGTGTTCATCAGACCTAATTAATTTTTGCATTATTATTTTTTAAATATTTTATGTATTTTCAATACAAATTGATACAATAAAAACCAAGCAAGCATACAACATTCCGCATTATTATTTTATCAGGTCTCACATTTTGGCATTAAATAATGATATAAATCAACTAGAAAACAGCATGAAAACACCAATAAGGACAAACATTATCTTAACTTTCTCATATTGTTCCCTCACAATGGTCTTGTGATAGAAGTGGTTAGGAGGAAAAGAAAAAATATCTCTTAAAATGATCCCTACCATAAATATTTAAATTTTGATGCTGTTTATGCTAGATAAAAAAAAAAATCTAGGCTAGGGAAAATGCAATACTGTCTTCAGTAGTGATGTAGCGATAAACAAGAATAATAGCAGTAATGCACCACATAATACATAGAGAAATAAAATTGATAAAGAATCAGAAAATAAAAGTCCCTCAAGAAACCTTTTCATAAAGTACATATAAACAGGAATTCTGGAGCAGTTAGAAATCTTCTTTTATTTAATCCCATGCCGACTATACTCAGAACTGTCATGAATACAACAGAACAAACACTTTTTTTTTCTATTACAATCACAGTCACAAAATAAAATAGTCCAAATATACTAAATATTGCAAATATGAATTTTGAAATATAACTTTAAGTTATTAAGAGAGTCTGCTACTAGGTCTTGCAAAAAAAAAAAAAAACCTCTGACACAACAAAACCTAGTTACACAAAGCTAAATTCATTCAGAGATTGTAGAGGGGAAAAAAAATCACTTGATCATTTTCCAATAATTTACAGAAAGAATCAAAGAGATTTATGTTAAAAATATACAGGGCCACACACACCATCAGTTCTACTTCTTTTTGTTTTTAATTTTTTTATGTTTTGTTGTTGTTGTTGTTGTTGTTTATTTGAGTGTGCTGGGTGGTTAGTTGTAGGATATGGATCTAGTTTCCTGACCTGGGATTGAACCTGGGGCTCCCTGCATCAGAAGTACGGAGTCAACCACTGGACCACCAGGGAAGTCCCCTAGTTCTACTTCTTATTCTTTTTCATGTTCGCGCTCTGCAGGGAGTGGAGGGGAGGGAGTGGCAAGACTGTTGGGTGAACAGGATGGTCAAGTCACTGGGGTTTTGAGCAGACTCCCCGTGTGGATTCTGAGAGTACACAAACACAACAGCTTTGCTTGAGTTTCTACTTTTTCAAAGGGAAACAATAAAACAATTTATTGGAAAGGTCCTAATTTCTACCTGTATAATTCTTGGCTGTATCTAAGTTACTGCTAATTTAATTGCTTTAGCCTAATTAATTATTTACATTTGGGCTTTGAAAGGTTCCAAGGTAAAGCGTGATCAATTCCCTTTCCCAAAAAATGCAGAAGGCATGAGCTGGAATAAGGTAGGAGAGGGGTGGTTGGATCAGGGTGAGTTGAAGTCCTGGGCAAGCACAACTCAAGAAAAGATGACATGCCAAGTGAAGAAAGTCAGAAAAAGAAAGACAAATATCATATGATCTCACTTATATGTGGAATCTAAAATATGACAGAAAAGAACTTATCTATGAAACAGAAACAGACTCAGAGATATAGGGAACAAACTTATAATTAACAAAATCACTGTGGATGCTGACTGCAGCCATGAAATTAAAAGATGCTTACTCCTTGGAAGGAAAGTTATGACCAACCTAGATAGCATATTAAAAAGCAGAGACATTACTTTGCCAACCAAGGTCCATCTAGTCAAGGCTAAGGTTTTTCCAGTGGTCATCTATGGATGTGAGAGTTGGACTGTGTAGAAAGCTGATCGCCAAAGAATTGATGCGTTTGAACTGTGGTGCTGGAGAAGACTCTTGAGAGTCCCTTGGACTGCAAGGAGATCCAACCAGTCCATTCTAAAGGAGATCAGTCCTGGGTGTTCATTGGAAGGACTGATGCTAAAGCTGAAACTCCAGTACTTTGGCCACCTCATGTGACGAGTTGACTCACTGGAAAAGACTCTGATGCTGGGAGGAATTGGGGGCAGGAGGAGAAGGGGACGAAAGAGAATGAGATGGCTGGATGGCATCTCCGACCTGAAGGAAATGAGTTTGAGTGAACTTCGGGAGTTGGTGATGGACAGGGAGGCCTGGCGTGCTGTGACTCATGGGGTTGCAAAGAGTTGGATATGACTGAGCGACTGAACTGAACTGAAAGGTGGTGGAGGATGGATAAATTAGGATCTTGGGATTAGCATATACAAACTGCTGCTGCTAAGTCGCTTTAGTCGTGTCCGACTTTGTGCTACCCCATAGATGGCAGCCCACAAGGCTCCTCTGTCCCTGGAATTCTCCAGGCAAGAATACTGGAGTGGGTTGCCGTTTCCTTCTCCAATGTGTGAAAGTGAAAAATGAAAGTGAAGTCGCTCAGTCGTGCCTGACTCCTAGTAACCCCATGGACTGCAGCCTACCAGGCTCCTTCGTCCATGGGATTTTCCAGGCAAGAGTACTGCAGTGGGTTGCCATTGCCTTCTCCATATACAAACTGCTGCTGCTGCTGCTAAGTCACTTCGGTCGTGTCCAACTCTGTGCGACCCCGTAGATGGCAGCCCACCAGGCTCCCCCATCCCTGGGATTCTCCAGGCAAGAACACTGGAGCGGGTTGCCATTTCTTTCTCCAATGTGTGAAAGTGAAAAGTGAAAGTGAAGTCGCTCAGTCGTGTCCGACTAGTTACGACCCCATGGACTATATATCAAATAGATAAACAACAAGGTCCTATTGTATAACACGAGGAACTATATTCAATGTCCTGTCATAAACTATAACAGACAAGAATATGAAAAAGAGTATCACTGAATCATTTTGCTATAAACCAAAAACTAATGCAACATTGTAAATCAACTACAGTTTAAAAAAAAAAAAAGATGATAGTGATCCCCAGCATCTGTCTGCCTTGAAGCAGGAAGGGAATAACAGACTGAAGGCAAAGTGAAGGGGAAAGCAATGTGAACCAGTTGGTGCTCAGGTATGAGAACCATAAGTAAAATAATTCTCCCCTTCTTCCCTTTCCCCCCAACTTACTCTCCCATCTCTAAAGCCCAGTATTTCCTAAGAATAGGACAGAACTCATCTAGGTTCTAAAAAAGAATCTCTATTTAGCATAAACAACAAATATCAAGTCAGTCTTTAAACAGATAGAAAGAAGAGGGAACTATCAAAGGACACTGTGACCCTGACTGTAGGGGAACAAGGATGATGATATAGCCTAATACTCAGCAAGCATCACCAAGGGTCTGCTATGTCCAGACACTGAGCTTAATGCTTTTTTAACGTGACTAACATTTATGAAATATGCTAGCATGCATCACATACTATCTTAAAAGTTCATCATGAACTATCTCATCTAATCTTTAGAAAACCCTATAAAGATGACTATGTTCCCATTTCACAGGTGGAGAAACTAAGGCTCAGGAAAAAGAAGCAATCTCCCTTATGTCACATGGCTATTAGGAACAGAAGACAGATTTATACCCAAATAATCTGACTCTAGACCTCTATCTTCATTCATTCTGCCATACTGCAAAATAAGGCTTTCCTGTAGAGTTTGATAAGGTTTGGAAAGGTTGGCTGGGTAATGCTGATATTATCTATCATGCATATTCCTTGCTGTGACCCTTACTCCACCCTTCTGGTTTCTGCAGTCTCATACACTAAATGTAGGTTAAGTTACAATTAGGTTAAATCTTAAGTGTTAAATTTTCTCTCCATATGTCTGTTGGCTCATACCCACTCAACCTTCACATAGCTATGCTAATGAGGGCAGAGGCAGTTCAAAAGAGGGATCTGAGTGTACTGTGTAATGTTAGCATCAGCAGAGGTTTCCTCCTAATTAGGTATTCTTGACATTATTGGTAAAAAGAACTTGATTTGCTAAGTCTATAGCAGCTGATTACCAACAAAGCGCCATGAGGCTTCCTCTGGGAAACAGAGAGAAACCAGTGCAGGGCACTGTGGAGGGGTTGGGAGGTGGTGGTTTGAATCCCAAGTCTGTCACTTAATTCCTGGGTGATCTCCAGAGAGGCACGAACCTCTTTGAGCTAATTTAGTCATCTGAACAATGGAAAAATAAGACACTAGCCCCCATAACAGTATTGTGGAAACAGAAAGGGATAATATATCGAAAAGATCTAGAACCCCAGCTGACATCAAATAATGCTAAGAGCGTGTTACCCAGAACTTCATAGATACTAATCTGTTATTCCTATACTTCACTGCCTATTGGCCAGTCCAGCTTACTCTTAAATTTATTGTAAGTGCTGTATAGATGGAGAAGCTCTATACAGTCAGCAAAAACAAGACCGGGAACTGACTGTGGCTCAGATCATGAACTCCTTATTGTCAAAGTCAGACTTAAATTGATGAAAGTAGGAAAAACCACTAGATCATTCAGTTCAGTTCAGTTCAGTTGCTCAGTCGTGTCCGACTCTTTGCGACCCCATGAATAACAGCACGCCAGGCCTCCCTGTCCATCACCAACTCCTAGAGTTCACTCAAACTCATGTCCATAGAGTCGGTGATGCCATCCAGCCATCTCATTCTCTGTCGTCCCCTTCTTCTCCCGCCCCCAACCTTTCCCAGCATCAGAGTCTTTTCCAGTGAGTCAACTCGTCGCATGAGGTGGCCAAAGTATTGGAGTTTCAGCTTTAGCAACAGTCCTTCCAATGAACACTCAGGATTGACCTCCTTTAGAATGGACTGGTTGGATCTCCTTGCAATCCAAGGAACTCTCAAGAGTCTTCTCCAGCACCACACTTCAAGCATCACTTATTCGGTGATCAGCTTTCTTCACAGTCCAACTCTCACATCCATACATGACCACGGGAAAAACCATAGCCTTGACTAGACGGACCTTGGTTGGCAAAGTAATGTCTCTGCTTTTTAATATACTATCTAGGTTGGTCAAAACTTTCCCTCCAAGGAGTAAGCGTCTTTTAATTTCATGGCTGCAATCAGCATCTGCAGTGATTTTGGAGCCCCCAAAATTAAAGTCTGACACTGTTTCCACTGTTTTTCCATCTATTTCCCATGAAGTGATGGGACCAGATGCCATGATCTTCGTTTTCTGAATGTTGAGCTTCAAGCCAACCTTTTCACTCTCCTCTTTCAATTTCATCAAGGGGCTTTTGAGTTCCTCTTCACTTTCTGCCATAAGGGTGGTGTCATCTGCATATCTGAGGTTATTGATATTTCTCCCAGCAATCTTGATTCCAGCTTGTGCTTCTTCCAGCCCACCGTTCCTCATGATGTACTCTGCATGTAAGTTAAATAAGCAAGGTGACAATATACAGCCTTGACGTACTCCTTTACCTGTTTGGAACCAGTCTGTTGTTCCATGTACAGTTCTGACTGTTGTTTCCTGACCTGCATACCGGTTTCTCAAGAGGCAGGTCAGGTGGTCTGGTATTCCCATCTCTTTCAGAATGTTCCACAGTTTATTGTGATCCACACAGTCAAAGGCTTTGGCATAGTCAATGAAGCAGAAATAGATGTTTTTCTGGAACTCTCTTGCTTTCTCCATGATCCAGCAGATGTTGGCAATTTGATCTCTGGTGCCTCTGCCTTTTCTAAAACCAGCTTGAACATCTGGGAGTTCACGGTTCACATATTGCTGAAGCCTGGCTTGGAGAATTTTGAGCATGATCTTACTAGCATGTGAGATGAGTACAATTGTGCGGTAGTTTGAGCATTCTTTGGCATTGCCTTTCTTTGGGATTGGAATGAAGACTGACCTTTTCCAGTCCTGTGGCCACTGCTGAGTTTTCCAAATTTGCTGGCATATTGAGTGCAACACTTTCACAGCATCATCTTTCAAGATTTGAAACAACTCAACTGGAATTCCATCACCTCCACTAGCTTTGTTCGTCGTGATGCTTTCTAAGGCCCACTTGACTTCATATTCCAAGATGTCTGGCTCTAGGTCTGTGATCACGTTATCATGACTATCTTGGTCGTGAAGATCTTTTTTGTGCAGTTCTTCTGTGTATTCTTGCCACCTCTTCTTAATATCTTCTGCTTCTGTTAGGTCCATACCATTTCTGTCCTTTATCGAGCCCATCTTTGCATGAAATGTTCCCTTGGAATCTCTAATTTTCTTGAAGAGATCTCTTGTTTAGGATAGGAACCTGGAATGTTAGGTCCATGAATCAAGGAAAATTGGAAGTGGTCAAACAGGAGATGGCAAGAGTGAACATAGACATTCTAGGAATCAGTGAACTAAAATGGACTGGAATGGGTGAATTTAACTCAGATGACCATTATATTTATTACTGTGGGCAGGAATCCCATAGAAGAAATGGAGTAGCCATCATGGTCAACAAAAGAGTCCGAAATGCAGTACTTGGATGCAATCTAAAAAATGACAGAATGATTTCTGTTCGTTTCCAAGGCAAACCATTCAATATTACAGTAATCCAGGCCTATGCCCCAACCAGTAATGCTGAAGAAGCCGAAGTTGAACGGTTCTATGAAGACCTACAAGACCCTTTAGAATTAACACCCAAAAAAGATGTCTTTTTCATTATAGGGGACTGGAATGCAAAAGTAGGAAGTCAAGAAACACCTAGAGTAACAGGCAAATTTGGCCTTGGAGCATGGAATGAGGCAGGGCAAAGGCTAATAGAGTTTTGTCAAGAGAATGCACTGGTCATAGCAAACACCCTCTTCCAGCAACACAAGAGAAGACTCTACACATGGACATCACCAGATGGTCAACACCGAAATCAGATTGATTATATTCTTTGCAGCCAAAGATGGAGAAGCTCTATACAGTTAGCAAAAACAAGACGAGGAGCTGACTGTGACTCAGATCGTGAACTCCTTATTGCCAAATTCAGACAAATTGAAGAAAGTAGGGAAAACCACTAGACCATTCAGATATGACCTAAATCAAATCCCTTATGATTATACAGTGGAAGTAAGAAATAGATTTAAGAGACTGGATCCGATAGAGTGCCTGATGAACTCTGGACGGAGGTTCGTGACATTGTACAGGAGACAGGGACCAAGACCATCCCCATGGAAAAGAAATGCAAAAAAGCAAAATGGCTGTCTGAGGAGGCCTTACAAATAGCTGTGAAAAGAAAGGAAGTGAAAAGCAAAGGAGAAAAGGAAAGCTATACCCATTTGAATGCAGAGTTACAAAGAATAGCAAGGAGAGATAAGAAAGCCTTCCTCAGAGATCAATGGAAAGAAATAGAAGAAAACAATAGAATGGGAAACACTAGAGATCTCTTCAAGAAAATTAGAGATACCAAGGAACATTTCATGCAAAGATGGGGACAATGAAGGACAGAAATGGTATGGACCTAACAGAAGCAGAAGATATTAAGAAGAGGTGGCAAGAATACACAGAAGAACCCTACAAAAAAGATCTTCACAACCCAGATAATAATGATGGTATGATCATTTACCTAGAGCCAGATACCCTGGAATGTGAAGTCAAGTGGGTCTTGACTTCAATACAGACAAGCATCACTTGCATCACTACAGCCAAAACTAGTGGAGGTGATGGAATTCCAGTTGAGCTATTTCAAATCTTGAAAGATGATGCTGTGAAAGTGTTGCACTCAATATGCCAGCAAATTTGGAAAACTCAGCAGTGGCCACAGGACTGGAAAAGGTCAGTCTTCATTCCAATCCCAAAGAAAAGCAATGCCAAAGAATGCTCAAACTACCACAATTGCACTCATCTCACACGCTAGTAAAGTCATGCTCAAAATTCTCCAAGTCAGGCTTCAACAATATGTGAACTGTGAACCTCCAGATGTTCAAGCTGGTTTTAGAAAAGGCAGAGGCACCAGAGATCAAATTGCCAACATCTGCTGGATCATGGAGAAAGCAAGAGAGTTCCAGAAAAACATCTATTTCTGCCTTATAGACTATGCCAAAGCATTTGACTGTGTGGATCACCACAAACTGTGGAACATTCTGAAAGAGATGGGAATACCAGACCACCTGACCTGCCTTTTGAGAAACCTGTATGCAGGTCAGGAAACAATAGTTAGAACTGGACATGAACAACAGACTGGTTCCAAATAGGAAAAGGAGAACATCAAGGCTGTATAATGTCACCCTGTTTATTTAACTTATATGCAGAGTACATCATGAGAAATGCTGGGCTGGATGAAGCAAAAGCTGGAGTCAAGATTACCGGGAGAAATATCAATAACCTCAGATATGCAAATGACACCACCCTCATGGCAGAATGTGAAAAAGAACTAAAGAGCCTCTTGATGAAAGTGAAACAGAAGAGTGAAAAAGTTGGCTTAAAGCTCAATGTTCAGAAAACTAAGATCATGGCATCTAGTCCCATCACTTCATGGCAAATAGATGGGGAAACAGTGGCTGACTTTGTTTTGGGGGGCTCCAAAATCACTGCAGATGGAGATTGTATCCATGAAATTAAAAGATGCTTACTTCTTGGAAGAAAAATTATGGCCAACCTAGATAGCATATTAAAACGTAGAGACATTATTTTGCCAACAAAGGTCCATCTCGTCAAGGTTATGGTTTTTCCAGTGGTCATGTATGGATGTGAGAGTTGGACGGTGAATAAGGCTGAGGGCCAAAGAATTGATGCTTTTGAACTGTGGTGTTGGAGAAGAATCTTGAGAATCCTTTGGACTGCAGGGAGATCCAACCAGTCCATCCTAAAGGAGACCAGTCCTGGGTGTTCATTGGAAGGACTGGTGTTGAAGCTGAAACTCCAATACTTTGGCCACCTGATTCGAAGAACTGACTCATTTGAAAAGACCCTGATGCTGAAAAAGATTGAAGGCTGGAGGAGAAGGGGACGACAGAGGATGAGATGGTTGGATGGTTGGATGACTTGATGGACATGACTCTGAGTAGGCTCTGGGAGTTGGTGATGGACAGGGAGGCCTGGAATGCTGTGGTCCACGGGGTCACAAAGAGTCAGACACAATTGACTGACTGAACTGAACTGAAGTGCTGTTTGCATTGCACAAGTTCTGTACTAGTAGACTTCATATTTTATTATAAGTATCAAGGAGGGATATTGTGAAAAATGAAGATCATTTAAACTACTCATAGAGATTCCGATAAAGAAAGTCTGTGATAGGACCCAGAAATTTGCATTTTTAGTAAGTCTGCTCAGAAATCCACACATTGAACATTTATACAAATATATAAATAAATGAATAAATATACAAATAGTATATAAATACATATACACATAATAAATATACATATATGTGTGTGTATATATATAAAAATATATATACATATATATATTTGACTCTTGCGTAATGCAGGGTTGGGCCACCATTCCTCCATATAGGTGACAATTCAATTATAATTTAGAGTCAGCCCTCCATATAGACTCAGTTCCTGTATACCTGGGGTTCCATATCCTTGGATTCAACCAACTCATGAATTGTGTAGTACTGTAGTATTTATTATTGAAAAAATTGGAATGGTGGATCCACACAGTTCAAACCCAAGTTGTATAAAGTCTAACTGTACAATGTCCACAGAGAATAATTTACTCAGTGCACACTAGGCCAAATTAACTAATGCTGCCAACGCCTCCTATGGTCAACGTTAAGACTACTCTGTAAGGCTTCCCTCGTAGTCCAGTGGATAAGAATCTGCCTGCCAATGTTAGAGACATGGGTTCAATCCCTGGTCTGGAAAGTTCCCGCATGCCTCAGAGTAACTAAGCCTGTGCATAACAACTCCTGAGCCTAGTTGTCCTAGAGTCTGGCAGATGCAACTACTGAGCCCGTATACAACAGCTACTGAAGCCCATGCACCCTTGAGTCTGTGCTTCAAACAAGAGAAGCCTCTTCAATGAGAGGCCCCTGCACTGCAACTAGAGAGTAGCTCCTATCCCCGCAACTAGAAGAAACCACATGCAGCAATGAAGAGCCAGCACAGCCAAAAATTAATTAATGAATTAATGACCATTCTTTAATATCTTGATGACAGTTGAGAAGGCAGGTCAGGGGGCCCTTAAAAATGCACACTTATACTGCCAAAGAATGTTTGAAACAATTTTTAAATGGTATGTGATGAAATGAGTACAGTATACTTGAGAGTCTCTCAGTCCTACACACTGAATTACCTACATACTGAAGCTACCCAGATTATCACCATTTTTTTCCCTTGAGTGTGCTTTGGAAAAAAATGGATATAGGAGAAAAGTTAACTCTGAAGGAAGCTTAAACAAAAGGAAAGTTTTTACTCATAAAAGATATCAAAGAAATTATAAAAGCAATGCCAAGGAACCAGTCACCTGAAAGAAATTTTCAGACGTTAATTATGTTGGCAAGTCTCTAAAAATATGTAAATATAACACTTGTGCAAAGTATCGGCAGAATTTTGTTTGCATTGCCTTTCATGCTTTTTATGGATTGCTTTAGCATTCTCCAGTTTTCTTTAGACTATGAAAGGATATATCTGTGTAGAAGTCACTGGTGTTAATTAGGAAAAAAATTTTACTTTGATAGAAAGATTTTATTTTTAATAAATGATGGAGAAAATGTCAAATTTACTAATTGAATTTGTCTGTATGAAGCCAGGTGTATGAGTAATACTTCCAGAAGAATTTGGCCACAGATAGGAATTGTCCCAAGACTTTGAAATAATTTACAATTTAAATGGAGTCAATATAAGTGAGATGTTAATTTCCAGACCTGAGAAGTCAGCCTTCGATCCATGTATACCTATGTCAGTACTCCTACAGACTAACGTTCTGGTAGAATGTCCCCACTGAAATGCATCACTAAGTTGTCCTCTAAATGATAGAGTGAATAGAGACTCTTCATTTGATACTGAAACACTCTCCACTTTATTCCATCACATCCTCAATTCAGTCCTTCGACTCACTTCCTTTACTCTCTCCCGGAAGTTGATATTCCTATCCAGGCTGCCATCTGAAATTGATGTTGATATTCGAATCCATGGTGACCACTCTAGTGTCCTATAGTCCTTGAGGTTTGTCATTCAGAACCTGGGCATTTTTCGTGCATGTGCGCATACTCAGGAGCTTCCCAGGTGGCTCAGTGGTAAAGAATCCACCTGCCAATGCAGGAAATATAGGAGACTCAGGTTGGATCCCTGGGTTGGGAAGACCCCCTGGAGGAGTAAATGGCAACTCACTCCAGTATTCTTGGCTGGAAAATCCCATGGATAGCGGAGCCTGGTGGGTTACAGTCCATGGGATTACAAAAGAGTTGGACTGTGTTGATATTCTACAATAATACATGGTGATCACTCTGTCCTGAAGCCCTTAAGGTCTGTCATTCAGAGCCTGGCCATTTTGATCTTACCCTTTATCTTTGTCTCTCTAGCAAAACAAAAGCTCCTTGAAAGCAGAAACTCTATCTCCACTTTCTTATGAATCCCCCACAATGCCTAGCCCACAGCTTTGCACATGGTAGACATTCAAAAAAGATTGATTGATGAGAATTGAACACACTGAATATCATGAAAATCTTCACTGGTGCCACAACTATTCCTTAAAGCTACCTACTCAATTGTTAGGATTGAGAGCCACCGTGACGCCCTCCATTGCTGCCTAGCTCTGTACATTGGCTTAACATTACAAGATTCTTGTCTTTTATATGGTCGAAATCCAAACCTGGGTCTGGAACCCAATTTTCTCCATACTTTTCTCTAGGTATTGTTTGAAAGAGAGAAAAATATTCCTGCATCCATTATTGCTTTCAAGCTGTGGTACTGAAGAAGACTCTTGAGAGTCCCTTGGACTATAAGGAGATCAACCAGTCAATACTAAAGGAAATCAACCATGAATATTCATGAGGACTGATGCTGAAGCTCCAATACTTTGGCCACCTGATGCAAAAAGCTGACTCACTGGAAAAATCCTGATGCTGGGAAAGATTGAGGGCAGGGGAAGAAGGGGATGACAGAGGATGAGATGGTTGGATGGCATCACCAACTCAATGGATGTGAGTTTGAGTGAACTCTGGGAGATAGTAAAGGACAAGGAAGCCTGGTGTGCTGCAGTCCATGGGGTCTTAGAGCTGGATACGACTGAGTGACTGAACAGCAATTGTTGGGTTTTTAATATTTTCTTCAGCTTGGTTCCCAACAGGTAAAGGCTAGTCATGCTGGCAAGCAGACAGACATCTGTATTTTCAATACTCAAAAAATATCATCCCCAAAATCATGCTTGCATATAACCAAAACTTCAAAGTAAAAATGAGAATATATCTGATGTGAAATAGCATTTCACCCACTCACTGTGAATGAAGCACACAGTATAAAAATTGTCATGACCAAAGAAGTGGAGAAACACACCTCTGCTCCTTTTTCAGGGTTTTATGGTGCCCCCATTCTCTCTCGGAAAGAACACAAGAGAGCCTTGTTACCACCATTCATGACAGCAGGATATTATGTGTAGAAAATAACATGTGTGTGTATACATGTGTCGGACTGCCATTCAAAAGAATTGGTTGCTTAACCCTTAAACAGACTTAATATAAAATTGTTTTGCCTACAAAGGCTCTTGTCTACCAAGAAGAAAATCACTGAAAAAAGAGCCTATTTTATAAAATCAAGAGTTACTTCTGGTTCGGTGTCTGGGACTTTCAAAGTAATCAACTTGCTTAAGTCCATATGACAAAAAGAATTAAAAGGATGGTAAAACTGCAGTCTCCTACATGAAGCAGTGAAGGCTTGCCACAGACAAATAAGTTCCCTGGTAGCATCAATCAAGTTTACTATTTGTGTTCTTTTTTGACTAAACCCTGAGACTGTGATTAGAAAAACGAGAAACAGCAGTAAAAAAAAAACAATAGAGAATTGCTGGCTTTTCCCTCCCTCAACTACCACTTCCAAATGATAGCTGTAATTCTGTAAAGATCATAGAGGCTGGCATTTATGTTGATCATCACTTCCTACCAGCCTTTGATTTACTCAGTTCCTCCTAAATGAATTTCTAGCTGAGAGTAGTAAATTATATCCGAACACCCCTATCAATAGCAAACTAGAATATATTGGTGTGATATCAAATAAACAGGTTAGATAAATATATTAGTGTGGCACAAGATTGCACATAGTGAGCTGTTTTACAGGTCTATGGCAAAGAAATAGAAGACATATTACAAATAAAAATACTGTGCTTAATATTATTGTCTTCTGTGAGAAGGCTCAGTCTTGCTCAACCAAATAAGAGTTTCAGGGAAAGATTTGAGCCATACTCCTAAGTTTTTAAATCAGGGGATTTTTCTCATTTCAAAGGGTGCAGAATTTGATGTCTGGATGAAGGAGTTGGGTTAAGACTTGCTGGAATAATGAAAGCTGGACCCAAAAGAATAAGTTGAGCATTCTCTATCGAGAGAGATGTGAAAATGTTTGCTGATGAATAAATTTAAATTCATTATTGAAAACTGGATCAGCCGAGCATTTGTTAAAATTAGCCTACAACTTTAAATTGAGGGATAACTTTGTGCTCCAGAAGGGAAAAAGTGCTCATTTGTGAATTATTGACATTTTAACTCTCTCTTACATGGTATGTTTTCAAAATCCGCCATAGAGAGATGACTCTTGTTTTGTTATTAATGTTTCCAGAAAGGAAGGCCAGACGGAAGGAAAACATTTCTTCCTCAATTAAGAAGGCTTTTAAGCCCTTTTGCCTGAATTTCACTAATGCCTCATTTTGCCAAATCAATCATGTTGCTCTACTATTGTATTAAAATGTACTTTAATAACAAATGCTTAAAATCAGAAGTGACATTTTTTTCTAAGATGCATTACTAATAAAGTAACACGCATTTTCCTCCTGCGTGAAACAGCTGGACCATGACGAGATCACATTAGCACTAATTAAAATGATATTTTCTGTGCAGTTTTTGCTAGCCCAGCTTCATTGGACTCAAAAGGATTTCTGAAATCCATAATAAAGGCTATTATGTCATCTTACCATGTTTCTCTTGAATCAGGCTACTGTCTAATTTCTCCGCAACGATTATTTTCTTAAAACTCTCACTCAATAAAATCAATATTAAGTTTCTCCTCTCAGAGCTCTGTTTTTTCCATATACGATCCTCATTTAATTAAAAAAAATTAAAGCTTTCATTTATTTTGCTTGATGAACAAGAAAAAATATAATATTAAAGGCAACATTTTGCAATGTTTCTCTTTTTCCTCACTTTACTGGGTCCCTGTTGTTCCCAACGTATAATTTGCAAAACATATTGCTTCAATACTTACAATGAGAGAGGCGGCCCAGCTGTGGGAAGAGAGGACAACAGCCTCCAATATTACCATAATAATCTGCCTAGAGTCCCAGGAGCCCCCTGGTATATACAATTCTCTGTACTGCAGGCCCCAGCTGGAGAACATTCTCTTGACATGTATGCCAACCTTTGCCTGCAGGCAAAATATAAAAAAAAAAGCAGAGAAGTAATCATGAAAATAAAAAATCTTGTCAACTGCGTTGGGCTGCAGTTCCCATGTTTTTGCTCACGTAGGCAGGCATTGTGCTAACAAAATGATACCAGACTTTAAAAGACTGCAGCTGGTAGGTTTTTGGATTTTTTTTTTTAATGTGTTATGTTAATTCTGTGATCCTAAAATTTGTGGGGAGGAGGGGCAGCAGACAGTGATACTTTAGTTATGACTGTCAATAAATAGGACAACTTTATTTATCAACTATTTTGCAGAAGATTGCTTCTTACAGGAATTGAACTACAAGAAGTATCATTACAGTCTTGAGGTTAATCATGGGTGAAATTTCAAACAAATATAATGTAAATGCCTTAGTGAGTTAACTTAAGAGGAACTTGAGCAGTTTCTGATTAACATCCTTCTTAAATAATCCACAAAAACCAATGTTATTATATCTGCTCTTAAGACTTTCAAGTCAAAGAAATGATATTAACCTTTAAAATAACAAGCTAAAACTTCAAAATGACTTCATGAACAAAACATGCGTATTTTGAAACTGAAAGTTCAGATTGGGTTGTATTTTAACGGTCAATAACACTCAATGGGTTAAGAATATTCCACAACTAGATCTGAAAAATATGCTATCTTGGCTATAGCACTAAAAGTCTGCAAACTTCATTTGTCAAAACAAGAGGCTCTTCTGAGAAAGAATTAATCCAGAATATAACTGCTGTCACAAGCATTTAAAGCACTTTCATCCGAGAGGTATCCCACTGGATAAATATTCTAAACAGGTAAGAAAATGTCATTATATGCATAAGATATTAATTTCCTTTGTCAAATTAATTTTCCAAATACTAGATGGACTGGAAGAGGGCAGTATAGTGTTATATTAACTCTTAAACATATCTATTTGCCAGGAAATGTTCCATTTTACTCTCTTTACCAATGTTTATGATAAATCTACTTTGCAGATAAAAATATTTAGAAAATGGAGGATAGTGTAAAATTTGATGTTAGTATTTCTTGATCACATGAGGGTAGGCTATACGGATTCATTTTATAATTGCATATTTATGTGACTATTTAATTAATGTCAATCCTCTCACCAAATGTAAACTACATGAGGGCAGGATCATGGAAGTTTCATTTATCATTTCCTTCCAAGTGCATGGCACACACTAGGTATTTGTTGAGAGAATAAGTGCATGCACACAATTATTCAGTCATTCAACAAATACTTGCCAAGGCACTAGGGATTCAGCAATAAATAAAGCTAGTGAAAATCCCTGTCTTCATGGCATAGGAGACAGATAACACGTAAGAAAAAAAAGTAAAATATAGACAGTGTTAATGGACTTCCCAGGTGGCTCAGTGGTAACGAATCCAATCCACCTGCCAGTGCAGGAGACAAGGGAGACACATTCAATCCCAGGGTTGGGAAGAGCCCCTGGAGGAGGAAATGGCAACCCACTCTAGTATTCTTGCCTGGGAAATTCCATGGACAGAGGAGCCTGGTGGGCTATAGTCCATGTGGTCACACAGAGTTGGATAGGACTGAGCAGCTATACACACATACCATGTTAAATAATGATAAACACTAAAAAAAGACCTTTAGCAGGGAAAGGAGACAGTGTCTGAGTGGGAGGCTGCTATTTTAGAAAGGGTTACCAGGAATGGTTCCCCTCCCACCTCACCGCGCCCAACATAACTGTGAAATGAACTAGTTCTCTCCCATAGGTGAAACTGAATAGGTCCTCAGTAAGGACTTCCCTCTCATAACACCTACTATCTTACTTGGATGTGAGAGTTGGACTGTGAAGAAAGCTGAGCGCCAAAGAATTGATGCTTTTGAACTGTGGTGCTGAAGAAGACTCTTGAGAGTCCCCTGGACTGCAAGGAGATCCAACCAGTCCATTCTAAGGGAGATCAATCCTGGGTGTTCATTGGAAGGACTGATGCTAAAGCTGAAACTCCAATACTTTGGCCACCTCATGTGAAGAGTTGACTCACTGGAAAAGACCTTGATGCTGGGAGGGATTGGGGGCAGGAGAAGAAGGGGATGACAGAGGATGAGATGGCTGGATGGCATCACCGACTCAATGGACATGAGTTTGGGTGAACTCTGGGAGTTGGTGATGGACAGGGAGGCCTGGCGTGCTGCAATTCATGGGGTCGCAAAGAGTCGGACACGACTGAGCGACTGAACTGAATTGAAGGACTTCCCTGGTGACTCAGATGGTAAAAGCTCTGCCTACAATGTGGAAGACCCAGGTTCAATCCCTTACTCGGGAAGATCCCCCTGGAGAAGGAAATGGCAACCCACTCCAGTACTCTTGCCTGGAAAATACCGTGGACGGACGGAGGTTTCAGTCCATGGGGTAGCAAAGAGTCGGACATGACTGAGTGACTTCACTTCACTTCAAGAATCCAACAAAAAGGTAAAGAAAAAAAAAAGACTTAAAATGCTGACTCTTTCATCATTTATGCAAATATCTAGCTTTCATGAAATTACAAGCCCCTCTAAAACAGAGACAGCAACTCTTTTCTGGATAGTATCTCTGGCACTTAGCACTGTGTCTTATACACAGTAGATGCTCTTCCAATTATGCTGAGTTGACGTGGAGTCCTTTTAGAATAAAAGGACAACATTAAGAAGTGGTAATGTAGCCAAGGATGGAATAGAGCCACCCAGCATAATCTGGAGGGCCAAAAACCGGAGGGGTGAGGCTGAGCTTGATGCTGCCTGAAGCTCCATGCACTCAGCTGCTCAACCCTGAGATGACCACCTTTGGTCCAAAGAGAAAACAAGCAAATTTACAGAAGACTGTGTATACACACCATTACAACTAGGAAAATCCATCAAAGCCCTTGTCTTCCTAATGGGGGCTCACATGGGGATCATTTTCACCTAAGAAAGAAAGCAGACATATGTTGCTCTTGTGAAGGTGGTCTTGAAGGGGAAGTTCATGCCCCTTTGGATCCATATATTCAATTTGTGGGGCTGAGTACAAGTGAAGGGCTTCCCAGGTGACGCTAGTTAAAACACCTGCCTGCTAACACAAATAGACATAAGGGATGCTAGTTGGATCCCCGGGTTGGGAAGATCCCCTGGAGGAGGGCATGACAGCCCACTCCAGTATTCTTGCCCAGAGAATCCCACAGACAGAGGAGTCTGGCAGGCTGCAGTCCATGGGGTCGCACAGAGTTGGACATGACTGAAGTGACCTAAGTCATGCAAGCCTACATTTTAAAAGTGGAACGCTCACATTTTAATTAGGGGTAGAAAAAAATACACATCAGATGATGGAAATAAAATGAGAAAAATAATAATAATAAAAAAGTAAATTTTCAAAGTAAGCATTGGTTAAGAGTGAAGGGAAACTACCTAGTTAGTCCAGTAATATGTGTACTGGATAATATAACCATATATATTAAATACATATATAAGCATATATTATATATAAATGTATATAATTACACATTATATATTAAATTTATATATTATATATGTTATATATAATATAACCACATATATATTAATATAATAATATAACCAGGAAAGTACAGCTCATCTGGTCACAACATTGCAAAGAATAACACAAAGCAGAGTGAAAGAACCTAGGCATGGTAAACAAGAAAAGAGTTAATTTAAAAATCAGTTTGTAATTTCTTCATTATTCTCAGGGACTAAAATATTCACACTAGCTACCGGGGCTCCATTCCTAGTCAGTTATCACATATGTTATGCTATGCTTAGTCGCTCAGTTGTATCCGACTCTGCTACCCCATCGCCAGGCTCCTCTGTCCATGGGATTCTCCAGGCAAGAATACTGGAGTGGGTTGCCATGCCCTGCTCCAGGGGAACTTCACAACCCAGGGTTCGAATCCAGGTCTCCCACATTGCAGGCTGATTCTTTACTATCTGAGCCACCAGGGAGCCACTAGGGCATTATCACGTAACAGGTAACATAATGTCCATATCCATGTTGTTACTAACCATGAGTTTCCTCTACTCTTCCTGAGTGTCTCAACCACACTCAGGGCTGTGCATAAGCTCCTCTCCGAGGAGGTTCCTATCGCTATTCGTCTCACATGACTCTTCTGAGCTCCATATACATTGCTTCCTGAATATCTCCAGTTACTCCACAGACATTCAAATTCAACATATTCATCACTGTACCCCCAAATCCTCTTCTTCCATATGCTAATATTAGTAAAGATCACCACCGGTTACCCAAATCAGAAACCTAGAAATGATGCTTGACTTTAGCATCTCTCAGATTCTCTCCTCACAGTATCATCAGCCTCCAAGCATGAAACAATCTTTCTCCTGAGTAACTCTTACATCTAATAAAATTGACAATGCACGGTTAATGTCTGGGCTCAAAAGTGGTTCCTATCTCAGCTGGGTTACTACATATCTCCTGTCCAGTCTTCTCAAAGGAAGAGCTTCCTCTCACCCCAACCCAAACACACTCCTCCACCTTACCAGAGTGACTTTGCAAAATACAAATACCTCTCTCCACTCACTCACTTTTAAATGCTTCAGTGTCCAATAGTTTGGGTTAAAGTCCCTCCAGCTTTTGGATTAAAGTATTTACTCTTTTTTTTTTTCATTCAAAAAATCAACCAATTTTTATTGCATCTTTTTATTTATTTAAATTATAGGATAAACACAGCACTGTGATGGTTTCTGCCATATATCCATATGAATTGGCCATAGGTATATATGTGTTCCTTCCATCATGAACCCCTTTCCACCTCCCTCCCCACCCTGTCCCTGCAAGTTGTCACAGAGCACTGGCTTTGCGTGCACTGCTTCATGCATCAAACTCCCACTGGCTATCTGTTTTACATATAGTCATGCATATGTTTCAATGCTAGTCTCTCAAGTCATCCCACTCTCTCCTTCCCCCACTGAGTCCAAAAGTCTATTCTTTATGTCTGTATCTCCTTTGCTGCCCTACACATAGGATCATCAGTACCATGTTTCTAGATTCCATATATATGCGTTCAGTTCAGTTCAGTTCATTTCAGTCACTCAGTCGTGACCAACTCTTTGAGACCCCATGAATCACAGCACGCCAGGCCTCCCTGTCCATCACCAACTCCCAGAGTTCACTCAAACTCATGTCCATCGAGTCGGTGATGCCATCCAGCCATCTCTGTCGTCCCCTTCTCCTCCCGCCCCCAATCCTTCCCAGCATCAGTCTTTTCCAGTGAGTCAACTTGTCGCATGAGGTGGCCAAAGTATTAGAGTTTCAGCTTCAGCATCAGTCCTTCCAATGAACACCCAGGATCAATCTCCTTTAGAATGGACTGGTTGGATCTCCTAGCAGTCCAAGGGACTCTCAAGAGTCTTCTCCAGCACCACAGTTCAAAAGCATCAATTCTTCGGCGATCAGCTTTCTTCACAGTCCAACTCTCACATCCATACATGACCATGGGAAAAACCATAGCCTTGACTAGATGGACCTTGGTTGGCAAAGTAATGTCTCTGCTTTTTAATATACTATCTAGGTTGGGTCATACCTTTCCTTCCAAGGAGTAAGCGTCTTTTAATTTCATGGCTGCAACCAGCATCTGCAGTGATTTTGGAGCCCAAAAAACAAAGTCTGACACTGTTTCCACTGTTTCCCCATCTATTTCCCATGAAGTGATGAGACCAGATGCCATGATCTTTGTTTTCTGAATGTTGAGCTTCAAGCCAACCTATGGTATTTGTCTCTCTCTTTTTGACTTACTTCACTGTAATAGTCTCCAGGTTCATCCACCTCCTTAGAACTGACTCAGATGTGTTTCTTTCTATAGCTGAGTAATATTCCACTGTGTATGTGTACCACAACTTCCTTATCCATTCATCTGTCGATGGCCATCTGAGTTGCTTCCATGTCCTCTCTATCGTAAGTAGTGCTACAATTAACATTTGACATGAAAAGCCAAGCTGATGGCTTCTTTCTGATCTTCCCCAATCCCCATGCTCTGCCAATGCTTCAGCCTTAAAAGTGACCCTCCCCCATTGCCACCGTTCGTTTGCTGACATTCTACTATTGATCTAAAACACCTTGTCCAGTTTTCTCCACCATAACTAAATCTCCCTCATCCTTTAAAAATTCAGCTGAATCATGACCTCCTTCTTTTCTAATCCCCTCCCTCCTTCCGCTAAGTTACAGGGCTCTTTTCTGTGTTCATAAAGCGCTGTGTGCAGGCATAGGCATATATTTGCTATACTGAATTAGGATTTCTGATTTCCTGTCCAAATCCTCATTGACTATGAGTTCCATGAGCACAGAGGATTGTTCATGTCTGTACCGCCTAGCTCTAGAACAATGCTTACTTCATCAATGATTGTTTAGCATGTACATGACAGAATGAGTTTCCAGAGATAGGACTAGTTTAGTGGGAAGGAAATACTTCCACATTAGAAATGATTTACTAGAAAAGATTAAAAAATGAATATTTCTTGTGTAACTACTTACACTCAGCATTGGATCTATTATTTAGGAGCTAAGGTGAGAGAGAAAGAGAGATTGAAAAAGGAAAGAGAGACAGAGAAATCTGTTTGTAATTCATCATTTGTTTACATGTTCCAAAAGTCTCCTGTTCAAGGTGGTTAGGAAGCCTTGGAGGCAGGAGGAGCCAAGGAGGCAGACAGCAGCCTCACAGGATTAGTGCTGCTCAGAACTCTAAAGCCAGCAGGAATTTTTTTTTTTTTTAATATGGAATGGCTCATGGATTTGCATGTCATCTTTGCGCAGGGGCCCCCACGCTAATCTTCTCTGTATCATTCCAATTTTAGTACATTTGCTGCCAAAGTGAGCACAATCAGCAGGTCTTAAAGTGGAGAAGAAATATGTGATTAAAAAAGAAATCAATCTCAGTACCAAAACAGTTTTATAAAGGTCAATATACATTTGCTAAAACCATCTGGATATATTTTCAAGGTGCTATTTAAAAAGAATAAATTGGTTTTCAGTTCAGTTCAGTCGCTCAGTTGTGTCCGACTCTTTGTGACCCCATGAATCACAGCACACCAGGCCTCCCTGTCCATCACCAAATCCCGGAGTTCACTCAAACTTGTGTCCATCAAGTCGGTGATGCCATCCAGCCATCTCATTCCCTGTCGTCCCCTTCTCCTCCTGCCCCCAATCCTTCCCAGCATCAGACTCTTTTCCAGTGAGTCAGCTCGTCGCATGAGGTGGCCAAAGTATTGGAGTTTCAGCTTTAGCATCAGTCCTTCCAATGAACACCCAGGATTGATCTCCTTTAGAATGGACTGGTTGGATCTCCTTGCAGTCCAAGGGATTCTCAAGAGTCTTCTCCAACACCACAGTTCAAAAGCATCAATTCTTTGGTGCTCAACTTTCTTCACAGTCCAACTTTCACATCCACACATGACCACTGGAAAAACCATAGCCTTGACTAGACAGAGTTTTGTTGGCATTACAAGATTTTTAATATGGTTCCCTGTGCTAAACAGTAGGTTCTTGTTATTTATCTATTTTATACATGGTAGTGTGTATCTACAATCCCAAATTCCTAGTTTATCCTCTATGCCCTTTCCTGTCTGGTAATCTCCAATTTGTTTTTCGTGTCGATGAGTCTATTTCTGTTTTGTAAATAAGTTCATTTGTATTATGTTTTTAGAGTCCACATATAACTGCCATCACATGATATTTGTCTGGCAACCAATTTTTTAAAGGAAAATAGAAGACGAACTAAAATGTTGATGTTTTGTCAAAAGAGCGTTATCACATATGTGTTGAAACCAGTATGAGTTCTAAAGCATTTGCAGAGTCTACAATGAAGAATTAAAATTTCTTGTTCCAGTTAGAACTATTAAAATAAGACAGTCCCCTCTATTGTCCCCAGAATCTCTTGCAGCGCCCCCTTTTTATTTAGAAGTCTATCTGATAGGCCCCTATGCTTATATGCTGCCAATTGTCTTTGGCACAGGAATACCTCATCAGGCCTGCCTTGTCCAATGGTACCCTCCAATTCAGATCTCAGACACAACATTAAAACTTACCAGTTCTGTATTCCAATGCCTTAGGCTTTTCAGTAGTGTAATCTGATAGAAGTTCCAACTAACAGCCCTAAGCAAAAATTTAGCAGACTTCAAATCACAATATATAAGTAGCAGCTCCCTCCACCCTTTAACTTAGATTAAGCAAGCATTGTTCTTTCATTTTTTTTTATAGCCATTCTCGTTTAACCAAACTTGTTCTCAATTCAGCCACACAGGCATTACTGTATGAACACATTCATTCTTTGTCCACTATATTCCTAGACATTCTACCTAGCTTGGGCTAACCATGTATCACAAGACTATTTCTGTTCAGATTTTGGTGAACCCAGCAATGATAGACAAAGAATGAGACGGTCTTAAAGCTCAGCCACCTGAGTCTGACTAACCGTGTGTCCCCCAAACTCCATGATGGTTATATGCATCTGTACAAAGTTACTACTTTCCAACTTTTCAGTCTATGGCTCTTTTATCTCTCAAATATATCAAATAACTGGAGAAGGCAATGGCAAGCCACTCCAGTACTATTGCCTAGAAAATCCCATGGATGGAGGAGCCTGGTAGGCTGCAGTCAGTGGGGTCGCTAAGGGTCGGACACGACTGAGCGACTTCACTTTCACTTTTCACTTTCACACATTGGAGAAGGAAATGGCAACCCATCCAGTGTTCTTGCCTGGAGAATCCCAGGGATGGGGGAGCCTGGTGGGCTTCCGTCTATGGGGTCACACAGAGTCGGACACGACTGAAGTGACTTAGCAGCAGCAGCAGCATGAATGCCACGATATTAACAAGCTGTTCTTATTAATATCAAGAATGGTAACGTCCTTTTACTTTCTCAGAATAATGAATGCTTGTTATTCTTGTTTTGTTTTTGTCCTTAAAGTGAACAAAAGTATTTACTATCACTTTTCTTTCTGATCACTTAACTTTCCAAGAAATTGTAAGGAAGCTACTATTCTAGTACACTGGGCAAAATTGTTTTTGTTTTGTAAGATGATTAAAAAAAAACTCTGAAGATTTCTTTTTCAAATTTTTCTAGAATCATCAGTGGAAATTGGCAACACAAGAAAAATCATTTGCCTAAGGAAATGGAAGATCCAAACTATGTGATATTTTAACATTTTAGGTACTTTCCAAGTATCTCAGGTCCACAGGGTTTGCAGCTCATGTATTCAGCTGGGAAACTTTGGAAGAAAAAAAGAATTACAGGCACTAAATAAGAGAATTTTTTAGAGTAAAAATAAAGGAAGATTCTATAAAAAGCTCTCAGTTTTTTACCTAGAATTTTTAAAAAACATTGTCTACATTTTTTCTACATATAGTTTGAACAATTGGTCTCATTTTCAGTTTTACTTAAATGCTTAGTATATTTATATGGAACACATTTCATTACCCATAAAGAAACCCAACAAATATTTGTCAAATTGAATTAAATGGGCTTATATTATAATATTCCTATTGAGGAATACACTTGACTTATTTTAGGCTACTGGAAGAGGAAATGGCAACTCACTCGAGTACTCTTGACTGGGAAATCCTATGGACAGAGGAATTGGCTACTGTCCACAGGGTTGCAAAGAGTCCAACGCTATTGAGCAACTGAACACACAAGCGTCTTAGACTAACTCATCTATGTCACTCTTTCACTATGAGTAGATAGATACTTCGTATTATTTCAGAGAAAAAATTGTAAAAGTAACAAATTTTTCTATGTTTTCTGCATTCTTTTTTTTTCCTTTTCTATCAAAAAAAAAAAAGAGAGAGAGAGAGACTTGAAATAAAGGTGGAAATATGTGAAAGGAAAGTTAAATAAAAACTGATAAAGATGGATTTCTAAGAATCTACATTATCTTCAGTATGACCTGTATTTTTCTAATTTAAAAAAGAGTAGTAGGTTTATCCTTTATATTGGTTGGCCCCTTCTCTTAAACTTGTGTCTTTCTGAAGTTGTGAGCAGCATCTAGATTACAGTGCTAAAATCTATATAAATTCTAGCTTCACTGCAGCCAAAGTCAGCACTGCCCCTCAGTCTTCCATGGGCAACAACTTCTCAGCAAACTTAGCGACTGAACAATTTTGGATGCTTCCAGAGTCCCCATGGCCAAGCAGCTGCAACAGGGAGTAGTCCAAGCAGAAGAGTCAATCTCTCTGAAACCATATGGTAAAAAGGGTGCTGGTAACTGTTTGCATTTGTGAGAACACCTTTCCTGTCCAATTTCTTAGCTTATCTTAGTCTTTTTATATATTCTTCACAAAATGTATTTACATATCAAATTCTTGTATTGCAAGAAAAAGATACCACTATTCAAAATGATCTGGTTGAATACTGAGGGGAAAGTATTTGTGATCCAGATTAAAAAAAAAAAAGAAAGTCAATCACTCAATTAACACAACGGTAAAGAATCTGCCTGCAATGCAGGAGATTCAAGTTCAATCCCTGGGTCAGGAAGATCCCCTGGAGAAGGAAACAGCAACCCACTCCAGTATTCTTGCCTGGAGAATTCTATGGACAGCAGAGACTAGCGGGCTATCCTCCATTCAGTGGCAAAAGAGTTGGACACAACTGAGCAACTAACGCTTTAACTTTCAGCTGATAGACGTTGATGTGCAGCAGAAATCAACACAACATTGTTAAGCCTCCAATTAAAAATAATTTTTTAAAATTAAATAAATAAATAAACATGCACTTATTCTACAAACAGTTCATGAGTGTCAAGTGCTTGACTCTGTGCTGAGCATGCAGTTTTGAACAAGAGAGAGCTTATGATCTAAGGGGGGGCATAGGTGATCAAAAAAGCAATTTAACAATCAAGTGTGGCAAGATATTACAAAATAAGCCTTAAAAAAGTGGAAAGGAAAGGAAAGAGACAAACAATATTATCATGAAAGATGATGCAAAGGGAAGAACTTCTCTTGATATTTTCAAAATCGTTTTAAATGAGAGAGGGGACAAGAATTTTAGAAGCAAGCCTTCTAACTTTGATCTAGTTTTCCATTTACTATAAATAGCTCCTGTCATCGGGCAACCATAAACTTCCTACTGTACTTGAATATCTGTTCTCTGCAACACTAACAGGTGATACAGCAACAATATGTAAATTAACCAAGAGAAATGGAGTACAAAGGCTATATTTGAAATTCTACGTGCAGAGCTAGTCTCCTGGTGACCTTACTGTAGAAAAGCAAACATTTCTGCCTCAGAGAAGGAGCAATGCACATACCAAAATCATCCATGCTACTCCATCTTATCTTTTTTGATCTGAAAGAAAACCCTCAAAGGGAGACAGACTCTACAGTAAATGTTGCATCAGAAAGTCAAAATGGCACAGTGAACAGGAACATCAAAGGCTGTAATGTTGTGTAAAGATAACCTCCCTCACATATTTTGGATTACGCAAAATGATGACTGTGAAATGCGTTTATTCTTTAATAAACTCACTTTATGGGCTATTGTATGCAGCAGGTCAATGCTGTCTCTTTTCATTAATTTGCTTTTGGGGGGCCTAAACCTAGATTATATTTGTGTTTTATGTTTCATATCACTTCTACATTTGGAGGGATTTCCCTAGTAGTCCAGTGGTTAATACTCTGGGCTCAATGCAGGGGATGTGGGTTCCAGAGCTGGTTGGAGAACTAAGATCCCACATGCCTCCGGGCATAGCCAAAAAGTAAAAAAACAAAAATAAGGCCCGCCATAATGGTCAACGAATCAAGTAGGCATAGAAGAATAAAATGGGCTTTGTGGTTAGAAAGACATGACTTTAAAGCCAAGTTCTGCTACTTATTACTTGAGATCCTGAGCCACGAAGCTTTGGTTTCCTATTTCATAACATGGAGTCGAAAAAAAGGGCATTTGCCATCTGCCTCTGTGTGTGCTGCTGCAGCTACTGACTTTCAACACTGCCTGGGGGAATTCAGGTTGGAGAGTGAGGCACTCTGTGCTCCAGGGAAACTGGTGGAACAGGTCTTTAGATAGTTAAATATGTTCAGGAACTGATTTCATGATACCAATCTTTGCATCTCTTCAAATTGTAGAAAAGCATTAAATCCTTTCATGGTGACATCAACTCCTTGTGACTAGTAGAAAATCTTTTGCAAAGTAAGTACTTGACTGCACTGAACTCCCCCTTCACCAAAACGTTATATATTGACCTTCCCCAACTGGCTCTTTGGATCAGTCTCTCAGAGCCATCTGAGGTGCTGTTTCCCAGGGTGCAAATAAAATTTGCCCCAAATAAAACTTAAAAACTCGCAACTCTCATATTGTGCATCTCTTTAGTTCACAGTTATCACTGGATAACTGGATTTCATAATCTAAGAGCCCAGATTGCTTTTTGCTTTCAGCTGAGCTGAGCAAACCCTTTAATGTTTTCTTCAAGTCACTTTAAAAGGTCTCTCTAAGTTCTTTATAGAAATCACCTAAGATAATACATGTAAATTTGGGTTTTATCAAACTATGACAAAGCAAGAAATAAAATGGCTACAGTTTTCCAGAAAAAGAAAACCACTAAAATGGCCAAAGTGAAGGTTGCTCAGTCATGTCCAACTCTTTGCAACCCCATGGACTATACAGTTCACGGAATTCTCAAGGCCAGAATACTGGAGTGGGTAGTCTTTCCCTTCTCCAGGGAATCTTCCCAACCAAGGGATTGACCCCAGGTCTCCTGCATCGGCATTGCAAGCAGATTCTTTGCCAGCTGAGCCACCCAAAATGGCCAAGGGGCTCAACAAGTAATCAATCATTCTAATACTCAGAAATTGTCTCTTTCATCAGGGACTGAGTTAGACCACGATATGAATGGGTTTTATCAGGCCCCTGGACAGGAAACAAAGTAAATGAGAAGCAATCTGAATTTGGCAGCAGAGGGAGGCTCTGGTTAATCCCACAATTTCCTGACAAGACATGAAAGAGGTATACAGGTAATATGACTGGCATTTGACAAGGCAACCTAGAATGTATTCCTGCAGATGAGTTTTGACCTTTAAAAAGAAAGCAACTTAAGGAATTATAACCTATAAATTTTTGTAAACCAATGAAGCTGCCATCATGGTTAACTCCATGGTCATTAAGACCAGTTCAAAATTCAAATAAAAGTTGTTTTGTCCCATCAGGGTCACATTTCAATCATCATCAAAACTCCAGGTATTTATTCTGTTTATTCAAGGAGATCCAACCAGTTGATCCTAAAGGAAATCAGCCCTGAATATCCATTGGAAGGACTGATGCTGAAGCTGAAACTCCAATACTTTGGCCACATGATGCGAAGAGTTGACTCATTGGAAAAGACCCTGATGTTGGAAAAGATTGAAGGCAGGAGGAGAGGGGGATGACAGAGGATGAGATGGTTGGATGGCATCACCGACTTAATGGACATGAGTTTGAGTAAGCTCCGGGAGTTGGTGACGGGCCAGGGTAGCCTGGTGTGCTGCAGTCCATGGGGTTGCAAAGAGTCGGACATGACTGAGTGACCGAACTGTATTCTATTTACCAATTTTGCCCAATAGATTTAATTTCCAGTGAATTTTGGCTATTTTGAGAAATCAAAGTCACCATAAAAAGGAATAAGATGAGATTTCACTGGAAATAAGTGAAATATAGTATTCTGAAAGAAATCTCTTAAGAAAAGTTAGAAACTCATTCAATGCTAATGAGATGATTGAATCTCTTTGAGAGAACAACTCTTGTTTACATAAGCTCTAGGGTATTTGGATTTTTTAACTTCTACCTTTGTTTATTGCTACCAACCCATCTCCCTCTACCCCCTTCATAAGTGCGTGCTCAGTAGTGTGACCCCCATGGACTACATCCCGCCAGGCTCGTCTGTCCATATAATTTTCCAGGAAGGAGTATTGGAGTGTTGTATTATTATAAATAATAAAGTTGTCAGATGAACTTTCTTCCTGATGTTAACCCCCACCTCTTTCCTATACCTATAGATGAAAGGACATTTTAATCTGTCATAAATGATTCCCTTTCCATCCTGTTTCAGGCTGACTCTTCATCAGCATCCTGGTTATCCTGTAGCTTTCCGTGGCTGTAGAGCCAAGGCAGCTTTCTGAGGGAGCAGCAGGCAGCTGAGGAGCAGAGGTAGCCATCTGCGAAAGCTTTTCTGTTTGGGGAAACGTCTATTTACTGTCAGTTGAGTTGGGAGTGAAGCACAACATACATCAGTGCAGTGACAATGTTATTCATATAATATTCAATAAGTTTATGTAATTGGACTACGTTTCACTATGACTTGTTGCAATAAAACCACAGACATTTCTCAAAAAGCAGTGCAACCAGCTGGAGGATACAGACAGTTCATTTAACATTGGTGAATACACAGCCACAGGCTCTAGAAGCCAGAACAAAAATAAGCATAAGCAGTGAAAAGCGCAGCAGCCAAAATTGGGGCTGAGTGGGCAACAACAAAACAGGAAATCTAGTAAGAGCTCACGTTGCTTTTCAGGCATTCAATTCCCAGAGGCCCACTGAGCCATCACTATTGCAAAACAAATGTGCTGCTCTCTTTCATTGCTTTTTAATTAATTGCATGTATCTTCCAGTAGGTTTTTGTTTTTCAAAAAATATGTCTTGAATGAAAAGGCCAGTTTTCACAATCTTCTTTCTCCTCCACAGTACTCGACACAATGTTTTGTACTCTAGCTCTTAATCAGTATTTTTTAGGTCGTCTTTGCCAAATGCCAGAATATGATAGAATGGAAAGAGAACTGTACCTTAAGTAAAAAGACGTGAGTATGAATCTTGCTCTCCCACCCCACTGTATAACTTGGGTATGGTGACTAACAATTCCAAAGTAAGTTCCTCAAATCCAATGTGAGGATATATAGGCAAAAGTACACCAGAAATAACCAATCTGAAGATACAATAGGGGAAAATAGATATAAAAACTTTAAATAATCATTAATTACCAGAAATAATCCAGTTCAAAATATGTGAAATTCAAAGAATCTATTGAGAAATATGAAAGATGATATAAAAAATAAGAGAACATGCTTTTCTTCTGGTTGAAATGAAAAGTGAAAGTGTTAGTGGCTCAGTTGTGTCTGACTCTTTGTGATCCTGTGAACCATATACCACCAGGCTCCTCCATCCATGGAATTCTCCAGGCAAGAATACTGGAGTGGGTTGCCACTTCCTTCTCCAGGACATCTTCCCAACTCAGGGATCCAACCTGGGTCTCCCACATTGCAGGCAGGCTCTTTACCATCTGAGCCACCAGGGAAGCCTTCTTTCTTCTGTTTGGGAATACCAATTCTTTGTAAATTATTTTATGATTCAGCAAATTTCTAAAAATCTCTCAATTAATTTTTAAGAGAATTTAATAAAATGATTTTAAAGTTCATCTAAAGAATAAACAAGAAAATATGCAAGAAACTTTTGGGGAAAAAAAAAGTTGATGTGAAATTCACCCTACCAGTTCTGATAAAATATTAAAAAGCCAAAAAATTTTTTTAAAAAGCTAAAATCACTAAAATAATACTGTATCAACACAAATATGAAAAACATTAAGCAATAATGCTGGGTAGTGAGACTCTGAATGACTTTCATATTACTCTTTTGCTTTTTACACTTAAAATTTTTTCAAATATAACTTAAAAGAGCCAATTGACGAGGTGGTTCAGTGGTTAAGACAATTGACTGCCAAAGGAGCTAATAAAAACATTGTTACAACTTAAAGAAGAAATGGATGAATTAACATAAATAATTCATATAAACCTTTGTATATGTAAAAATTTAATATGTGATGGAGCAAGCAAGAATAATAGAAAGTGAACGAAATATTCAAATTATGTCACTAAGAAAACTATGTATATAGAAACAACTATTTAGATTCCTCACACCATACACTGAAAGACATTTTCAGTTGTTTTCAGAAATCTACAAACCATAAAGTGATTTAAAAATACAAGAAAATATAAAAGAATATCTTATTTCTGAAGGAAGAAATGTTTCCCATGAAACTAATGGGACTTGGAAACTAATGGGAGCTTAGAAAATATCAACAAATTTTAAATACAGGCAAACCTTGTTTTATTGTCCTTCATTTTTATTGCATTTCACAGATATTGCATCTTTTATAGAAGGTTTGAGGCAACCCTGCATCAGGCAAGTCTATCAGTATCATTTTTCAAACAGCATTTGTTCGCTTCAAGTTCCTGTGTCACAGTTTGGTAATTCTCCCAATATTTCAAACTTTTTCATCATTATTATATTTGTTATGATGATTTGTGATGATTTGGGGATGCCATACCCACATAAGACAGCAAACTTAATCTATAAATGTATGTGTTCTGACTGTTCCACCAACCAGCCATTCCCCAATCTCCCCCCTTCTCCCTGGGCTTCCCTATTCCCTAAAACACAACAATACTGAAATTAGGATAATTATAACCCTACAATGATTTCCAAGTGTTCAAGTGAAAGGAAGACTCACTTACCTCTCACTTCAAATCAAAAGCTAGAAAATATTTAAAGTTAATGAGGAAGGCATATCAGAAGTTGAAATAGGCCAAAGCTGGATCTCAGGTGCCAAACAGGTAGCCAAGTTAAAAATGCAAAGGAAAAGTTCTCAAAGGAAATTAAAAGTGCTACTCCAGTAAACACACAAGTGAAACCGTCTTATTTGCTGATATGGAGAAAGTATTAGTGGTCTTGATAGAAGATCACATCATCCACAAGAGATTGGAAGAAATTGACTCCAAACCTCATGGGTAACTTTAATGGATTCAGGACTTCATTGGAAGAGGTAATTGTAGATGTGGTAGAAATAGCAAGAGAACTAGAATTAGAAGTAGAGCCTGAAGATGTGACTGAACTGCTGCAATTCCCGTGATGATAATTCCCATGATAAAACTTTCACAGATAAGAAGTTGCTTCTTAGGAAGGAGCAAATAAAGTGGTTTCTTGAGATGAAAAGTACTGGTAAAGATGCTATGAAGACTGTTAAAATAACAGCAGAAAACTTAGAGTATTACAGAAAATTAGTCAATAAAGCAACAGCCCTGACTCCAATTTTGAATGAAGTCCTATTGTGGGTAAATACTATCAAACAGCATTGAGTGCTCGAAAAATCATTCATGAAAGGAAGAGTCAATCAGCATGGCAAACGCCATTGTCATCTTATTTTAAGAAATTGCCACAGCCATCCCAACCTTCAGCAACCCTGATCAGTCAGCAGCTGTCAACATCAAGGCAGACCCTCCACCAGCAAAAAAGTTACAACTTGCTGAAGTTTCAGATGATAGTTTGCACTTTTAGTAATAAAGTACTTTTTATTTAAGGTTCAGTTCAGTTCAGTTGCTCAATCATGTCCGAGTCTTTGTGACTTCATGGACCCTATGGAATTTATTTAAGGTATATACATTGCATTTTTAGACATAATAATACTGCACATTTAATAAACTACAGTATAGTGTAAACATAACTTGTACTGGGAAGCCAAAAAATTCATGTGACTCACTTCATTGTGGTATTTGCTTCATTGCCATGGTCTGGAAATAAACCCACAATATCTCTGAGGTATGTCTTTACTTTTTTGTTTGAAATTTTAATTTCTCTAAAGTAAGGTTAAAAGACATAGAATAAATTAGGAAAACATATGCCATAAAGTTATATAGGAGAATTCTCAATGTGTGAAGCATTCATGGAAACTGAATAATGAAAACATTATTGAAGAATCAACAGTAATATGAGAAATATTGTTGAAGTAATTAAACAAGGAAGCCATTAACTGAGGTAGCTCTAATACCGTGGCAGCCTAGTAAAACAAAGGAACCAATCTAAGCCAGAGCTGATTCCTGTAAATGCCTCAAGGTTAAGAAATTGAAAATCAAGCACAACCAATCACAAAGAGCCAAGGAGGTTTTCCAAAAAAAGTAACTGCTTAAGCGATGGCCAATCAAACAATCCCTTTGCTTGTCTTCACATCCTTAGTTCCTGCTGGTGAAGCACTTCAAACCATATCCAGTTTGGCACTGTTCTATTCAAGTTGATGTTTGCTCAAATAAACTCTTTAAAAGTATAATGTGCCTCAGTTTATCTTTTAATAATACAAATAGCCAATTTATGGAAAAGAAATGAGAAAAATGATTCCACATTGTTAGTCATTTTAAAAGTCCAAGTTGAAATAAAAATAAGGTTTATTTTCACATATCTGAATAGCAAAACCATTTTTTAATGTTAATTACGTTGGTAAGGCGACAAGAAAACATACATTCTCCTACAAGTTTGTGGGAAAATAAAATTAGTACAACTTTCTGGAAGCAATTTATGAATTTTAAGAGGCTTATTCTGTTGCTCAAGTAAGAACTAGTTCTAATGACCCATTTAAGAGAAATGGGCAGAAATATGGTCAATTACTTACATTAAATGTGCTTATTGTAGTACTAGCTATCACAGCAAAAGTTGTCCAAAGTTGAGAAAATGACTAATTAAATTATAGTAGATGCATACTGGAATACTAGTCATTATTTAAAATTATAATCATAGATATGCATCTTTTGACAAAGAATGATAGTTACAACATATTATTTAGAAAAAGTAAGCAAATACGAATAAAAATAGAGCATATAATCTCAGCCATATAATGATACTGACATAGAGAATTGACTGCTCAGTGCCACCCTAAAATATTAACTGTGCTTATCTTTTGGTTGACAGAGTATAGGTTAGAATGCAAATTTCGTTCCTGTATAAAGACCCCAAACTGACGATAAACAGTTTTGTCTGATACAGTAGCTTCACAGTTCAGGGACGTGAGCTCCTTCTGTTTTCTTTGTTTAATATCCCTACAATCGTTTACATCTTCTTAATGTGAATGAAGAATGTTGCCTTCATTCACATCAAAAAATACTCAGCCATACATTCACAATCCAGATAGCAGGAAGGAAGGAAGACAAATCATAATAGCTACACTTCTTCTCTTTAAAGGTACAGCTCAATAACTCCATAATAACATCCACTCATATCCCCTCGTTCAGAGCTTAAACACATGACCACATGCAGGTATAAGTGAGGCTGAAAAATGAAGTCATAAATTGGATGGTTTTATGATTAACCAAAAGTCTACTACTGTGTAAAAAGGAATAACAGAGTATTAGGAGACAATTTCTGCCACAGTCCACTTTTTGGCCACCTCAGGACCATATGCTCTTTTCTTCACATACGCAGAACACCTTCACCCACTTCTCAAAAATAACAACCCCCAGATTTTATCTAGTTGTGAAATGCAACATGAAGTCTAGGGATTCTGGGAGACTCAGTACTCTCCATCAGGTTGGGATTCCATAAAATAAAAGGCAAGCTATCTTCCTCCTCCACTTAACACACAACAATATACAATGGTTGGATAGAAACAGGGCAACTGCATTAAAAATTCCCATTCACACAGTTGCTCCAAAAAAATAAAACTTAATAAAACACGTACACAACCTGTATGCTGAAAATTAAAATGCTCATGACAAATATCAAAGGAGACATTTAAATGGACTGACGGATTATATTCACTGATTGAAAGATTCAACATAATAGATGTCCATTCACTCCAAACTGATTTGTAAGCTTAATGTGGCTATCAAAATCTCAGCATAAGAATTTTGTCTAAGTTTTTGTAGACAACAAGTAAGCAAACTTACTTGTTCTAAAATTTGTGTTAGACATGGAAAGCAGAGGTGCTAGAATAGCTAATCCAGTCTTGAAAAGTAATAAAATAAGAGGAATCACTCTATCCACATAGCTTATAAGCTTATAATATAGCTATACAGTCAAGGCAGTTTGGTATTGGTAGAGAGATAGACACATAGACCAAAATCAAATAATAGAGAAATTGTAAATAGACCCATGCAGATATTCTCAACTCATTTTTGACAAAGATACATAAGCAATTCAATGGAAGAAGGATAGCCTTTTAACAAATGGTGCTCGCACAATTGGACATCCATAGGTGATGGAAAAGAAAGAACTCGACCGAAATCTTATGCATGATGCAAAAATTAACTCAAAAGGGACCCCAGATTAAACATATAATATAAAATTATAAAACTTTCGGAAAAAAAAAAAAAAACACAGGCTAAACTCTTCAGGATCTAGGTCTAAGGCAAAGTATTCTTCAACTTAACACCAAAGCATGATCCCTGAAAGGAAAAATTTATGTTCGATTTCATCAATATTGAAACCTTTTCTCTGGGGAAGTCCCTGTTGACAGGATAAAAGCTGAAAACTGGGGAAAAAAATATTTGCAAAACACAAACCCTGTGAATAACTGGTATCTAGAATACACAAGGAACTCTCAAAACTCAACAGTAAATAACAATCCAGTCAAAAAATGAGCAAAAGACAACAAACTGTTCATAGAAGAGAAAATATTTATGGGAAAGAAACACATGAAAAGAAGTTCAACATCATTAACCATTAAGGAAGTGAAAATTAAAACCACAATGAAGTTTCATTACTATGATATTGTGACTTATAGGAAAAATACATATTTAATCTTCACTCACAGTTCCTGGCTCACAACTTAGGAAACCTTTGAAATCTCTCCAGTGCTCAGAACAATGGGATAATAGTTGGTCTCTTGTCCTTAGTTCCGCATGCAAACGTAGAGGCCTGGTTGTAGGAAAATCAACCTTGTGATTAGAAAAATCACAAGATGGCACTTTCAGTCCCACCCATGATTCCCTGAAGGGCTGGAGGATGAATAAATTGCATTGACTTATGATTTGTGCAGCTTCCCTGGTAGCTTGGACGGTAAAGCATCTGCCTACAATGCGGGAGACCCGGGTTCGATCCCTGGATCGGGAAGATCCCCCCTGGAGAAGGAAATGGCAACCCACTCCAGTATCCATGCCTGGAAAATCCCATGGACTGAGGAGCCTGGTGGGCTACAGTCCATGGACTCACAAAGAGTCGGACATGACTGAGCGACTTCTCTCTATGATTTGTTCCATCATGACTACGTAACAAAGCCTCCATAAAAACCCAAAAGGACAGCTTTTTGGCCCTTTTTGGAGAACTTCCATACTGGGGAACAGAACTCTTTTAAATACCATCTGCTCCATGAGGACAGACTCTCCTTAGTTTGAGACCTTGCCCTGTGAATCTCTTCATCTGGCTACTGGTTCCTATCCTTTAATATCTTTTAATAAAAACAGTAATCTAGAGAGTAAATAGGTTTTCCAGAGTTCTATGAGCCATTCGAGCAAATTAATTGAACCCAAAAAGAAGGTTGTGGGAACCTCTGATTTATAGAAAGAAACAGAGGTAACAACTTGGACCTGCGGCTGATGTCTGAAGAGAAGGATGACCTTGTGTGTGTGTGTGTGTGTGTGCACGCGTGTGTGTGTGCACGCGTGTGTGTGTGCACGCGTGTGTGGGTGTGTATATGTACTCAGTCTTGTCTGACTCTTTGCGATCCCATGGACTGTGGCTTGCCAGGCTCCTCTGTCCGTGGAATTTTCCAGGCAAGAATACTGGAGTGGGTAGCCATTCCCTTCTCCAGTGGATCATCCTGACCCAGGGATCAAACCTGTGTCTCCTGCATTGGCAGGCAGTTTCTTTATCACTGAGCCTCTCAGAAGGAGGCCTTTTTCTGTGGAATCTGATTCTATCTCTGGTAGACAGCTTCAGAATTGAGCTGAATTCTTGGACACCAGCAGGTTATTGGTGTGGAGAAGCCTCCACATACTTTCAGATTGGGTTTGGGAACACTTTTCCAGTACTACATGCCTAAAATAAAAACTAATGACAACACCACATGCTGAAGAAGAGGTGGAGAAACTGGACTATTCACGTATTGCTGCTGCTGCTGCGTCACTTCAGTCATGTCCGACTCTGTGTGACCCCATAGATGGAAGCCCACCAGGGTCCCCCATCCCTCATGTATTTCTAGAGGGAACATAAAATGAAATGGCTGCTCTGAAAAATGGTCCAGCAGTTTTTTACAAAACAACACTTGCAACACAACTACCATATGACCCAGCAATTGCACTCCTGGGTATTTATTCCAGAGAAATGAAAACTTAAGCTCATACATATTTATAGAAGCTTTACTAACAAAAGCCAAAAACTGGAGTCAGCCCAGGTCCTTCAACTGGTGAATGGTTAAACAAACTGTGGCACATCCAAACTATGGAATACTATGCAGCAATAAAAAAGAACATCACTGATACATTCATCCACCTGACTGACTCTTCAGAGCATTATGCTGAGTGAATAAAGTCGACCCCAAAGGGTTACACACTATATTATTTTACTCATGCTGCTGCTTAGTTGCTCAGGCATGTCTGACTCTTTGTGACTGCATGGACGATAGCCCACCAGGTTCCTCTGTACGTGGAATTTTCCAGGCAAGAATACTGTAGTGGGTTGCCATTTCCTACTCCAGGGGATCTTCCTGATCCAGGGATGGAACCTGCCTCTCCTGTGCATCTCCTGTAATGCAGGTGAATTTTTCACCACTAGCACCACCTTGGAAGCCTGGTTTTACTCATACAACGTTGTTAATATGACAAAAGAATCAAAATGAAGAACTGATTGGTGGTTGTCAGGGTTTAGGGATGGTGTTTTCAGTGTTTATGGCAAGTCTAATCACAATATCCCAAATCTGAAAACAACCCAAATGTCTATCAACAGGAGAATGAATGAAAAAACTGAGGTATATCCATATAATAGACTACTACTTCACAATTTCAAAAAGACTACTAATCGCAAAATGACATAGGTAGACTTCAAAAATATTATTAAGTTCCTGAAGTTACACATCTCTTTCTATGAAATGGAAACCAGATTCCATTTACACGAAATCCAGATAGAGAGAAAATTAATCTACAGAAGTGGTTGCAGAGATGGGAGCAGAAAGGGGCATGTGGGAATTTTCTGGAATGATTAGAATTATATATTTTTTTCAGTAGTGGTTACCAAATTCTATGCAATTGTCAGAACTTATTGAACCAGACATTTGCAATCTATATCATGCTATTTATATTACATTAATCACAAATCCATTGGCTTAAGTGTAACTGATGGTGAGGTTAGATCGAGAGCCAATCTCTGTGTGACTTCACTCTGGCATCTCCATGGTCTAGCACTGTGCCTTTCTCAGCCTCCAGCTAGATTCAGACCACTCCTTATTCATCTCACAGTCCTTGAGTTATTCATTCACTCAATGGACATTTCTTAAATCCCCACCAGGTGCCAGGCACATTCTGTAGGCACACTCTTCTCTCTTCCAACATCTCAAAATTGGCAGAATCTGGAGAGAGGTTCCCTTTTATTGTGACTGGTAACTAACGAGACACATGCCATTAAATATACTACCACCTTTAGCATATGCAATGGCCAAGGACACTCATGAGCCCAGTGCGCTGCTTAAGAAAAATGGAAATTCCCCCATAGGACTCCAGAGCAGAAGAGTGTCAAGGACACCAGGTCTTGCCCTAGAAAGACAGAGGAAGTTTCCAAATCTTCTTTGTGTCTTCTCACTCTCTCTTCCTTCTCTTTTCCTTTGTTTCCTCTTGCTTTTTCATCCTTTCCAAAACAACTCTGCTTGAGCCTCTCAGTTCCTGCCTTGTATTTAAAATAATTTGAACTTCATAAAATAAAGTCATATTTAAAGTTGTAAATGTCCTTCACAGGGTCTTACTCCTCTAAAATGAGCACTGATAGCTGAAAACATTTTCATAATAAATAAAACCACATAGGAAGGACCCCAACATAAACAGAAAGCAAGTGTGGTAGTCACTCAGTCATGTCCAACTCTTTGTGATCCCATGGACTGTATGTAGCCTGCCAGGCTCCTGTGTCCATGGGATTCTCCAGGCAAGAATATTGGAGTGGGTTGCCATTCCCTTCTCCAGGGGATCTTCTCAACCAGGGATCGAACCCTCGTCTCCTGCATTGCCGGCAGGTTATTTACCATGGAAACCACAGGGAAGCCCATAAAGAAAACATAAAATACAATTTTTTTCAAAAGAAGACAAAAAACATTTTTTTAAAAGAAGACAAATCAGGGTAAGTATCGATGAGGAGAAATGGTGAGCTTCTATCAAAGCTTAAAATCATGAAGCAGAAAAAAGTAAAACTTTTAATATGATTGTAAACAATAAGTCATAGGTTGGAACTGTAGCAAGAGTGATCCACTCCCCACATATAGAATAATTATGCATTTTAAAAGCAGAGATAATATTTAACAACAAAAACTGCCAATGAAAAATATGAGCCTATTACTATCAGTAATTTCAAAGGGCAGATCTGAAATCACATATAATTAAAGTTTCAGGAAACATAATATGCCAAGAGATGATTATAAGCAGTAGTTTCTTAACACTTGGCTTATTCACATATTCAGGAGGTAAGCATTCCTACAGGACATGGCACAGGGTCTTAATGACTTGCTTTGATAATTAGTAATGAATCATGAACAGAACCTAGATTTTCCAGCTCTTGGTATCGTGGCTTGGCTTCAAACCAGAGAAATAGAGCTTGTCCTTTTAAGAGTTAACTTTGCATCTAAAAGTTGTCTAAGTGATTTCATGATCACTTCTAGCCAACAGCAGCTTCAATAGCACTTCGGCTGTATCAAACTAGCAGCTTTTCTAAGCAATATCTTTGCTACTCATTTCTCACTTGACTCAAAGGAGATCATTTAATATCAAATTTTAAAAATAATTTTATGCTATTAGGATCCACACCATGAATTCCAAAAAGATAGATCAGCGTATTATTTTTTAAAGAAAAAAATCAGGAGCTTATGTTTTAATATGTAAAATACAATGAAGTTATTCTCAGATCATATATCAGTATTGATTTATAGATTAGTTGTGGATAGTCATGCCAAGAACTCTGAGACCACCAAATCATTCTATAGGAAGCAAATAATTGGGTTCTTTAGAATCCTCTAGTTCATGCTCAGCTGGAGACCATATCCTAAATAGGGACAGAAAGCTTGCCTTAATAAACTCAATATTTCATAGAAGCCAAAAATGGGATTATTTAATTTAATAGGAAACGAGCATTACAACAATATAGGGAACTAGCAAAACCTGTGTTATTGATTGTGTAACCACTCATTTTTACTAAACAGAATTCTGGTCCAGTCCTGCCAGCCTGAAACAACAGTGCCATAATTTGAAACTGATTCCTTGGAAGACACCACTGCATAGGAAGTCTCACTCAGGAGTAATTTAACCTCTCCCTAAGTTTTCTTATTTTTCTCTCATATCTGTAAACACAACAAGCAGTAAGATTATCATCCAGAAGCTGGTTTACTAGCATTTGTAAGAAATCACATAAGGTACACAACTTATATAAATCTATCAAAGTTGTTGAAGTAGCTAATTTTGTAAGAAAGGAAGGATCTATAATAATACCAAGGAATGACTAGTATAGATGCAAATCAGTTCAGCACTATTCCAGTCTGCTTTAAGAGTGAAAAATCTATTTCTTACTATTGGGAGATAATTTGCTTTAAAGTCCACACTTTATAAAGTTGTAATATAAATTGAAAAATATGATTACTCAGAAATGGCCAGAAATAAGAGAGCTATTTCACATTAATAATTTCAGGAAAATTTGCATACTTCTTAATGTTAGTAAGTTATCACCAAGATTCCATAAGGCAGAAGATAGATTAACAACATTACCGCATAGAGGAGGGCCATGGTAATACTTATGTATAAGATGCTCTCTGAAAAGAACAATACCCTCTCCAGCAAGTCTTCCAGGATTAACTCTAGGTCTTGATTTTTCTAGCATCCCATTAACATTGATATATTGGTCTAGAAAAGCTGTTATCATGGCAAAATGTCTCCATGTATGCTTTATGTATTTCTAATAGAAAAGGCAAGGTTTTGATATAAGAGAGACCAGACTTTGAACCCTGGTTTAATACTAATAATCTGCACGATATTGAATGACTGACTTTTTCCATCTGTTAACAGGGATAATAACTGTTTCAGGAGCTTGTTGTGTGCTTTTTTTTTTTTTTTAATAACATGAAAATAAGCCTGTGGCTGGTGGAGAATGGGTGTGTGTGTGTGCTCAGCTGCTCAGTCATGTCCTACTCTTTGGAATCCCATGGACTTTAGCCCATGAGGCTCCTCTGTACAGGCAAGAATCCTGGAGTGGGTTGCCATGCCCTCCTCCAGGGGATCTTCTGACCCAGGGATCAAAACCGTTATCTCCTGTGTCTCCTGTCTTAGCAGACAAATTCTTTACCACTGAGCCACCTGGAAAGCCCAAAGAGTGGATACATAAATATAAACAGTAGTTTCCTCTGTTTTCTTCTCATGCTAGGAATCAAGGTTTCTATAACTTTTATGATTTCTTCAACTTAAAGAATTCTACATACGATGGATGCTTAATAATCGCTGAGTGATGACATCAAAATATCTCAGCAAGACTGTGAATGTGCAGGTTCTAACCACGGCTACCACTCTGTAAACCAGAATTCTACACTCTGATTATAATTCTAGATACCCAAAAAGGATTAATGATCAAATGAAAAAGCAATAGATATCTATGACTTATATTGAAATAAATTTTAATGGCTCTATGAAAAAAATCTTTGAATTGGCTGTATAAGATCAAGAACTCTCCTTCCTCACTTTATATCTAAGTTAAGTAGTGCCAAGTATACAAACATATAGTAGACTAACAGTAGAATTCAATATTGATTTGTTTAAAACACATAAAAAGTAAACCTTATGGAGAGCTTTGTTGTTCAGTTGCTAAGTCGTGTCTGACTCTTTGAGACCCCATGAACACTCCAGGCTTCCCTGTCCTTCACTATCTCCCCGAGTTTGCTCACACTCAGATCCACTGAGTCAGTGATGCCATTCAACCATCTCATCCTCTGTCCATCCCCTTCTCTTGCTGTCAGTCTTGCCCAGCACCAGGGTCTTTTCCAATGAGTTGGTTCTTCACATCAGGTGGTTTAAATGGAGAGCTTTACAATGTTAATAGTTTGCCTAATCACATCATTTGGCATACAACACTTTATTTTAAAATGAGTGTAAAAAAATCAATATTCTCTCCCAGCCCTATCTGTATGCTGCCCCTACAATGTACTCATAATATTCTAACAGTAATTTCAAATAGAAATTGCATCAAAGATCCACCTACATTGATTTCATTCGGACTTGCCATGAGATTATTGTCATTATAGAAACTACATTTGCATACATTAAAATACAGCAGAAAAGGTAGCCACTATGCAGGCTAAATAGCTGCTTTTCCTAAACTTAAATATCTCAGGTGGTTCGTTTTTATTCCCTAAGCCCTAAGGGCGTTATTCTACATTAAAAATTGCCTGTATTCCAGGAAACTATTTGCAACAACTCGAGTCAACAATACCTTAGCTGATTCATGATATTGTCTCTATTTTTCTATGTCTGTTTTCCAGCTACAAGACTACCAGGGAAGTTGAATCTTTACAAGTTCATATTCTCCTGCTGTTTCCCTCTCACCTTAAGTCAGCCTCCTCTGTTGGGAAGGGCATGTGCTAATGATCCAAGTCACGAGTGAGTATATAAAAGAAAAAATGAAAAGGCTATAATCACGTTAATGAAATGAACAGGAGAGGTTTCAGGTCGAAAGTCTCCAAGGTTTTGAGTAGTGCCCTGTTATCATTCACACAACCTCTTCTATGAATACTTAGTCCTAACTAAAGGCAGTCTCCTACCTACTGCCTGGCTGAGCCAGGGCCACAAGCTTGTAGATGCTGCTCACATGAGATAGCACCAAGAGCCCTCCATGGAAATTGCTATTCATTAAATACACAGTTCTATTTTAAGCCACACCTCTGACTGCAGGCAGGTGCTTGCCTGAAGGTAGGTCATTGAGAGTCAATGCAAATGAAGGCAGTTCCCCAGCAGGGAAAAAAAAAATTAACTTAGGGAACTTTGTGGGCATAGGTCTTTCTCAAAGCAGCCACCAATGGTGCTCCTTAGGATGTAGCCCCATCACCCAAGTGTTGAGCCAAAGCCTCCAGATTGATTACTGAGAGTGAAGTTTCCCCTGGTAGACGGCTCCCATGGTGCCTTTCACTGACTCTGGGCTGCCATCACTATAAATGAAAATAGCAAGAGTTACAGTGAGAGACACAGGATACCCTGTACAGTATGGTAAGTACTTTGCTAGTCACTCTTCTACCCCAAGTAACACTCATTAGAGACTGTCAAACACAAATCACGTTAGAGAAGACGCTACCCCTAACTAACAGCATCTACGACCTTTTGAAAGTCACGTAGAATATGGAGTTGAAGGCTTGAGTCTCTGGGGAACCCATAGAGAATGCAACCTCCTTTCTCTAGTCTCAGAGGCTTCTAGCTCAGATGAAGACATTACTCTTGCTCCCAAACTCTAATTTGAAATTGGAGGCTTATAAAAAGCCACAGGGGTGGGGAAGGGATTCTCTCTGAAGATTTCTCCATTGGCTCTGGACCACTGGATCTCAAACTTGGCTGCACATTTGGAACCATATTTTCAAAAATGCTGAGACCTTGGGTGTGACCTTCATAGATTCTGGTTTACTTGGTATGGATCCCTGGGCAGACTTGCTAGACAACTCAGTTCCATAGAAAAGTTCAAGAGCTACTGCACTAGACCAGTGGTTCTTAAAGAGCAATGTGCATCTGAGTCATCTCGGGGGTCTTGTTAATCTGATTTGATTCAGAAAGTCTTGGTTGTGGCCTGAGATAATCACTTTCCTGGCCAGTCCCCAATAACTGCCAAAACTTTTGACCTGCAAACCAAGCTTTAAGTAGCAAGGCTTTAGACCCAATTGGTAATGCAGGCAATGAGACAATAAATCCCCTTCATCAACAATCTGAATCCTTACCTTTAATCACACTAGTAACCCATTCTGGTGAATGTACCATGACATGTGCAAGTGATACGTATTTACACTTGCATGTAGTTGAAAAGGTCCTGGATCACAATGGCCAACCATTAAATCTGGCACTGGGATATTATCTGACCTTGAATATCATTCTTTTCTACATCCAATTTAACATAAAAATATTTATCTTGATATCAGGCGGGTGTTTTGGTCTACTATGCCACAAATTTAGTCTGAATCTTAAAAAAAAAATGCTGCTAAGAATAGTCATACATGCAAAGGTATTAATTAGAGAGTGATAGATCCATTATAGTATCTTTTAAATTCCTAATGCTGTGTTTATATGAATGACAAATTAATAGAATTACCAAATCCATCTTATCTTTTATCCTCATTACTTTATCCCCACATCCCAAGATTGGAAGCAGCTCTTTAAATGACATCTGCCTATCAGAGTCTAATAGTCTCTCCTGTTTTAATACTAAAATACATCTAGAGTATTTTATATCCACTAAAAACAATATTTTTTAAAACATAAAAACTCACACCACCACTAAGATCTAAAAGTGACAGTTTATGCTAGTAATTGGGGCTATTTTTCTCCTAAAAGGTCCAAGGAGTTGGATTAAGAATAATAGAGGACTACCACACTTCACTTCAATAATGATAGTTTTCTATGTGCCATATGCTTGTTCTAAACACTGTGTATTTATATATCTACCTATCTAGATAGAGACAGATAGATACATTAGTGTGTGTGTGTGTGTGTGTGTGTGTGTGTGTGTGTGTGTGTGTTTACACTCATTAAGGCTCTTGAGAGTCCCTTGGACTGCAAGGAGATCCAACCAGTCCATTCTAAAGGAGGTCAGTCCTGGGTGTTCATTGGAAGGACTGATGCTAAAGCTGAAACTCCCAATACTTTGGCCACCTCATGCGACGAGTTGACTCACTGGAAAAGACTCTGATGCTGGGAGGGATTGGGGGCAGGAGGAGAAGGGGACAACAGAGAATGAGACGGCTGGATGGCATCACCGACTCGATGGACGTGAGTTTGAGTGAACTCCGGGAGTCAGTGATGGACAGGGAGGCCTGGCATGCTGCGATTTATGGGGTCGTGTAGAGTCGGACATGACTGAGCGACTGAACTGAACTGAACCCTCAAAGGAATCTTGCTGCTGCTGCTGCGAAGTCTCTTCAGCCGTTTCCGACTCTGCACGACCCCATAGATGGCAGCCTACCAGGCTCCTCCTTCCCTGGGATTCTCCAGGCAAAAACACTGGAGTGGGTTGCCATTTCCTTCTCCAGGGGATCTTCCCAACCCAGGGATCGAACCTGGGTCTCCTGCATTCCAGGCAGACTCTTTAACCTCTGAGCCACCAGGGAAGCTCCTACAAGATTTTTTTAATCCCCATTTTATACCTGGAAAAATGAGATCTAGAGAAGTTAAGTAACTTAAACAAGATCAAAGGGCTTCCCTCATAGCTCATTTGGTAAAAGAATCCTCCTGCAATGCAGGAGGCCCTGGTTCCATTCCTGGGTCGGGAAGATCAGCTGGAGAAGGGTAAAGCTACCCACTCCAGTATTCTTGGGCTTCCCTGGTGGCTCAGCTGCCTTCAGTGCGGGAGACCTGGGTTCAATCCTTGGGTTGGGAATCTCCCCTGGAGAAGGGAAAGGCTACCCACTCTAGTATTCTGGCCTAGAGAATTTCATCGACTGTATAGTCCATGGGGTCACAAAGAGTCAGACAGACGGCGTGACTTTCACCACTACCACCACAAGACCAGAGTTAAAAGTGGGAGCCAGGATTCAGATACGTATTTTCAGGATCCAGATCTCTGCTTTTACCCACTCTGTTATAATACCTTTCAAGAAAGAGAGCAAACCTCTTTAGCAGAAATGTTGGAAGCTATGCTGACCACTACTCCATGCCCACCCCTTGCTCAGTAAAGCAATTTCTGTAATTCCATAATTCTAAGGGGCTGTTCCTCCAGGCACAAGACATGATTATTGAGATATCAAAAGGCTTACCTGATTCCCCACCTTCAGTTTTTTCCAGTTCCTTTATAAAACTTCGATTCCAAGTGAATAAAAACCAGAGATTGGGGTAGAATGAATACATGTGTGGTTAAGTCCCTTCGCTGTTCACCTGAAACTGGCACAGCATTGTTCATTGGCTATACCCCAATACAAAATAAAGATTTACAGTTAAAAAAAAAAAAAGAATCAGAATTTAGCTGGCCACGGGACTTCTAAAAACAATTCATGTCAGCAGTTCCCAGGTAGACCAGGGATGAGGAGAAGGGTGGTACATGGAACCTGAAAAAGTAGCAAGGCTGGCCTGGGGGAGTCCTAATCCTAGGATGGAGATAAAAAACAAGAGTACTTGGTTTTTCCAGCTGATGGAAACAGTAGGAGCCTTTGATAACTGAGGGACTTGGCTTTCTCTGGAGCCTCTGGTCACAATAGAACTTTTAACAGTTAAAGTCTAGATTGATTTTTTTAGTCTGGATGCACTGCTGAGTACAAAATTATCAGAGAGAAACACCAAGGTAACAGCTGCTGTCAGGAAGAATTCTAAGACATGCTTAGAAAATTAAACTTTACAGTTTGAGGTCCCATTCTGATGTCAAGGTACTGAAAGTTATCAGAATTGAAGATCAGTGCTATTCCCACTGAAATCAGGAATCAGTTATTGCTAATAATAACTCACTGTGACCAAGAAATAGAAAAAAAAATTCTCGTGTTAAAAGTTTATTTTAGGAGCTAATGATAAAGATCATTCTAAATGGCAAACACTAGGCTCTTGATAATTAAAGACAGAAATAGGAGATGCTCACTGTCATTGCTATTTTTGGAAATTTTGGCTAGTGCGAAAAGACTAGATTAAGAAACAAGATGTATACACATATTGCAAAGGAAAGGAATAGGAAAGAGAAAACTGTCCTTGTTTGAAGACAACAGGATGAACACAAGGAATCTTTACAAATCAATAGAAAGACTATTGAAACTATTAAGAGATTTCAGTAAATTAATGTATTTAACAAAATAAGATTGTATTTATTTATAAGCCTTAATATACAAAAATCATTTATAAATAAATAAGAAAGTATGTTAATATCATGGGCAAAGTAAATAATCATAAACACACACAATAGAGTACATAAGAATCACCTACATAAAAACTGAACTGTAAATTTTAAAATATGAGATATCAATACCAATTTCATAAAAAATTTTTAAAGATGTTTTTAATAAATATAAAAAACATAAGATAACATTTTAAAAGATAATCTGTCCAAATTCATACAATGTACAGCACCAACAGTGAGCCCTAGGAGAAACCATGGACTTTGAGTAAAAATGATGTATTAATATATTGTCATATATTTTAGCATATGTACCACTGTGGTGCAAGATGTTTATAGGAGAAGATGTGTGGGGACAAGTGGTACATGGGAAAACTCTGCTTTTGGTCACTTTTTAGAATTGAAATATAGTAGATGGGGTCGCTAAGAGTCGGACACGACTGAGCGACTTCACTTTCACGCATTGGAGAAGAAAATGGCAACCCACTCCAGTGTTCTTGCCTGGAGAATCCCAGGGATGGGGCAGCCTGGTGGGCTGCCGTCTATGGGGTCACACAGAGTCGGACACGACTGAAGTGACTTAGCAGCAGCAGATGTTCAATATTATGTTATTTATTACAGTATTATTGAACATACTTTTATACTGTAATTATATCCTTATAGTTTATTGATTTTGTAATTGGAGTTTTGCACCTCTTGTTCCCTTTCCTTATTTATCCCCTGGCCTCTCCTGGCATCCATTTATTTGTTCTGTATATCTAGGAGTTTGTTTTCATTTTGTTTTATTTATTTATTGTTTATATCAATTCATGCCTAAAAAAGTATTTGACAAAATTCAACATCTCTTCACGATAAAAACTCTCAGGAAACTACGAGCAGAAAAGAACTTCCTTAACTTGGAAAAGACATTTACAGAAACCTGTAGCCAACGTGGTACTTCACGGTGAAAGACAGAATGAATACTTTCCCCTAAATTCAAGAAGAACACAACTTAAGCCTTCTGCCTATTTGTCAACAATGGGAATGTAATCCCTTACTACTCAAAGTGTGATCCAGGGACCAGGAGCAAGTGCAAAACCTGGGAGCATGTTGCTGCTGCTGCTGCTAAGTCACTTCAGTCGTGTCCGACTCTGTATGACCCCATAGACGGAAGCCCACCAGGCTCCCCCGTTCCTGGGATTCCCCGGGCAAGAACACTGGAGTGGGTTGCCATTTCCTTCTCCAATGTGTGAAAGTGAAAAGTGAAAGTGAAGTCGCTCAGTCGTGTCCGACCCTTAGCGACCCCACGGACTGCAGCCTACCAGGCTGCTCCATCCATAGGATTTTCTAGGCAAGAGTACTGGAGTGGCTTGCCATTGCCTGCTCTGGGGAGCATGTTAGAAGAGTAGAATTTCAGTCCAGGTCTAGGCCTACTGAACCAGAATCTGCAGTTTAACAAGGTCTCCAGGTAGCCCATATACACATTACAGTTGGAGTAGCCCTTGTGTAGGGTACAAGGCCTTGGTTTTCAGTTTCAACTCCACTACGGTATGGCTTTGGGTAAGTCAGCTAAGCTTTCTTGGTCTATGATTCCTCATTTATGAAATATATAAAATGATGTCTCCCTTGCCAGGTTGTCATAAAGATAGTGACTTCATAAAATCATGCTTCAAATTGTGCAAGAAGCCTGAGACATATCTGCCATTTCTTTTCTTATAACTATAGCTTGCTAGGATAACCAGATAAGTGCAAAGGTGTAAACAGAGAGAAAACTAACATTCCCAAAGCTGATTGGAGAAAAGCAAAAATAAGAACTGAAATCTCCTGAGTGCCAGACTATCTTTCACATACTGTGTTTGATTTTGATGGACCCTTATCACAAAGCTCATCCTCCCCCTCCCCCACAAGTTGCGCCCTGAATCACTGAGTTATAAACTCTTGGGCACAGTCATAGGTAGCACCAGTCTGTGTATACAAAAACATAGTATTGCTGTCATTTCTAAAGGCCAAAGACCTAAGTAGGACATCTCCCAATTCGATCTACCTTGTTTTTCCCAGCTTTAAAAAAGAAAGTCCCTTATTTTAATCTGGAGAGCTGTTGGTTTGCAAATTGGCCCCTGTACATAGAAGGCAAAGAGAGATTGGAGAAAGAGGGAAACCACTCCAGATGGGTGGGTGGCCATTAAAATAGGCAAGGAAACTTACTTATAAGGCTCATCTTGGGGGCTACAAGATAACTAGCTCACCACACCCAACTGCCAGCATCTTAAAAGTTCATAGAGAGGCCTTAACAGTGTTCAGTCATGGGCACAGCCCAGATGATCTCAACAACACCTTACTCTCTCAAGGTTGTGTCTCCACTATGGGAATGGCAGGCAGCATGTATATTCCAAGGACACAGGAGGAGTGAGGATTGTCTGACTGCCTGGGTTCAGCTCAAGGGTCAACTAGCAACTGTGCTGTCTTAGTAGCCTTCTCCAACAATAGCTCTGAAAGAGAAATGCAAAAATAATTAGAGTGAAAAAAGCACAATGGCAAATGGAAAAGACCCATCTTAGAACTCACTTCAGCTCTAAATAGAAATGAAAGGAACGGAAAAAGGAATCCCATCGTTCATATTGGTCAACAGAAAGAATTAATGTGGCTAAGGGTTGGAACCAAGTTTCGCACACATAATTCCAGTATTTTAGGAAACTTACAGTCATCATGTGCTTTTTCCATCTGATTTATTACCTTCCTGCTGCTGCTATTTTAACCAATGTCCCCTTTTTGTCCTTAATTAGGATGTAGGACATTTGGTCCCCTGGCATCTTTGCAAAAAGTTTCCGTGTTCTCAGTTCTTAGTCAATCATCCACACCTTTGGCCCCATCAGCCTTGCTAACTTTTGTCTTGAACACAATTTTTCCTATTGTTTTTCACGTAAACAAGATACCAGATCCATCCATTTCTCTTTGTAATTGCCTTAAATCTCCTGCATGCCTTGTCTGAGCTTCTGAAGGTGGTGTTTCTAGAAAGAGTTGTATGCTCTCATCTACCTCTCCAGCCTCATGCCCCCTTCACTACACTGGGGGATGCCCTCCTGCAGGGCTTGACAGCAAATCCTGAGCAGTTCCAGGGGCTACCACAGCTTCTGTACAGCTGGGTTGCCCTACACCAATCCCAGACCTGACCCATCAGATGCCATCCTTGGTAACAAGAGAACAATGAAGAAACTACAGTGTTTTCACAAAATTACACTTATTTCCATGGGAACATGTTCCTTGTATTCTGAGATTACATGTCTCTTCTGTTTTTTTTCTTTTGTTGGAATAGTCTAATAACAATGCCTCATTTTTTATGTGTATATATCTATTTATTTATTTCTGCTGTTTTAAATTCATTTATTTTGTTTTTTTTTTTACATTAAAGTTAGTTTAATGCTGTTGGCTTAATTAAAACAGGCATTTTTTTTAAGTTATCAACATTGAATATAAGGCAAATATACAACTTAGATTTACTAATACTACTTGTATTTACTAATCAAATAAAATACAAAATCTGTCAACAAGAAAAGTACCTTGGTATGAAAAAATTTTTGTTTTTTGTTTTTTTGTTTTAACTGAGGAGAATGGAATTGTAGCATGTATATTATCATAAGTAACCAGTCCAGGTTCGACGCATAAATTTTCCTCTGTTCATTTCTTTGCATTTGTGCTTTTTCAATAAAAATACTTTTAACTGAAAAAAAAAATAAATAAAAAGGATGAACCAGTAAATTCATTTATTTTGAGTTGGAGTATAATTGCTTTACAATACTGTGTTGGTTTCTGCCATACATCAGTATGGGCTTCCCTGTGGCTCAGATGGTAAAGAATCTGCTAGCAATGCAGGAGACCTGGATTCGATCCCTGGGTCAGGAAGATCCCCTAGAGAAAGGAATAGCAACCCACTCCAGTATTCTTGCCTGGAGAGTCCTATGGACACAGGAGCATGGCAGGCTACAGTCCATGGGATGGCAACAAGTCGGACATGACTGAACGACTAACACTTTCTTTTATTTCATACAACAACATGAATCAGCCATAGGTGTACATATGTCCCCTCCCTCTTGAACAGAGCCCTGGATTTGAGCTCCCTGAAGCATACAGCAAATTCCCACTGGCCATTGCCCCCATTTTTAAATGGTCTTGTTTTGCAAAGCTAAAATGCTGCCATACCTGTCAGGCTCTTCATCTCTGTTGCCATTTCTTGTTTACTGTCCTGTGAAATCTCAGAGTCTGGGTGTACAAACCTTAACCTCTGGGGTCTGAGTTGGATAAGAAGCCCTGTTCTGCTTTCTATTGATGAAGTAACTGTAGACAAGTTGCTAAGCCTCTCCAAACTTTTGGTTTATTCATATTACAATGGAGGAAATAGTACCTACATTGTCAGAAATAAATAATATATGCCAAGTGCATAACATAGTACCTGGCACAGAGTAACAGATCAATAGGTAGTAATTATGATTATTATTGATCAATGCAAAGAAATAGAGGAAAAAAACAGAATAGGAAAGACAAGAGATCTCTTCAACAAAATTAGAGATACTAAGGGAATATTTCATGCGAAGATGGGCTCAATAAAGGACAGAAATGGTATGGACCTAACAGAAACAGAAGATATTAAGAAGAGGTGGCAAGAATACACAGAAGAACTGCACAAAAAAGATCTTCACAACCCAGATAATCATGATAGTATGATCACTCACCTAGAGCCAGACACCCTGGAATGTGAAGTCAAGTGGGCCTTAGAAAACATCACGATGAACAAAGCTAGTGGAGGTGATGGAATTCCAGTTGAGCTATTTCAAATCCTGAAAGATGATGCTGTGAAAGTGCTGTACTCAGTATGCCAGCAAATTTGGAAAACTCAGCAGTGGCCACAGGACTGGAAAATGTCAGTTTTCATTACAATCCCAAAGAAAGGCAATGCCAAAGAATGCTCAAACTACTGTACAATTGCACTCATCTCACATGCTAGTAAAGTCATGCTCAAAATTCTCCAAGCCAGGCTTCAGCAATACGTGAACCGTGAACTTCCAGATGTTCAAGCAAGTTTTAGAAAAGGCAGAGGCACCAGAGATCAAATTGCCAACATCTGCTGGATCATGGAGAAAGCAAGAGAGTTCCAGAAAAACATCTATTTCTGCTTCATTGACTATGCCAAAGCCTTTGACTGTGTGGATCACAATAAACTGTGGGAAATTCTGAAAGAGATGGGAATATCAGACCACCTGACCTGCCTCTTGAGAAACCTGTATGCAGGTCAGGAAGCAACTGTTAGAACTGGACATGGAACAACAGACTGGTTCCAAATAGGAAAAGGAGTATATCAGGGTTGTATATTGTCACCCTGCTTATTTAACTTATATGCAGAATACATCATGAGGAACGCTGGGCTGGAAGAAGCACAAGCTGGAATCAAGATTGCCAGGAGAAATATCAATAACCTCAGATATGCAGATGACACCACCCTTATGGCAGAAAGTGAAGAGGAACTAAAAAGCCTCTTGATGAAAGTGAAAAAAGAGAGTGAAAAAGTTGGCTTGAAGCTCAACATTGAGAAAACAAAGATCATGGCATCTGGTCCCATCACTTCATGGGAAATAGATGGGGAAACAGTGGAAACAGTGTCAGATTTTATTTTGTTGGGCTCCAAAATCACTGCACATGCTGATTGCAGCCATGAAATTAAAAGACACTTACTCCTTGGAAGGAAAGTTATGACCAACCTAGATAGTATATTAAAAAGCAGAGATATTACTACTTTGCCAACAAAGGTACGTCTAGTCAAGGCTATGGTTTTTCCAGTGGTCAGGTATGGATGTGAGAGTTGTACTGTAAAGAAAGCTGATCGCCGAAGAATTGATGCTTTTGAACTGTGGTGCTGGAGAAGACGCTTGAGAGTCCCTTGGACTGCAAGGAGATCCAACCAGTCCATTCTAAAGGAGATCGGTCCTGGGTGTTCATTGGAAGGACTGATGCTAAAGCTGAAACTACAATACTTTGGCCACCTCATGCGACGAGTTGACTCACTGGAAAAGACTCTGATGCTGGGAGGGATTGGGGGCAGGAAGAAAAGGGGACGACAGAGAATGAGATGGCTGGATGGCATCACCGACTCGATAGACATGAGTTTGAGTGAACTCCAGGAGTTGGTGTTGGACAGGGAGGTCTGGCATGCTGTGATTCATGGGGTCGCGTAGAGTTGGACATGACTGAGCAACTGAACAGAACAGAACTGAATGCTTCCTTGAGGGTTATTTGGCCAAACATTTAAAATAAGTTCCCATCTGTTGTCATGGCTCCACTTTCCCTTTGGAGAGGAAGACCAATATCCCGTCAACCTCAAGATCTTGCCTTTGATTGCAGGTTAGTCCTACAGGACGGGGCTTTAGGACTGAAGTAGAGTCAATGAAGTAGAGTTAATAAAGTATGATTTTTTGTACGGTTTATGATGTTTTGGCATCTTGGGGACCATGTGGACCAGAAGAGGGCCTGCTCCTCTCAAGTTTAGCTAATTCCTAGAGATAGCAAGCAATTTGCCTGGGAGTGAGCCTCTGATATGCAAACCGACAGATCCAAAACCCATAACCTCAAACACTTCTTTTAACTAACTTTCAAACACCAAGTCAGTATTTCCTGTGTTCCAAATAAATCATGCCAGACAACTAGGGATCATCCCTATAGCCTAGGGATAGCCCACTGAAATTATTCAAACTAGCCAATCCTAAGGCGTTTACGCTGCCCTGCCTCGCCTTTCCCACAGTAACCAAAATACAGGCTTGTGGTCATGCTTTCCCTTCCCCTCTCTGCCTCCTGACTGACCCAGATGCTTCCCCATGTGGCCCTGTGTGCCGTGCCTCCTGTTTCTAGGGAACCGGAAGTATCCTTCATGGCAGGTGTCTCCTGATCTGTTGGCCTCATCACATCTGATTAAATCAAATCCAAGGGACATTTCACTGTAGTCAGCAAATCTGACCTGCCACAGATGAATTTTTTTGCCTGAATACCCCCTTAAACTTAAATATGCCAAAATGTCACCATAATGTCACCATAAGTGTAAATATATTCCTTAATGATAAACACCTCCCCCGCCCCCATTCCAAATCCACGTGATACTAGATGTGAATATCCTTGGTTTCCTGCTGGAAGGGATTGGGGGCAGGAGGGGAAGGGGATGACAGAGAATGAGATGGCTGGATGGCGTCACAGACTCGATGGAGGTGAGTTTGAGTGAACTCCGGGAGTTGGTGATGGACAGGGAGGTCTGGCGTGCTGTGATTCATGGGGTCGCAGAGAGTCGGACACGACTGAGCGACTGAACTGAACTGAAAGGTAACTTCCAAGATGTAGTATCATCCAAGTGGAAAGCTGGGGCAGGTGCAGACCCACCTCTGAATTGCAATGACAATTGCAATGACAGGGTAGCTATCCACTTCAGAGAATCTTTTGTTTGTTTTTGGCTTCACCATGTGGCTGGTGGAATCTTAGTTCCCTGACCAGGGATCAAACCCATGTCCCCTACAATGGAAGCACAGAGTCCTAACCACCAGACCACCAGGGAATTCCCCGCTTCAGAGAATTTTTGAAGGCAGGGTTTCAATTATCTAACAACTGTTCTTCCTTTTCCTGGCGTCAATAGCAATGCAGAACAAACCTACAAAGAATTAAGCAGCGTAGACACTATTTTAAATAGAAGCTAAAATGGGGCAAAAAGTGTATTTTGCTTGTTTCCTGGGAAGAAACTCATTTCTAATTAATTGCTTTTTGTACTTTGATGATGTTAAAGGTCCCTTTCAGTTCTTCAGTTATATGATTTTATGACTGTCACCATCATTTTATTTTCTCACCCTTTTGGATCCAGTTCACTGAGAGATCACCAAGGGGTATCAACTGTTTTGTTAACAGATAAAACTGAATACAATATGTATATTTGTCCCATACTAGATGCTGATTGCAGCCATGAAATTAAAAGACGCTTACTCCTTGGAAGGAAAGTTATGACCAGCCTAGATAGCATATTAAAAAGCAGAGACATTACTTTGCCAACCAAGGTCCATCTAGTCAAGGCTATGGTTTTTCCAGTGGTCATGTATGGATGTGAGAGTTGGACTGTGAAGAAAGCTGATCGCTGAAGAATTGATGCTTTTGAACTGTGGTGCTGGAGAAGACTCTTGAGAGTCCCTTGGACTGCAAGGAAATCCAACCAGTCTATTCTAAAGGAGATCAATCCTGGGTGTTCATTGGAAGGACTGATGCTAAAGCTGAAACTGCAATACTTTGGCCACCTCATGCGACGAGTTGACTCACTGGAAAAGAGTCTGATGCTGGGAGGGATTGGGGTTAGGAGGAGACGGGGACAGCAGAGAATGAGATGGCTGGATGGCATCACCGACTTGATGGACACGAGTTTGAGTGAACTCCGGGATTTGGTGATGGACAGGGAGGCCTGGCGTGCTTTGGTTCATGGGGTCGCAAATAGTCGGACACGACTAAGCGACTGAACTGAACTGAAGTAACAACTTAGTGAAAAGTTCAAAAACTTAGGGCTTCGTTTCTTCCTGTACCATAGACTCTCCTAGAAAAAGTCTTGGCCAAAATAAACGTTCTTCCTGATCACCCAATAAATTGTTCACTTCCTGAGTTTCTAATCCCCCATCCTCCACAGTCATTGAGGGTGGTAAAGGGAGCTCAGAATTTTAGTGACTCTGAATACCTGCATTCTTGATCCATTCTGGACAGTGACCAGAATCACCTGCTGGGAGACCCCACTAAAAAACTGCCTTGACAAACACTTTGCCTTTCCCTTCATTTATAACTGAGGTTGAACATGTCAATAAAGCGTTTCCAAAACCCTACACCACAACATTCTCAGAAAAGGATTTACATTCTTTTCTCCTCCCCTATCGAAAGCAAGATCATTTTTGTTACCTGAAAGAAATGAATAGGAGTAGAAAGCCATTGAAAGCAGACCTTAGCTTTTCTCTCCTGGTATGAGTTTGAAAGATGCCCGCTCTCATAGAAATACATCGTGGACAATGCAGACATGCCCTACTTTTTCCTCCTGCTGTAGCTCTTGTGATGTGGGTTAAAGGAATTTCTAAAATGGGTCCTGAAATCTTTTTGCTCCTTGCTTCTCCTGCTGTGGCTATCCTGCTGGGCTTTCCATACCTATCTTTCTTTCTTTCATTTTGTTGGTAACGAAATGAGAAACTATTGTACTTGGGCCCAATATTTTTCCCCAAACATCCATTGTTCTTGTTGGGTTCCTATGCTTATGTTGACATTTATGAAGATGAGCCTTTGTAGACTCCATTTTAAAAACTTAAGTAAAATAACTACACTAAGCAGTGCTTCTCTTGTCTCTATCTCATCAATGGCACTCACCGTTTCCCTCTGCACACACAATCACCAAATACTCTAGTAGCTCTCTTTTTCTCCTTGTAATATTTACTTTATTTTACCTCAAAACATATGCAAATAAAGATTAATTGTACCCAGACTACGTAGATCATTTTTTAATTAGCAGAGTTCACTGTACTTAGAGAATATGATGATTAAATAGGACAGCTAAATGACTAATCCATCATAAAATTTATGATTTCCTCACCCCCCCCAAAAAAATTTCAACTTAAGATGCTTTCACTCATCTGAACAATTCAGCCTGGCAGTAAGAGACAAGAAGGCAAGTAATGTGAGCTAAAGCCCCATATTTGCATTAGCATCCATCAACAGAAGAAAACATAACCTATTTTTAATTACATTCAAGGTGTTCATCCTATTAATCTGAAAATTAAATATGCAACAATGAATTCCACTGGTGAAATACTACTTTCTGGGACATTAGAAGAAGAAATAAAATCACCATGGATATAAAGCAATGTGTGGTGAACCCTTACAAAGTCTTGCATGCTGGTTTCCTGGGAAACCAAAACTCTATAGATGTACAAACTAAAATGCAGATGTGTGCCTTTCAAAGAACTAATTCCAGTTTGTATTCCTAAAGAAGCCAATTCGTTTTCTGAGTTTTCCACAAAATAACATGTCCCTCGAAATTGGAATAAAAATCTGATCTCCTACGCATGCACAATAATGTTGGAAAATTAACATGTATTCAATCAAATTTGATTTTTAAACCCATATAATATATGATCTCCATAGACTGGCAGCTAGTAAACCACTAGGTAACCTTGTTCTTTGGTATCTCACCAGGGGCTCTGCTGAATCATCGCCTTCCAGGTTGTGTGCCAACTCTGGAACAAACACAAATGTATATTTCCTTTCCAAATGCCCCACTTCTGCCAGGAACCTAGCAGATGCACCAACAAATGGTGCAAGTCTGCCTATTAAACGGGGAGCTCATTGAATTTCTATTGCATTTCTCCAGCACAAGTGCATTTGGGGCAAAGAAAGAAATTAAAATGAAGTCAGGTGTCATTCAAGAAAATTACAGTCCCACGGAGGATAGTTCTGAGTTGCAGCTTTGAGTTGCCATGCTGTGCCTTTCACAGCTGCCTACGGTTCTTGTCATTAATAATCAGTAAATAAGGTCTGCAGGTGGGCCTGGAAGGCACCCTGAGCCAAGAAGATGGTAGTTAGGGCTTCTGTCTCGAAGATGGGTGGCCAGGCTCATTTGCACAACCCAGCTTATGTTTCTACACAAAAGTGCAACCCTACTTAGCATAGCTTCAGGGAAGCTGCCACAATATAGGGAATGCTAATTACTGTAACCAACTGGCAACGATGCATCCAAAATTAAATGGCCTGTGACTGAGCAGATGAACAATTTTTATGGCCCAAAGATCAGGGAACAGGGATAGTTTGTTAAATTAACTGACAGCCTCTTTGGTCTAAGTAGGTGAGTGGAAGTCATTTGAAAGCTGTGTGTGCATGCAGCTACATACTACAATCTCTCCTGCGTAAGTACAGTTCCCCCTGCAGTTTTATGTGGGAGTATGGCTACAGTTAGTACATAAAATTCAAAAAGTTCCCCAGTTCAGTTCATAAATGACCAGCAGAAGCTATTCTGAATCCCTATGGGATTGATTTTTCACACACGAAGCTTTGATCATCTTTAAATTCACCTGAAACTAACTCAAATAATTGCATAGAGAGGTTTTTTAGGAAACCTCTAGAACCCTGCATGAAGAAAAGCTTTTAACTTCTAATTTCCAGCATGGATCATACTTAGAAACCAAGCCATTCCACTCTCATATCACAAGTTGCTGTGATTATAAGTTCATTCCCAACTGTTCATGAAAATCTAAAAGTCTCCCAGAAAAAAGAAATAATACAAAGATGACGGCATATCATCTAGAATTTCCAAAGCATTGATTTTAGCAAATACTTTTCACATCACAATTTAAGCCATTATTTCTGCCTCATCTGCTACAGGATTTCTCAGCTTCATCACCACTAACATTTTGAACTAGGTAATCATTTGGACAAACTTTGAGAGATAGTGAGGTACGAAGAGGCCTCGCATGCTGCAGTCCATGGGGTTGCAAAGAGCTGGACACAACTTAGCGACTGAACGCAATAATTGGGAAGGTAGAGGGTGGCTTTAGAAGGACTGGCCCATGCATTGTAAGATGTTTATCAGCATCCCCAACCTCTGCCACTAGATACCAGTTAGCAACACCTCCCCCAAAGATGTGACGATCAAAAATACCTCCAGGCACTGCTGTTAAATTCTGGAGAATAAAATCCTTCCCCCAGTTGAGCATCACTGGTCATCAGTCCAATAAATTGAATTATTATACCAGCCTCTGTGCGAGGTGAAGGATGGGGTTCCGGTTAGGCTGAGAAATAACCTGTGTCAAATCATTACACAGTGGTGACCTGGAGGAGGGTGTAGTTCAACAAAGAGATGGGCATGTGAACAGACCATTTCAACAATATATGATGAGGCTTGACAGAGTGTGTGGATAGGGTGTTCCGAAAATAGAGAAGTGAAGCCCTTCTGCAGGTTCCAGTGAGATTTCCTCAAGAAGAGTCTGACCTGGAGCTTGAAGAATGCATTAAGGTTGACCAAGTGAAGAAAGATGGAAGGAGTGTTCCAGAGGGCACAGCACAGGCAAAGACACAGAGGTGTGAACCAGCAGGGTATGTGTGAGGACTTCATCCATTTCTAAGCAATTCTATCCATGGATACTGCAGTTTTTAAAAGCACATTTTTAAAAAACGAAAGAACAGTGGGACGTAGGAGTGGTGTATGGTCTGTTTTTTGATGCCACAAGGAAGTTCTTTCTAATTATTAATTCAATAAATATTCATTTACTATCAACTGGGAATTCAAAAATACACATGAGACTCTTCGCCATTTAGATAACCACCATTTGGAGAGTTAGGAGAAGTACAGGTACAATTCATATATGCTTTAAATTGCAGATTAAATGACAATTCTGTGTTACTCCAGCCTCTAGAATCTCCTCTTTGTAAATTGAATTTCTCCAGGAAGTACCAAAATTGCCAGATTTCTGAGAATGGGAGAATGTGAAGAAGGTGAGGACAGACATACAGCCTAGAGGAAACTTACAATTTGCTTAAGAAGATAAAACTCATGAAAATGCAGTTTTATGTGGTTCATAGTGGTTCCCATAAATTGTGGAAAATGCCAAAGAGGTACAGACTCTTAGAGTAGCAGAAGAGACAGAAATAATGGTAGATTTCCACGGGCAGGTGAGAACTTGAGAAAGACATGGAATTTATTCTGATCTTAAATTTTCAGTGGTATTAAAATTGTAGAAAGGGAAAAACATTTTAGGCAAAGGGAAAAAATTGCAAGTACAATGAAACAGATGTTGATACATGTCTGGCACTGTGATGATAGTGAGGAAACATACCTAGATGAGCAAAGCAATGAGTTCCTGCAGAAAGGAAGAACTGAAAGGAGACAGTAGCAAGAAGTGGAGAACCTTCAAGCTAAAGAACAGGGGTGAAGGATAGGCATGAGTTTAGACGGTGCTTGGTTTTTATGCCTATCATTAAAAGATGGATCAGTTCAGTTCAGTTCAGTTCAGTCGCTCAGTCGTGTCCGACTCTCCGCGACCCCATGAATCTAGAATGATGATAATACTTGGGGGAGATACATACACAGGAGCAGGAGGAGGTGCGGGGGGAACAGTGTATATCCAATATGGGCAAAGTTCCATTGGCTTTAGATGGTCTCACGTAGTGAATGAAGGGATGTCTTATTTGCCCACAGTTTTTTTTTATTTCACGAATACCATTTCTGTTTCAGCATTGTATTAACACACCGATCACCATAAACAACTACAAGAAAGTTTGAGTTTTGTTGGAAGAAAAATTTTAAAATCATGCTTTTTAATATGTATCATACCTCTGCAAACAAATGCCAAACCTCTAGGAAATGACTTCTGCCATTCTTCTCCACTCGTGACTTCAATAAAATGACATCCACTTTTCTCAGCCCCACAGAACAGGCAGCAAATAATGCCTCCCAACCACAGAAGCCTCTGCCCCACACCCCTTAGGGACTTTGTTGCCTGCAGCCAATAGACTTAGGTACATTCCTGCCTAGAGCAGGTAATAATCAGTTAGCATCCTGCAAGTTAACTCCTTTTCTCCCAGAGGCAGGTATGGGAATCTCTTCCTATTTTCCTTACACTTTCTTTGGAAGCACATAATTTTGATTGTAAAAGACATGGATGGGATAAAAATTCTGCCTTCCTAGGATCATTTTGCTCCAACACAAAGCCTGGTATTCATGTAACATGACTGATCAAATATAAAAGAAAAGACATTTCTGCCCATGCTCTCAATGCCCTCAAATTGGGGTGTAAATGAAAATCACATGGAGACAAGCAGCCTAGAAACTCTGATTTAGTAGGCATAGGGATGGAAACAAATATCTGCTATGACTTAGCTGGTTCTGATATTTAGAAAGTTTTTAGAAGAACACGAAATACGCTTTTTACAGAATATTCCAGATGTCTTTCTGGAAATAAGGCCATTATTCTTAGTCTTGACTTGCTATCATCTCCAAAAAAACAAATATATTAGACAAAAAAAGCAATCTTGTCACCTCTGAAGTGTCTGGGTGATGATGAAAGTGTATCAGGAATAGTCAATACTGTAGTCACTCAAGGTGTCCTTCAAGGAAATCTACCAGCACAAGTCACAGGCTCAGAATCAAACCTTTCCTTCTCACAGAAATCATATTTATCAAGGGATGCAAGGAGCCCTGAGAAGCAACATGCCAAGGAATCTGCTTTCACTGAATAGAAGAGAAATTCCTTTGAAATCCTTAAGTATATTGAATGCCGGTCTTGGATGGATTTAAGATCTGTTGATAGTTCCCAGAAAACTTCCATCTCACCTGATCCTTTACTATTTGCCACAAAAACCATGGGATCACAATCAAATAGAAACAGGAATTTTTGGACTAAAGTTGGGACTGGAGTGGGCTGCCATTTCCTTCTCCAGGGGATTTTCCCAACCCAGGGATCGAACCCAGGTCTCCTGCATTGCAGACAGACGCTTTACTGTCTGAGCCACTAGGGAAGCCCACTATTTGCTACAGCCTGGCTCAAACAGCAGCCAAGGTCTGCCTCTTGCTTAGACTTGAAAGAATCAAAGAAATGGGGGGAAAGAAAGCAAGCCTTTATCAATATTAACAACTTTTGCTATTAAAAGATTAAGGAAATAAAAAGAGAAGCCACCAACTGGGAAAAAAATTATTTGCAAAGCATATATCTGACCACAGACTTGTATCCAGAATATGTAAGGGACTCTTTCAATCAGAAAAGAAAAAAAGCATCCAGATTTAAGCAGACATTTTTACCAAAGAAGACACGGGATGGCAAAGAAGTACATGAAAAGATCGTTTAGGGAAACACAAATTAATACCATAACAGACAACACTGCACACCTATTAGAGTGGCTAAACTTATAAAACCTAACTGTTGGAGAGGTTGTGGAGCAACTGGACTTCCCATGCACTGCTGGGAGGAGTGAATGATGAATGACCTTGGACAAAACTTTGCCAATATCTGAAACACACAGTCTGAAGTCTGACGATTGCAGGAAGGTTGCAATGTAGATAGTAATAGAGCATAAGACCTAAGACACTCAAAATGGAGCCTCCTGTCTCCATTTGAAACAAGGATAATTGGCTGGCATTTTTCCTGGGCAGGAGAAATAGGGTAAGTCAACCAGCAGAAAGAGGCCTGCCTTCCAATATATGTTTCAGGCCTGGCTTACGAGTCCTCTTGCCCCAGTGCTTAGCCTTGCAGATTTCATGTCACTTCTCCTGGCGCTGAGCATGCCTGTCGCTAGCAGCAGCTTGTCAGCGGGGGCTGTCAGTGGCAGCTGTTTCCCAGCTGTTTATAGCAGAGCTACATCGCTTCAGGCTGAGCTTCTGTGCTTTGTCCAGCCACCTGGTCTGATTTCTTCCATCTCACCTCTATAAATCTAATGATGATTGCTTAAGTTTTGATGCTATTGGGAATATCATAAAGGTTGATATTATCTCTAAGAGTCAAACTTACAGTTTTGTGACCCCAGAGAGGTGCTAGGGATTCCTCTTGGCCTAAGCTTGGTCATGCAGCCCAGAAGGCATTTCTGGCCCCTAACTCTGCATTTCTGAATCGATTTCAGAGCTTCCTGAACCCTTGGATTCACTCTGAAGGGCACTCTCCTGTTAAGTATTCACTTTGTTTCTCAAAGAGCATATGTCTTTTTATTCCCCAAAGGACCAGCAAGTGCCCTGATGAGAGTGAATGCTATAATCCTACAGCAAGTCATCTACTAAGACTTCCCTTAGCAAATCCGGCCATTCCTCTTAAGTCCAGACCAAGTCGTTCCTGCTCCAGAAATTCTTTCAATATTCTAGCCTGTGGAGCGTCATCTCTCTCACTCCAGGCTGCATTCAGCACATATAATATTCTGCTTTTTTATTCCACAATCCAATCCATTTTATACATTGGTTGATAGGTTGGATTCTCTGAAGAATAACTCTGATCACATACTTCCTTGCTCAGAAATTTCCATTGGCTCCCAAGAGCTTACAAAGCTAAGTCCTAAGTCCTGGGACCTTCTACCACTGGTCTCAGCCCATCCAACCAGTCTCTCTATAGCTGCCCTTCACGACTTACTTATGCGTCAGCTAAATTGAACTGTGGGTTTCTCCTCAGTGCTTTTCTATGGGGCTTCCCTGGTGGCTCAGCGGTAAAGAATCCGTCTGCAATGCAGGAGACACAGACTTGATCCCTGGGTCAGGAAGATCCCCTGGAGGAAGAAATGACAATCCACTCCAGTATTGTTGCCTGGAAAATTCCATGGACAGAGGAGCCTGGCAGGAGCCCATAGTCTATGGGGTAGCAAAAGAATTGAACACAACTTCATGACTAAACAACAACAATAGCAACATTCCCATAATTTAGTTTATGCTGTCACTCCCATCTTTCCCCTACTCCATATATCTGTATACAACAAACTCAAACGGCATCTTTCTAGGAAGTCTTCTCTTTCGTCAACTTAAATTAATCTTTCCCACCAATCAATTCCTATTGCTGCATATTTGTATCTCTCTTAAGACTCTTGCCATTTTATTCCTTTTTAGCAGTTATTTGTGTACAAGCATTCTTCCCAACTGCTGAACTACAGGTGCTTTAAGAATATGTAGGGACCGTATTCCATTTACCATTGTTTGTAGTGTCTTCAGTATAGTAAGAGGTTAAAGAACAATTCTTTCTTAGACAAGCTCAGTCTTGTCCTCCAAATGAAGATAGCTGGGCCAGAGTCTGTGCAAAGACAGGAATTTGACTGTTTGTCCCCATATTTTCTAGTTTTGTGCCCAAGGGAAAGCCACTTAGCCTCAGTTTCCACAAACGTAAAACTGAAGTGATAGCATCTTTCCAACCTGTTTGCTGGGCCATTATGCTGAGCTAATCAGATGAAGTATTTGAAAACTGCAAAACCCTCTGAGAGGCTTACAGGCTCCAAAGTCAGTATGGGGCATATGCTTTCAGAAAGTGTACATTTTTAAACATTGTATTTAACGTTTTAGATATATAGAACCATTAAAAATCAAGTTAATTTGGTGGCATCTCATCTACTACCATTAGAATGGACTGGTTGGATCTCCTTGCAGTATAAGGGACTCTCAAGAGTCTTTTCCAACACCACAGTTCAAAAGCATCGATGCTAAAGCTGAAACTGCAATACTTTGGCCACCTCATGCGACGAGTTGACTCACTGGAAAAGACTCTGATGCTGGGAAAGGTTGGGGGCGGGAGGAGAAGGGAACGACCGAGAATTAGATGGCTGGATGGCATCACCGACTCTGTGGACATGAGTTTGAGTGTACTCCGGGAGTTGGTGATGGACAGGGAGGCCTGGCGTGCTGTGATTCATGGGGTCGCGGAGAGTCGGACACGACTGAGCGACTGAACTGAACTGAACATCTACTACCTATAAGGCAAGAGAAGTTTGGAACTTTGTCCCTAAATAGTGTCAGAGACACAACTCTTAGTCTTATGTTATTTCCATTAAGGGGTTCCCTGGTGGCTCAGCTGATAAAGAATCTGCCTGCAATGTGGGAGACCTGGGTTCAGTCCCTGGGTTGGGAAGATCCCCTGGAGAAAGGAACAGCTATCCACTCCAATATTCTGTCCTGGAGAATTCCACGGACAGAGGAGCTTATGAATAGCAGGCACTCAGCAATACTTGCTGAACCAAATAGCTTCTGCAACATTTTTTTGAATTATTTACTTGGCTGTGTCAAGCCTTAGTTGTGATAGTCTGGGTCTTAGTTGTATCGTACAGGATCTTGTGGCTTGCAGACTCTCTAGTAATGGTGCACGGGCTTAGTAGTTGCAGTACGTGGGCTTAGTTGCCCCGTGGCAAGTGGGATCCTAGTTTCCTGGCCAGGAATCAAACCTGCATATCCTGCGTTGCCAGGTGGTTTCCTAACCACCAGACTCCCAGAGAACTCTCAGTTCTGTGACAAGTTGACTTAAAGTCCAAAGTCACCATAGATTGAGGTTCCCTGTGGAACTTACAAGGCTGAGAAAACAATATTGAAGCAGGGGTTAGAGTCCATGCTCTATGTCCCATAGTAACTGTCCTACCTTAAGCAGGGTTTCAAAATCTCTCTGAGCCTCTGCCAGAGTGTAATCTCTGAGAAGGCAGAGATTTTGTGTCTATTGTATTCATTGCTGTGGACCCAAACCTGGATGAGCTCCTGGTCCACAGTATGACTTCAATGTTCATTTTTTAAACAAATGAATGCACTTCAGTTTTTTCAAAAGTGAAATAGTAACAGTCTCATAGGGTTGTCCCCAGAATTAAATTAATAGAAGCACTTAAAACTCTTAACAGTGACTGGAATCCAGTAAGTGGAATCCTGTAAGCTGACCATTATTACCAGGATTCATGTTAATGTATGGCAAAACCAACCAACCTATATAATATTGTAAAATAATTAGCCTCCAATAAAAAAATAAATAAACCTCAGTAAAGCAGAAAAAAAAAATCATCCCTACTGATTGGGGCTGGGGGTGAGGAGAGGGCTTCAAAAGGATGGGTGCCCTAACCTGAATACCCAATCTCACTTACTCTGAATAGCAAATCTAGACAGAATTAGGGAGTGCATTCTGGTAAATGATGATTGCCCAGAGATGCCTCTTTCAAACCAAGCATTATCACTGAAGATCAGAACTTGGAACAAATTCAGACAAACAGAGTGAGAGAACAAAACTTGGGAACTAAGCCCTAAAGTGGAGGACGAAAAGAGCTCATTGTCAATTTTTTTTCATAAACCAATGAAACCCTTTTTTCCAACCAAATGTCTCAAAAATTTAATGTAGAAGCAGGCATATAAATAAGGCAGTAGTAGGGTGTCTTCACTTTCACACATTGGAGAAGGAAATGGCAACCCACTCCAGTGTTCTTGCCTGGAGAATCCCAGGGACAGGGGAGCCTGGTGGGCTGCTGTCTGTGGGGTCGCACAGAGTCGGACACGACTGAAGTGACTTAGCAGCAGCAGCAGCAGGGTGTCTAGGTTATAGTCTTTTTATATTAAAGGTATGTTTTACTGAGCACCACATTTGCAGCTACCACTGAAGACCAGTTATAAAATTAAATGTGCATGCTAGCACGTTTTTTTCACAAATATTCACACACAGCAAATTAAAACATAGTTAATTAACTATTTAGGTCAAATAAAAGCAACAATGTATAACATGGAAGGATAACCAATATTTAAATGATATAATAAAATATAATTAACAAGAATATCGACCTTGACATAATTTAATATACCCTTGAGGATCCCAGAGGCATCTCGGGATTCTTCAGAGTCACGGAGTCATCATAAAGAATTTCAATTATAATTGTGTAGTATTGACACTGATTATCTGAGTGTTCTGGTTATTTGAACTCACAATGAGAGATGTCAGTTACATAGGTATGTGAAGGGAGATGTGTGTGAGGTAGGGTGTGTATATAGTGTACACACAATATAAATATAGAATGTATACATTTCCTTCCTGCTTTGCTTTCTTCTTCTATAACACTGCCTCCACGTTCCCCTAAAAAGCATGGAATATTCTAATAAAACATTTTCACCAGCTTAAAAAAAGGCTTTAGGCAATAATTTAAAATTTTTCCACTTAGCACGTGCTTTGACTCCCAAAGACTTGTGATTTTGTACTTTAAAGAGTACGATGGTATTTCAGCTCTTGCACCGCTATCCAAATAATGGTAGAACTGCCAAAATAATGACATATCCCTTGAAACTTGGATAAACTTAAATTTTAACAGTATCCTGCTACCATTCAATAAGACTGGATCTTCTGGCGAAGACCTGTCCACTATCCACTGACTGCATTAGTTTCCCATATCTGTATAAACTTTCTAAAACTGAACTGTCCTAGTTCACTAATCTGGTTTTTGATCTTTTATGTATAGATTGGAAATCAAGACATAAGACTCCTTCAAGGAGAGATTTGCATATTGAAGTGTCCCAAGTTATACTCTGTTTTTCTAAAATAAATTCCTGCAACAATTTTTTAAAAACCTGATTTTCATTACATCAACTTTTCCCACAATTTATTTATGACAACATTAGTGATAAAGAACTTGCCTGCCAAGGCAGGAGATGTAAGAGACGTAGGTTGGATCCCTGGGTTGGGAAGATCCTCTGGAGGAGAAAATAGCAACCCACTCCAGTATTCTTGCCTGGAGAATTGCATGGACAGAGGAGCTTGGCAGGATACAGTCCATGGGGTCCCAAAGAGTTGGACATGACTGAAGTGACTTACTTAGCATGCACACAAACCTAGTAGTTTGGAAAGTGTTCATTCTTCCAGGCAGAGAGTACCAGTGCTGAAAACTGAGTAAATTATAAAATTCAGTCATAGCCCATATTCCACTGCTTACACCTTGTTGTGTAAGCTAGAAATTCTGTTACAATCCTTGTTACTGAAGACAAGTTCCTGAGCTCGATGAACAGTGAAGCCAAACAAACTGAGATGTTGGAGTTTGGAACAGAGAAAAGTTTATCACAGGGCCATCTGAGAAGAACGCAGGACTTATGCTCAAAAAACCCCCGAGACTCCTCTAAGGGTTTCAGGAAAGCATCTTCAAAGGCGAAATAAGGAGGGGGTGGTGTGGGGTACGTGATCAGCTCCTGGTCAATTCTCTGATTGGTTGATGGTGAGGCCACAGGCTCCCACGTGGCTCAGGGGTAAAGAATCAGCCAACCAATGCAGGAGATACTGGTTCAATCCCTGGGTTGGGAAGATCCCCTGGAGGAGAAAATGGCAACCCACTCCAGTTTTCTTGCCTGGGAAATCCCATGCACAGAGAAGCCTGGCAGACTACAGTCCCGGGGTTGCAAAGAATGGGATACGATTGATCATGCAAGCATGCATGAGGTCACAGGGTGCTGTCACAGAGGTCAATAGTGATAGTAATGACGAAATGCCAGACTGTCTGCGGGCTACGTACTCCTGATTGTCATGTAGTTGATTTCCTCCATTTGGGGGTTGTTTTTCAGCATCTGAAAAACTCCCGAAACATGCATGAGATATTTTTATCTGGGTACTTCAGAGAGGACCCACAGCAGGGGATGTGGACAGGGAAGGCCCCCCTGGGTTCTGATCGGTTGCACCCCGCTGCCCTTTTCCCCACATCCTGTTAACAAGAAGGCTCTCTCTTACAGAGAATTCCTCTGCACTCATGGTTCCCATCGTTCCGAGGGGCCTTGCTGTTCCCTATGACTGCTAGATATTCTAACTGTGCTTTCCTGGGGATGGAGAAACTTTCCTGATCCCTACACTGAAAAGACTTTCTCCTCAAGGTCCCCACAGGGGTGTGACCTCCCAATGGACTCAGAATAAATGCGCCATTATTCTGGCTATTACAGCTGTCTTATCCAACTACATTTGATCAAGTTTTAAACGTATCTTTAACCCCAGGGTGATTCAAGCTCCTAGAGGGCAGATCCCATGTCCCTTTCAATTTAATATCCTCCAAGTATAAGACATGTTTTCTGGAACACTGGACATCCTTGACAAATGATCGTCAAATGAACAGCCACTGAAACATGAGACAGAAAAACTATTTCAGCATTTAACAGCTGTGTAGTTTTGCTACCTCTCTGAACCTTGATTTTCTAGCTATAAAACAGGAAGAATGGAGGGCTGTCTATCACGGTTGTAAGGAATACATCGGACACTTTCCAGAAATGTCTGTTGGGCTGGACCACCATTCTCATTGGGTTACCTTTTGCAACTCTGTCAGAGTTACATGTCTGTGAAGGAAATGATGGTGAAAGTCAGACCTTTTCCTTTTAGTCCTCCTCAGTTTCTGCAAAATTAAAGCAATGCAATTGAGATGATATCTTATTTATTTAGAGATTGCTAAATTTGGAGGAGGGATAAGAGGAGGAGGGAATGAGAACAGGGAAAGAAAATTTCCATAAAAGCCCCTTTGGGTTGCAAATGACCTTCTTGCTTAGCAGGGCAAGGATGAGAAGATTCATTGATCAGATGACTCAAATTTTGACTTGCGGTGTTATCTCAGAATCTAAAGACTTCATCCTAGACACATTGATGATATTAAAAAGAAACATCCATCATTCAGCCTAAATTTATATATCAAGACAATAGTTCTCTCTCTAAACATTTTTAGTATAAACCACAGTTAGAACTATCACTTTGCATCACAACCCAGCACAAAATAATACCATTACCACAGGCAAAGTTTTGTGTATTTGTATTCTGCTCTCTTCTATTAAAAGTTTCTCAATGTGTTGGCTGCAACTAAGACAGATGGAGGTGAAGGTGACGGAATGGGAAAAGGGAAGAAAATCAGTATAAATTACCAAGAGGTTGCAGTCTAGAAATGGGACAAACACAAATTCCAGGTAAAATAATTCAGCAAATTCATCCTGGTTTGGGGGGAAAGAGGGTAAAGGAGATTTTTATACCTTGGTTTCCCTGCTTTTCACTCACTGATTTCATGGCCCACTAATAGGGATGAGACCCATGGATTGAAGACAAAAGCAAACCAAACTTTTACAAGTTAACACTGCCTTTAATGCCAAGAATTAAGATTATAGGATGAATCTTCTAGTTGTTTTGGTCAATGTGAAAGTAATTATACTGTATTTTATCACCATGAAGGATTGGTATATTTCATTCTAAAGGATGAACAATTGATGCCAGAGGATGAACAAATGATGCTTTCAAACTGTGGTGCTAGAGAAGACTTTTGAGAGCCCTTTGGACTGCAAGGAGATCAAACCACTCAATACTAATGGAAATAAATCTTGAATATTCATTGGAAGGAGTGGTGCTAAAGCTGAAGCTCCAATATTTTGGCTACCTGATATGAAGAGCCAGTTCATTAGAAAAGAACCTGGTGTTGGGAAAGACTGAGGGCAAGAGGAGAAGGGTAGACAGAGGATGTGATGGTTGGATGGCATCACTGACTCAATGGACATGAGTTTGAGCAAACTCCGGGAGATGGTGAAGGACAGGGAAGCCTGGCACGCTGCAGTCCATGGGGTTGCAAAGAGTTGGACATGACTTAGTAACTGAACAACAACAATACTAAAGGAACTAACTTGTTAAATTTCAATATTCAAAATACATGACAGTATTTATGATAACTATTTTGGACTTTTTTTTTCATTTTTTAATATACTGAGGAATCTTAAAAATAAATAAAAGACAAAAAGTTCAGTGGTCCAGCCTCTTGACCTCTAAAAGGCACTTCTTATACCTGTGGGTGATAAATTATCTGTCCCAAAGACCAGGCCACCCTCTGAAAGTTAAATGTGCGTCTCTGACATATCCACTTGCAGTAGGCAGAGGGCCTCAGAGGTGAATGGAAGCAGAAGTTGGCTGCAGATAATCAGTAGTAATCGGAGAAGGCAATGGCAACCCACTCCAATACTCTTGCCTGGAAAATCCCATGGACGGAGAAGCCTGGTGGGCTGCAGTCCATAGGATCGCTAAGAGTCAGACATGACTGAGCGACTTCACTTTCACTTTTCACTTTCACGCATTGGAGAAGGAAATGGCAACCCACTCCAGTGTTCTTGCCTGGAGAATCCCAGGGACGGGGGAGCCTGGTGGGCTGCTGTCTATGGGGTCGCACAGAGTCGGACATGACTGAAGCGACTTTGCAGCAGCAGCAGCAATCAGTAGTAATGGCAAATAAGTCACAAAAGGAGGACAGCAGTGCCAAGATTCCAAGGCGCAGAGACTCATACACAGCAGTATCTGTGTGTCCAACCCGGTCCAGTAAAGAGTGCCTCTGATTCCAAAGATCAGAGAAAGTTTTCAGGAGGGGGTATATAAATGTATAATTATGGCTGATTCGAGTTGTTATACAGCAGAAACCAATACAACATTGTAAAGCAATTCTCCTTCAATTAAAAAAACTTTTTTTTTTTTTAAAAAAGAGAGCTTTCTGGTGACTATCTCTCCAGGATTCCATAGCTGGGAACAAGGTCCCACCAGACTCTTCATCCTCCTGAAACAACGATCACTACATGAAAGATCCAAGTCATCGGAATGGGCTTTACCTGTGTAGTTTCATGACATTGTGTTCTTCTTCTTGTTTCAGTGTCCATGAAGTTGATTAAGGTGAGTCGGGTAAGTACAGACTGAACAGATACGTGAAAAAAAGACCACAATTTCAAAACTGTTTTGTGTATGTGATAGTTCTAAAGGGATCATAAAATTTCATGCTTTCTTTGAATGGTCATCAAACTAGCTACTAGGAATGAATCTACTGTCCCTTTGGAGGCCATGTCAAGCTTCTGAAAGTAGAGGACAGCACTCTCTAAGGGAAGGTAACGAAGACTGTGGAAGCAGTTGTTGAAGTAAGAATGACAGAAAGGCACTTTTATGCCATGATCCCCCAGCTGTTTGTGAGAAAATATCACCTATGACCTATTCTGTGAAGTGCATACGTGCTCAGTCACTTCAGTCATGTCCAACTCTTTCCGACATTATGGACCGTAGCCCTCCAGACTATGGGATTCTCCAGGCAAGAACACTGAAGTGGGTTGCCATTTCCTCCTCCAGGGGATCAAACTCACAGCTATTTGCATCCCCTGCATTGTCGGCAGATTCTTCTTCACCCACCGAGCCACCTGGGAAGCCCATTCTGTGATGTGGTTGCACCTTTCCTTCTAAATTGAATTTACATGCTGGGTAGCAGAACAGGCTGTTGCACTAGTTTACTGTGCAGCTATCCTACCCAGAGACTTGCCCTTCCAGACAGATCCTGCTGTTTAATTTGTATGACGATTTGAAAACACCCTTCTTGAGTAAGAATATATGCACACACAAACGCACACATACAATTGTTTTTTCGAATCCTGAGAACAACAGCTCAAATAAATTAACACACATTTTAAAAATGGTGATATATAAATATATAGAGAGACATAGAGCATAAAAGGGGATAGACAGCCAATTAGTAAACCATTATTTGCTGAGACCCACTGCACACTGTGTCGCATATGGATAATGCAGGATTCCTCTTGCTCAAGGGCCTCGGTTTAGTTATAAAGAGATTTTTCCAAACATGTAGAGCGCTACAGAGGTGTACATGCCTCTGCACATGGCTCAGCTGGGTGCTCTCCCTCTCAACTCCTGTAGGAATTAACTCAGTGTATAATTGACAACTTCCTGCACTTAGAAAGTAACTTTCACCAGGATAGTGCTGGTCTTGTCTTTCAGCTTTTTTAGCTTTAGCATCTGTCACTGTGCTTGATCCACTGTGCTGTGTGCTTAGTCGCTCAGTCATGTCCAATGCTTTGCAACCCCATGGACAGTAGCCTGGCAGGCTCTTCTGTTCATGGGGATTCTCCAGGCAAGAATACTGGAGTGGGTTGCCATGCCCCGCTCCAAGTGATCCACTATGGGTGTGAAGTAATAGTTGGCAGAATAAATGCATGAGGTACAAAAACTGGTGGATATAGATCATAAGTGATCAAACATCTGAAAGGCAAGAGGATTATAAGGAGGCTGAAACGACAAAAGAGGCATCACGAAAGAAGTGAGAGTTAAGACTTGGTCGTGGAGTTGGTCAGCTCCATGAATGGAGTGAGAGGAAAAAGAAAGAGAAGTCACAGATCAAAGAGTTGAGGGTGGTAATGTGGGGAAATGAAGCTATATTTTAAATAACATTTGTAATAAATGATTCCACTGCTAAAACAATGACTGGGAATGTTGAGTGTGTAAAGAGGGTGGTGACTCGGCAAGACACCAGCCAGCTGCTGAGGACTCTATGGCCAAGTGCAGGATGTATTTGTTAGAGAGGTACTTAGAGGTGGGATGCAGTTAATTGTAGGGCTTCAGTAAATAGGATGAACAGCATCCTGGCTTTGAGTTCCTATGGGAGACTCACCTTGGAAAGACTGCTCACACCTAAACTAAGGGCAAGAAGAATAGGATTGTTATCTGTCAGGCATCTTTTTGTAAAAAGTTTTTTAAAGTATTTTTTTAAATTTCTTTTTAAAAGTATTTATTTTTCAGCCATACCATATGGCATGTGGGATCTTAGTTCCCTGACTAGGGATGGAATCCATGCCCCCTGCAGTGCAAGTGAAACAGAGCAGGACCCTATAGTCCTTGCCCAACCCCCACCTCCACCCCACCGTATACTTTGCCTGCCTTTTATCTGTGGAAAACATTTAGTCAAAGAATAAATTTAATCAGAGGAATGAGAAATGCAAAAACAAAAGAAAACAGTCAAAGGAGACCAAATAATGATAATGTGGTCATTAAGCATAGTCAAGGATCTTTAAGTTCCTTCTCAAGGGCTATAGATAATATTCTGAGCCATATACTATGAACTATCTTATAGCTATTGAAAGGCCAGGTGGAAGAAGTTAACTACATGATGACCAAACCATACCCATGACATAAACTGCCACAATTCTGAGAACTGGCCTCAAAGAAATGGAAACAAACCGACCTTGGAACTGAAGATTAATTGTACCTAAAACAATCAAGATGATGCTGGTCAGACCACTGATGATCAATCTGAAGCTGTCAGAGGTGACTATATTGTTTCTGCATGTAGCCCCCTCCTTCCATCTATAAAAGCTCTTCCCCTCTAACTGTCAGTGGGGGGAGTCAGCCTTTGGACAGGCGTTCATCATCCCCCAACACCAGTTGCCCGCATCTGAAATAAAGTAAACTTTCCTTTCCACCAACCTGGACTGTTTATTGGCTTTTGAGTGGCAAGCAGTTGGACTCCACATTCTTTTGGTAACAGAAGCATGGAATCTTAACCATTGGACTGCCAGGGGAGTTCCTATGGGGCACCTTAAAGACAAACCAGCCAGGATCTTGGAGCAGGGGTCCTATTCTGCTTCTCTGGCAAGTCCTACAACCTCTCTGTCTTGTGATTCCTGTTATGATATTCCTGGAGGTAATATTTCTTACATTTATTCTTCAGTATTCAACAAACATTTGTGAAGTACCTCTTAGCCTTGCTGCTGCTGCTGCTGCTAAGTCACTTCAGTCGTGTCCGACTCTGTGCGACCCCATAGACGGCAGCCCACCAGGCTCCCCCGTCCCTGGGATTCTCCAGGCAAGAACACTGGAGTGGGTTGCCATTTCCTTCTCCAATGTGTGAAAGTAAAAAGTGAAAGTGAAGTCACTCAGTCGTGTCCGACTAGTAGTGACCCCATGGACTGCAGCCCACCAGGCTCCTCTGTCCATTGCCTTCTCCCCCTCTTAGCCTTAGGTGGAACTAAAATATTCTTTTAAAAATTACCTGATTTAAAACAACCACCCAATTTACAACATTTAAAAATATTAAAAATTATAACATGCTACATCATGATGCCACGGGCTAACCAACCATGAGAACACCCAGAAGAGAAATCACTGTCAAAACAGACATTTTTATGTTGGAATAGAAGACTTGGACTCAGTACTCCCATTTATAAAGTGACTCATTAATAGTACAGGGGCTGGCACATCACTGATAATCAATAATTTGTTGAATGAATAAATAAGGCAGGGACACTGTCTGATTTACAGCTGTCTACCCAGCTCTTACATCAGTGCCTGGCACATAAAAAATATTTAAATGTTGGTGGAATAACTACTAATTACATTTGTTTATTTATTCTGTGATCATTTATACTGTGATTACATACAAATTTGATGAGCAAATTCAGTATTAAAACCTCAAATGCTACTCAAGAGGCCAGGATTTGGTTCTAATCCAATGCAGTATAACTTTTCTATTAGAATGTAAGCTCCATGAGATGAACTTTGAATTAGCCTTCTGAAATGTTTTAAATAAAAATACATTAAATGAATGAATGCTAACTTCCAACATCTATTCTAAAAAGAAAAATGGCAAGAAGACAAGAGCAAAAAACCACTGTGGAAGAAAAACCTAAGTTCCTCTGTCTGCTGTAGTAATAAGCATCTTTCATGACACCATCTTGAGACATTTTAGCTCAGAATTTCCAGTCCTTGAGAAGATGGCACCATGCTTGACATCCACACAATTGGGCCAGCACCTTTGATTAATTTTTAATCCAACTTTTATGAGTTTTCTCAGTGTTAACCACAATCCAAGTGGGGGGTGTATAAATTTAAAACCAAGGGGGAAAAAAAGATCTTCTTCAGGAATGAAAAATAAACGTAATCTGAAATCAATATTTATGAAGTTGTGATTAATTGACTGATGACCAAATGATTACAAAACGTCTGTCTGAAACATCTACTCAAATTTATTAGCTTTGACCAAAAAAATTAAAAAACAATCTGAACTGGGTCAATGAAAGAATAATGCATTCCTAATCAATTTTTAATAGCACTTAAGATTTTATATTTTTTTAACTTGGTTTTAAATAATTTATCATAAAAATGAATCTGATTTAAACAAGGGGTAAAAGGTGTTCCATGGCTATTCGATGGTTTTCTTAGCAAAGAAATTCTATTATGACTGACTTTTTATTACTGAACTACTTTATTAATAATAATACATCTTGCAGTTACACTAAGGCATTTAGCCAAAAATCTCAAAGAGTCTAAGTGCAATCTAGGACTTAGTTTTTCTTCCACCGTTACCTGCTGATTTATTTTATCTAGGTCTTGATTTCCCCATTTGTAAAAGGAAAGGCCTGCATATAACCCCCTAAAGATCCTTCCAAGTTCTAAAAATTTATAATTCTAAGGATCTGGGGGGCTTTAGCCCATTCCAGGTGCTGTATCTGATCGAACTTCTCAGGTCACAGGATGCTTCATGAGGCTGTAAAGAAGTTGAGAAAGAAATTGAGCAGAAAGTTAATGAGCCATGTACACTTGCCTATTAACATAATAGCAATACTATTTAATGATTTGGGCCATACAATGTCTGTTTAGAATATGATTTGTCAAAAAAGAGAAATGCCTTTCATGGGGCAGAGGGAAGAATGAGTTCCTGGCCTTAAAGCATTTGCATTATTTAAAGCAAAGCCTGGGAATTGACCTGGAATCAATCTGGACCTAGAGAAAGTCCTAATCAGCCTATATTGCTAACAGTATTACTCAGATATGTGTGTGTGTGTGTGTGTGTGTTACTTATCTATGAAGCATTAGTGAGCAGAGCAGGTATGTTATGGTATGATTCTATCTGTGCTTATGCACACAGTAATGTATGAATGAACATGTAAATATATACTACAGAATGTTAATAGTGATTACCACACAGGATCGAGAGGTGAAGCATAAAGCTAGGGGAACTTCTGTTTATTATTTTATATATTTACCCATGGCATCATTTTCAAGATGATTCTCACGATGCTTATAATTAGCACAATGTAAAACAGTTTTCCATTTTGAAGTGAAAAACAGGTAAACACAATGCTTAAGGTCTCTCATAAAGTTAGTTTGCGGCTAATAAAAATATTATGGTTTGTGGACTAGTCACTCAGTACTAGATATGAGATAAATTGAATACAATCCCAGACTTCAAGAAACTGTTGTGGGGGCAAGCACATAAACAACTATAATAAAATGTAATCAAGTTAGCTTAGCACAGAAACAGCTACATGGGCAGAGCACTAGAAGAGCATTCAGAAGCTATGATGATGATAGCTAACGTGGGGAAGGCTATTGGAAATGGTCTAGGTTTAAACATTCTGGGGCTTCCCTAGTGGCTCACATGGTAAAGAATCTGCCTGCAATGTGGGAGGCCCAAGTTCAGTCTTGGGTCTTGGATTAGGAAGATTCCATGGAGAAGGGAATGGCTACCCACTCCAGTATTCTTGCCTGAAGAATTCCATTGACAGAGAAGCCTGGTGGGCTACAGTCCATGTGGTTGCAAAGAGTCGGACACAACTCAGTGACAAACACTTTCACTTTAATCATTCTACTTAAAATGCAGGTTTTTATTTTCTAAATATATTATTGTGAGAGTATTAACACCAATCATCAGGATGATTAATAAGAAATGAACTTTCCCTAGTAGCTTTGAAAAAGTCTTTTTTTGTTGTTTTAGATTATCTTCAATATATCTTCTTATTGCATAGTCTCCAGGGATCGGTGGGAGAGACAGAATATTCTCAGCCCTTAATCCCATTCAAGATTGTGGGAATGATAGGTACTAAAACACCATGATAGGTTTAAGCAAGGTGACAACAAGAACAAGGAAGAAGATAGTAAGATGGGGAAAAGGCAAACCTTGAATGACAGTAGGTAATGACCTGGATCTTTCTCATTCTTAAGCCTTAACCTACAGCCAGGAATAGGAAAGATGCATTAGCAAAACACGTGAAGCCTAGACCCCATTGAATATGACTTCAAACAGCCAGAAAATAGCCAAACCACACGACTTTTAGCCCAGGCTTTCTGGAAAAGTGGCCGTTAAACAGACAAACAATGTGACTGTTTTGCCCAGATTTCCAATTCCAAGCAAAGGGATGGTCTCCAGTTCTTAGGAAATTAAGTTACTGAGCTGTTTGGAAGAATTCTCACTGTCACTTGTGAGTCGATTTTGAACTAGAACTGGCTGGTTCAAGTGAATTGCTGGCTGCATACACACACACACACACACACACAAAAGTGGCTGTACACACACACACACAAAAGTGGCTGTACACACACACACACACACAAAAGTGGCTGTACACACACACACACACACACACGTCCTAAACTAGGAATTTGTTTAGGCTGAGATTTCTACCTTGCAGTTCAGGTGCAGAATCCCTTTCTTTTAACCATGAGATTGCTTCTTGTAATTATACTGCTCTCCCTAGCAAAAAGAGTACTAAAAATAGTTACAGTTTCGTTTCTAAATCTCCTTATTCACATATTGCATTTGTTTACATAAATCGATCACACTGGCTCTTCCTTACTTAAATTGAAATTAAACGCCAAATCTGTTATTTATGATTAAGATTCACTTAGGAACTTTTGGAGTTTTTTTGTTTTTTCCATCGGTAGGAAGTGCTAACGAATAGCCTCACATTCTTCTTCAGAGTTTAAGAGCCTAGGGGTACATTTCATTCACAGCCAGGAGCTTGAAATGAATTAAACTCTTGTGCGACTGCTGTAGGGGAGTGTGGATGGTTCACACTATTAGACGCTTTCTCACATGTGGGTGTAAAGCACAGTCCACGGCTCTGATGGTTAAGTCTCTTTCAGATAGAAACTACAGGAGAACCAACAGTGAAAGCATGTCTTCACGGAGAGCAGCGATTAATGTACCCAAAACGTTTCTGAAACAAATCACCGCGTGTCGTTTTTAAGGTGACATTACATCATTTAAGAATATAGAGAGCTGAGAGCGTAAAGTTGTTTGGAAAAATTTAAACGTAGAGACAATGTCTTTCCTCTTCGGTTTTGACTGCGCCGCGTTTGCAGACTCTCAGGTTTCATCTCTAGGCGGAAAACTCTCCCCCAACTCCCCATCTTCCGGGAAAGATCCTGGAATTTCAAATCGCCTTTCCGCATCCTTCCTCTCCTCTCGCTACCATTCAAACTTTCATTTAAACTTTCAAGATCCTCGACGCCCGTACTAACCCGCCTTCCTTCCCGTTCTCAGGAATCCTTGCAGTTCCCCAACCGAGGAAAGTTTGTTTTCGAACTAAAAAGGAAGGAGAGGAGGCAGGGACCAGACGCCCGCGACCGCGCGTTGGGAAAGCGCGATTTTCGTTTCCGTGGCCGGCGCGTCGTGGCCCTACCGGGCCGCCGTAGCCGACCTCGCACGGCCTCAGTCGCTGGGAGAAGCCGCGGTCGGCGGGACTTCCGTGTTGGCGGGATTCTGAACGCTGCCATGGCTCAGACCGTGCAGAACGTTACATTGTCGCTCACTCTGCCCATCACGTGTCACATCTGCTTGGGGAAGGTAACGGGTGATGCCTGACACGGCTCCTGATCGGGGTTGGGTGTGCAGGGGCCCTCCGGAGCCCAGGGCTGGCTGGGTGTGCGGCGGGGACGCGGCGCCAGGCGCCGGGCCAGGTGAGGACGCCGACCCCGCGTTCTCTTCTGGCCGGGGAGGCCGCGTCCCCGGCGGGCAGAGGGGACGCGTCGGGACTCACGCGGTCATCTGTGCGCCTTTCGGAGGAGGATGACAGCGGCCTGGGGTGGGGAAGTAGAGTGGCCTCAGCCGGGTGACCCCCGGCGTCGAAGGAGGCCTGGTCAGAAATGAATCCCCGCAATTCGCGCCCCCCGGTGCCACCCCGTCGCGGCTGAAATCACGTTTCCTGGGAGCCTCGCGGCGGTTCCTTCGTCCCCCTGCACGGACTGGAGTGTTTTGTTCTTGGGCCTTCGGTGCTGGCTGGAGAGGCTTTTCCATTTTCAAGATCATTTTACCTCACTCGGCCTTGAGAGTGGCCTTTGCTCTGGGTTCAAAATTTGAAAAAGTAAATAGTACGTTCCCCTGAATGACGTTTAGAATGGGAGATGTGGTCTTTAACTCCAAGAACGGATTAGCCACGAGGTAGAATACCCTCTCTTGTGATGCAAGAGGTGTCTATCGTGTTTGTAAAACCAGGTGGAGAAAGTTACGAGTTCTGAATTAGAAACGGAGTTTTGAAGGTTCTCATGCGTTTGTCTCCTCTTTCATTTCCATCTGTGCCTCCCGTTCGGTTTTTAAAAGAATGCATTGTTTTACTATGTAGGTCCAAAAGAAATTTACCCCACCCCTCACGGTGAATTGTTTATACATTTGTGGGGAATGTGTGAATGTGCTGTGTTTATGCCCCACACTGAAACTGCAGCCACCGGCCTAGCGTTAAGAAATACAGACTTCATGGAGCAAGCATTTGAGTGCCAGTCGGTATGATCGTCTAATCGTCTCTTTTAAGTCTATGTGAATTTTCGGAGTTCAGGAAGTAGTAGGAAGTCAGGCTTGGGAGAAACTGATAGCTCTTGATATGCATCAGAATGAAATGCCAAGGAAATAGCAAAGATGCTGTGAGAGGATATAGAGCTGGCTTCATCAATTCTGACTGGAGAGCTTAAGAATGCCTTTGGAGGGTGGTTATTTGAGCTTGGTGCTTGATACTACTGCCTACCTTTGTTGCTGGGAGGAGGAGGAGATGTTTCTGTTTGCTGCAGTCTGCATTTGTCTCCTGACTTGAAGTTCCCCAAGTTAACTTCTGAGTGACTTTACTCCCAACAGTCGCCTGTTAAAAGGCTGATAAAATATCCTTGGGAAATAATTTTCACTTGGTGGTAGTTCTGCACATTATATCTAGTTTCCATTAGTTAAAAGGCTGTGCTGAAGATGTCTTCTGCCTGGTTGATTTTCCATGCCTATGCTTTCTGTGTTTTAACACAAATGGTAACTAATAGAATATAGTGATTTGCAGATTACAAAATGCTTTTGTGTGCATTTTATTATTTCACTTACTACTCTCACCAGTGCTGTGAGATAGGTAGGGTTGGTTTCCCCATTTTTCAGATAAGGAAACTAAGACGTAGAGACTCCAGCATTTGAACCGCAGTTGCTAGCATTTGTGTCTTCAGTAAGTTACATCCAAAAACTCAGTTGAACTCATGCATAACAGCAGACACTTTTGGTGAATTTTTCCCTCCTATACTGGTCAGCTGTATTCTAAAATTCTAATAACAAAAGGTTAATGATTTGTAAATAGACATTTTCCTCTGTCTACTAGTACTGTATTCAGACTAAGTTCTAATCCAGGTCTTCCACTTAATTCTATACAAGTTACTTAACTTATACAGTTACTTAACTTGTCCTTAAGAGCAGTTTCCTTATCTGTGCAGTGGGAATGATAATAGTATTAGGGCTTCCCTGGTGGCTCAGACAGTAAAGAATCCACCTGCAGTGCGGGAGACCTGGGTTCAATCCCTAGGTTGGAAAGATCCCCTGGAGGAGGGCATAACAACCAGTATTCTTGCCTGGAGAATCTCCATGGACAGAGGAGCCCTTTCTGCAGTCCATGGGGTCGCAAAGAGTCAGACATGACTGAGTGACTAAGCACTTACATATATAGCGTGAATCTTGACACTTAAGAAATGTTAACCTTTGTTATGGGCACTGAGGCAAACAAACCCTCAAAAATGAGGAAACCAGCCTTTTCAGTCACTGCTTCTCCCAATTGCTTCCTGAGGCCAGTACACTCACCTGATGAAGATTTGCATTTCCAGAAGAGTAGGACCTGTTTGTTCTGGAAATTGCCACAGTACATCCAGTGATTTTTGTTGGTTCCATATTCCTGTTGCCTTTTGTGTAGTTAAAGCAAATCTGATCTGCTTGTGCTGCTTGGCCTCCCCCCACACACACCTATATTTATGGGTTACTGGAGACAGCCTTCCATCTCCCTGACACACACATTTCTGGCCACATCTGGAGTCTGCCTTCAAGTCCTTCCTGGCTAGGCCTCATCTTTTGCTGCTCTCGCCATTTGTCCCTTACAGAGTTAACAAGTCTTGATTTTTTATTTTTCAACAGAATCAGGGGCCATTATCCCTGAAGAGTTACTGTTTAAAAAAAAAAAAAAGAGCATGTTACTTAAGGAAAATAGGGATGGGAGAGACTTTGAATTTGAAGAGATAAAATAGTTGCTGCTTGGAATGGGGGTGAAGGTGAGGAAGAATGGCGGGGAGCAGTAGTCGAGATAGCCCAAATATGTATGTGGTTAATGCTTTGCCTTTTCAATACAAATGTACTTAGAATTGAAAAGTTTACACATTTTGCATTTGCCACCCCCAGCTCTACTGCAGTCTTAAAGGTGGATTATCTCTGTTTGGTGTTTAGCAACCTTGCCAATATTGTAAGTAAGAGCTCTGTGTGACCTGGAGAAGTGAAGTACACCCTGTGGGACAATTCATATATAACACTTTCTGGCCTATTCCGCTTTAATTTTTTCCCATGCCTTGGGCTAGTAGGCCAGCAAACGGAAATGATCCAGCCCAGGATATGTTAAGTGACATTTTGGTACTGCTGCCAGAATTCTACAGACTAGTTTATCTCTAGATAATTCCAGGCTTTTATCTCTTCAATTAGGATTCAAGCTGTGAAAAGAAATTGTTGCACGTATAGTTTTATTGACCGACTCTGCGTTTTGCCATGAGTGACAGCCAAATGTGGACTGCAGTTGGTTTGAATCAAAGGACAAAGGAGGTTCTCAAGAGAAGTGGCAAGCGACTAGACTTCTAATACCCTTTAACATTGATGTAGCATATCCAGTTATTTCTCACTTGAATCCAGATTCGGGCACCACCCTTTAAGATAAATATAGATAAACTAAAGTATTTGAAATTATTTGGGAAGGATTTGAAATTGAGGTTGGAATACAGATGGAACAGAATAGTGTTGGAGTGAACAGACATGATTGCGAATCATTAAATAATTAAAAGTATTTTCCTTTGGAAGGGAATCAAACTTTGTGTAGCTCTACAATATTAAGATTTATGCTTAATATAAATGGAAACTTTCTGGCTGAAATAATCAGAAATGAAATTAGTTTTCTTACAATGTGTCCAGTAGTAGGATAGACTATTTTCCACTGGGAATACTATGGGAAAGAACCCTTCTTTTCAGGGAGGACTTCTTGCTTTGCTTTCTACACATATCATTGATTTAAAAGGTTGAAAAGATAGGGCTAGAGGTAACACCTTAGCAACCTAGAGTCCTAACTCTCAGTTGACTAAATTCATCAATCACTGCTCATCAGGGGCTGTCGATTGGCCAGCGAGCCATCCTCCTCAGTACATTGAGTCCATGTTTGAGTCCTGATTGTCCCTCAGTTCCAAAGAGTGGATTTAAGAACCAGCCTTGTACATAATCATCACAAGTAGTTTGTTTTGAAAAAAAGTCATGTGGAGTATAAGTTTTGCTTTTTCTCCCTTATCTAGATTAAAATAAGCTTCAAGAATGCAGACCCTTTTAGAAAAGTATAACAATATTGTGTTTTCACATAGAGTATAATAAAAATTAATTCAAAAAAGTGTTGATATATTCTAGTAATTTTCAGGTTTGGCATATAATAGCTGGCATATAATTTACTTCACAAATAAGATTCCAGTTTATCCTTAAAGCCTTCTGCTGCTAAGTCACTTCAGTCGTGTCCGACTCTGTGCGACCCCATAGACGACAGCCCACCAGGCTCCCCCTTCCTTGGGATTCTCCAGGCAGGAACACTGGAGTGGGTTGCCATTTCCTTCTCCAAAGCATGAAAGTGAAAAGTGAAAGTGAAGTCGCTCAGTCGTGTCCGACTCTTAGCAACCCATGGACTGCAGCCTACCAGGCTCCTCCGTCCATGGGATTTTCCAGGCAGGAGTACTGGAGTGGGGTGCCATTGCCTTCTCTAGGTAGGGATAAAGGTGGGAGAGGGGAGGTGTATTATCATTCTTTCTAACCGAGACAGAAGTGGAGACCCAGATCAATAGGCATTAAGTAGCTTAGTTCTCAGGATCACACAGTTTTAAAGTTCTAGTCCTAAATTCTGGCCCAGAGCCAAAGATTTCTTGCAACATAGCAAGAGCAATCCAGGAATTTTGTTTTTAAAAATTGCCAAATTTGTAAGGTTGAGAAGGTAGGCTCTTCCTACAGTCATTTATCCCTCAGCTTTGTTCTTTAGTCTTTCTGTAATAGGTCTCCTCTAGTGAAACCCATGGAGAAGTCGATAGCACCCCACTCCAGTACTCTTGCCTGGAAAATCCCATGGGCGGAGGAGACTGGTAGGCTGCAGTCCATGGGGTCGCTAAGAGTTGGACACGACTGAGCTACTTCACTTTCACTTTTCACTTTCATGCACTGGAGAAGGAAATGGCAACCCACTCCAGTGTTCTTGCCTGGAGAATCCCAGGGACGGAGGAGCCTAGTGGGCTGCCATCTACGGGGTCGCACAGTCGGACACGACTGAAGTGACTTAGCAGTAGCAGTGAAACCCATAAAGTTTTGATATTGGTGCAAGAGAAGGGAGAAGAAAGGTTAACTCTCGTCTCTAGTAAAGGTGACTGAAGAGCGGAGAAATTTATTTTAAATGTATTTGCCAGACGAGTTGGTAAAGTTTATCTACAGCCTTTTCCCTTGCATCACCTCCATCAATATGGTATCTCTTTTCTGCAATCCCTGCTCATCCTAGTGTCTTGATTCTTTCAGGTGTATTTCCTCTATTTCTTACTCCCTGATTATTGTTTACTAAACTTGCTCTCAGGAAGAAAGAACTATTTCTTAATTGAAAGAGCACTCAATTTGCATGTTTAATGGTGGTCGAATGCTGGCTCTGCCACTTAGAACACGTATCATTATTTCTTTGAGTCTCAGTTTCCACTGGCTGCAAATTAATTTGATACTATTAACCCCATTACTTAGTTAGGGAAATTAGTGTACATTTCCCAGACCAGCAGTTCTCAATAGGATGGGAGCGCATTTTGTTCCACAAAGACATTTAGCAATGTCCAGAGACATTTCTGATTGTCTTCAGAGCGGTGCTACTCATATCTAATGGACAGAGCCTCAGGGTGCTGCTAGCTAAACATTCTATAATATATAGGACAGCCTTCTACAGCACAAAACTTTTTGTTCCAAAATGTCACTAGTGCCAAAATTGACAAGCCCTGCCCTAAACCAATGTGTAACTCCTGTTAGGGAAGTCTGGGATAGATTTTGGACTTCCCCGGTGGCTCAACCAGTGAAGAGTCTGCCTGCAGTGCAGAAGACCTGGGTTCAGTCCGTGGGTCGGGAATATCACCTGGAGGAGGGAATGGCAGCCCACTCCAGTATTCTTACCTGGAGAATTCCATGGACAGGGAGCCTCATGGACCACAGTCCATGGAGGCACAAAGAGTCAGACACAACTGAGTGGCTAAGCACAGGATGGATATTAATGGACAGCACCTTTAGGCATGACTCCTTCCAGATATTTGCTTTTTAAGAAAGGGATTTTGGCGGTAAAGTCTCTCAAAACTGAAACGTCTTCGGATAAAAGGCACTACACAGTAGAATTATATATTATTGGGCTAATATTTCTTGTACCTAGGACTGCCTCCTCAGGCTCATTCCAGTGAGAGAAGAGCCTTCTTTTCACACCTTCCTCCATCTTCTCTTCCTCCTCCTCACCAGCTGCACTGGGCATTTCCCTGGGATGTCACTTCAGCATGCTTGCTCCAGATGAGTTTGGAACTGTACATGCCATTTATCTCTGCCATTGTTGTCTTGTGTGTTTCTTTCATACGAGTGCTTGCTATGGTAATGCCACAGATCTCATTTGAGAGTAAATAGGATAAAAATCCTAATAATATAGGCAAATTATGACATTTTGTATCTTGAGAAGATCTTATTAAAGGAAATTATTTGTGTGTATGTGTTGCTGTTACATATAGCAGGATCTGAGTAGAGGAGATGGGTGGACAGGGATGGGGCCCTGGTGTCCTAACATGATGGTCACCACAGCCTGCGGCAAGGGGAGAGGCCAGAGCGTCACTCCTGGCTGTGCCTTGTGGCTCCTCCTCGGGGGGCATTTTCAGTCAAAAATAAAAGGGTGAAGCCTATACCAGAAAGGCCCTCGCCCGTCTGGAGTGGTGCTCGTCTTTACTGAGGAGATGGGTGGACAGGAGTTGAGGGAGGGCTACATTCTTTGTATTTTGTTTCTGTAGTTTATGGTCAAATAAATAACAAGTAATTTGTTCTAGTAGCTCCTTCCCATTTATCGCTTCCTGTTCTCCTAAGGAAATTTAAACCATTGCCTAGAAATCTTCATCTGATAAGTACATGGTCCAAAGAAATGAATCAGTCAACTGTTTCAAAATCCAACACAACGGTGGCGATAATACCAGGTATTGACAGTGCAAACGATTCTCCTTTGGGTGACATTGCCAGTGGCTTTCAGCTGACAGAGCCAAGTAGTCTGCCTGCGGTTGTTCTTCTGTATCATTTTGGCAAATTAAATGGAAAGGTTAAACTTTCACTTTTTCAAAATTTGGCAATGGCTGTTGACCTTTTGCTTCTTGAGATGCTTTTAGGAGCATTATCTCAGCTTTTCATTTTAATACATCAAAATTCACTTATATTAATATTAGAGTGTACATTGTATAAGTTGGTGGTGGTGGACACAAAGATGAGCAGGACAGTGCCCCTGCCCCCAGGGAGCCTAAAATCTAATAGGGAAAGCAGGATATAAACAATTTTCCAAGTCCAGTTCAGTTCAGTTCAGTCGCTCAGTCGTGTCCGACTCTCCGCGACCCCATGAATCACAGCACACCAGGCCTCCCTGTCCATCACCAACTCCTGGAGTACACTCAAACTCATGTCCACAGAGTCGGTGATGGCATCCAGCCATCTCATTCTCCGTCGTCCCCTTCTCCTCCCGCCCCCAACCTTTCCCAGCATCAGAGTCTTTTCCAGTGAGTCAACTCGTCGCATGAGGTGGCCAAAGTATTGCAGTTTCAGCTTTAGCATCAGTCCCTCCAATGAACACCCAGGATTGATCTCCTTTAGAATGGACTGGTTGGATCTCCTTGCAGTATAAGGGACTCTCAAGAGTCTTCTCCAACACCACAGTTCAGAAGCATCGATTCTTCGGCGATCAGCTTTCTTCACAGTCCAACTCTCACATCCATACATGACCACGGGAAAAACCATTGCCTTGACTAGACGGACCTTGGTTGGCAAAGTAATGTCTCTGCTTTTTAATATACTATCAAGGTTGGTCATAACTTTCCTTCCAAGGAGCAAGCGTCTTTTAATTTCATGGCTGCAGTCAGCATCTGCAGTGATTTTGGAGCCCAAAAAAATAAAGTCTGACACTGTTTCCACTGTTTTTCCATCTATTTCCCATGAAGTGATGGGACCAGATGCCATGATCTTTGTTTTCTGAATGTTGAGCTTCAAGCCAACCTTTTCACTCTCCTCTTTCACTTTCATCAAGAGGCTTTTGAGTTCCTCTTCACTTTCTGCCATAAGGGTGGTGTCATCTGCATATCTGAGGTTATTGATATTTCTCCCAGCAATCTTGATTCCAGCTTGTGCTTCTTCCAGCCCAGCGTTCCTCATGATGTACTCTGCATATAAGTTAAATAAGCAAGGTGACAATATACAACCTTGACGTACACCTTTTCCTACTTGGAACCAGTCTGTTGTTCCATGTCCAGTTCTAACTGTTGCTTCCTGACCTGCATACAGGTTTCTCAAGAGGCAGGTCAGGTGGTCTGGGATTCCCCTCTCTTTCAGAATGTTCCACAGTTTATTGTGATCCACACAGTCAAAGGCTTTGGCATAGTCAATGAAGCAGAAATAGATGTTTTTCTGGAACTCTCTTGCTTTCTCCATGATCCAGCGGATGTTGGCAATTTGATCTCTGGTGCCTCTGCCTTTTCTAAAACCTGCTTGAACATCTGGGAGTTCACGGTTTACATACTGCTGAAGCCTGGCTTGGAGAATTTTGAGCATGACTTTACTAGCGTGTGAGATGAGTGCAATTGTGCGGTAGTTTGAGCATTCTTTGGCATTGCCTTTCTTTGGGATTGGAATGAAGACTGACCTCTTCCAGTCCTGTGGCCAGCGCTGAGTTTTCCAAATCTGCTGGCATATTGAGTGCAGCACTTTCACAGCATCATCTTTCAAGACTTGAAATAGCTCAACTGGAATTCCATCACCTCCACTAGCTTTGCTAGTAGTGATGCTTTCTAAGGCCCACTTGACTTCACATTCCAAGATGTCTGGCTCTAGGTCAGTGATCACGTTATCATGACTATCTTGGTCGTGAAGATCTTTTTTGTACAGTTCTTCTGTGTATTCCTGCCACCTCTTCTTAATATCTTCTGCTTCTGTTAGGCCCATACCATTTCTGTCCTTTATTGAGCCCATCTTTGCATGAAATGTTCCCTTGGAATCTCTAATTTTCTTGAAGAGCTCTCTTGTTTTTCCTATTCTGTTGTTTTCCTCTATTTCTCTGCATTGATCACTGAGGAAGACTTTCTTATCTCTCCTTGCTATTCTTTGGAACTCTGCATTCAGATGCTTATATCTTTCCTTTTCTCCTTTGCTTTTCGCCTCTCTTCTTTTCACAGCTATTTGTAAGGCCTCCTCAGACAGCCATTTCGCTCTTCTGCATTTCTTTTCCATGGGGATGGTCTTGGTCCCTGTCTCCTGTACAATGTCACGAACCTCCGTCCAGAGTTCATCAGGCACTCTATCAATCAGATCTAGTCCCTTAAATCTATTTCTCGCTTCCACTGTATAATCATAAGGGATTTGATTGAGGTCATATCTGAATGGTCTAGTGGTTTTCCCTACTTTCTTCAATTTAAGTCTGAATTTGGCAATAAGGAGTTCATGATCTGAGCCACAGTCAGCTCCTGGTCTTGTTTTTGCTAACTGTATACAGCTTCTCCATCTTTGGTTGCAAAGAATATAATCAATCTGATTTCGGTGTTGACCAAGTCCAGTGAACATTAAATCAGTGCATAAGAAATGCCCTTATGAGAATTCAATAAGGATCCAATTAATTCTAAAAAAAAGATTAGTGAAGGCCTTACCGAAGAGGTAAACTTTGATTTTCATCTCAAAAGATGGGAAGGATTTTACTTTGATTGGGTAAGTTGCAGGCCAGCAGAACATATCAAGCTGAAAAATGAGAGCCCAGTAAATAATAGGTCTCTGTTCTTCATATTCTTTTGATGAACATCAGGTGTATATCTCTGTGGTTGAAGTATTGGGTTTGTCCAGTATTGAAATGGATCAAAGGAAATGGCCATTTAAGAAGCAGATTGCATTATTCTTTGGATGCTGTTCTCAATACTGTGAGTAGGGGAAAAAGTTGTTTTGCAGGAGAGCAGTGCTCCGTATTGCAGCTGGGTGGCTCTGGCATCAGTATGATGGACAGGAGTGAACATGTGGCAGCAAGGATGCTTGGAGGAGGTCATAGCAGTAGTTGGGGTAAGAGAAGGGGAACCTGAACTCATTGAGTTGAAGGTAGAAAAAGAAGGGATAGGTGGTAAGTAAAAGAACATTTAGTGGTAGGTTTGCCACGTTTCTTACAGGGCTTCCTTTGTAGCTCAGCTGGTAAAGAATCCATCTGCCATGCAGGAGACCTGGGTTTGATATCTGTGTTGGGAAGATCCCCTGGAGAAGGGAAAGGCTACCCACTCCAGTATCTTAGATTTTTCATCCTTTTTTCCTGGTGATACATAAGATATGGATATATCTTAAAATCCCTGGCTTTTTAGACTGATACATGATACCAGAATTTGGTGCCAGATTGGGTAGTGAAGGTGAGTAAAAAGGGTGAGTCAGAGACAGCTCTTGAGTATTCTAGACCAATGGATGAGGTGGAGATGCTATTAACTTAGACAAGAGGGAGTTCAGGAGTGGGGTGAATGTGTGCCGGCTCGGCTTGTCTTTGGGCATACTATGGTTGGGTCAGCTTTAAGATCCCTACATGGAGTTGGCTCCTGGGCATGTGAATATAGTCCTTGTCTCCCTCTCCCCACCCTTTTTTCTTTTCTTTTCCTTTTCTTTCTTTTCTCTTGAGGAATTGCTAAGTGGAAGTCTCTGTGCTTACATCTTTATATTATTAAATCTTAAACAACAGCTAAATGAAAAGTGTACTAGGTTAAACCATATATTTCAGAACAGGAAACTGATGCCATTGTTTAACTAATGGGCTAGTCCAAAGTCAAACAGCTCAATAAGTAGTAGAGCTGGAGTCTGCCCCAGGTTTCTTTTGAAGCTTAAGCTCTGCCACTTGCTGAGATCCAGTTACAGAGGCTTCTCAGGAGCTATTACTGTAGAAAGGATGTTAACATTATGTAATACATGAGATTGAAAGAAAATAGAACTTTGTCAGGTAAAATGTCCCAGGACAAAACTTTAGGGAAAGCAGCTGTACCACCTCCTGTAATTTGATTGTGAGCATCTCCCTTTCTGCTCCTCTTCTCATCACGCTGACTCCTCCAGTGTTACTTCAGCCTTTTCATGTCATCATTGCCACTCACAGACTCAACAGTGTTTGACCATCCTGCTCCATACATGACCCTAGTAAATGTACTTTCTTATCTTTCAAAATAATTGCTTTAATCTATTTTCCCCAGTTGATATTCCTCCCTGCTTCCCACTTGCAGCTGGTAACCTCACCTCCTATTTGATAGACAAAATATGAGTAGTTGGAACATGAGTTCTCTCATCTTTCTATCAACAGATCTTCCATCCTCTTTGTGTTTGTTCTTACAGCCTTGGTCTTTCTTCCCTTTTGTTAAATTGAAAGAGAGCTCCTCACTCCATATGAGCCACAATCTCCCTGCTTGTGCTTTGGATCTCATTCCCCTCCTGACTGCTTAGCAACGTTGCTATATTTGGCTCTGATCCCTCCTTGTCTTCCTCCATCAATAAGTAATATCTGCTTTTTTACTGTACCGCTCGCATCATCATTCCTTTCCGTGGCCACGTTTTGTGCTCTCTCCTTCACCGCGAAACACGGCAGACGGTCCGCCTGTAGCCTCTGCCTTCGCTTCACTTTTTCCTAGTCTTGCGCTCTCAAGTCAAGTTTCCATCCCCACTACTCACTGGAAACAGTGCTTGTCAATTACAGACCACACTGACTTCCGTGCAGTTAAATCCCGTAGTCACTTCACATTCCGTCTCTCTTCAACATTTGACATGCGTGACCACTCTTGGAAAACTTACTTGAGTGACACCATGTTCTCCTGTCCTCCAGCACAGGCCCCGCCTCCTCACTTCCCTTTGCTCCTCCTCTTCCCGTCTGTGCTGGAACGTATACTGTTCTGCCCATGCAGGGAATCTTCTCCAGTCCTATGACTTGAAACACCATCTTTTATGCCAGTGATTCTCAGACCTTGCCGTGTCCTTTTAAAAGCCAGGTTGGTGTCACGAACTTAACAGACCAAAGCAGAATTCTTGATTTCCACCACGTGTGAGGCCTTCTTTTTTGCAATGAAAGTTGCTCAGTTGTCTCTTGACTCTTTGCAACCCATGTACTGTGGCCTGCTAGGCTCCTCTGTCCATGGAATATTCCAGGCCAGCATACTGGAGTGGGTAGCTGTTCCCTTCTCTAGGGGATCGTCCCAATCCAGGGATGGAACCCAAGTCTCCCACACTGCAGGCGGATTCTTTACCAGCTGAACCACCAGGGAAGCCCAAGAATACTGGAATGGGTAGCCTATCCCTTCTCCAACATATCTTCCCTACCCAGGAATCAAACCAGAGTCTCCTGCATTACAGGTGGATTCTTTACCAGCTGAGCTACCAGGGAAGTTTTTAGTTTGGGGAGATATTTAATCTTTGTTATGAGAGCATTTACTTCAGTTCAGTTCAGTTCAGTCGCTCAGTCGTGTCCAACTCTCCGTGACCCCGTGAATCACAGCACGCCAGGCCTCCCTGTCCCTCACCAACTCTCGGAGTTCACTCAAACTCATGTCCACAGAGTCGGTGATGCCATCCAACCATCTCATTCTTTGTTGTCCCCTTCTCCTCCCGCTAAAGAGCATTTACTTAGAAAATGCCAATTAGATGTGTGCTTCTAATGAGGGAAGCCTATACGGACTGGAAGAGTGTTTTGAATCCCCTTAATATGCACAGTTTTATGTTTTGAGCATTGACTTTCATTCATTTTCAGATGAGTTAATGACTAAAAACAGAAATAAATTCACTGCCCTAAAAGCCCAAGGAGGTAACTATTAACCAGCCATCTTAATTTGGGGGTACACATCCTGCCAGGAGCCTTAAAGGAACATGGAGTATGTGCTTGTGTGTTTGTCTGTGTGCCTGTGTTTGGGGAGGCTACCGGATAGGCATAGTAGTATCTTCCTGGTACTTCCTTTGAGAATTTTTTATTCTGAAAACATTTCCTGACTTAGGGATAAGATTAAAACACCCGTGAATGTGTTGTGGTCTAGACTTCAGAAACAGATGAATTTTTAGAAAAAACTAACCTTCAGAGAGAGTTCAGGTTTGTCTGCCTCTTGAGACTCTGATCAGGAGTACCTCCCAGATGAGCATGCACTCCTTGTTGTTGGTAGGAGCACTTTGGAAGGAGTGCTGTGCTTCATGGTCTTCCTGTATTTGAAAGTCTGTCTGTCTGTCTGTGTTTTAATCAGCCCTATCAAATCAGTTGAACTCAATGAATTAGAATTGGTATTTCTCCACGAGAAAGTCTAAATCTGTGCAGAGTTATCTTCTCTGTTTAGTTTTCTTCTGTTAGTGTTCATAATCAAGGGAGCATCTGAATGTTTGGAAAGCCAAACTAAATCCAGAGAGCTCTTTGCAGGGAGACTTAAAATGACTGCCTGCCTGGCATGGATCGTTGTTACATTTGTGATTTCTTTGAGGGTTGGGACCGCTTTCAAATTAGTGAGCAAGGTACTCAGTATCCTTCTGAGGCAGACATAGAGCAGCATTGATGTTGTGAAAAGTGGTTTGTGGTGCTTTTGCCTTTCATTCTCCCTCTACTCATTCCACTTTTCCTTGATCTTCTAGTCCCTAATGCAGAAGGACTCGACAGTGCTAGTGTTTTTATTATTAGAACAAAATATTGAAAATGGCTATAACGTATTTTGAGTCCCACGGTAAAAATACCACATAAATAAAGTGAAACCCTAAGCGTTTCTGTGTCCTTTTCTATTTTTGTTTTTTCTTGTTACATTTGTGCTATTTGAAGAATATTCAGTCATTATTCCCCCCTGGCAAGTTCCCCAATATGTGGAATTTTAAATACTGTCTTAATAGCCATTACTTTATTCAGCAAACCTTTATTTAGTACCTACTGTGTACTAGGCTGTCGCTAGGTACCAGAGATTCAGAAGTGAATGAGATGAAGGAAGTTATTGCTCTTCCGGAGTTTCCATTCTAAAAGGGGAGATAAATACAAATTTATAAGAAATATGTAAACAAATGTATAAAGTCAGGTAGAAAACTAAATCAGCTTCTTTCTTCTATTTTCTCTCTGATACAACAGCTACACACAGCCAAAACAAAACACCTACCTCATTAACCCCGAGCAAGCCACCTGATCTCTTCACCTTGGTTTCCGTATTTGTAGAGTATATTCGCTGTTTATCTTTCAGGATTAGAGAGAGAGGATATGCACGGAAAACTCATTGTAAAATATAAGACAATATAAATGTAAAGTATGTACTTGATTACATTGAGTCAAAGATTTATTTATTTGATGTACGTCAGTATTTCTGTCAGCATTGTTTGCTATTTAGATTATAAACCACTCGAGTGTATGTCATGTCTTTTAGGGTTGTTTTAACTTTCGTGCCTCTGGTTTTGAGGGCATTCTTGTAAGACATCAGTGCTAAATTGTTGATCGCTATTGCTCTGTAATGTAGTGGAATGAATTGAGGGAAGGATTTCAAGCATCATATGGATGACTGGACTAAATAATCTTCAAAGAACCTTCTAGATCTGACATTTTATAATCCTTGACTAGAATAGCTGAAGAAAAATTGCCCCAGCCTTAATGGAACAAAATGCATTTTCTCTTTGGCAGTAAGTGTGATTTGGAACAAAGTAAAACCATTTCTTAATGTATCAAAAGTTTCCATCTCTATGACTGGATATCTAAGCTAGTTACTGTTACACGTGTGTAAGAAACAGTGTGGTAGCAGAAGCGGTGTTTTTATGAATACTAGATATGTCCTCTTAAAGCACCTACTGCTGTGCTCTAGAGAAGCGATTTGTTTGCTCTAAGCTAAACCTGTTGAGATTCTGATTATGACTGTTGCCCTGTACTAAAAGTAGTGTTTCTTTTTTCAAAGGTACGCCAACCTGTCATATGCATCAACAACCATGTATTTTGTTCAGTTTGTATCGACTTGTGGTTGAAGAATAATAGCCAATGTCCAGCCTGCAGAGTCCCCATCACTCCTGAAAATCCTTGCAAAGAAATTATTGGTAAGGGTCTATTGTAAAAACACATAGAAACTGATTTAAAACAGTGCTTAAATAGTGTCTGTTTGGAGGAAGACTGAAATAGACAACTTTTGGTGGTGTTATTTTGCCAGTGTCATACTGGGTGGATTGGTCATTTGACATGATCTCTATGAGCAGAGCAACTGAGGAGCATGAAGTACCGTGAGAAGTCACAGAGCCTTCCGGAACTTTGATTCTGGTAGAGGCTGTCCATGTGGATGAAGTTTTTTTTTTTTTTTTCTTAAATATTTATTTATTTGGGTGCACCAGTTCTTAACTGCAGCCAACAGCTTAAAAAGCAGACAAACAAAAAGGCCCACAGAGTTCAAACAAGCTAGTTCATCTAGGAACATGGAGAAGGGATTCATGAAGCAGTGGCCTCTAAGATTTAAGGATAGATAAATTTTCAGTTGGTAAAGGTGAGAGAGGCCATTTCTTGTAGAGGGAGCAGCATTCACTGCAGTTGGGAAACAGGAAAGTCTAGTTGGGTCTGATAGTTGAAATAAGACTGAAAAGGTAAATTAAGACTTTAGCACAGAGCATCTGGAGTGACAGACTAAATCAGGGAGTTGCTGCATGGGTGAGAAGGGTAAGGTGGGTATGATAGTTTTGAGCAGGGGAATGACATAATCCAATGTGTGTACTAGGAATATTACTCGGGTGATGATACATAGTTTGGGCTCCAGGGGAGAAACAGGACATGAATAGGTGAGACTCTTGCCCAGGTGAGGGAGAATGTGAGTCTGGATTAAGGTATGAAAAAGAACATTCAGTGCTACAGTCATGTAGGTAAAGCGGGGTGGGGGGGAACGTGGTAGGGATAAAACTTGAACTGGAAGATTCTTGGAAAATGAAACATTTAAAGAGCCTTTATAGTGTTACTTCTTTTAGATTGTTAAAATGATTTTTATTTGTTTCTGCTTTAGGAAAAATTGAAAGTGAATTGATGATAGCATGAATCATAGGGAAAAAACCTTTCATCTTTGTAATAGTCCCAACTTAGGGAAAATGGACTTACATAAAATTTTTATAATAGAAAGGAAGATATATATGCTAAAATGAAAGAAGAACCATTGGAACTTTGAAACTAAGCGATCTGAAAGGGAATCAGAGGTGGCTCCAAGGTTTCTCTCTTGGATATCTGGGTGAAGTCTTATAGAGGAATATTTCTCTGCTGTGCTGCAAACTGGAGTGTTAATCTCTCAGCCTCTACTTTTTTATCTGCACTGATCTTTACCAGGAGTCAGGTCTTTCCTTGCAGACTATGAGCTTTGTTGATTAAAATAATTTAAATGTTTTTTTCCCAGCTTCTTTTCACATCCCTTCTTTCTTCATTTGTGTCTAAGTGATAGTTCATAAGTTCTCTGAAGTAAAATGGTTCATCCATCCTTGCATTTGGATGGAGTCCCGTGAAAAAGAACATTTGTAAATGCCTTTGTTATCATGATGCTAAGAACTGCAAAGAAGGTAACCACAGAATAAGTGAAGAGCGCTCAGGAAGAATACATTTTGAATGTGTATATGTGAGTTATTGTGGGCATACAGTTAATGCTGTGATTTATAATCCATCGTAACTGGGTTGTTCGAGTCAGTGAAAAGACACATTCCTCTTTTCAGTTGTGTTACTAGTAGCTATATATATTTGAATACATTAGTTATACTAATATATATTATAATATGTGTATCATATATGTGACATATAAGATAATATATTTGATAATTATATAGATAATATTGATTTATACAACAAATAATATTTTAATTATACAGCTTATTGGTTACATATTATCTCTGATTTTATCATTAACAGTTGTCTGGTATTAAAAATTTGCAGTAGTCCAAATGAGTTAATAAAATATAGCCTTTGCCTTCATTGAGTTTAATAAGACAGGTAAGTAAACATAACATGATATTTTATTGAAGGTATTTCTGATGGTGTTCAGTTCAGTCACTCAGTCATGTCCGACTCTCTGCGACCCCATGAATCACAGCACGCCAGGCCTCCCTGTCCATCTCCAACTCCCGGAGTTCACTCAAACCCACCTCCATCGAGTCGGTGATGCCATCCAGCCATCTCATTCTCTGTCGTCCCCTTCTCCTCCTGCCCCCAATCCCTCCCAGCATCAGAGTCTTTTCCAGTGAGTCAACTCGTCGCATGAGGTGGCCAAAGTATTGGAGTTTCAGCTTTAGCATCAGTCCTTCCAATGAACACCCAGGACTGATCTCCTTTAGGATGGACTGGTTGGATCTCCTTGCAGCCCAAGGGACTTTCAAGAGTCTTCTCCAGCACCACAGTTCAAAAGCATCAATTCTTTGGCGATGAGCTTTCTTCACAGTCCAACTCTCACATCCGTACACGACCACTGGAAAAACCATAGCCTTGACTAGATGGACCTTTGTTGGCAAAATAATGTCTCTTTTTTTTAATATGCTATCTAGGTTGGTCATACCTTTCCTTCCAAGGAGTAAGCGTCTCAGTGATTTTTCTCAGAATTGAAGTACAGAAAAGGATGGCAGCACAAAGTGGATTTGAGAAAAGGGTAGGAATTAAGCTAGAGGCTACACAGAACAATAAGGAAAGGTTTCATTTTAATTTTCATTCTGCCCAAATCAGAATGAAAGGTTAGATTTTTTTTTTGTCCCTATAGGAGGAACAAGTGAAAGTGAACCTATGCTAAGCCATACAGTCAGGAAGCACCTTCGGAAAACTAGACTTGAATTACTCCACAAAGAATATGAGGTAAATACTAAGTAAAATGTTAAATGATGACAGCACTGAATTCTAGGTAAAACTGAGCTATCAGTCTGGACTTCTTAGAGTAAGTATCCAATGAAATCTTACGTTAAAGGCCAGTTTAAAAATATCTTATTTGATAAATTCTTTTTTCCTTTCCTGTTTCAAATAGGGAAACAGATGGAAACATTTCTTCTTTTTCTTGCTTTTAATTTTCCTCAACAGAAACATCATTTTTTAAGTTGCTCCCTCAAGAAGTTGGGAGATAAAGGAAACTCTCATGTAGAAGTCAGTCTTCCAACCCCATGAGGCGTTATGAATGCAAACAAGTACTATAACCTTCATTCTGTTTTTGTTTCTACCTGTAAATTCACTGCTAATTATAAGTCTGATAAGTTCTGGTAAAGAAAATATACTTAGGTCAGCTACAGACAAAGAGATTTTGGTTTGAGATATGCTATTGCTTAATTCTTTTTTTTGTTTTTTGGCATGTTTTAAAAAACATTTTTTAAATGTTTCTTGAATTTTTAAAACATGTTTTAAAAAATTATGTATATTTAAGGTTTACAACATGTTTTGATATACATGGTAAAGTGATGACTTCAGTCAAACTAATTAGCATAGCCATCTCCTCACATAGTTACTTTGTGTGTGTGTGTGTGTGTGTGTGTGTGGTGAGGGCACCTGAAATCTACTCAGCAGTGTCCGGTAGACAGTACAATATTATTACTTGTAGTCATCATGCTCTACAGTAGGTCTCTAGACTATCTCTAGCTGCAACTCTGTACCCCTTGATTCATCTCCCTATTTCTCCCACCTCCCCATTTCCCCCACCTTCCATGCTTGGTAACCACTGTTTAACTCTGCTTTTATGTGTTTGACTCTTTTAGATTCCACATATATGTGAGATCATGCAGTTGTTTTCTGCATGTGATTTGACATGCAGGTGACTTGACATGGTGATGGAATTTTTTTCTAAATTAGCTTCATGCTAAAATGGATATATATATACTTTTGAATAAACATTAAGTCCAGTTGTCATTTTATATTGACTAAATGGGGGATAATGTTGCTCTCTTCCTTTGACACAAAATATCTTTAAATTGCACTACATAAATGGAAACCAGTTCAGCTGCTTCAAAAACTTTTTGAAATAAAATCGGGCATAGATAAATGACTGAATAAATGTTCATTCATATGTGTTTTCTTGTTTATATTTATTTATTCATTAATTTATTCAAACAAGTAAAGCCCTTTTCTCTTTCATAATGCCATTTAACTCAAAACATACTGTAATTTAAAATAGTAAATAGTTCTATCTGTGTTAACTCTAAAATGTATTATTTATGTAATGAATATTTATCACACTTAGATACTAATCAAATTAATGCTTTAGGAGATTGCTGGCATGTTGAAGTTTATTTTCTGAGAACGGAATTCCTAACAATTTTAGTTTAAGCTGAAATATCCATATAGATGAATAAATGGTATCACAGAAGAGAGTTCTAGCCCCAAATGTTTCATTGCTGGATTCAAGGTGGTTCTACATGGGAAAACTAATATTTGAAATAGTCACAGCAGTAGTTAAAGAGCTAGAACGTAGAAGAGTTCAAAATTACAGGTATTATTCTGACATGGAAAGTGAAGGGACATGGTATATAGTTTTACTTCTGTATGAAGCAAAAGAGAGACATCAGCCGAAACTACAGATTTCCTTGATCAAAACTGTATTTTTAAATGCCCCTTCAGTTCAGTTCAGTCGCTCAGTCGTGTCCGACTCTTTGCGACCCCATGAACCACAGCACGCCAGGCCTCCCTGTCCATCACCAGCTCCCGGAGTTCACTCAAACTCATGTCCATCGAGTCAGTGATGCCATCCAGCCATCTCATTCTCTGTCGTCCCCTTCTCCTCCCACCCCCAATCCCTCCCAGCATCAGACTCTTTTCCAGTGAGTCAACTCGTCGCATGAGGTGGCCAAAGTATTGGAGTTTCAGTTTTAGCATCAGTCCTTCCAATGAACACCCAGGATTGATCTCCTCTAGAATGGAAGGAATTAAACATGGCTTAGAATTTTCTTCTGAGGAATCTACTTCCTTGTTGAATTCATGTGATTTTTCATATTTTCTGAATATTTAAAATGAAATCAAAGATTTGACATTTTCATTTTTTTTGAATCACGAACGATTTTTGAATTAAAAGCAATAGAGATGCCAATTTTTATCAGTCAGAATTCATTTTGAGAATTTCAGCTGTATGTGACTTGCTGTCTACAAAGTTATTCTGATGCATAAAGAATCTATGTATCTATAGGATTTTGAATGTAAATTTTAAAAACACGTTGACTTCACTCTAGCATGTGTATCTGTTTAGTGTCTGTGTCTACCTGATGGCCGTGCAATGCTTTTTCAGGATGAAATAGATTGTCTGCAGAAAGAGGTAGACGAGCTTAAGAGTAAAAACCTCAGCTTGGAGTCACAGATCAAGACTATTCTGGATCCTTTAACCTTGATGCAGGGCAACCAAAATGAAGATAAACTTCCAGTTGCAGATAATCCAAGTAAAATTGACCCAGAAACTGTCGCAGAGTGGAAGAAAAAGCTTAGAACAGCTAATGAAATCTATGAAAAAGTGAAAGATGATGTGGATAAGCTAAAAGAGGTAAGTTGTGGTTGTGTTTAAAATTCTGTAGTATGTTAAGTACCTTCAAAAGAATAAATAGCCATGCTATTTGGAGACATCCTTTAGACGATTTGGGGAGAAAGGACAAATCCCTAGATGAGCATTTATAAACAATAAGAAAACTTTTTCTCCTTAAATCTTATAGCTGCCAAGAAATATCAGGTGGTCCTATTTGTGACTGTAATTGGAGACTTTGTAGTGCCTCTGTATGAGTTTACAGCTTCTTGTGGAAGAACGACATCAGTTTAAAGGATGTGTTTCTATTTCCCCCCTTTGTGATTTGGCTTCCTTTTTTTAAAAAAGCTTATGTCAGTAACTTCCATCTATGCATAAAGACAGACCTGTCCATTTCCCTACCTATAAAATGGAAGGTTTGGACCATCTTTTTTCTAGCACTCCCTTTCTCTGATGTTTTAATATTGTAAATAGTTAAAGACTATTCCAAGAGAACTGTGAGTGATGGCTTTAGACTACTCCACGCAAAAGAATATTGTGGCTGAGAGGCAGTTTAATTTTTTCAGTTATTCTTCATCCACGCAAGAAGATAGTGAAAGCATAGGTGAAAAGGGCAAACCTCTAGGATTTTCCAATCTCGGAAAGGAGATGAAGTCCATGGCATCAGCATTAGAGGTAATGACGTGACCTAGAGCTGTGCTGGCCAGAGGGACTAGCCTTCTGTCTTGGCTTCAGGTTTATCCACAGTGGAGCCCTGTTGTGCTGAACAGTTGGGTTTGTGGGATCCAGGTTCACAGCCCCCTATTCAGCCTATCTGCATTCTCTCAAAATACTGTTACTGTGCTGAACTGCTGAATTCCACCTCCTGAAATCATTAATGCTCTACATATTTTAGAGATGTGCTGCCACATACCGGCTCCCTCATCCTCAGTGAGATTAAGTAGCAGAGAATTATCTGCAGCTTAGTGTGAGTACTAAGTCAAATTGCATACCCACGTATAAAATAAATGCCATTTGGGCTCAGAGAAGGCCAAGATGAGAGAAAGGTGGGAACATAGTGCTTTTAGAAAAAAAAGAAACTGTGGATGTAATTGCACTGAGTTTGCTACAAGTCTAGGGGAAGTGTTGTTTCTTGGTTTATAGTGGCCCCCATTACCATGTTAGTCTGAGAAGAGAAGAGGACAGGAAAAGGAAAGGTAGCTGAGAGGTCACAGTGTTTATCAGTCAGCCATGTCCGCATTAACTTTCCTTCTTGAACTATCAGTAAGTTCTGTATGGTCTCTTTTATATTATTGAATTTCATTAAAATATTTGGCAGTAAATGCTTCTTAGAACATGAAGATATGTATGAAAACTCTACTCTGAGCTTATAAGAGTGGTATAAGGAAAAAAATAAGAGTGATATAAGGGAAGTATGTAAAAGAAAAGTACATAGAATACAGTTTTTCTTTGTTCTTTTAAAGATCATGTGTTAAATTCAATACCCAAAGCTACCTTGAGACCTCACAATTATTTGGGATACTTGAAAAGCCCATTTTGGATACCTAGTGAAGGAATTAGGTAGAACTAGGCAATAAACTGGAACATAAACTAAAAAAATGGACTGCAGAGGCAAAACTTGAATGTAAAGTACAAAATAACAGCAAACTATAAAACAAATATAGGAATGCTGAAGATTCAGAATAAAGGACTACCTAGATTGAGTGAAATGGACTTTTTTCCTCATGTTTCCAAGACAAGTGAGTTTTGAACCATTATGAAGCCAGTGTTGAGATTGCAAAGTATAACAGTCAGCTGAAGTCTTTATTACTCTTTCAGGTGCAACAAATAGGCAGGACTCTCCCCTTTGTAACTTTACCCAGCCAGTTCTCCTGAACTTGAAAATACCTCTGATAATTGAGGGTTAGCCAGCCCATAAAGAGCATCTTAGAAAGCCTTGGGACTGGTGAGAGACCTTGTCAAGGGGGATGGGGAAAAGAAATCAAATGAGGTTCTAATTTAAGCTTGTCATTCATCATCAAAAAGCATTCACTAAGTACCTCTTCTTACAGTGCTGTGCTTGAGGGCTTAATTCATTGTGTGTGTGTGTGTGTGTATGAGGAAGTATATTACCTTTCCTATGTCTGCAGAAGGGCAGTAATGGTGTTTATCAGTCACTTAAAGAATTAACTCTCCACAGTCCTGGTTGGTTTGCATCCATGAAGATAAGCTGGTACTCAGAATCCAGAAGGAACCTGGATACATCTGAGAGTTAGGTTTGGTGTTCAAAAGAGTGTCCTCTGTCCTGCTTCTCTTGTCACCCTCTTGGGGCATTTGTGTGTGGATGGGCAAGTAATATAGTCAAGAATTCTAGAAACTATTGGTCAGATTTTTTAAATCTGTTTTCAGATTTTCTTAGTTTAAACCTTTTTGTTGACAGTTGTTCTGACACTTTAAATGTTAATAGTTAGACAATGAATTTCTCTTTCTAAGTTAGTGAGATTGGTTTCTAGCCTAGGGAGTTTTATTTTTTGTTGGAATTCAGAAACATAATGACTAGCAGATTTAAAAGAAGTCACTTTTAAGAAGATTGTACAATAGACACTCTACTTTTGGGGTTGCCCAGGATCAATATTGAGCCTCTAGATTTTCTAGCAATAAATATTTGTCAGGCAGCTTTTAGTTATCATGCAACTCAAAGAAGGAAATCATATTTGTGATTAAAAAAAAATCAAAAGAGAATCCATACAATTTATTAGAAAGTATCGATCCAAGAAGTTGTGAGCCAGAGCATTTGGGAAAGCCATTTTGAAGAAAGCAGGCAAGTAGTTTAACAATATTAGATATGTTATCACTAAAAACTTTTTAAATAGCAACCCAAAATCAATCTCATAGTGCAAGATACTTAACCATTAGTTTTGTGAATAATTGCATGTGGTATATTGTTACCATGCTTAGAGTATTCAGTTTTGTGAAAAAGGAAGAAAAAAAATTGACATTAGTTTAGTCCCTTAACGACTCTAAGCTAACTAACATAGCTCCGTTTATTTCCCTAGATAGAGATTTGCAAGTGCTTGGGGAATTTGGATTAAAAATGTGTGATCGTGTTCAGTTTCCCAAGTCATTCCCAATGGTGATTTTAAGTTTCTGAAGACATGTTTTAGTATTCAGTTTTCTCATACTGTTGCTCTAAAAAATACAGATGGCTCATGTCATAATTTTTACACATTTGTTTTTAACTTGTGCTTAATTATTTTCACCATTTTTTTTAAGGCAAATAAAAAATTGAAATTGGAAAATGGTGGCCTGGTGAGGGAGAATTTGCGACTGAAAGCTGAAGTTGATAACAGATCACCTCAGAAGTATGTATTTTGCTCATAGAGCAATGTTTCAGGTTTTGTCAGTGTTTTAGAATAAGCTGCTGTTACATTATGTTTTTCATTGGATTCTTTGTTGAAACATGTAAGTTTAAGTAGAATGTCTTACCTGTAAGTGTCAAGTGTATACATAGGTTATTGGTAAAATCTTAATTAATGCTATTATGTTGGAAGAAAGGATTTCCTTCTTATCCTTTTTCCTTACCTAATTATCAAGAGGTTTGTTTTATGTGACCCAAGACTGGTGAGCCTCCACTTGGTTTTACATATAACTAATGATCCTAACAAAGAATAGGGAGACTAACATGATGCTTTTTGGATATTTTTTGAAATAATCTTAATGATAGTTAAAATTCATCCATTGCTTTGTCTTTACCAGGTACAACAATTTGTGATATAGAACACTGTTATTCTCTATTTACAGATGCTAAAATGGAGGTATAGAGATCAGATTAATTTTTCTAAATCTTCACAGCTAGTAAGTGGTGGAAATAGGATTCAAACCCAGGTAGTCCGGCCCCAGAGCTGTGCTCTGTTACATTACATGAAAGCTGTTACACTACCCATTACCCTAAAAAGCCTATCTGAAATAGAATTTAAGGCTTCATTTGTTGAATTTTGTACTGATTTGAACTGTACAATTAAATGAATTGTTTTATGATGGGGATATTTTCACTCCATTCCAGAAAATACAAGATTGCAACATTTTGAACAGTTAGTTTAAAATGCTAAGAAACAGTTGAGAATTAAGACTTGAAGATTAAGAAAAGATGAGAGAGAGCACTTAAGGTTGTATTCTTCTAGGGAAAAAAACAAATGACAAGTGAAAAGAAAATGTGACCTCCATCCCTCTGAGGAGTGGCATATCAGAACTCCACACTTATGTCCTGTCCAGCCATTTTCTCCTAATGGAAAAAGACAAGAAAGGCATAAGCAAACATTGGGAATTTATCCTACCAGAGGTAGTTCTCTGCTTGTCATTTGAAAAGGAGAAAATATTGCCTTCAGTAAAACCAACTGTGGTATCAGGAAATGGTAGAAGTAAACCATAATTACTCAAAGTAGAGATAACTAACCAATTGAGAAAGAAGCATAGCTTTTACTTTTAAATAGTTCCTTCCTCTGTGCTCTCCAACCTCATTTTTCTTTTCACTTCAGATAATGTCCTACTTTGATGAATTAGTGAAATAAGCTTAGGAAGTGTTGCCGTTAATATATGGTGGTTTGAATCTCTGCTCTTCTTATTTATTGGCAGCTCGCCTTGCCAGTCATAATAATGTTTGTCCATTAGCCATTTCCCACAGCAGGCTGAATGGAACTAAAGCCATTTTGTTCGTAGCTTTTATTTCTTGAAAAGTTGCCCACCAGATTTCAGATTTAGCACTAGCTACCAGGATGTGTGTTTTTAAATATCTTTGATTCCTACCTGATAAACAACTGAAGAATCTCACCTAAAGAAACCTCACCTCTGTCTGTTCTCACTAGCAGCCACACTTCTGAATCCCTTATAACTTTGGGATTCACTGTCTTTAGCTTCCATTGCTTCCCTTCAGGGGAAGGGAACAGGTTCAGTTAAAAAAACGATTTGAACTGACCCCTGTTCCAGATCAATTTGCAGTGCATTGAGGTATTAAAAGTATGGCATTTGATTTATAGCCTTGTTTACCTCTGCATCACCAAACCCTAGTGGGAGTCAGAGAGAAGCTGACCACAGCTGAAAATACTCAAATCTGGTTCACTTGAGGAGCACTCCTATTTGTATTGCAAACAATGTGAAATTTCAAGAGTTTAAATGCAGGCAAACAGAAACCATCCATTCCATTTCATTTCCTTGATTAGGAAGTGCCTTGACCAGTTTTCTCCTCTCCTCAGTTAGCTGTCAAGGTGTACTTTTTACATTTTTACATACATGGCCTGAGTGTCTAATGTATCTTTCAGGTTGTTCAGACATAGTCTATGAATCAGGCAGAAGAGAGAGCTTTAAAATTTAGATACTAGAGAGGAGAAGGCAATGGCAAGCCACTCCAGTACTCTTGCCTAGAAAATCCCATGGACGGAGGAGCCTGGTAGGCTGCAGTCCATGGGGTCACTATGAGTCAGACATGACTAAGCAACTTCACTTTCACTTTCACACATTGGAGAAGGAAATGGCAACCCACTCCAGTGTTCTTGCCTGGAGAATCCCAGGGATGGGGGAGCCAGGTGGGCTTCCGTCTATGGGGTCACACAGAGTAGGACACGACTGAAGTGACTTAGCAGCAGCAGCAGCAGCAGCAGCAGCAGAGAGGGAAAAAAATTAGAAAGGTGTATTTGTTAGCCTGAGCTGCCATAACAAATACTATAGACAGGGTGGCTTAAACATTGGATATTTATTTGCTTATAGTTCTGGAAGCTAAAAATCCCAGGTCAAGGTTCAGCAGTTTGGGTTTCTGGCAAGGGCTCTCTTTTTGACTTGTAGACAGCCGCCTTCTCACTATGTCTTTGCCTGTCAGAGAGAGAGTGTGTACTCTGTCTCTCTTCTTCTTATGAGGACACCAGTCCTGTTGCATTAAGGCTTCCTCTTTATGGTCTCATTTAACTTGAATTACCTCCTAAAGACCCTGTCTCTAAATATAGTCATACTGAGGTTTAGGGCTTCAACAAACGGATTTGGTGGAGGGTGTGTGGGGGAATGGGAACACAGTTCAGTCCATTGCAGAAGGTGTTTCTTTTAAGGATTTGCCTGCGTGCTCTGCTGCTTAGTTGTGTCCAGCTCTCTGTGACCCCATGAACTGTAGCCCACCAGGCTCCTCTGTCTATGGGGATTCTCAGGCAAGAATACTGGAGCAGGTTGCCATTTCCTTCTATAGGGGATCTTCCTGACCTAGGGATCAAACCTGCATCTCCATGTCTCCTGCATTGGCAGGCGGGTTCTTTATCACTACGCCACCTGAGAAGCCCCCCTTTTAGGACACTCAAGCAAATATCATGCTGTTGCCCCAAAACTAGACTACAATCCAGTGTGAACAAAGGGGACTTAGACATTTACATTTATTTCAAGTAAATAGTATTGTATAAAAGTAATATATTTTATAATTTTTAAAAACAGTGGTATAATCTTTAAATGAAATCTGGATTATCATTTATCTCCTCTGCTATTGTTCATCTAGTCTTTTACCCTCCATTATATTCAATCTCAATGTGTACCTGGATATTTTTCCTTTTTCAACTTTAGCTTGGAAACCCTTTTGTGCAGTGTGGCAGCTATCCCACTAAGCATACTCTTCTGGATTTCAATAATATATGTTCTGTTCTTTTTCAAAACTTCATTGTCCTGACAGCTAAACTGGTGGTCCAGAAAAATGCCATTTTTTTCTTTGACTTGATGTAGCCATTTCCTGAATTAGTCTCTCTCTTCTAATTTGTTTTACCTGAAGAAAACCATCTGCCTGCCCTTTCAGTTTTCTCTAACATGGACTTAGAATCAGATTTGGTATTCGGAACTCAAGAGGTGGTGATAATGTCCTTTAGTTTGCAAGACTGGTATGTGAAGAAAAGCCATTCTCCCAGCCAGCCCAGAAGTACTGAAAGTTTATTTACTTGACAGTATCCTAGATGCTTTGAACTATATAAAATACTGTTTCTGACCCCTAAAGTTGGTTAGGTTCCCCTTACTATCTTGTACTTTCCCTTTTTAGCACATAATCACAATTACTAATAATTAGTGTTTTGTGTAATTATTTCGATGAATATTAAAGTTTTGTGTAATTATTCCAGTGAATTCAACCCTGAATATTCATTTGAAGGACTGAAGCTGAAGCTGCAATACTTTGGCCATCTGATGTGAAGAGCCGACTCATTAGAAAAGATCCTGATGCTGAGAAAGATTTGAGGGCAGGAGAAGAGGGTGACAGAGAATGAGATGGTTAGATAGCATCACCAACTCAATGGACATGAATCTGAGCAAACTCAAGGAGATAGTAAAGGACAGGGAAGCCTGGAGTGCTGCAGTCCATGGGGTCGCAAAGAGTCAGACATGACTTAGTGACTGAACAACAACAGCTATTACTTATTTCATATTTTTCTGAGTGAGGACTATAGTTTTATTCACTGTTATAGTCATGCATTTTATAGAGTTCTACTCCTAGTATGTATCTGTTGAGTAAATGAATTAAAACGTAGCTCCTGAGAGAATTCCCCTTCCATTTTGCCAAAGATTTAATGAAATTTAGTCATTTTTCCTGTTCTTCTTCTCCATCTCCCATTTAATGGGGGATCCCAAGAGTGTCACACCTCCACATGGTAAGAAACAGAAATGAGAAGCTGAAGGAAGATAGAACTGCATTTCGCATATTCCTGAACTGTGCCTAGAAGTGTGGATATATTTGTCCTTGATAGAGTTAGGAATTCCTTAGTGATGTTTTAGCTTCAAATATTATTAAGCTTATTAATGACTTGTAAAGCATTTGGAAGTATTATGCCCTCTCTCCAAGGTTGCTGTGTTCTGTTGTGCCATTCTTTTTGCTCTAGTCTCACTGGGTAAAGTTTGTGCCATGTTGCCACCTATTTTGAGGCTTAAACAGAGCAGCTGGCCCATGCCCTTAGCTTCTAACTTATGTTAATAGTGTAGGGTATGAAATATATATGTACATATACAAAATTTTGTATACATAGAATTCCATAGGTCATTTAAATCAAACTTGGTTATAATTGGATTAATAATGGCTTTCCATTCTGTAAATGTGTATTCGGTAATGTTATTGTATCTTTAGTGAGATCTGTGGGTTTGATAGTGTTTCCCTGCAAGCATCATTTTTACTGCCCAGCAACCCTAAGTCTTATCATTATGGACCAATTTTTACCCATGCCTCAGCAGCTTCTGGAGGAAGATGAATGCTCCAGATACTCCTGGGTGGTGATCAGTATTCTATTAGGACATGAAAAGAAGTGTTCTGAGGAGGACAGAATAGACTTCATAAATCATAAGCTGCACGTTCTTCCCTTCTTGCTGTGTTTGTGTTCCTTGAGCCATCTCATCAGCTCCCATGGCTTTAATAATCATTTTCTTAATATGTCAGCAATTACAAAATAAAATCTAAATCATTGGCCTTGCCTTTTCTCCTATATTGTAGATTCATGTTTCCACCTGTCTATTTTATACTTTCACACAAGATCCTATACCTTAAATTCACTGCAAAGCACAAGAGTTAAATAAATGCCTAATTCTGGAGACAGACTACCTGGATTCAAGTTTCCCTTCTTCTACTCTCTCCTTCCCCTACCCAATTCAATTTTCACTATACTCAAAATGGTTTTTTATGAAATGTAAATCATGCTATTAAATCTCTTATATGAAACTGTCCAGTGTTTTCCTAAAATACAATCCGGACGCTTTACCAGCTAGTCACGGTACTTGCCTATTCCATCTCATTCCCATAGCTTATCCTGCTCTAGCCATACTGGCTGCCTTCTGTTTCTCAAACATGCTAGAATTTTTCCCTCTCTTAGAATGTTCTCATCTTTATATGACTGTCTCCTATTATCAGATTCAGAGAGGCTTTTCCTCATCCTTCCGTCTAAAGCAGTCCTCTGAAGTTGTCCCCATGACCTTCCTCTTGTGGAGTTTAGAATGGAGAAGACAGAACACGAGGTCAAGCAACTAAACAAACACAGTAATTTCAGACAGTAATGAGGGCTAAGAAGACAGGTAATACTGTAACATTGGTTGTGCATTAACTGTGGGCTCAATGTTATAAGTACATCTCAAGTTTTGACTCATTTAACCTCACCCACCTACTAGATAGGTACTACTACTAGCTCCATTTCACAAGACAAACACTGAAGTACAGAAAGTTTAAATATCTTCCCCCAAACCACAATGCTAGAAGGTAGACAAAGCCAGAGTTCAGTTCTAGAGAGTCTGGCTCCAGACTCTGCTGATGATCCTATGCTGTGTTGCTTCACCACGCCGTGATTTTATCACTGCAGTTGGGGCTGAGTCAGGAAGTAGAAGGTGCAGAAGCAGAGGGCCACTTCCTTCCGAGCTTCCCCTCCCGCCCGCCCTCCCTTCATTCCTGCCCTTTCTTTACCTTTTAATGGTGGCTCTATGAGGTGAATGCTTGAAAATATTCAACTTGAAATTTAATTTACTCCACACTAATGTTTGCAAATACATTGTTAGCAATTCTTAAATATTTCAAATCAACTAGCTTGAAGTACAGAAGGCTTGTTCTCAAATAACTTCTGAGGTGACATGAAATCTGAAGCCTATATGACTTGATTCCAGCCTTTCTGCCCATCTCCTTCACTTGCAAAACCCCAGCACCTGAAAGGCACCTGATACATACTTGTTGAGTAATTAAATAAATAGATAAATAACATTCGATAAATTACTTGACCTGTTGGAGCCATTACTTTCTTTATGTAAAATGTGCATAATGTACCACTTTGAAGATGAAATAATTGCGTGTCCTTGGCACACCATGTAGCACAGAGAACGGTAGAGGTTTGCGTCTAAATAACTGGATCTGTTATCCATCCCACACGGGAGATTTCTATCCTCTCGCTTTGTTTCTGTCCTTGCTAATGGCTTTACTACTTATCTGGTTGCCCGAGATAAAAACCTCAGTCTTCCTCTCCTGCGTTTTCCACCGCTTCTTCTCATTCCACTCCTTATTGTCCAGTATATTCTATCCTATTAAATTCCTGTGTAATTCCTCTTCTTGTTCCCACTGGTTTCGATCCACATGATTTCATGCTTAGCCAATTTTAATAGCCCTCTGACTCATTGCTCTTGTCCTGTCACAGCTCTGGAGCATTTGCTGTATGTTGCCTGAATTCTAGAATATAAATTTGATCATCTCACTCTTGCTAATAACCTTGGGTGATTTCCAATTGTTCACAAATTGAAGGCCGGATTTCTTAGTATATAGTACATGAGCCCCTGTACTAATAGGACTTCAGCTTAGCCTTCTTAGCTCCTCTCCAGCCTTCCTCTTAATGTACGCAGCTGTGGCCACGATGAATTTCTCACTGGGCCTGGGTTTGCATGTGGTGCCATGTACCTTTGCTCATGTCTTTTCCTTTGCCCCTGGTCCTCTCCATTAGCCTTTCATTTTTCCTTCAGCTTGATTAATCCCTCCCCATCCTTTGAGACTGAGCCCAGTTGTCATTTTGTCTATGAGACTCTCTTAAGATTTCCTATTGTTCTTTTATTGTATTGTTTTAAGGATTATGCTGTATACTGATCAGTTCCATTAATTTTCCAACTCCTTGGAATTAAGACTTTTTTTTTTGGCCATGTCACATGACTTGCAGGATGTTAGTTCCCTGGCCAGGGATGGAACCCATGCCCCTGCAATGGAAGTGCAGAGTTCCAACCACTGGACTGCCACGGAATTCCCAAGACATTTTCTGTGTGTGTGATGAACTCAGTGTGTATCTATATAAAGTGTGTGTGTGTGTGTATTTTTCCTCTGGGACATAGCAAAAGGACATAGCATTCTCACACTCTAATGCTTTACAGTTTCCTGGAGGGAACTGACTAGGGAGTTAAGATTTGAGCTTTCTTGAAGCTTAAGATATATAGGGTTTAAGAAGGCAGAGATTCCTGGCATTCTCCAAAGGAGGAGAGCACAGGGATTTCCTGAAGTCTTCCAAACTTGTTCTAGAGATTGAGAGTTTGAAAGAGGAAAGCAGGAGCCAGTGTCAGGGCTTGTGTTTTTGAGTCTGAGTCTCCTCAGTGGAACAGGTTTTCCTGCCCTTAACTGTCTCCATGCTGACTGTGAGCTCTGCCCCTTCTAGTTCACAGGTCTAAACTCTTCCTCAACTGTGTCTCAAGACATACCACCAGTACCAAGCCTGGCTTTCAGCTTCCTCAGCAACACCTCTGCTCTTCCTGGCCTCGGCTCTTCTCTCTCCCTGACCTTTTCTGGCCTTTTTTGTTTCTCCTGATTCTGCTCTGACAAACACAATGATTCCTGGTATTTGACCCCAGCCTGATCCGCTGACTGATTCTGCTATGCCCTTTGGTTTTCCCGGAAGGGGAACTTGTAGACTGTCAGGGGAGCCTGATGATACCCTGGGGCCAGACTGTGACAGCTGGGTGTGCTCAGGCCCCTCAGCCGCCTGAGGGGCCCTTCTCTGGATATTCAGCTAATTGGGGGTGGACAGTTACTGCAGTTTTCTGTCACCTTGTCTTTATTGTATTGATAAGATATTTTAGGAGCCTGCAGTGCATGCTAATGACTAAGCGCTTAGGTTGTCAGAAAGATTACTAACTGCTTGAGAACAAGGATAATGTCCTTTTGTTTTCTTCCTCATCGCTTCTCAGCATATATTAGTCTTCAGTAACTGTCATCTGAGTAATAATTACAGAGTGGCTGGATCACAGTTTTTTGTTTTATTTTGTTTCATATTGTTCCTCACGCTGAGAGAGAGATTGATTTAACTGTAGTGACAAATGTATAGATCGTATTAGTCCAGAGATCTTTAAGTATGCTTTTTTCCCCCAACCACAGTTGTATTCTTTTATACTATTGAGATTTTATTGTTGTTAAGGTTAGTATACTTTGGGGAAGGGTATGAAATCCTTTATTCCTCTGAGGACTGTAAAAAGATATGAAATAGCATGTCTCAAGATTCTCTCCTTCCATGAAAGATTAGGATCGCCATTTATGTCATGTCAACTTCAGGGCTGCTCTTAGAGGATAGAAAATTAGGGCATTCCTGTATGGAACTGAAATACATTTATCAAATAGAATGGAATTTATTTCACAGTGAAAAGAGTAGTCCGTCTTCACAGGCAGCAAATACAGATGTGGGATGGCCCTTTCTAGAGACTTACCACAAAAGGAACTTATTCCTTTTCAATTTACATATACTGCCCAACACTTGAGTGTTAGATGTATGATTAGTTTAATAAAATAAACACACACAAAAAAGCTTTCTTTAAAGTCATGTTAGTAATATGAGCTATTATTTTTAAATTCGGTTCAGTGTTTGAAAACTTGCAGATTCAGACACTGCGTTTATTTTTTGAGAGGTGGAAGAAAAAGGAATGGCTGCAAGGGCTGACCTTTGTCTTTAGGGAGGAACTGTGGCTTTTTTTTTTTTTTTAATTCTTGCAAATATTGGAGCACATTCTGATTTGGGATAAAACTAAGATGCAGTACAGCATAGCTTATGTTTTTTATTCCTATTAGACCCCTTTGTAAGTAAGTACTATGTGATGTTTCAGTGCAGTTCAGTCGCTCAGTCATGTCCGACTCTCTGCAACCCCATGAATCACAGCACGCCAGGCCTCCCTGTCCATCATCAACTCCCAGAGTTCATGCAAACTGATGTCCATCAAGTCGGTGATGCCACCTAGCCATCTCATTCTCTTTCGTCCCCTTTTCCTCCTGCCCCCAATCCTTCCCAGCATCAGACTCTTTTCTAGTGAGTCAGCTCGTCGCATGAGGTAGCCAAAGTATTGGAGTTTCAGCTTTAGCATCAGTCCTTCCAATGAACACCCAGGAATGATCTCCTTTAGAATGGACTGGTTGGATCTCCTTGCAGTCCACGGGACTCTCAAGAGTCTTCTCCAGCACCACAGTTCAAAAGCATCAATTCTTCGGCGCTCAGCTTTCTTCACAGTCCAACTTTAGGTCCTAAAATTTTTGCATTTAAAATTTTGCTCATTTCATCGGTAGCTTTGTTTCTTTGTAGTTGAAAATGCCTGCTGATTGTGCATGAGGTAGACAAAAAGAGCATGTATGTTTTTTATACATAAGACAATTAAAGATGGAGCTTCCAGTTTATGATTCTAGTTCAGATTTAGTTTACATATCTCTGGTTAAAATAGTCACCCTTTTTGGGTTGGCATTTGCCAGGTTGATCTGTGCTACAGTTTCCTGGAAGGCCATTTTAATAAATGATCTTTGGCAGCTTGAAAATTCTCTTGAACTTATGTCTAGAACATGACAGATGTTTGATAAATGTTTATTGGCTTTGTGCAGACATATCTGAATGTCTTCCTACAGCTTGTTATTTCCTCTCCATATTTCTATTAGCAAATGTATGTATTAATAAATATTACAACAGTGTTAGACTTGGCACTCAGTAGACATGCTAGCATTTTTACTACATCATAGTATAAATAGGTGCTGATATTACTTAAGCAGGGGTCTCACGTTCAGGCATCTTGTGGTTTCATACATGGTATTTGGACTTAGACTTGGCTTCCTGCTGCTTCCTTTCTGTATAACCTGGGACAAGAGACAAGTGCTTTAAGTATCTTGTTTTTTCATCCTTAAAATAAGAAACATAGATCATGCTTCATAAAGGTGACATGACAATATATATCAAGTATATAGCAATGTACTTGACACAAGTAAACTTTAGTAAATTGTGACTGCTGCTGTTACTGTCACCATCATTGTATTTAATCGTCACTTACACTACTGTAGATTTACCTGTTACACTTTGGGTAATTTCCATATCCAGTTCACTTGTTGGGCCAGGGAATAGAAACATTACTTTGGGTCCTCAGGAGGGATGGTTTTTTTCCAGTTCTCTCTCAGTAGGCTTCATGTGGCTTAATTACTTTTTGTGGACTCAACTATTGTGACAGGACTGGCCATAGATAGTAACTTTTATGATTACCAAAGTCTCAGGAAATGTAGCATTTTCATAACTAAGTCTTTCATTTTAAACAGAGGAAACTCTCTTGAAGAAACCCTGGCAAGTCATTGGGTTCAGCAGTGGCTGAAAATGTCTAGGGCACCTCCCAAAGCTTCTCTTGTAGTTTAAAGACAGAACGCTTTCCCCAGTCCTGCCGTTACCACAGAAGGATGAGAATAGATGAGGGTCATACACAGGTCACTGGAAGCGGGTGAGAGGAAGGCCCCCACCAGCGGATACAGTCTTGAGCTGCCTTAGTGCCGGTCCTCCCTGTGCGCCTTCCCTGGAATACGCCCCGCCCATCCTCTCCGCGCATGTGCATGGCAAAGCGCATACTGGTACCTCTCCTTTCCTTCCCACTTCTAGCCAAACTCAGGTTCCGAGGAGCTCCTATTACAAGCTACTCACTTAAGTTACGTCTAATCAAAGAGAAACTCCAATACTTTGGCCACCTGATGTGAAGAAATGACTCATTGTGAAAGACCCCAGTGCTGGGAAAGATTGAAGGCAGGAGGAGAAGGGGACGACAGAGAATGAGATGGTTGGATGCCATCACCAACTCTATGAACTTGAGTTTGAGTAAGCTCCAGGAGTTGGTGATGGACAGGGAAGCCTGGTGTGCTGCAGTCCTTGGGGTCACAAAGAGTCAGACACGACTGAGTGACTGAACGGAACTGAATCAAAGACAGGCATTTGCAGACTTAAGGAATCTCCAGCTCACACACCATGCTTTAGGAGAAAATACTGAGGGAAGGGAACAATAGAAAGATTTTTCCCCCTGAAGCTCTACCTTTCCTCCATGTTTAAAGTGAAGAAGATATTTGACTGGTATCTCTGCAAGTCAGGGAATGAGAAGGTATGTAACTGCAGCTATGTAGCCAGGCAGCGCTACAATAAAATTTGCTCTATGACTGGGTCTTTTTTTCTTAGGAATGTGTAATAGTTCTTTAAAAAACAATTGTTGAGACTCACTTAAGTTTACTTGGTTTTCCCACATACCAACCATTACTGTAGTACAGGTAATCCTCACTTTCCATGTCGTGCAGAACCATAAAAATGACCATTCAACCTAAAACAATGCACAGCAATCTTAATCAGTGAGAAAAATCACATTGTTCTTTAATAATTTTATCAAAACATTGAATCTCTATAAATGTATATAAAGGTGAAAAAATAGTAAAACTGACATCTGTTTAGTACTTAATAGTTATATAGTACAATGAATTATATATAGAAGCATTGAGAATTGGAATTTCATTTCTTTATTGAAAACTTACGGACAATAATTTGAATTGTGCTTGCCTTCTTATCATAGCTTATGATAATAAAGGCAGCAATTCTTCTAACACTTCAACAAACTGTCGTATTCCTAAGTTTGCGTCAGTAAGTTTGCCTTTCCTAGTTCCTCTGGCTTACCTAGATTTTCTTAAATAGCAACAGTTTCAGCATTCCTACAGTCAGCTATTCTTCCCTATATTTCAGTTTGATTCTAACTTTACTACTTGCATCACCAGCTCAATGGACATGAGTCTGAGCAAGTTCCAGGAGTTGGTGATGGATAGGAAAGTCTGGTGTGCTGCAGTCCATGAGGTCTTAAAGAATCAGACACAACTGAGCAACTCAACTGACTGATGGACTGACTACTAGCATTAATCACTTTATGATTTCTTTGCTACATCTCATCTTTGTTGGCCAGTTTTGTGTTTTGAGTTTCCATTTCTGTAAAAATGTTAGATGTCACAGCACAACTCTGTTTTATTGTCTGTGTGTGAAGTGGGTAACGCGTGCACAGTCACTTTCAGACTTGGAGAGAAATGACCCAGTTGGTCACAGATAGGCCGGATCACAAACGCTGGCCCAGATCCAAAGATTGCTTTTACTTTGTTTCACTCTTAGCTCAGGTGCCAAGTTAGGTGCCTAACTAAAGGCACCTAACAAAGGTGGGTTAGGTACCTACCAAAGCTATATGAGGCACAGGGGCTCACTTCCCCAGAGCCCCTCTTGTTCCTCAAGAAGATGTTTCTGAAATTTGGTGGTCTTGGCAACCTACTGGGCTTGCTGCATTAATCCATTTTGTTCGGGCTACCATTGAGAACTAGAGAGACAAAGTCAATCACTCAAGTTTCATAGCTCGTTAATGGCTGCAGAGCTCTAGAGGTTCATTCTTTTCACACCTGGTTCTGGCATTTATTCTTTTACCACATTTACTTCCTCTCACCCCTTCAAACACATTCTTTTCCTCCTGTGAGATGAGCTATGAGAAAATTGGTCTTGGGACTTTTTCATAATTAGAGATGCCCTTATTCTAGTTACAATACCTCAGAGGTCAAACCAGTAGGACTTTCGTTTCTCTTACTTCTAGTAGGGACAGGAACACTCTTGTACCTATGTCGTTTTTTGGACAGGAGAGCCCTCAGCCAGAACGTGTACATCAGTTAACGCTGCAAGAGGAAAAATCCCTTAAACTTCCTAGATTCTAGCAAAACATACTTCTGATATCACATGCAGCTCCCAAACTGCTTTCTGTTTTCTCTGACACAATGAAGCCTTTGGCCATCACTGCTGCTTTGAAAATCAAAGCCTTTGGTCTCTAATGGAATGTTTATAAAAATACTCCATTTTGAAATTTGCTCAGGAAAAGGAAGTATGGTAAATGATTTTAGAAATCCCTCTAGCTTGCCTTGGCATTGATTCATTTAATGTTATGTACTCTGGAAATATCTGGATTTAGAGAATAAGGAAGTATTAATATTAAAACCCAAGTTAAATAAGCTCTTATCCTCATTGTTTTCTTTCATGGAAGTAGAGCATCAGTTATGCATCTCTAATTGTTATTTCTATATGAGCAAGTAAACTGTCTTTAGCCAAATTTAATATCAGTATCCAGGGTAAGCTAAAAATATGTCAGAAGTCGTGTGTGTTTTCATTCTCTTCCTAAGGTGAAAGTGGAAAGTTATTTTAAATGGAGTATAGAACAGCAAGCCTGTATAATAAGAACTCTACTGTGTATGTCATTCTCTGTTGCTTTCCTTGGTGTCAGTGGAAAAAAAAGGAAATAAACAGTCAGACATATGGAACATTTAGTTTACTAATACAGTGACTCATAATACATGTGAAAGATGCCCAAGGACCTTTGGATTATCCTATGATGTTGGCTCTGTCTTGATGTAAAGCATTGATGTATCTTAAAGTAAGAAAATAACATTTATTCAAGAAATATTTAATGAGAAACTACTGTGTACCAAGGATTGTTCTAGGGAGCTAACCATGATTCCTGCTTTCCTGGAGCTTATATTCTAAAGAGAAACAGAAAACAGATAAACTACGTGGATCAATTAAAATCAGTTCATTGATTTTCACTATATATATCTTCTGGTTTGCCCAACAGCCCAGGTTCCTTATTAGCATGGTAAAAAGGGCTGACTATTCAAAGTATTATGAAGTACTGAAGTAGAGCTTGGAGAATTGAGGGCAGTGACCTTTTAGAAAACAGCAGCTCCATCAGTGACTCCTCCTTGCTTGTCCCTCTCAGATGTGCTTTGTTGCTGGCCTCTGTTGTTAGTTCTCGTGCCACTTTGGCTTTCTCTCCAAAGTAATAGAAAAAATACACTTAGGCTATCATTTTGACTTCAACTCGGAACATTTGTTAACTAACTTTAAAAAAAAATAATAGTAAAAAATGAAATATAAATTCATCAAATATAGCATCATAAAATGACATTATATCTGAATTTCAGGCTAAAACCTAGAATAAGAAGCTGCTAATATTTGGGGAAATATTCCTTATTTGTCATTACTGAGTCCCCAAGGACATCCTATGGGGATAGCCGACTTACTATCTGGAAAAATTATTTGATTTTAAATCAATTAAATCAAATAATGATTTAAAATCAAGTAATTTTGATTTGATTTTTTTTCCCTTCATCTGAGGATCAGTTCAGTTGCTTAGTTATGTCCAATGCGATCCCATGGACTGCAGCATGCCAGGCTTCCCTGTCCATCACCAACTCCCGGAGCTTACTCAAACTCATGTCCATTGAGTCAGTGATGCCATCCAACCACCTCATCCTATGTCGTCCCCTTTTCCTCCCACCTTCAATCTTTCCCAGCATCAAGGTCTTTTCAAATGAGTCAGTTCTTTGCATCAGGTGGCCAAAGTATTGGAGTTTCAGCTTCAGTCCTTCCAATGAATATTCAGGACTAATTTCCTTTAGGATGGACTGGTTGAATCTCCTTGCTGTCCAAGGGACTTTCAAGAGTCTTCTCCAACACCACAGTTCAAAAGCATCAATTCTTCGTCACTCAGCTTTCTTTATAGTCCAACTCTCACATCCATACATGACTACTGGAAAAACCATAGCTTTGACTAGACAGACTTTGTTGGCAAAGTTATGTCTCTGCTTTTTAATATGCTGTCTAGGTTGGGTATAACTTTCCTTTCAAGGAGCAAGCGTCTTTTAATTTCATGGCAGCAGTGATTTTGGAACCCCCCAAAATAAAGTCTGTCACTGTTTCCATTGTTTCCCCATCTATTTGCCATGAAGTGATGGGATCGGATGGCATGATCTTAGTTTTCTGAATACTGAGTTTTAAGCCAACTTTTTCACTCTCCTCTTTCACTTTCATCAAGAGACTCTCTAGTTCTTCACTTTCTGCTATAAGTGTGGTGTCATCTACATATCTGACGTTATTGATATTTCATCTGAGGATAGTTTTATTATAAAAATTGCTTAAGAAAAAAGTTTTATCTTGGTAAGCAAATTTAAGACTGTCACTTTTGCTGTTTGCATTAACTAAACATGCTGCACAGTTTTTCCATTAAAAAATATGTGGGTTTGATTATACCAGAGTAGTTACAATCAGGAACTCACAGTTTTGTTTTGTTTTTTTAACTCTTTGACTAAGCTGAGCAGGGTCTTTGGACCCTGACCAGGGATTGAACCCACGCCTCCTGCACTGAAAGTACAGTCTTAACCACTGGACAACCAGGGAAGTCCCCAAACCCCACATATATTTTTGCTGAATGAACTTAAAGATCTTTATCCACCTTTTAAAATTCTCTTGCAGAAACTGCCACTCTGTCAAATACCACCTTTACAAACCAAAATTATTTTTCTTTGGCGAAAAAGTAAAACCACCCATCATTAATTTAACTAAATACTCTTAATTGTAAACTTGGTCTTTAAAACAAAGAGACTAGTTATTGTAGTTGCTTTTATTTTTGTTATACTCATGGCGCCTGCTTGATTTTTAGAAGTTGAAGGGAGTATGCTCTTTTTGGGAGTTCAGTTAATTGCAGGGAATAGATGAATATTCAGCAACCTGTCTTTTAAGGCCCTTTCTAACCCTGAGATTTTATGAGTCTATATTTACCTTTGCCCTTATTCTTGTCCCTTAGTCCAAGGACAGGAATCATGTTAGGGGAGAGTTGGGGAGTGAATTGGGCTTTAGTTTAGGAGGACGTGATGGGTGCTGAGTGGGAGTCATAGAACATACAGTGGTTGACTCAAAGAGGTACAGTTACTGTTGACTCCCTCTCCTTTTTTTTAATACTTAGTACATTTTAAAATTATTTTTGTAACTAGGGAAAAAAAGAAGAATATAAACCCATAGATTAAAACAAGTTTTAAAAATCACCTTCTCAAGTACCTTGCTCCAAACAGACAGTCCCTGAATTCTTCAAGATGGATCTCTATTTAAGTCATTGAAAAAATGATTAATAAAAAGCCTTTTAAAATACTTTTTTGGAGAGAAGTTATTTTTCATGAGATTAGAATATAAAACCTATGTTTATTGACTCCTATGAAGCAATTTCCTGAAAGATGGAATTTTCCTTGGTGGTCAAATCAGATAGAATTTAAGGTAGATATTTTATGTCCCTTGGAGCTGGACGGTCCTACCAATGATTTTATCATCAGCTCCAAATATACCACCAGCTATACATTTGGTGCTCAAAAACTGCTTTCTGAGCCAAACCCAGTACCCATTCTTAAGGGAATAGTGAACACAAGATAATCCCAAGTGAGAGGAGTGAATTATTGTTGTGTTCTTTTTCTCATACCTTTCAGAAAATCTGAAAATGTTTAATGTGTATTACATTGGAACCTCAAGCACTGACTTTGTATCTCAAAGTTGGAAGAAATGAGATTGATGTCCCACATGGTTGTAAAATGCCAAAAATAAGTAGAGCTGAAATGAGTTAAAGCCCAGTATTCAGGAAGGCCAAGTGAAAACTTCAGATCAAGGGTAGCTGTAATTGAAAGGGCCCAAATAAGTATTTAACACCACTCCCTGCTGGAACTGCTAAGATTTCTGAATTTCAAATTGGCATTTTATGTTTGACAAGGTGACATTGTATAAGAAATGTATTGTAAAACACTGATGTACGATAGGAAAATGATTGAATGTAAATATTTCAAGATGTGGACCACTGTTCAAATGTTATCATAAATCTTTGCCATTGTTTTAGGGTATAACTCTTCATGCATATATGAGCTGAATTGAGAGCGCCAGCTCTTGGGGAGGGAAATCATCAGCAAGTTTCTGCCTCGCTGTCAGCACTAGCGTGATTTGACCACAGAAGTATCCTATTAGGTCTTTCCTGTTATTATGATATGCTTGTAATTACATAAATGGGAAACCCTTTTTTGAAGATACTACATCTGTCCTTGCTCTTATCCTGTTCATTGAGCAGTCTGAAATGTCACTGTTACATGGAATTAGGATGGGTGGAGACAGTTTGCATTGTTAAACTTTAGAAAGAAGAAAGCTTAAACTGTAAGGTTAACTATCCTTCCATTCCTTGCAGGTTTGGAAGGTTTACAGTAGCTGCTCTGCAGTCCAAAGTAGAGCAGTATGAGCGTGAAACCAATCGTCTCAAGAAAGCGCTGGAACGAAGTGATAAATATATAGAGGAACTGGAGTCTCAAATTACACAGCTGAAGAATTCAAGTGACGAGAAGGAAGTGATGAATGCCATTTGTCAGAGAGCACTTTCTACAGACAGCAAGGGGAGCAAAGGTGCCGAGGAGGATATGGCATCCAGGAATCAAGGTGATGGTGCCAGAAAGCAGCTTGGCTCAGCCACCTCGAGTTCTCACCTGGCAAAACCTTCTGGCAGTTCTGTCAGGCAGGACGGCACCAGCAAAACAGAACCAAATTGTTCTAAGAACCAAGACCCGTATCAGAAGCGAGTGGAAACAATGCTCACTGTGACAGATACAAGTATGGATACCTATCTGGAAAGAGAGTGGGGTAATAAGCCAAGTGATTGCATGCCCTACAAAGATGAAGAGCTCTATGATCTTCCAGCTTCCTGTACTCCTTTGTCCCTTAGTTGTCTTCAGCTCAGTACTCCAGATAATAGAGAGAGCTCTGTAGTCAAAGCAGGAGGTTCTAAAAAGCAGTCAAACCATCTCAGAAAATTGATGTTTGATGATTTCTGTGATTCTCCGAATGTGTGTAATAAAGATTCTTCAGAAGATGATAGAAGTGAGAGTGAAAAGAAATCAGAGTGTTTTACTTCCCCAAAGACAGGGTTTTGGGATTGTTGTTCCACAAGCTATGCCCCCAGCTTGGACTTTGAAAGCTCAGAGGAGAACACAATAGCAAATTGTGTTGGAGAAATTTCTTCAAAATTGAGTGAGAAACCAGGTTCATGTTTATCTAAGAGGTTGAATTCTCTCCGCTCTTTTGAAATGAATCGGACAAGAACATCCAGTGAAGCATCAATGGATGCAGCTTACCTTGACAAAATCTCGGAGCTGGATTCAATGATGTCAGAGTCAGACAACAGCAAGAGCCCCTGTAATAACGGTTTTAAGTCGCTGGACTTGGATGGGTTATCAAAGTCATCTCAGTGCAGTGAATTCCTTGAGGAAACAGATAAGTTGGAAGAAAGAACTAAACCAAACCTTTCTAAAGGTTCTCTAACTACTGATCAGTTAGAAAATGGAAATGAATGGAAACCCAATTCTTTTTTTCTCCTCTCTCCCTCTGACCAAGAAATGAATGAAGATTTTTCACTCCATTCCAGTTCGAACCCAGGAACCAATGAAATCAAACCACCAAGTTGTTTGTTTCGGACTGAGTTTTCCCAGGGTGTTTTGTTAAGCAGTGCAAACCGGCTATTTGAAGATCAAAGGTTTGGGTCATCTTTGTTTAAGATGTCCTCAGAGATGCCTGGTCTTCATAACCACCTTCAGTCTCCTTGGTCTACTTCTTTTGTGCCTGAAAAAAGGAATAAAAATGTGAATCAATCAGCAAAAAGAAAAATCCAAAGCAGCCTTTCCAATGCCAGCCCATCAAAAGCAACTAAAAGTTGACAAATTAGAAAGATGTCATTTATGTTTTTGTCCTGAGAGGAATATAAGGTTTTAAAGTTACTTTTTTTTTCTCCTCATAAAAGCTCTGTACAATTTTGAATTGATAATCTTTAGTCAGGTGTCAAGTCAGAATGGTGGATTAGCCTGTACCCTGGATACTTTTGTTCAGTTTGATGAGTTTAGTCTTTCATTTTCATTTAAGGATCTTTTTGACCAGAGAAGTTAGGGAGAGGGTTCTTTTTGTGTCTGGTTTGGTTGTATTTTGTTTTCTTGAATCTTTATTTATCTGTTTGCATACAGTGACCTATTAGTAAGCCTCAGTTATCTTCAGAATTTGGATTTCTTAAATAAAAGCTTTGGTGCAGTCTATGTACTGTTCATAAGACACTTTTCTTTAAGGCTTCCTAGAGTGAAAATTATTTTTCCTGCCCCTTTTTATTTATGTATAGTGATAGTCTAACTTTTACTCAAGGCCACGATGGAGAAACAGCACTCAAACCTTAGTCCAGTACTCACTGGCTTTTTTTTTTAGGTTTTACATATATTTTTGCATTTTTAACAGTGTGTTTTGTCCAGTTTTTGTGAAAATGTGTTGCTAGTAAGGGAATACATTTTCTGTATGAAAATATTTGTTTTATGTCCAGTAGCTTTCATTCTTTTATCTTTGTGTGTGTGTGTGTGAAGTCAGAAATAAGCAAGAAGGCAGGGAATAGTTGGGTTTGGAGAAGATTAAACATGATAGCTTTTCATTATTTCAGATACACAGGTGCAAAAGCACTCATTGCCAAGTTCTTGATCCACTTATGTCCCAGGGGAGCTTTCTTTGGAGTGGTAAAGTTCTTGTTTGCATGTTACTGTTCTTTATGGAAACTCTGTATGCATGGTAGCAGTCTTGCTTGCACTGTTTTACTTACTTAAGAAAAAGAAGTTTCAGTTGGCTAAAAGATCATCTTTTATGTAGGACAAAAAAAAGAGTGTTTTTCATGAAGAGTGTTGAGAGGAGGATGAGAATAGGTGAGCTAAGCACAATTTTTAATTTAGGTTCTTAAAAGGTATATTCTAAACATGGTTGGTATGCCCATATAGGCCTTTAAAAATGGTTTGTATGTTAATGACTTGTTTATCTAATGTGCACTGAACATTTTACATTAATACTGTACTGTTTTACATTATTACTGCATGCTTTTCTATGTGAACTGAATAAAGGATGTCATAAACACTGTAATCCTTGATGTTGTCCCATGTTGAATTAGCCTACAAAGACCAGTACAACTGAGCATTTTTTATTGTATTGCTCTTATTATACAGGGTTTGGCAATTGTAGCCAGTGGTCCCAATTCTGGCATGTGCCTGTTTTTGTGAAAGGCCTGTGAGCCAAAAGTGTTTTATACATTTTTAATGGTTTTCAAAATTCCAAAGAATATTTCATAACAGGAAAATGATATGAGGTTTAAATCTCAGTATTTCTAGACAAAGTCTTGTTAGAACATAGCTACACATTTTACATTTTATCTGATAGGACTGCTTTAGCACTGGTAGAGCAGAGCTGAATAGTTACATCAGAGACTATATGGCCCACAAAGCCTAAAATGTTTACTTTTTGGCCTTTTACGGAGAAATTTGCTAACCTTTGTTATAATTGACTCAGGATTCAATGAAACCATAGAAGTATAAAAAAATCACTTTTATGAGTTGGAAAATCATGACCTCTGCTTTTAGAAGTAATAAGAATCTCCCCCCTTACACAAAAGGCTTAATGTAAAGCGTAATTTTTGTTCTATCATATTTTTTCCAATATGTATTTGTGCATGACTTTGTCTTTCTGATAATCTTTAAGTTAATGGATAAACTTTCATAGATACTGCCATTTAAATATCTTTGACAAAGTGGATATGCATTTGAAATTCTATTAAATGTATAAATCTAAAATCTTTCTGAATAGAGTAAATTTGGGGGTAGACCTCACTCTAATTCTGTCTGTAATTTTTTAATTTTTCACCATGAGTGTGTTAGTTTTTAATACAAACTGACACTATGTCATGGAAATGCAGGGTGTGTAGCCTGATTGACTAATGCCTAATGGGGGTAAGCGTGTCTCTCTTGGGCTGGAGTACTTCTCAACTGCTTCAGAAACACTGCTTCATCCTCTCCAGAACACTATCTCATGTATCATATTAAAATAACCTGACATTACTCAATTAAAGGAAATAATCTGTGCAGGATTTGATTTTAATGCCACTTCACATTTGTACTCCTAACCTCTTTACCATAATCTCAAATGTCATGACAAATATGGTAGTCTCATTTTGTTGTTGTTTAGTCGCTCAGTCATGTCCGACTCTTTTATGACCCCAAGGACTGTAGCCCACCAGGCTTCTCTGTCTGTGGGATTTTTCAAGCAAGAATACGGGAGCGGGTTGCCATTTCGTCTCCAGGGGAACTTCCTGACCCATAGATTGAACCCTAATCTCCTGCATTGACAGGCAAATTCTGTACCACTGAGCCATCAGGGAGGCCCAGTCCCATTTTAAAATATATCTATTGTATATACACACTCAAACAAAAGCTACCTATTACTGATAGCAAGTACTCTGCTAGCCTCTGTCTTGTGTAATCTTTTCAAACTCTGTGAGCCAAGAATTTTCTCCAGTTTACCAATAAGTGAATTGAGGATTAGTGATCACATAGCTAGAATGGGCTTAGAACCCTGTCCTGGAGCTGGGCCTCAGACTCCAGGGCTTATAGTCTTCATCCCTCAAGCATCAGATACATGGGAGCTCACATTTGCAGGCCAAAGGATGAATGGATTTGAAATTTCCAAGGATTCTTTTTAAAGTAGTATTTTGGAAGTATTAGCATGTTTCTTTTCAAGTAGCATTTAACTCCTGTCCGTGCCCTGGATCTAAGGCTGCTCCTAAATGGAAGCTCAGTGATGGGAATTGTGTGTGTGCCACTTTTAAGTTTATAAAGATTCACATTAACTCTGACATTTAGATGAATTTCAAAGTAGCACTAAGGCCATGTTTGAAAAAGATGTAGAAGTGGTAAAGGGAAAAGACACATCACTTCATGTCTTTATAAAAACAGTACCTTTTGACTGCTCATCTCTTTAAAATGCTATGGCTAAGTGAATGTGGCAAGATGCTAGGTATTTTTTTTTGACATGACCTTTAGTGTTTATCTTTTAATTTTTAAAATCTCCATCCCATCCAAAATTACAGGTCTTTATCCTGTTTTAATGGGTCAACTGAGACTTAAAATGGCAGACATTAAGATATATAGTCCCTTAATATAAAATCTGATGTGTTTTCTTATAAACTCATATTTACACTGGTTTGAAACCTCTAATGGTACCGCTGAACAAGGGAAGAACTTTGGTTTTGATTCTTAAGATGTTTCGGGAACTTGTTTCTATATACTTGAATGGTATTCAATTATTCAAAGTGTAATTCATGCACTAGAATTTTCCCCCGTCATTTTTGTACCTGTGAATGATATTTGTAGAAAACAGTTTCATGGAGTTTGGCCTATTAGAAGGGTTTCCTGAGGCCTCATAAGAAGGTCTCTGTTCCTATTCTAGGGAGTCCTACCAGTCTTTGCCTATCATGATGTAACCCGATCCTTTTAATAATACTTGGCAGAGAAAAAACCTTTTAAGCAATGATCTCAGAGTGCATAGTGAACATTTATTGCCTAATTCTCGGAACCCCACTCAGAGAGGAAGCATCTATTAAGCTGCAGTTTTCTTTTAAGAACCCATCTGAAGCTTAGGCTTGGTTGATCTTCAGTCTGCCATGACAGAGGCAGTCTAGGATACCTTTGATTGAAGTTCCACTTCTTGAAACTGGGTACATTCCTAGGTCTGCTTTGTCTTAACAGGGGAGTAGATCCTCTCTAATGTTAGTTGGATTAACCAAGTGTGTAGAAGTGTGTGCCTAGTGTGACACATAATTTGAGGATGTAAAGCTCCAATACCCTAGGGCAAGGATTTCACGTAGGCATATACCAAGGAGGACCTAGGTCTGACCCCCTTTAATTCTTATATAACATTGGTGAATACAAAAGTGCCTGCACCGGGGATAGCCTGGAGCATAGAGGAAACCTGGTGGCTTCCGAAATGCTATTTGTATTGGGTCTTTAAGGATAGATAAGAGTTTGATGCAGAAGAGAACATGTACTTCTGCGTGTGTATCCGCTATCCTGCAAGTGGGCGCGTATTTCTCAGACGTCTCAGAAGAGGTGTTGAAGAAACCCTAATAGGGCTCCTGATGGACAAAGGCTTCCCGATTGCTTCAGCCTGCGCTGTCAAGTTTGGCTTTGGTCCGCCTGCTCTCTCTGAGCGTCCCCTGAGACTCCAGGCTTGCCCTCGCCGCCGGAATCGGCGGCGTGCCGGCGAGACGGTGACTCCCTGGACGCTGGAAGGCTCAGGAGGTGGCAGGGCTGGGCCATCATCTGTCCATTAAGCCTAGGCTTGGCGCTCCGAGGGCCGGAAGGCGCGACCTCGCTTCACTCGCCGGGTCATCTTTGTGCTGAGGTGAGGTCTGGCCCGTCTGTCTGGGCTGCGATCCCGCTTTCTTTCCTCTGGTTCCGGCGAACCCCGCCTTCCCGGATTTTCCAAGCCAGTGACGCTCCCCCACCTCCCCCAGGCTCCCGGGACGACAGACCTGCCCGCGCCCCTCCAGCTCGAGTTTCCCGCGCTCTTGAGGGCGCTCTCAGAGGCTCCGGTTCAGGCTCCACCCAAAGAAGGGACCCGCGCTAAGATTCCTTTCATTTTATTACCACTCGGGAAACCTGGCGATTAAGACGCGAAACCAACAAAGAGTTTTCTTTCCACCTTAACCTTGCACACAATCCTTTAACAAATTAATTAATCCTAATGAATTAACACTTCATTTATTTAAACGCGCTACAGTCCATGAATTAAATTTTCATGCAGTGATTAAAGGCTGTTAAAATATGCATGATTTCGTTAAAATTTTATAATAAATCAGGGCAATGTGTTACATGACAAGGCAACTATTTCCCAGTCCCTCGCAAGGGGCTTTGATTTGTGCAGGCAGCGGGGAGGAGGGGCGGCTGACGACGGCGCGGGCGAGCGTTGGAGCCGGGTGGCAGGACCCAGCTCCGCACTTCGGCGTGCGCACTCGGCTTAGCGCTCTGCTCCGCGGCGTCGGGACCCTCCTGGGGATCCCGCTCCCGCCGGCGGAGCCGAGCCTGCGGAGTGCGACGGGCGCTCCTCTCTCCGTCCCCGGAACTGCACTCGCCGGGGGCTGGGGGTCCTTCGGTTTTCTTTAGCTCGCGCGAGCGCGCGTTCGGGTAGGAGCGCTGCGCCGGCGGCTCTCCGGGGACAGGAAGGCGACACAACTTCCATCTCGTCGCGTGGGGTCAAAGAAGCAGGTGTCTGCTGTAGAGTTGATGGGTTCGTTGCTGTTCTTAACCAGGAGACCTCGAAGCCCCTTCTCTGACCAGCGCGATCTCCCTTTTCGGAAGGGGCCAGGACGGGGGAACTCTGTTTCCCTTGGGACCTAAACCCCAGCGGCCCCGTGACCAAGCTTAGCGGTCCCACCCTTGTCACTCGGACAGCGAAACTGGTTCTGGCAACTAGCGGGCGGGGGAGGCCGGCCCCGGTCAGGACGGAGACGTGGTCATGCATCATCCTTAGGGCTTTCACAAGGTAGGTGGGTTTAAGTCCACCGAGGGGTCAGGGTGGAGGTACATATCTACAAATAGATATCTACAAATGTAACGACCAAGGGTAACAATGACCGGCAGTGAACTTTACTGCCTCATCACTCAGGTCGCAAGTGTATCAGGGAGTGGGGTGGTCCCAATGTTCCCAACGGACGTTGCCTTTGAATTAAACGGCCAGAGGAATGAAAGCAGTGGATTATCCATCGGCTTCCTCGAGAACCTCCGCCCCGGGTCCACCACGGGCCTCAATAACACACCCACGGCCTTTTGGGACCGAGCGAGACAAGCGGCATGGGTGCGGGTGGGAGAGGAGGTAGAAAAGGAAGAGACCTTCAGGAAATCCACATGCTCTCGCAACGAGAGCCTGGCTGTGGACTCGCTCCTTGAGCTGGGCTGGGCCTCGGGGGTGGCACAGGACTGGGCACCCGCCCAGGACGGCCTGGCGGGCAGAGCGGGCCGGGCGGGCCAGGAGCCCAATCCCTACCCCGCGGGAGGGCTGGGCCGGGATGCGCGAGGGGTAGAGAGGCCCAGGGTCAGAGCAGCCCAGGCTTGGCGCTCGCACCGCCGCCCGGAGGGGAAGCGAAAGTCCTGCAAGAGTCCCTCCTCTGTCCCAACCTTCGGACGGACGGTGTCCGTGGGGGAGGGGGGTCTGAAGCCCAAGTGCATTCCCTCCTCCAAGGACCGATCCCCACCCCCCAATTCTAGGCCTGCTACTTCCCTGCCGACCAGTTCAGCCTCATCGCTGAAGACAAGCTAGGAGGCCTCGGAAGCCGGCCAACTCTGGGCTCTGGCGACTTCCCCCAGCGCAGGGCGCTGGCTGCGCGGTGAATGGGCCGAGTTTCTGGGCAGGAGCCCAGAGGAAACAGGGCGCCCCGGATCTGCGAGGAGCAGAGCTCCCTCTGGGTCCGCCCGGGCTTGCAGGTTGGCCCAGCTCCCCGGGTTTAGGCAAGAACGTGGGGTCTGACCTCCTCCTCTTGTACACACACAATCTCCACTCAGTTCAGTGGACATCCCTCAGGACTGCCCCCACCCCCATCCCGGTCCCTGAATGTGGATTAATAAATCGGGTTCAACCCCAGAGTGGGGGGCGGGTGGGATGTAGGGGCAGACTGTTCCCGCGCTCCTCCGGAGAGAGAAAGGCTGCCCCGCGGTTGGCAGCTGTGGAGTGGGCGGGGCGGTCAAAGGCGGGGGGGGGGGCATTCACCCCCGGCCGTCCCTCCCTTGCGCTGCTTCTCTCCCGCGGGTCTTCACTCCCACCTACCAACGTCTGCTCCCTGAGCTGGAGAAAGAGGCTCTGCCAAAGGAAACGTGAAGTGGGGCCTGCCAAAGAAGGAGGAGAAAATTAATTAATGAGGGAAAGAAATGTGTCTCTGATCCAGATGATAGACTCCCTGTCCCTGGGGGCAGAAATTCCTTGGAAATCAATAGCTGTGCATTCATTACCTCCCTCTTGATAAAATGCAAAGCTATGAGATGGAGGAGGAGGGACTCTGTGCTGGTCATTAAACAGGGGGAAAAAAAAAAAAAACCCTGCCCAGAATTCTATGCCAGGGTTCTGACCCCATGTGGGTATCACTAGTTCAGGCTCAGGCCATCCAGTTACTGCACTCGCCAAACCTGGAAAACAAAGCAGTGACACGGATGGACTGAGCCCCAGTTGGCCACCCTTTCTTTTCACTGCCCTGGGGAAAGTAGAGAAAGGCTTGATAAGATCCAAGGAACTGCCTGCAGACCCACCACCATCTCCCACTCTCTAGCCTGGAACTGAGGCCCAGCAGGGAGGTGGCAGGTTAATTCTCCCAAGGGTCATCCCCCACCAACTCCCAGTCTTTGCACCTTGGTCTTGCCCTGGACCACAAAAAACACCCCATTCACCTGTAGCTACCCCACTCTCATAGACTGACTAGAGGGCAGCTACCTGAATTTTATACTTCATTTAATCTCCAGTGTCTTGCTGTGGCCAAGATGGGTGCTCAGCAAGTATTTGAGGAAGGAAGGTAGGGTAGAAAAGTAAATGAGGAAGGGATGAAATAAATGATTTCGGAGAAAGAGCTGTCTGGAATCAAGATATCCAGCTCTAGCTGGGGACAACAGGCCCTTCTGTTCGAATCTGCATCCCTTTTTAGGTAGAGAGGAGACCCCTTCAGTGATCTTCCCTCTGGCCTCCCTCCTCACCAACCCCCACCCCAATGACCCTGGCTTGCTCAACTCCCTTTTGTTCTCAGCCGTCCCCATCTGCCCTCTCTTCCTTCTTACACACATATGTTGTTCTATGGGGTATTTTCCTAAGTGCTAGGGTACACACAGATGTGCTCTAAATGGGCTTCCAATCCATTACTGGGAGGGGTGGGTAGTGAGTTGGTAACTGTACCCAACCCTGGAGAAAAGTGAGATACTCTGGGCAAAGATCTGCCCCCCACCCCCAACTGGGCCAGTTCACTCAAGTGAACTAGGAAGAGTCTCAAGATGGTGAACTCTTGCCCTCAGGCCAGGGACTTACAGTGGGTTAGTTGGTATCCTCTCAGAGTTGGAAGGTAAACTGAGATAGGCTTCGGGGATTCAGGCGCCACCCCCCCCCCCGCCGCCTCCCCCCCACCAACGCAGGGTCCCTGTAAACCGGTGCTATTTGAATTTCTGTTTCCCCTGCATTCTTTGGGGTCCCTAAAAGCCACTGTTTCCCTGGGGGGAGAGGGAGACAGGATCTAGGCGCTCCTCCTCTGCAGGGCCCTTACTCCACCCCACCCCCACCCCACCCCCGCACGGTTAGCTCAGGGAACCGCAGCCATAGGTGTCAGGAAGGATTAAGCTAAGCCTGCACACCCGGTGCGACGACTACCGTGGACTCACTCGCTCCCTCCAGCGATGTCCTGCTCGCAGTCCATTCCCCGTAGAGATAAAGTTGCATTTAGCAGTCCCAGGGGACCGCGTAATGGATGAAAACAAGGTTCCTTCTCACACTAGCAAGTGAGCATCCTTCTTACTCTCCTCTCGAGCTGCAAGGGGGTGGGGGAGAGAGAAAGGTAGCGAGAAAAGAAAAGAAAGAGGAAAAAAGCCCTGGTGACGCCTGTGGGCTGTTCTTGGAATGTGAGTAGTGAATGGGTCCACTAAACACGCTCGCGTTTATCCAAACAGATCCACGCGAACGCAAATTAGGCTTATAGAAATGAACCTAATCTTTGGTGGAAATACAGATCTCCTTGGTGTGAGACATACCGGAAAGATTATCTATCTGATCTCTGCCTCCCACAAGCAGCCCCTTGCCACTCTCCAGCTCTCTCGCCACAGATGCGATAACATCTGGGCTGTTATTATCACCCTGGGCAAGCTCTGAGTCCCTGGGGACTCGGGCACCTGAACTGGGTTCCCCCGGGAGCCCCTTGATCTGTCTGCTACATAAGGGCCACATAGCAAGTTGGCTAATTGATTTATTCCTCTTACGTTTTGATTTCACAATAATAAAAAAAGTAAAAATAATTAAAGGTTCGAACAGAGCTTGAGTCCGGTTCTTTTAAATTGATTTAATTTTTTAATCATGCTTTCCTATAAACTGGCTTGATTCTGTCTCCTATTGAAGAAAAAAATTGTATGTGTATATACATCTATTTATAGATAGATGCTGGAGAAGGAAATGGCAACCCACTCCAGTGTTCTTGCCTGGAGAATCCCAGGGACGGGGGAGCCTGGTGGACTGCCGTCTCTGGGGTCGCACAGAGTCGGACACGACTGAAGCGACTTAGCAGCAGTAGCAGCATAGAGAGATGCATAGAGAAAGAGGCAAACAATCCAACACGATGTAAGGGAAAATAAAGTTCTCTTTAATATGTATTCCCTTTTCTCTGAAGTGATTTCCTTTCCCTGGAGTTTCCAACATGAAGTGTGTGTGTGTGTGTGTGTGTGTGTGTGTGTGTACGCTGAAGCGAGGTAAGGATCTCAACTACACTCTGTAAACTATTTTTCCTTTTGATTACAAGAAGCCTCAGATCACCCGGAGCTCGTTTGAAATGTGGGTTTGTACACGGTTAAAGCAGACAAACAATAAGAGAAATGCAGAGTTTCATTTCAACAGCCGTTCCCTGGTAGGAAGCACAAGCTCCTTGTGGCTCCTAAGTGGCTGTCACTGTCGGTACCTGATACAGTTACATTCGCAACAACAACAACGAAGTGTGCGGAGGAAATTAAATTATATGGAAATCAATACCAGCTGACTGCTTCAAACAAATGTCTGTCACCGCGATTATTCTCCAGGAACCTATTTATAAACCATGAAAAGAAACAGGTTCTTGCAGCAAAAGACAGCACCTTCTGCATTTCTGTGTTATTTATACTGTATACAGAGGAACGCGCGGGCATAATTTAACATACAAATGCTCAGTTGTATACATTATATAACAGCTTGTTAGAAGTCCCCGAGAGGAGGTGTTTGCCCGAGTGATGCGCATATATTCAGGGCTAGCAATCTGGGTCCGGGCGTGGAGGAGGGAGGGAAACCACCGAGGGGCCAGCGAGCATCCTGTCTTTTTCCCCCCTAAAAGGTGCCTACCCTCAAACAATAGCTGGCCCTTTTGATCTTCTCCAGACCCGCGATGGGAAAGGTGAGGCGTGCAGTGCGCATGTCCGGGTAGCTACAGGTGCATCACCTGCGCTGTCCTGGCTGGTGGTCACTATAAGAGCGGCTCCCACGCGCCGGTCGCGGCCCGGCGAGCGCGCGCGCGCGCAGACGCACGGCGCCACCGAGAGGGAGAGCGCGCGTCAGACAGACGGAGACAGCTGATGCCTGTCAGCGCGGCTGGCCCGCGAGCTCTCGCGAGAGCTCCCCGGACCGGCCGCGAGAATTGGGGCTCAGGTGTAAGAGGAGTGCATCCCGTCGGCGCACGGGGCTAGAGCTCTCGGAGAAGTGGGATCGCGAGGCCGGTGCGCGGCTATCTGCGCGGTCAAAGGGAGCGCGGGGCGAGAGCGGCGGCGGCAGAAGAATCAGCGGCCCCCGGCGCTTGCGCCGCCTCCGCGCCGCCAGCCGCTGCGGCTGCAGCCTCCGAAGGGAGGCCGGGGGATCCGGCGTGCGCACTTTGCCGCGGACTTTCCGAGTGTTTGTGGATTTACATGCTAAGCCATCAAGATGATGTCCATGAACAGCAAGCAGCCTCACTTTGCCATGCACCCCACGCTCCCTGAGCACAAGTACCCGTCGCTGCACTCCAGCTCCGAGGCCATCCGGCGGGCCTGCCTGCCCACGCCGCCGGTAAGCGCCCCAAGCCCGCGGACCCGGCCCGCGCGCCCGCCCCCTTCCCGTCTCCGAGACGCTGCATGTCGGGTGCTGATGTGTGCACAGATCCCGGTGCGGGGATTCGCGGGCGGGGATTTTTAGAAGAATCCCGCTGCGAGGCAGGCTTTGTACTGTGGCGCTTAATGTCGGGTTCCCGTCGCCTCCGCCTCCGTGTCGGGCGCCGGCGAGCGGAGTGGGGAGCGCTGGGGCCAGGTCTCTCGACTTCCCTCCACTTTCTCTGTTGATTTCATGCCTTGGAAAGGCGGTCTCTGTGCGTGTTCGGGTGCGTGACACGGGTCCCCGGCTGCGAGTTACATCTTCATTTCTTCTTCTTTCCCCCTCCTTTTTCGTCTTTCACGCCCGTCCCCGGAATGTGTCCCCATGTCCCTCTCTCCTCTGCATCTGACCCCCTCTCATCACACGCCCGTCCCTTCTCATCTGACCCCCTATCTCGTTCCCAATGTGCCCCTATTCTGTCTTTCCCGGTCTCCACTATCCCCACTCCCGTTGTTATTATTTTGGTTGCTTTGTGTGTTGCCTTTGGCTCGCTGTGCTTTCTGGCTTGTGTGGTTTTGTTTCGTGTTTTTGCTTTTTTGTTTTGTTTTGTGTTGTTGTTGTGTTTTGTTTTTGTTTTTTTTTTTTTGGTTTGGTTTGTGTCGCCTGCAGCTGCAGAGCAACCTCTTCGCCAGCCTAGACGAAACGCTGCTGGCGCGGGCCGAGGCGCTGGCGGCTGTGGACATCGCCGTGTCCCAGGGCAAGAGCCACCCGTTCAAGCCGGACGCCACGTACCACACGATGAACAGCGTGCCCTGCACGTCCACGTCCACCGTGCCGCTCGCGCACCACCACCACCACCACCATCACCACCAGGCGCTCGAGCCCGGCGACCTGCTGGATCACATCTCGTCGCCCTCACTCGCGCTCATGGCCGGCGCGGGCGGCGCAAGCGCGGCGGGCGGCGGCGCCCACGACGGCCCGGGGGGCGGCGGCCCGGGGGGCGGCGGCGGCGGCGGCCCCGGAGGCGGCGGCGGCGGCCCCGGGGGCGGCGGCGGCGGCGGCCCGGGGGGCGGCGGCGGGGGCCCGGGCGGCGGGCTGCTGGGCGGCTCGGCGCACCCGCACCCGCACATGCACGGCCTGGGCCACCTGTCGCACCCGGCGGCGGCAGCCGCCATGAACATGCCGTCGGGGCTGCCGCACCCGGGGCTGGTGGCGGCGGCGGCCCACCACGGCGCGGCGGCGGCGGCGGCGGCGGCAGCGGCCGGGCAGGTGGCGGCGGCGTCGGCGGCGGCGGCCGTGGTGGGCGCGGCGGGCCTGGCCTCCATCTGCGACTCGGACACGGACCCGCGCGAGCTCGAGGCGTTCGCCGAGCGCTTCAAGCAGCGGCGAATCAAGCTGGGCGTGACGCAGGCCGACGTGGGCTCGGCGCTGGCCAACCTCAAGATCCCGGGCGTGGGCTCGCTCAGCCAGAGCACCATCTGCAGGTTCGAGTCTCTCACGCTCTCGCACAACAACATGATCGCGCTCAAGCCCATCCTGCAGGCGTGGCTGGAGGAGGCCGAGGGCGCGCAGCGCGAGAAAATGAACAAGCCCGAGCTCTTCAACGGCGGCGAGAAGAAGCGCAAGCGGACTTCCATCGCCGCGCCCGAGAAGCGCTCCCTCGAGGCCTACTTCGCCGTGCAGCCCCGGCCCTCGTCCGAGAAGATCGCCGCCATCGCCGAGAAACTGGACCTCAAAAAGAACGTGGTGCGGGTGTGGTTTTGCAACCAGAGACAGAAGCAGAAGCGGATGAAATTCTCCGCCACTTACTGAGGGGGGAGATGGGAGGGACCGGGCGGGGCAGAGCTGGGAGCCGAAGGGGCATTTCGCCGGGAGGGGGGGCCTTCCTCGAGCCTGCTTACCACCCATCACCCCCCTCCCCCGGATTTAGAGCGGCCGCTATCCTGCTTGCATTTGAGGAGTCCCTCCTCGAGCGCTCCTTCTCCAGCTCCTCTCTGCTCTCCCCGTCCTTACCCTCCCCAGCCTAAAGGACTGGGTGCCCGGTGTGTATGCGGGAGAGTAGGGTGGAGGTGAAGGGGGAGCTTTTGGGGGAGGGGGAGTGGGGGGAAGGAAAGAGGAGACTGGAGAAGGGGCTTTGAGGAGCAGGATGGTTCTGGGGGTGAGGGTGGGGGGAGACGGGGAGGGTAGGGAAATGGACTGTTTTTGACCAGAGACACTTATCAGAATCTCCTGGGGACCAAGGAACAATGTACAAAAATCCTACCAACCACCAAAAACTAGACAAATAAAACAGAACAAAAGCAAAGAAAAAAATACTTTAGAAATGTAACTCCAGAGAGCCGTATTCTGCAGCTTCATTCCACCCCCCGCCCAACCCTAAGGAAGAGAAAAAAAGAGCACCACAGTTATTACCACCGCCCCAACCTTAGGCACATGAACTGAGTCAAAGACCAAAAAAACGAAACCAAACGAACCCGAAGGTGAAATTCTGGGTAGCAAAGCTAGTTGTTCTGCCTCTGTGTTTAGTTTTCTAAGTCTTACACCCCATCCAAACCCTCTTTGATTTATTTTTTCTTTTTCAATAAGACTCCTCCGATGACTGCTCTCCATCGCCAGAAAGGAAGTGGGAGCCCAGCTGAAAGGAAGGAGCGCGGGGCGGGGAGTGGCTGCTTGTTTAGGTGAAGTCCAAGTTTTCCAGTGACCCAGCCTATATACTCCTGTGGCCTGATTGGTCGGTGAAGGTCTTTAGGGAGAGAGCTGACTAAAAAGCAGAATTTTAGAGGCTCTGAAATAAATATTTATTTAGGAAAATAAAACAATTGAAGCCAGGATTTTCTCTTATTGCTAAGATCTAGAAAACAGACCATTTCAAAATAAGCTTTTCCCTCCACTCATAAAACTTGCTTGCCCTTTCATTTATTTTTCTAAGTGGCTTAAACTACTGTTTGTTTTTTTCTCTCTATTGATTTCAAATAGGTTGATGGGGTGGCAGACAGTAGGAGAGATACTCTGACCCGTTTTCTCCACAGATCAAGACCCATCTTACTCTTCTAGGTCCCCTTTCCTTCTCTTTTGGAGAACATGAAATCATTCAAATAGTGAGAAGTTTCTGCTTTCACTTGGAGCAGGACTTGGCTGTGAGAAAATCAGCTAAATCCCAGATGAAAGAAAGACAGGTTTAAAGCCCTCCATTTATTTCAAAAGGGTCTGCATGTTGGGAGGGGGGGAAGCAGAACAACTGTTTCATTATTATTACTATCCAAAAGTAATTTATTGCTGGGGATAAATGTTGGGTAGCAAGAACTTTAATTTGCACTATCAGCCTCCCAAATAGAAAATCATGTATAGTATTTCATAGTAATAATCAAGGTACTTTATGAACTGCTGATGGATTAAAAAGAGAGAAAACAATTGAAGGTTGTTGGGTAAAATGTCTTGTTGGTGCACAAGACACCCTTGATCTTGATTGGGTGGAGATGGTTTATTACCATCCTTTAATAAAAACTAAAAAACTGAGAACAAATAAGAAACAAGACTGGAACCATGCATGATCTGAAAGGTGCAGGAAGAAACACAACTAGATCTCACTCTGGTTAGGCATTATTTATTTATTTATGTTGTATATCATTGTTTGCAGCGCAAACATTCTATGCATTTGAAACTGAGCACTAAACTGGGCTAGCTTTCTGATAGACCGTTTTGTGGATAGTGTGATTTCACAGTCGACTGCCTGTTTTCACCGAAAACACAACATTCTTGTCATATTCTTGTAATTAGGGGAAAAGGAAAAAAAGGAAGATTACTGTAAATATTTTCTTGAACGCACACACTCACACAGTGGTTACAAACTGCCAGTGTTAATCCTGAAATGCCTCACGGTTGATCTACCTGTCCATGGATGTCTGCTGAGCTTTTTCCTTGGTTATGTCTTTGCTCTATTATCTTTCCCTCCTCCCTTATCAGAACCACTTTTGTGCACCAAAATACAACAGAGAGATATGTCCCAGTACACTTACAAATAAAACAAAACTGAAAGAAGAACAGTTTTATGATTTGGGTGCATTTTTGTGTTTATACTGGGCCAAGTCCCAGTAGAGCCGGTCAACAAATGAGACTCAATTCAACCAAAAATACAGGGAAGGGGAGGATGTTTAAGTTGTGGGGGTGGGCGCGAAAAGAAGGGAAAGGATGAGAATGATGTATTTTTCTGCTGAATCAGAATTCACTTTCAGATAACTCATGTGAAAGCGGTGCTCTTGAATAAAATGAATTCTATATTAGTTGTCTGTGTTTATCAAAGTTTTTTTTTTTTCTTTCTTCTAACTGCAGAATCTCTTCAAGCACAGCCCTCACTTCAGAGTAGTGGAAGGTAATAAATAGCCAGGCACCTTCAAAATATTTGAATCAGGATTCAGGGGCAGAGGCATTTGGAGGTTTTTATATGTATTGTTCTAGCCTAAAGAAAAGGTTTCTAAGAAGATGTTGTAACTAAATAACTTTTCTTTGGAGGTTAACATAAATAAAAAACATCCACTGATCTGTCCAGCCATGGTGTCAAATGCCTCTGTTCATTTGGAACTTTAGTGTGCCACCTACTGCTCCGGAGGGATTAGAGATTCCCTATTGGTGACCTGGGACTAGATCAGATGCCAAATGTATCAAGTTCCTTAATAGCTAGGCTTATATCTTCTGAAGTCATCCCACTTTAGCCAAATCTTTTTAATTTCACTGGCAAATCTGTGAAACAAAATGCTTGATGTTAAAAAAAAATAAGAGTACATTTTAAAAGCTATGATTTTAAACAGCTGTTAATGTTTTTTTAAAAAAGCATTAGAGGTATTTTTAAAATAGGTCTCTTCCATCAAAATTGATTTGTTTCTGTTGTTATTAACTTGAAATGTCATCAAAGTTTTAAATAAAATGCATTTGTTTTTTTTTAATGTTATTTTATAGAAAAATATGACCAGATCTCATTGTTGGAAAACCAGGAATGAACAAATAAACAGATTTACAAAGGCTGTTTTTTTTTTTAGTCTGCCCCAAACGGAAATGTTGCAGACAGATATATTTGTATTATATAATGATGATCAATGTATGTAATAAGAACCTAAGCATTTGTTCTGTATTAAGTAAAATCTTTACCAAATAAAGAGAAGACAATATTATGTTAATAAAACAGGTCATGAAAATACAGGCTTTGCCGAGTTTCCTATTTTACGTAGTAGGAAACTGTGCAAAACAAGAAATGTCTCGTACACAGTGAATCTGTGTACTGTCCCAAGGAATAATACTATTCTAAGATACCTTTAACTGTCAATCCATGAAGAAACAAACAAGCAAACAAATGTCCTCCTGGAGAGAGTGCTATGGCTTGCTACTCAGTGGTAGTTAACCTTTCAAAGTTTTCTGGTTCTGAAGAGCAGAACTTCAAGCGAATTCCTGCACCAGTCGTTGAGTGGAAATAGTGGGTGGTTCTTTTAAATAATCTCAAAATAAGTTAGAGTAGGAAAATTGTGCTGTGTTTGCATTTCAGCCTCTCAGGAAATCCAGGTGAAGGTGGAGTAGGAAAGGTAAAAGTAAACATAAAATGCATCTGCTAGGTTTAAGTCATCCATTCGTTTTAAATTTCCTCTTTTACCCAATTCTAGTTCTGGGTCCCGCTCCTTGTGTCGGTCTAGGTAATGATGTCCTTAAGACGCTTCAGCTAACTTTTGAACAGATTTTTGTTTAATGCGTGTTCTGAAATTACTCTCAACTTCGATTACACTCTCATAAATAAACCGTAGGCACTCACTGCCGTGACTGTATCGAAGTTCAGTCTAATTTCTTGTGATATTAAGATGACTTTGGTCCCGTTCCTACACAAGGCTGCTCCAAAGGACAGGGTGCCCTGGGTCCAGGAGTCACCTGGCCAGCTCCTGCCCTCAACCCCCTGCCCTGTCGCCCTGGCCTTTCCTGCCTATCTTGTCCGCAGCATCCCTACCCCGTCTTTCACTAGGATGGGCTCTCATTCTCTAATCCCTGAAGTTGGAATTGTGACTTTTGACCTGGCTAAAAGCAGCGTTCCCCACCCCATTCCAATGGTCTTGGCGGCCGGCGAGGTGACAAAGGTGATGATCACAATTACTCCCTGGTGTGGGTGAGCTGATGGCTGTTCCTGCCGCTGCAGTCTTAGCCCCAGTCCTCGAGAGCTGGGTTTCAAAGGAGAACGCAAGCTTAATTGATTTTTTAAAAATAGCAGCCGAATTCTAAATCTCACGGGGCACCTCTTTCCCACCTGCGAGATAATCTTGTCGCAATAATTACGTTATTTAATATTTGATCAAACCTTTGTGCCACCGCGGTTGGCGGGGCCGGGCCGCCTCCCGCCCTCGCGGGGCGGCGGGCAAGCGGCGAGGCCCGAGCCGGGCCGGGAACGTGCGGCGGGGGCGCCCGGCAGTCCCTCTCGGGTCGGCTTGTCCTTTGAATAATTCATGGCCTGAGAGTTCTGGAAATTAATAAAATGAATGATAACAAGAAGCTAATTAAAAACTTTCGTAATTGTCTAGTCAGCTTGGTGGGAGACTGGCAGCCCTCCCTCACCAACTCCTCGAAATCCCGTGGCCCCGCAGGGCCGGGGGGCGCGGGCCCGGATGGGCCTCGAAACGCGAGCGGACAAACGCTCCTCTCGCTCCGGGAGTGATTTCAGAGGCGGCCCCGTGATGCTGCTCCCTCCCCTCCAGCGCCTACGGCTTCTCGTCCGCCTCCCCGCTGCACTTCGGAGCGGGTGGACTGGCGGGGACCTATGCAAACCTCAGGCAGAGCTGATTGTGTCAGAATTTGCAGCCCGGAGGGGACCCACTCTCCCCGGAACCAGGCAAGGTCCCCGTTCTCCCTAGAAGCACTCATTCCAGCCGGGCATTCCGCGCGGGGCATCCCAGCGCCCGAGGCGTGCGGGCCGCGGCAGGGTACGCTGGGTCTGCGCCCCTCCGCCGCCGGCCGCCACTCGGGTCCCGAGGCTTCCAGATGCCCGAGGCCGCAGCTCCTCTCGGACAGCGGGAGAGCCGCCGCCCACGGGCCCGGGCCGGGACTCAGCCAGGCCGTGTGGATGACCCGAGCAGGTCAAACGAACGAGTCTCCGGCGTCAGGCGCGCGTGCGCAGGCGTGACCGGTAGGGTGCGGACCGCTGGGATCGCCGGGCGGACCCGGCGCGCTCCGGACGTGCACCGGGCGCGCAGAGCTAGCGCATGCGCAGTGCGTGGGCAGAATCACCTCCGAGAATTGCGCTGGAGTTCAGCAGCTGGTAATTAAGCGCTCCCGGAATATTATTTCCCACCCTGTGAGTGCTTCTGAGGGCGTCCTGCGAGAATAGGGGAATGGACTAGTCTCACAGAGATTGAAAAGACTCCCCTCCCCACCGTTTGCCTAAAGTCAACAGACGTCTTAAACACCTCAAAACTTCCGAAACTGGTCGACATTTTTGTAAAAGAACGGGGAGCAATAAGGTCTCGGTCTCTGTTTTGCTGTTAGAATGCACCCAGCAAAGTCCTGCTACTAATTTGACCTTATTAGGGAATAATTTATTCCGGGCGCGGAAGAAAGGCTGGCCGCAGGGCATTCGTCCCGGAGGATTCCGTGGAGTTCTGGATTGAAACACGGAGGATGAAAATTTCGGGCCCGAGAGGTGCTGGCAAAGCTCAAGTAGAGGGACCAGTGTTCAGTTCCTGAGCCCCAGGGTTGGGGCGAGGAGCGCCTGCTTCCCCTCCCCTGCCCCCAACCCGAGTGCCCAGGAGGTCTCTTCTCTCCGATTTAGAAAAATAAGAGGAAAATGAGAAGGGAAAGTAAGGAAGCCTGGAGAGAAGTGGCGAAGGAGGGATGCAGGAGAAAGAGAGGCAGACTCCTTGCACTGATTAGGTAAATCGAATTGCAAACCAAAGTTTGGTAGCTCTGATGCCTGGCTTCAGGGCAGCATAACGCATGCAAACTTTTGTAGGCATGACCAGAATAAAACAAAGTGTTGACAATTTCCAACCTTGGAAATTCTCTTGCAAGAGTCTCCCCCCCAGCCCCGCCCCCGCCAAGTGTTGACAATAAACATTTAATGAAGGCAGGGATCTGGCTGTCTCCAGTCAGTGTCTGAATCCTTTAAGCAGACCATTAGAACGGCTTCTTCTACTTCAAACATCGCGCGCTACACTCTAACATTACATATATGTAAAAATACAAAGTGTGAGACAAATAATGTGTTTATACGGAGATCTTAAGTGGTCTGCAGTAGTTCTGATACCCCCTGTCCTTATTAACGGAAACTCATTGTAGAGTACTCGCGCTTAAAAAAAATGTTAAATACAGTTAATGCAATATTAATCGCCCTTTGGTGATATAAAATGCAATATTTTCAGGCAGCTATCGAGCTTTTCTAGAAGAAGAGCTGATGAAAAGAGTCACAGCTGAATAGTGGAGAGAAAAAGCACGGTATTTATTGCTTTTGTTTGGCTTTTGGCTACAGAGACAGGAACCTTCTAATGGGGTAAGGACATTTATTTTATCTGCAATCTATTGCTGTGAGAGCAGGGGCGGCAGATGGGGCTGGTGCGATAGACACAGTGTAATTTAGAGCAAATCCTAATAACTAATAATGATTTATGTTAATTTTGATCACTTACGCGACTTTACCAAGGCGTTGTGATGAAAGAAAGGGAGAGAAAGAGAAGCAGAATGTGACGAGGAGCTCTGAGCTACCCTGCTTAAAATGTATTTTATGAGTTAGCAATGGAAAAAACAGGCATTTAAAAAAGCAGGTAGCATGCGTTTGACTCTGGGCAGAGGTATCTCCCGGGGGCTTTCATTTCTTCTGAAAAGATACCTAAATGAGTGGAACCATGACGCCTTTGAGGGGGTGTCTCTTTCATCCCAGTTTTAAAGAAAACAGATATGGTTTCAATTGTTTCATTTGCTTATATTCAACTAAGAGGTAATGTGTGTGTGTGTGGTCGCGCGCGCGCGCGCACGTGTCTGCGTTTGTAGGGGAATCAAATGTGTGAAAGGCGTTAGTGCGCGCCGGGGTCTTCCTTCCAAAGTGTAATCAGAGCCCGAGGTTTGAAAGCAGATTTAGCGCTCTTGTAGCTTCGTCGCCACGCCTTTATGCAAAAGTGTGAAAGGCGTTAGTGCGCGCCGGGGTCTTCCTTCCAAAGTGTAATCAGAGCCCGAGGTTTGAAAGCAGATTTACACGCTCTTGTAGCTCCGTCGCCACGCCTTATGCAAAAGTTTGATTACTGAGTGATTAAACAGGTTGCCTTTTCCTAATCTTCACTTCCCGTCTGATATTTGTTTGTCTAGAATCAACTTTGGGGAAGCTTTGCCTTTTCTGCCTCCTGTCTTTCCCCTCCCTCAAGGAATCCCAGGGCTTTTAAACTTAAAAGTGCTTCCCCCCTCTCCTCATCCTCCGAGTTACGTGGCACGGGTTCAGAACCCCGGGGGCTGCCAACAGGACGCAGTTCTGCACGGGAACAGGCGATTTTCGGCTGCCACGCAGTGCGATGCAGAGGGTCGGAGCGATTTTGAAAGGGAGGGTGCGTCTTGCTCGTGGCAATTTACTTTTTCGGTTACCTTTTTGCGCGTTTCAACGCCTCGAGGCTATAGTTTGAAAGTAAAACAGCATCAAAGCACCTCCTTATTAGCTCTGTATTTGAGAAATCCAAAGATGAAACTACCTAAAAGGTTTAATAGGGCGGAACAGCATTTATTTGCCAAGCAAACAGCCAGAGTACAGTTCAAAAGGGGTACAGCGGTTTATCAGCAGGAGGCTGGAAGGAGAAGAACGTTGAGTAAAGGGAATTTCAAGCTTCAGTTACGATGTTAAAGTGAATTAATAAGCTTCAAGTGGGATGCCTGCTTTGATTTTGAGTATCATCTCCCTCGCCAAAATTTTATACATACACACATGTATACATTATGTGTATATATATATATATATGTTTACACATATATGTACATCCTAGAGGCTTCCTTCACCTTTCAGAGTTATTGTCAAAACTTTGTAACTTTAGGTCTTGTAGAGCAATAATAGTAATCTTTCCAGGAATTTGATCTGCAAATGTATTTAAAATATAATCACATCTTTTAAAACCCAAGGTTTCATCACTATCTTCCCCTTTCTTATTTCAAGGCTACGGATATAAAAATGCACTTAATTTCATCTACTAGGGGGAAAACACCAAGCTACATGATTAAAAGCTGTTCCTTTCCTTAACATTATGCCGTATTTTGTTTTCACTTTTGAATCATCTCTATCAGTAACTGTACTGTTATTGTATTGTTAGTATTCCCAGTATAAAGAGGACTTTAAACAAAATAAATCTTTAAACAAAATAAATCCAAGCAGCTGATGTTGCCTGTTTACAGATAATACTCAGGAGCTGGTGCGTGTTTGTGAGCTTGAAGCTGCGCCTCCACGTGCATATCTCTATACAAACATTTTTTTTTTACTGTATTGTACTAAGCACAATTTTTTTACTGCTGTTGAGTGTGGTGGAGTCATATCTTTCAACTGTCTTCTGGTTTTGCACCAGAGTTTCAGCACCAGAAGCAACTCCCTTAAAATTGAAGAGTGGTGCATTATTGAAACTCTCTATCAAACAGCTCTGGGGTGCAGCCTTTCTGAACACGCCGGCTCTAGATGAGGTCTGACTGTCTGACTGCACATAAGCCCCTAATATGTTAATGGCCGTAGGGGATGCCTAAGGTACTATCTCAAGCTGCTTCGAACACCATATGTCAGGCCGTTAGCCACATGGATCTATTAATCAAAAGGAGCTGGAGAGGGAGAAGAGGGTCTTGGAAAGGGAGCGAATGAAAGTAATGGGGGAGGGGGAGAGGGAAAGAGGAAGCATTTAAAACCCCCCATCATTTGTGTTTCTTATTGAAAAATGAACGAAAATAACTGAAGACTCATCCACTGCAGGTTTCCTTTCTGTCAAGTTAAAGATGGTTCATAATACCACAGGATCTTGAATAGTATCTGGTTCTATTAATATAGAAGTTAATTTTACCTGGAGGGTCCTATTTAGAGTTCCTTTATTGCAAAACTTTTATAAGCAAGACTCTTGATACAAAAAGTTGTTTTTGCTCCGTAAGTTTGTTTTGTAAATGAACTTTATTAAAAGTAGTAGGAGAGGTGGAATGAGGCAAATGAGTGTTTAGGGGATAGAAGGGGGGCCAGAGAGGGAGGTGTCTGGAGAATTTGTAATGAATATATAATTCATCAGTGTGTATCTGCACTGACAGTAGAGTTTGCTCCACCTTTAGTTCTTCTAATAGTACATGTAAACTGTTTACATTTTTATCCCTTCTTTTAAGCTGGCTTTATGATAAATGAAATTGCAGAGTCTACAGGGTGCAAAAAGTAATTCTTTTAGGAGGAGAGGAAACAGGAAAACATTTGAAACTCCCTTATTTCTCACTTCTGGTTTATTTACAATTATCTCTGCCCCTTGAATATTTTAAAATAATTTTGGTTTGATAAATACTTAGAAAGTTTGCACAGTCTTAGGTACTCAACATGGAGATGGCATACATGAAAAAGTACAGTGTCTATTAGAAAAATTTAGATTTTTTTTCCCTAAAGCAGTGAATATGTTTGTCTTGTGCCACAAACTTAGAATTTTTAGGGAAATCAAATGAAAGTACTGATTTTAAAATGTCAGAACTCTCAGAAACAGCAGTAAGAGGAAAACATAAAGGCACTTAGATTTAAAAGTTCCATTCTTTTCATGTGTTACCTAGGGATAGAGAAAATATAAAATCAGATGTTCATTTAGGTATCATTATTTTCTAAATTGATAGTCAATGATTCTGACCCATGTGAAGACTCAATTTCTGGTTTATCCATTTTAAATTTACAACCTGTAATTGATGATACAATTTAAGAAAGAATACCCTTGAATATGATTTTTAATGTTGTCATGATAGTAGGCTTATACTAAAGTATTTATAGGATAGTGAAATGACTGAAAAAATTTACTCATATTAGGTTTAAATGTCTATATCTATATTCAAGTGATTGACTATTGATATATATTGAGAACAAAGATTATTCACTCATTCCACAAATCCTCTGTCATTAACAGATTCATAACACTCTATATATTGGACGTGGAGAATAGAGAGGGAGCAAAATGTTCTTTTTTATGATTTAAAAATACATTAAAGAAGATACTTGTGAAACTGCTCAGTGATAAACAAAAATATAAATGATATCTGTTACATTATTTAGAGTATGTAAATAGAGTACTTTGTACTGTGTATTAGATTGGATATATTAATTTTTTTAACATTTTCACAAATGCACCTATTTGTGTTCATATAGAAGTAAGTCCTCAGTTATAAAGAAACGTTAACATTGTTAGGTGCCTTTAATTAAAAACACCCATTAGTTTGTTTGGTTTGCTTGAAAAATCATCTATAACTCCTTCAGTAAAAGAAAAAAAGAAGCATTTAAAGCATAGAGAATTGTCTTACAGAGAACTGCAGTCAGTCTGCAAATATGAGGGGTTCTAACGCACTGTATTTCACTCAGGAGATGATGAATACATAAAGTCAGATCATCCTGAATCTCAAGAGTAGTTGCATTCAGAGAAACACTTATTATCTTTAAATTTTGGTGCATGCCACACGAGCCTTCATTTCCTTCCCTGTAGTTAAAAGGTAGCCCATATATCTGTCGCATTGGGTTTCCAAAGACTCGTAACTTAATTCCTTCAGGCTATTCATCAGCACAGTAATTAAACTAGCAAATGGATGTAAATAAAGTGAAATTGGTTTCATGACAGATGAGGCGAAGAGGCCTCTGACATGAAACGAGGCAGGACAATAATGATTTCGGCAGCATTGGGCTACAGAAAGAACGCCAGCTGGATTTATTAGATGCTGCAAGTGATTTGCTGGAAGCGGGCAAGACATGAGCACTCTTTAATTTGACAGGAATTTTGCATCCTAAAGAGCATATTGAAATATAAATCCAGTGACAAGTTCAGGCAAACTGTAAACAGATGTATTATTGGACTGAAGGTACTATTCAGTATTAAAAAAAGGAAAAATGGAGAACTACAACCTGACCCCCACCCACCCGCCCTGTAGTAGAGCTTCAATTGCATAACTTATTACCTAGTCCTGGAGAGTGACAAAATAATTATGAAACATTCTTTTCCATTTATGAATTCTATTGCTACTTCAGGGATAGCAATTCTGTATTTCCAGGTTTATTTACTTAGGAAAACAGCTAATGCAATGGATGATTTAAAAACCAGCATGATAAAAACATCTGTAAAAAATATGTATGGGTACATGCATCCTTGGAAGGGGAATATGACAAACTGGGAGAGAAGCCCCCAGATGGGCAGCTTATTTTACAGACTGCAATTATTACTGCATTTAAATAAAATCTGGGATAAAGATCTGGTACCAGCTTATTGCCTCTAGCAGTCTGTGCTGGGATGCCCAGAAAGCAAATTTCTGGCTACAGAAAGAATTGTCTTAAGCCCTTGATGACATGAAGCTTTAAAATCAAATATAGATTTGTCCTTGCAAAATAAGCAGGTCCATAGATTAGGGGAAGTCAAACCATAGACGAAAATTGAGAAACAAGAGAAGGAGAAGGTGTAAGGAATGAGTTCTTGGCTGACTCAACAAGACTTAAATGGAAATTGAGTCACCAATTCCACTACAATAAGACAGTCACACGTAGAATAAATAAAAGGCAGATTTTCACAGTAGGAGCAGGTTAACCCCTTCTTCACGAAAAGAGGAGAAATGAACTACTTTATGCTTAAATATAGTCTCAATTATTTAAGCCCCCTTTCATGAGCAAAAGCCTTCCCTTCCCACAAGGTTCACGCAGGATTTTCAGCACCGTGGCCAGCTCCCGGGAGGCACGGGGTGGGGAAGTAGGAGGGTAGCCATTGACCCAAGAAAGGTGAAATCTAAATATTTCTGAATTCTAGGGGCGGTTTAATTATTTAGCAGTGGATTCAGATCCATGAGTGGGATACCAACGTGGCCCAAGTTCTCAAATCTTTTGGAAAGCTGTGTTTTAAAGGAAGAGATAGGGCGGGGTGGGGGGGGAGGCGAGGAGAGAAGAGTAGGTTATTAAAACTCTTAATGAAAATAAGATCTTTCAAAAAACTAAACACAGACTGCATCTCGCTATTAGAAAATAGTGGGTGACTTTCAGGCCACGAAGGAATTTATAATAAAACTCAATTGGCTTTTCCCCCAAGCCTGTCCTTTTTTTTTTTAACAGAAAAAATATGCCTAATTATTTTAAAGTTCTTTCCCAATCGTTAGGCATAAGCAAGTCCTTTAATTATAATACAGTCTGAATAGGGGGAGCATATGGAGGAGAATGTCAAGAAGAGGGTGCCAGGGCAGAGCCTCAGAAATCTGTATTCATTTCGGGCTCTTATTTGTTCAGTAATCTCTACCATCATAACTAAATCTTGAAGCACTGATGTAGTTCGAGTTGTTGTTGACTTAACGTCAAAATTCAATCACTGGGGGTTTTGCATCAGCCGGGCTACTTATTTGTCTAATAAATCCGTCATTTTGTAAGAAAAATATTTGAGCAGCCGTACTTGACCTCTTGGTATCCACAAGTCACATTTATTTCTCCCAGTTTACAAATGCAAAATCGAGATGATCATCTAATGCCTGGAGGAACTGTGTTGATTTCTGATTGGATTTTAGATGGAAATGTCTATTTTAAATACCTTGTGATTAAATTGTACATATAATAGAATCCATGCATTTTAAGCTGATTTCTGCTTGGAAATTTAACAACCCACACTGCTAGTCACACATACCGATGCCAAAAAAAAAAAAAAAAAACCCCACAAAATATCAAACTCATCTTTTCCAAACAAACACTTAAATTCAGTCTCAACTGTAAGACTTTATGAAAATCAGGGTCTTATTTTTTCTTATCTTCAAAAAGCTCTCATGTGGTTGGATTGTTTTCCCCCAGAAAAATGTTCTAATTCCTGGAGGGTTGGGCTTCATTATCTCAATTCCAGAGACAGCACACATAGGAGAATTCATGGCTGGCACTTCAATCTCAGGGCAGCAGTTTCAAGCGTACTGCTAGACTGTAGCTAGAGTCCTAGGACATCCACATCTACATTTCAGAACATTATTAGTCAAGGAAATGAATGTGATATGTTTGGTTGAATTAATTTTATCCTCCGACGTAGCAATGCATTTGAGGATTACTTTAAAATATTTTTTCCACTCCTAGCCGATCTTAGTGTCAGGCCCCTTCACAACTTGAGAATCTTTGGCAAACAGCCAAGGTCCATTGGAGAGTTTCCCTGTGTAGTGTTGGGAGAATGGATCCCATCTGTTGTGACAAAGTGCTTGACTGGAAATGGCTGTCTTCAGAATCAGACCGAAGAACTGATTTGGTCAGCTGGGGATGAGATTGGGCTAACGGAGGCCTCGGAACCCTGGAGTAACCGAACGCATGCATTTATCCATGAGGCGTGTCCTGGCGCACGCAGTCCCTCCAGCTCAGCGGGGATGAGAGGGGTGTATGTATTGCTGGCTGTGCCTTGGTTGAGAGAGGAGCAGGACCTGGTAGCTCACTCAAGTCTTGGACCCTGTTTGTTTTCGACCCCATTTACTTTCTTGCGTGTGTGTGTGTGTATTATACAATAACTGGGAGATATGTACAGAAATGTCAATCAAACTTGTTTGTATCTGAAACCGTCCTGATGGTCGACCCCATACACAAGAGAATTCAAGCCCGATGCGGCCAGTGCAGGGGGAGGGTCCCTGAGGCCCTGCAGCCTCTGCCCTGGGCTTCCCTCCCTTGGAACCCCGCGTGGGTTCCGCCTGAGTTTACTGTTAGTACTTTTCCCTCTCCTGCCCAGTTTACGCTCAGCATCCCCCGAGACTTCTCTGCGGTGGTGGCGAGAGGGGTGCTCTTCTCCAGCATCTCAGCGCTCCCCTGCCCGGGCGGCCCGCGAGCTGGATTCCCTGAGCCGGGCTCTGGCGCCCGGTCCACGCCCCGCCGCTTGCAGCCTCGGGGGTGGGTTCCGGGATGGGCCAGTCTCCGGACCTCCTGGCCCGGGACGAGTGTCCCGGATATGCTCCCGCGTCTGCTAGTTTCCCCGTGAGACCTGGAGGGGTCGCTAGTGAGCAGCGGCTTTCCTGCCTCGAGTTGGCAGTGATCCTGCGCTCGCTCCCTAAGCTTCGCGGGTGCCTGCTACTGACCAGTCCTAGGAGAAGGCAGCTGCGATCCGGGAAACTTCCTGCAGTATTCACTTCTGAGGCTTTCTCATAAACATTTAGCTTCCATTTCCAAACCTGCCCTCGGAAACATTGGTTATTTCATTTCCCCCCTCATTGGAACTTGAGACATGTAACATATTCAGAAAGACACTGGGAAGAAAACAAAAACAAAAACACCCTCAACTGTAGACCCACTCTCGGTGAGAGAGGGACAATCTACACGACACTACTCCCAGTTCCAAGGCTAGTGGAGGACAGAAGGGCTGAATTATGTCTCTGTGGTTTATGCCACTGGGTCTTGCTGGATGAAATTCCAGAATGAGGAGGGAAAGGAATCCTTCTTTTATTATGTGACGAAATTAGGCTGAATGAACTGGCAAATTCAAGATTTTTTTCTGTAGTGAAAATGTACAGATGGGGTTTTCGGAGTCGTGTCTCAATCCCTTCCTTCTTCCAACTTCCCCTCAGTTCTGAAGAAAAACGGAGGAGGAGATGCTCTAGTGGTCTGGGCGCGGTCTCGCTCCTAGCCGATTCTCTATTTTGCCTTCAGATGTGGAATTCTGAGGGAACTGTATACCTTGTGTGTGGTTACGCTAGAGAGACATGAAAAGTATCTAGGGAGGCCCAGCTCCCTGGGCTTTGTGGCTGGACAAAGTTTGGTCAGGCCTCCCTTGGCTCTCAGATACTTCTCCATCTCCTGGAATATTACAGAAGGAACTTCTACGTTTCCATGGGTTTCCTTTGGTTTCCTACAGGTAGTCACTCTATCAGAAGCTGGAATTAAGTGTAAGAAGATAGTTGTGTTCGGTGGGAAAGTTAGGAGATTTATTGTTATTGTTCAGTTTTTGTGTCCAACGCTTTGTGACCCTATGAACAGCAGCACACCAGGTTTCCCTGTCCTTCCCTATCTCCCAGAGTTTGCTCAAACTCATGTTCATTGAGTTGGTGATGCCATCCATCTGTCTCCCCCTTATCCTCCTGCCCTCAATCTTAATGAGGGAAAAATATTTCAGAAAGAGATATAGTTTTAAATGCAGGTGATCCTATCCTTGCAAATGTATTAGACATCATTTCTTAGAGAAACCTTTGGAGGATTTAAAAATACTCAAGGCTTCTACCTATTGTAGGGTTTTGATGTTAGCTTTTACCTGCATGCTGCTGCTGCTGCTGCTAAGTCACTTCAGTCGTGTCCGACTCTGTGTGACCCCATAGACGGAAGCCCACCAGGCTCCCCTGTCCCTGGGATTCTTCAGGCAAGAACACTGGAGTGGGTTGCCATTTCCTTCTCCAATGTGTGAAAGTGGAAAGTGAAAAGTGAAAGTGAAGTCTCTCAGTCATGTCCGACCCTTAGTGACCCCACAGACTGCAGCCTACCAGGCTCCTCCATTCATGGGATTTTCTAGGCAAGAGTACTGGAGTGGCTTGCCATTGCCTTCTCCGTTTACCTGCATGAAGTACTGACAAATTTGTGAACTTTTTAATGAGAACAAAACTGGAGTGAAAGGAGGCAGTACTTTGGCAGTTTGAAAATATTAATGTTAGCTTGCGGAAATAGATGTACTACACTGTAGTTATTAGCAACTTATAAAATCTTAAATCAATACAAATTAATTTAATTATGATTTGTAATTGCATTATGCATGATCAATTTGGAACACTACATTAAAGATAATTAGAGCTGGGCGCCATCACTCGTCACTCCTCTAATAGCTTAATGAAAAGGAATGTCATGTACCACCTTTGGGTTAAATCTGTAAATTAGGATAAATGCTTGTTTTCCAATAAAAATGTGGTAAAATAATTGTACTTTTAATAGACATTTTTATGACTCAATTGTGAATGTATAATGGATTTTTTGGAGGAATCGTATTATTATTTTTTTCCATGGACCTTGTTAAGTATTTATTAGGGTTGATTGAGCTGTCAGTGTTCTTTTCAGGATCAGACCTCGAGGATTTGAATGAAGACTAACTTTTATGTAAAAATATCATGCTGTCCTCGAAGCTCGTGCCAAGAGGTCACTGCAGATGGAGGTCCTAACTTAGCATAATGGGTTTAACATTTCCATGACATCATCAGGGAATCTGAAAGGAGTCTAAGGATAATCAGAGTGGTCATTCAGAAGAACAGTAAATATTTTATGAGGATATATAGAAGACAGGAAAGATGGTCAGAAAGGTGATTCTGAGCTCCTTAGAGTTCTGTGAAAGAGGCTTCTCAGTTACTCGAAGTTAAAAGAACCACTGCATATTCTTATATTAGTGAGACCCTTTCCAGATCTCAGAATAGGACTCAGATCAGGTATTAGTTTGTATATGATTATTTTTGTTCCTGAACCCTTCATATTTTGTCGAGTCACCTGTATTTATCCTTTATATGCTTGCAAACAGGAAAACATATTTTAAAACATTATTTTAGTTTGTTGATTTCCCAATATTATCTAGCTCTGCAAGCCAGGTTCTTTACTTTTAGGGACTGAGAGACTGAACTGAACTGAATTCCAGAAGTGCTTGTCAGTTAGATGAATTCAGTAAACTCTGTTCATTATTTATTTTTTGCCCTTTACTGAATATAATATTTGAATTCTTAATGTTACTACAGGTGTTTAGATGGGATTCACTTTGCTTCACCACTGAATTTCTACTTCTGCAACCAGGCAGACATTGACTAAATCTCTGTCTCTCTCCATCTAGAAAGTGAGAGAAGAAACAATTAAAAAAAAAAATCTATGAAATGCATGTTCAGGGTCTGAAATATCTCTACACTATGATCATTTTGTTTCCTGCCAGATTTTAAATGAAAGAAATAAGCTTATTTTTGAAAAGTAGACACATCCTCTTTTTTCCAGAATATTTGAAGTAAACTTGCTCCAATTTTTTGTTTTTTGTGTTTATCACACTTTATATTAATTGTATTAAATGTCTGACATTAACCATTAAAATGAGTATTTTAGGCTCAGTTTCAGAAAAACCAGCTGGAATGAGCATCGAGTCTTCATAAATTTATTTATATATTATCATAAAAATCATTTTGACACTTCTAAAAAGAAAAGAGCTTTTATCGTCCTCTGCAGATGACATAAAATGCATTAAATGTTTGGAAGGGTAGATAGAATACTTTAAATTCTAAAATTTAATCTTCTTCTTCCCAAACTTGTTTTTTTCAACATCTTAGGGATGAGTACATTCTCAGAAGCACAGGTGTTGTCATGCCATGAAGTCTTCCATGATCTTCTGACCAGGAAGAAAACTATTTGTGAATTTTGAGACACATTTTCCCTTCTTTTAGTCTCCTGACCTTCTATCATAAAGTCACGTTTGCTCTCTTGCTTTTCTACCATAGTTAAAGGCTTCTCAAGAGAAGACAGTTTATCTTTTCCACCTTTGTATTTCCCAGAATGTCTAACACAGTATTACATAAGGTAGGTAATAAAACTTCATAAATATATGAGTTAAGAAATGCAAAGTTTTTTTCCTGATTACCATACTGAACCTGTGTGTAAATAATGCAGTTTCTTGCTCTTCTTTCGTATAATTGCATGTTACCCTGGTGATTTCACACACAGTGGACAAATGGCAACACTTACCTTTTCAGGCTGAGGTTATTTTCATTTTTATATTTTATCTTAAAATTATGTTGTATCAATTAGAATTCAGTTCCACAAAGCTCATTATAATTTTGAGTGATTTAAAAGCTGTTGATATTTGAAATATTGTAATTGTCTTCATATAATTTGTGGAAACAAAATTTGTACCCTGGCCTCATATCATTGCAATTTGCTGTGGACTGTTCTCATGACTCAAAGCCTCGGTCTCTTTGCCTAAAATCCCAACATACTCTGTTATTTGTCCCTTTGGACCCAGATCTTACCTTAAAAATTTGGCACTGTATGGTTGCCAGATATTAATGTGAGGATGTCTCTGTGCGATTCTTTCTTTCTTTCCCCTTTGTGTAGTCACTGAATATTGCAAAGCAGTGATTTCCCCAAGTGGACCAGTCAAAAGTTAAATAAATCATTCCTTTATAAGATGCAAACTTTAATGCGCCAGTTAGCAAGTTTTACTTCTTGGTACAGGGACTCAGCAAATTTTACTTTCTGACACATTTTATAACCTTTCAAAGTGGTACAGTAATTACAATTGACTCAACTTCCATAGCCCTTTTGGTGCCAGCCTCTGCTCTCTATTTCTCTGAGAATGGTTTTGATTGTAGCTGAGTACTTTTTAGTGACTGGTACTGAGATTTGATCAGTGCATCAAATGTTACAATGTGATTTTCTGGGACACTGATGCCTGTTGGTTTTCAATACAGGAAACAATTTTTATTGCTTTTGACAAGGGGAAGGATGCTATAAGTGGGTAACAAACTTATATCGTTTGATTATTTCTGTTTTTAAATATAAAATCCACCTTGCATTTTAAAACACCTAAGAATTTTTATTTCTAATGACTGTTTTAACTCTAGTTCCATGCAGCAAGTTTTTCTTTGTCTACAATATATGAGAAAACACAGGGTTTCTGAGCACAGTCCTTTTCACATTAAACAAACCCCCAAAGGGAAAATGTACCAGTTTGGGGCCTGAACATTACATTTTATGAATTGAAACCACAAGGACCAAATAGTTTGTTAATCACCGTCCATATTTTTCTTCATATTTTGAGCTGTTTGCCAAACAATGGGAAGGCAAAAACTGCACACTTACACAAATCTACATTAAATGTAGAAACATTAAAAAATTAGATTAGGAAATAGATGAATATAATGACCTAACTCTCCATCACATGCTGCCAACTAAGTGTTTGAGACTGAAAAATTGCACTAATGAAGCTATTTGAAGGCTTTTGTGGACAACTGCTTCCTCTTTGAAGATTAAATGAATGATGTTGATGTGATTAATCTTAGTACAGGGAGTGATGCAGCAGCTAGAAAATACCTTGGTGATTTTCATAATTAAACTGAATCAACATTTCAAAGAAATGCCAGTGTTATCACTTGTATATTAGAATTACATTCATTAGACAGAAGAAACAAATAATTTGAGCAAACAAGATTTTCCTTTTGGTGTACTGAGATTTCTGTCATGTCTCAGAGTATCTTACTATAAATCATCATTACTGTTTAATTTTGTCTTTGCCTTTTTAGCTGTTTTTGTGTCTCTGTGTGCATGCGTACTGCGGTTAATGAGTCAAAGCAGTTTGCTGGTCTTTTAGTTGCTTTTCAACCTTTGAGTTTTATTTTTTCTTAACTTTACTTCCAAGGTAGTTGTCTGCTCACTGTGAACTTACATGGATAATATTTTAAAAACCCAGCTTCTACTAAAAGAAGACTTCTTGGAATTGCTTTGGTACCTGGCAAAGAATTGAGAAAATCATAGTTCTGGTCCACATATCTTTGATATATTTCAATCTCATGGTATAGCATTATCTTGACTCATTTATTAAAGTCATTTCTTTAAATAGTTTTTCTTTTTCATAGAAGGGTAATTCCAACAGAGTCACATTTTTTAGTGTTTTGTGGATAAATAAATGAGAAAATCATCAGCACCACTCCCACTCAACTAAACTATGGGAAATTGCATTGGGAGAGCAACCAGAAATAGTTTTACTGACTTCTTAGCACAAGTACAACTTAGGTTCAAGGGGTAAGGATTACTGTATCAATAGAGACACCTTATGTTACTTGTTCTATCACCACTTTAAATTATTTTAAAGGTTTCTGGGTAACTTTTGGTAACCCTGATATTTGCAGTGCTCTTCTAGCTGTTGCACAATATTTTCTTTCCTGAGAGTTTCATAGAAATAGAAAATACTTTCTTTAATGCAGTGGATAAAGAACTGGTCTTTCTTTTCAAGGACTCCAGTTTGAGTTCAACCTACAATGTTAAGTAATATGAGTCTTGTGCCTGGTACTATGTCACTGGTAACACTGAAAAGTACTCCGCCCCAAACTGTTTTCCTTTCATTTTGTAATGCGAACAACAGTAAAATGATCAAGTGCCTGATAGCTCTGGAACACAGGTTTAAAATAAACAGTGTGCTGAAATTGATCTAAGGTGCTGGTACATCAGTTCAGTTCGGTTGCTCAATCGTGTCCAACTCTTTGTGACCCCATGAACTGCAGCACGCCAGGCTTCCCTGTCCATCACCCACTCCCGGAGCTTGCTCAAACTCATGTCCATCGAGTCAGTGATGCCATCCAACCATCTCATCCTCTGTCGTCCCCTTCTCTTCCTGCCTTCAATCTTTCCCAGCATCTGGGTCTTTTCCAATGAGTCAGTTCTTTGCATCAGGTGGCCAAAGTTTCAGCTTCAGCATCAGTCCGTCCAATGACTATTCAGGACTATTTCTTTTAGGATGGACTGGTTTGATCTATTTGGTACACATTCCCTGTTGTAACTCCTCTACTAAACCATGACCTGATGGTCTAGAATCTGTTGGCATTCTTCACATAGTGGTTTGCTTGCACATGCTTGAGATACCAACCAGTCACCCCATGCCTGGAAGTTCCCAGTTAATCATGACAGCAGGTGAAAAATGAGATTGGCTTTCCACACTTGGGACTGTAGGATGTTCCATACAAACAGATTTTCAGCACTCTCAGGCTGCGCAGATGAAATCTGAGTAATTACTAAACCCACAGCATAATTTTCCCTCTGCTCCTCTCTGCCTTGATTATCACTGGTCACCACAACAGTCATAAGAACGAACGAAGGACCAGAGTAAGTGGAGACTCAGGATGCTGGGGTGTGAAGAGACCTCCTAGGGAAGGAGAGCCCAGAAAAGCTCTTTTTTGTGGGATATTTGCCATGAGGCAGATGGGGAAACCCAGAAAGTATGGCTGGAGGAAAAGGGAGGAAAGATGGTGCCACACATGAGGGATTTGATGTTCTGGGGAGCAGATAGTCCAGGGTAGATTCAGCATGCAGGAATGAGGGGAGAAGCAAAAAGGGAGCCAGGGCTTTGGATAAACATGCAAGGGGTAGATGCAATGATTTTCGTGACTTGGTACAGTAAATAGCCCTCAGTCAGTAAGGAGCGAGTACGGGCTGAGAAAGGCAAAGTGAAAATTACAGATGTTGTGCAGAAAGAAAGTAGAGCTGCCTCATGAGTAACTGGAAAGTTGTGTATCCTTGAGAGGAAGCTCATCCAGAGAACTCTACAAATATAATTCAGTTGACTTCTCTGCTGTCCACATTCAGAGAGCAGAGGGCGGAAAGAGATAATTGCCCAATAAATCATCCTTCTCAGGCACATTTTCTCTCCTCTGGAACACTGTAGGAAGTTGGAGACATTGAGAGGTTATGAAATTGCTCCCTGTTCTCCTTCCAATATTTTGGCCATGTTCCCGAGTAGCCTACTTCCTTCCTCTTCTTTCCTAACTTTCTGGTGACATGTTTAGACACCCCTGCCTTCTTCAGCTTCACCCTGGCTTTGCCCAGCTCATCTGTAGTGCCATCTTTCCCCCAGAGATGATTTACATGTGTTTCTATTTCTCTGCCCTTTCCTCCCTTGCTACTTTGTGCAGGCAGGACACTTTTTTTTTTTTTGCCTATCAGCTGATCTTCCTTTAGGATTGATCTTCCAAAGAGAAGGTGGCATTGAGAAAATTTCCTTCAGTCTGCTTCTCCTCCAGGCCATGCCTCAATGGCTGTAGCCGTATTTTAGCCTAAAAACAAGGTTGATTCATGTCTAGGAGACAAAGATCATAGACGGAGGCCAAATCAAAATGGACTGTCCATCAGTACTGAAAGCTCTGGTTCTTTGGATGCCATCCCATACTACCTAAAAATAGGCCTGCATTGATCCTGACCTCACAGTTGGTATTTCCCCCTCTTCAATTTTGCCTGTAGTGGAACTATTAGAGATCACTACACTTGAGTTTGAGTGAACTCCGGGAGCTGGTGATGGACAGGGAGGCCTGGCGTGCTGTGATTCATGGGGTCGCAAAGAGTCGGACACGACTGAGCGACTGAACTGAACTGACACTTGAGAGAAGCTGTGTTTGTGTTGGAATATAACAAAATACGTCTTGGAGATAATGTCTTTTAACCCAACTATAACTTCACCCTCCTAGGAATTCAGTTATCACTGAAAGTGCTGTGGATTTCCATAAACTTCCCCATTGTACGTAGCTCATCTGATTTCTCTTTGTCCCCACCCACACAGGCTGGATTGGTCTCATTACTCTTCTGTGGGCACTCCATGCTCATTCATTGTCTTGTCAGAATTCCTTGCCCTTTGCCTGCCTAGTGTCTCTTCATTTGCCATGTTCCAAGTTAGTCCGCTTTCTCTGTGAACCTCTCCAACCCCCATTTATCTTCTTTTCTGTAAATTATTATAACACTCAAGTGTTTTGAGGGTCAGTATAACATGTTGGTTAAGAGCAAAGGTTGGGGAATCAAAATGTGTGAGTTTGAATCCTGGATCTGCAATTTATGAGCTGTATAACCTTGAGAAAGTTATATAGATTCTCTGTGTTTCACTTTTTCCCATCAGTAAAGTGGAGATAATAATGTATTCTACTTCATTGGATGGTGGGAAAATTTAATGGGGTATTATAATTTGGGGACTTAGTGCATGCATATTTAGAATGATTACTTTGTGTCTGTCACAGTTTGTGTTCTGTGTTTTTTTTCAGTCATATATTACACAATAGAAACAAAGATCATCTTTTATTCTCTTTAGCCATCCCTATCAGTGCCAAGAGAAAACTAAGAGCAAAGAGGCATATAACCACCTGCTTATGGATTGATTGTGTCAATTAAATTAAAATGTCTTTTCTAATATGCCAAATGGCAAGAAAAATTCACCATGGATGTTAGTCTATGAGTTACTTATACTAACAAGAGTGTTACTGAATCTTATGAACAACCCTAAGCCCTAAACAGAAGTCAAGAGGAAAATGAGCACCTGTACCCCTTACTGATTCAGAATTTGAATTTTTGCCCACAGTCCACACTGCTGCCACCACAGGGGTGAGGCGGCACCCACTTATCTCTGACTTGTTTTTGAACCAAGAAAAGAAAGTAATTTGTAAACTTACTTTACAGGTCAACAGAATGTGTAAACTAGGACCACGAATGGGGGGTTGCAATACAAGTAGAAAAAACTCAGCTTTGGTGTTTGATAGGAATCATTTCTTTCTTTTTCTTTCATTTTTTCCCCCTAAATGTTCAAGGATTTTGTTGTCCTTAGCTTTATATTTGAATTACAAAGATTTCATGCCTTAAACTAGCCACCCTTTTCCAAAAATTTCAGCTGAGAACTAAGTTGTTACTCTCATTACAACAAAGAGGAATAAGAAGCTCTTCTTGATTATTAAGTCATCATTTTATATTTTAATAATATATTAAGATTATTTGCCATATTCCTGAACTCCATGACTCCAAACACAGGATTAGAAACATAGTGTATATGTGTAAACATTTTTTTTACTATTCTCACAACAGGTCACTTTGACTAGTCATATTTTGATATTCCAATGTTATTCTTTGGTGTGCTTTTCAGAAACAGAAAGAAATAGTCCAGGCTGAGACCTCTACATGAGTAGAGGCCCACTTCTGTAGCTGCTGCTGCTGCTGCTAATTCGCTGCAGTCGTGTCCCCATAGACGGCAGCCCACCAGGCTCCCCCGTCCCTGGGATTCTCCAGGCAAGAGCACTGGCGTGGGTTGCCATTTCCTTCTCCAATACATGAAAGTGAAAAGTGAAAGTGAAGTCACTCAGTTGTTTCCGATTCTTAGCGACCCATGGTCTGTGGCCTACCAGGCTCCTCTGTCCATGGGATTTTCCAGGCAAGAGTCCTGGAGTGGGGTGCCACTGCCTTCTCCTCACTTTTGTGGAGATAGTACCTAAACATCAGCAAACCATCCTTGGGACCACCCAAAAATGGAGGGAAGATTGAGCAAAAAGCATGAGTTGATAAAAGCGTGAAAAGTTGCATGGATCTTCTGCTGTGTGGGGACAGCTGATGTCATTTTCTTATTTTCTTCATGATAAGGATGGAGAGAGTTTAGGGGTAGCGATGATGTAGACTCTAGAAGTACAATAATCATATAGACTTGATGGATTTTTTAGAAGCCAACCACAGTCTATGGAGGTGATCCAGTCTGGAGTGAGTATTACATGTATCTGAGGCAGGGGCTAGAAGGGCAGATAGTGGGCAAAAGAGAATGTTAAGTTGGGAAAGAGATGGAAATTTGGTAACACAACTACCAGCATAATTGCCTAAGTAATTTTGTTATTTGAACTTCCCTAGTGATCCAGTGGTTAAGAGTCTGCCTGCCAATGCAGGGGACATGGGTTCAATCCCTGGTCGGGGATGATTCCACATGTGTCGGGGCAACTAAGCTCCCAAGACCCAACCACTGATCTCATGTGCTTCAACTGCTGCTGCTGCTAAGTCACTTCAGTCGTGTCCGACTCTGTGTGACCCCATAGACGGAAGCCCACCAGGCTCCCCTGTCCCTGGGATTCTCCAGGCAAGAACACTGGAGTGGGTTGCCATTTCCTTCTCCAATGTGTGAAAGTGGAAAGTGAAAAGTGAAAGTGAAGTCGCTCAGTCGAGTCCAACCCTTAGCGACCCCACAGACTGCAGCCTACCAGGCTCCTCCATCCATGGGATTTTCTAGGCAAGAGTACTGGAGTAGCTTGCCATTGCCTTCTCCGGTGCTTCAACTACTGAAACCCAAATGTCTAGATCCCATGCTCTGCAATGAGAGAAGCCGCTGTAATGAGGAGTCCATGCACTCCCACTTGCCACAATAGCACAGTCAAAAATGAATAAAATACATAAAAAAGGAAATAATTCTATTATCTGAAGACACCTGTTATGACAGTTTCCTCCTGTATTGGAGTAGTAAGAGTGCATTTAGGATACATACAGGCTGAGTTCATATAGGATTCTACATCCATGTTTCTTAGTCTCGCTGAAGAATCAAGCAATTTTAATTTCGTATGTCTGTATATGTGAAATGGGAAAAGATTAAATATGAAATAGATATTAAATGTAAATAGATACAAATATATATATAGTTGTACTGGGCTTCCCAGGTGTCTCAGTGGTGAAGAACCCACCTGCCAGTGCAGGAGATACAAGAGATGTGGGTTCAATTCTATGTTGGGAGGACCCCCTGGAGGAGGGCATGGCAACTGGCTCCAGTATTCTTGCTTGGAGAATTCCCTGGGCAGAGGAGCCAGGTGGGCTATAGTCCATGGGATCACAGAGAGTCAGACATGACTAAGCGACTGAGTGCACGCACACACACACACACACACAAACACACGTAAATCCCAGTCACTCCAGTGTGACTCATACTTTTACTGAATATGTCAATTTCCATATTTTTACATGGATATTATTTGGAAGAGGAAGACTATATAAAATTGAAATGATTTTTCTAAGCAAGTTTAACCAAACAACTGATAGAAAACAAACTTCATCTAAGAAAAGCATGTTGCTCCTTGGTGCATTGAATTCTGCTTTAAAACAATTTATTTTCCATGGACTATGCCGTGGAACCCTCAAATACCCCAACAGTTTTAATGTTATTCCATTTAAATCTAGATTTTTGACATTTGTTTAATTGTATTTCAGAGCTAATCTCATTTCTCTTTTAGACTGCACACATCAAGACACTTTTCTATTGAAAATGTTTCTAGAGGTCACATAGCAAATTCCATTTCTGCTCTTTCTCTCCTTGTTCAACCTTATTCCTTGACCTAAATACACTCACTCCTGCTGGACTCGAAGATTCAGAACATCTGTCTGCCCCTTTTGCAGGTTGCCTCTGGAGGCCCGGCCTTGCTCTTGACTGTGTATTGCTAACCACAGTAGAAGCCATGAAGTCATCTAGTTTCCTCACAGGTCCCCGATGACCTGATTGTCAGTGACAGCACATTATGCTCTTATGACCACTCACTGCTATGACACATTGAGGTTTTCTGGTATTAACTTATGGAGCCAGTGATGTTTGTGAAATTCAGTTGGGTGTGCAGTCATCTTTGGTTACAATCCTGTCTTCGGAAATGTTTTCCTCTTTAAGGTTTTTAGAATTTCAGATCCCCCCAAAATCATAATGCTTCTTATGCCTGCTTATTTACGCATTTTAGACCAGTAGTGGCCCAAACTTAGACAGATGTGGTGTCAAACACCAGAAATGCACCTCGCATGGCATTTTGTATCACCATGGAAATGCTGAGTAAATAACAATATCAGTGGAGTAGTATTCTTTAACTATGTGCTCAGTAACCTTCATCGAGTCATACTAAAATATGATGGAAACGCACCTGAAATCACTTTTCTGTAAGTGGACTTTCAGCACTTCATGATGTTATAATTTTCCTTGAATTAAAGAGCTAACTCTGATCTAGGATTCAGGTATCTTGCCTCACCAACTATTACTTCACAGATTCTCCCATTATCTGATTTCAGACAAGGACGCAAACCCTGAAGATAATGGAAATTCTTATGGTTGGAATAGGCATGATGTGGTTTGCATTGTGAAAATGAAGCTCAGGGGCCTTTAGTATAGAAAGAGGCTGTTGTCAGCTAAGAGGGACTTCATCAAAGTCAAGCCGATTACAAGTCCATGGAAGAACAAGAATTCCAAAGGGCAAAAGCACATCTGACATGGGTTTTTGAAGGTGGTCTCAAAGATACAGGGCAAAGCACAGTGTGTTTGGAAGGAAAGAGTGGAGATGTGGAAGAACAGTGTGGTACAGTGGTTCCGTGCTTTCAGGCAAGGGCAAGGGCGGGTGAAAGCTGAAGGGGCTAATCCTGCAGAGTGACAGAGTGCAAGGGCTTTTGAGATTATGGTAAATCAAGGGATAAAGAAATTAAAGAGAAAAAATGAGCTACATAAGTAGGTTTGTGAAATTAAGGATGGTTCTAAACCAGCTTGTTGAGCTCAGAGAAATGCAGTAATTCCTAGTGAAGAGGAAAATGAATAGACACTCAGGTTGGATGGATTCTTTTATTTCATTATCTGTTCTTACTTTTGTGCTGTAGGACAGGAACCTAATTCTTTCATATGCTGGCCTGTATAAAGGTGAACTGAGTCTCTACTTGTTTATATAGACAGTCTAAGGTCCAAGGAGATATTGACTGCTCAGTACTTTGGAGCTCTTTAGAAGGGCATGTAAGTGCATTTTCATTTAGTGGAGGAACTGTTCCTTGTTTCAACAAAACCAAACCAAATCCAAATAACTAAAAGATTAAAAACAATGTTCAAAGGTGTGGAATTAAACAATCAAGGTCAAAACTAAAAACCTCATGAAGGCAGAAGCTCTCTCTCTGCTGTCAACACCAAGCCCAGTGCCTGGCACACCTTACACTGTTTATGGGTTTGATGAGAAATGATTCTGAAAATGGCTTTAAAAATATTAGCATTTTTGGGGGGAGTTGGGGAGAATTGGATTCATCAAAGTCATTTAATAAGTGGAGTTAGTCATGCTGAACATATCAATTTTGTTTCATCACAGTAGAAATAAACTCATCTGTCATTGTTTTGCACTTTCTAGCATGCGCTAAGCCTGATATGCAGTGCTGTTTAAGCTGTTTGAGTGTGGGCTGGATCTAGTGATTAGCTGCTGCTGAATAGATTGTGGCAAGAGTGTTGGGATGGCTTTTCTGAGTTGAGGTTACAAGAGGATTGTGACCTCTTTCATGGTGCTCTCTTGCGCCCTCTCTAGGGTTACTTGTCCTAGGGGAACTGTACTCTCTCTGGATGTGAGTAGTTCTGTGGAGTTACCCACAAAGCATTGCAAGGAACTGAGGCCCTTAGTCCAAAGTGCATGAGGGTGTTGAGCTTGGCTCCAACAGTGCAAGGGAGCTGGAAAGCTAATCCTTCAACCCTAACTGGGACTTGGGATGGCCATAAATAACCCCAGTTGATCCCTGGATTGTAACCTCATAGAGACTTTGAATCTAAGGTCCCCAGCTAAACTCTACCTAGATCCCCAGCCCACAAAAATATGCAAAATACTAAATGTTTGTTATATTAAGAAGCTAAGTTTTGGGGTGACCTGTTATGTAGCAATAGATAATGAATACATTGTTAAATAAAAAGGAAAAAATGCTTGGGCAAAATGGTTGAAAACTAGAGGTGTTTTTCCCCTAACAGTTTCTACTAATATTTTTGATGAGGGTCCTAAAGAGACAGAGTCAGAGAGAGAGAAGTATAAGGAGAGAGAGAAGGGTGTGGGGTGGGAGAAGGAGAGGAGAGCTTGACTGTCTTTCCTTCTACTCCATCAAGGACTCTAACTTCCCTGCCTCCTGAGATAGCAGGGTTGAGGTGCTGAATTGAATGTATACTGGCTTTCAAATGTGTCTTCAAATACATAAAGGCAGTTATACAAAAATTATAAGAAATTGTAGCATTCTGAATGAATAAGAGATGGCACATGAATGCTTTCAAGAGTATTTAGAAAAACGTAAAAATACCTTAAGAAAGTGAAGCAAAGACTAAATTTACATTGTAATAAGAATTATTATACATAATTTCATTTTGTTATTTATTATTTTTACAGTAATTTGTTTATACTAATAATTGCAAATATTTGCTATTATATGTAAACTTATTTCATGGCTCTGTTTTGGAAATTTATATTGCATTTCACCTGCCTGTGTGTTTATTATATTTTCTTTCTCATCAAAGATAGGAACAACATTTTGCAGGCTTTGGTGATACCAGGGAGTTCAACTATCTTTAAAGTGATATTCTATTCATGAGGATATACTGTCTGAGAGCATATTGAATTTTATTAACCATGTCTCCTAAACTTCTGAAATTTCTTAGGATAAGGAGAAATATTTTGTTTTTTTCTTTATTCTTGCCACATATGGTAACTTTCTGAACCCTTTATTTTTATGGAATGCCATTTAAATATGAATATTTTAGAAGTTAATTGTAAAGAGCATAAATATGATAGCTGTGAAAATACACCAAAGCCAGTTTTATCTTTTTAACCAAAGACAGAATCTGAAGAAAAGCTTATTTTCTTTTTCTCCTCCTCATGATAACCAATGGGTCTTTATAATTACCCATAGTCATTGTACTATTATCTACAAACTTTGAAAAAAACTTTTTATTTTGTACTGAAGTATAGCCTATTAACAATGTGATAGTTTCAGGTGGACAGCAAAATGACTCAGCTATGCATATACGTGTATCTCTTTTCCCCCAGATTCCTCTCTCACCCAGGCATCTACAGATCTTTTTTTTTTTTCAATTTATTCAATGAAGGGTTTCCAAATTCACCTGTTCCATGAAGATCTTATGGTCAATATCATCATCCCTTAAACTGGTAGAATGATTTATAATTCACAAAGCATTTTCATGTGCATCATTCCATTGTGCCACCTAATTCCATTCCACAGTGGCCCTGAAATTAGGAGGGACATTTACTGGTATTTTATAGAGGAGTGAATTCAAGCTAAGAGAATTTAAGTGACTCTCCTAGTCAAGGGGTTAGAAAGTGGTATGCTTGAATCTATATACTAATACTCAGTTCAGATTCCACAGGTTGTTTCTATTTTACAAATTCTTGACATGTAATCACTCCAAATTTATGAATAATAATGAGTGTCAAAATGTTGAATGACTTAGATAAATGCATGAACATTCAAATGGCTCAGGTTGATTGTGAAAGGAATAACACCAGTTAAACCAGGAGTCTCTGTTTTACTCTATCTGCAGCTGTCAATTAAGTGTAGTAAAATTTTTTGTTGTTGTTCAGTTGCCAATTTGTGCCTGACTGTTTGTGACCCCATGGACTGTAGCACACCAGGCTCCTTTGTCTGCCACTATCTCCTGGAGTTTGCTCAAATTCGTGTCCGCTGAGTCGGTGATGCTATCTAATCATCTCATCTGCCACCCTCTTCTCCTCCTGCCTTTAATCTTTCCCAGCTTCAGGGTCTTTTCCAGTGTGTCAGCTCTTTGCATCAGGTGGCCAAAGTGTTGGAGCTTCAGCTTCAGTCCTTCCAATGAACATTCAAGTAAAATCAACTTACTTAACTTACTTAACAAGTGATAAGGGAAGCACCTTTGATTTCAGCTTAAAGTACATTTTGTATTAGAGGCCTTGGCACACTTGTTATCCCATACTGGAGAACATCCAGTTATAATCCAATCTACAACTTGATGATTGCTTTATCTAGAATAAGAAGTCGTTTGCACAAAGATGTGTTTGACTAACTGCTTTGAAAGATCTGGAAACTGGGTAAAGTCAGGCACCCAGTGACCCAGTGGAGACTTGGGTGTTTTCGCTGTCCTGCCTCCTCCACTTCTCCACCCTCTTCCCCTTATTAGGAATTGGATGTGTGTTTCACCTGACTGTCTGACTTTGAGACTGTGGTTTAATCTTCTAACATGGATTTCTGGGTCATAGATTATTGATCTTGATTGCTAGAGGATTCCTACTGACTGAGCAATAAAGAATTTCATTCTAATATCCACATTTTAGGTGTTCAGCAAATATTTGTTAAAAATAAATTAATAAATCCGTGCTTTCATAATTGGAAACTTTCAAAACCCAGAGAAAACGTGATTTACACTTTCCCAGGGCTAGGCCTGTTACTTTATTTAGGAGAATTTCCTTGAACGAGTTTGTTAAGTACAGGCTTGAATATCCTTCACATTTGGGGTCCTTGTGTCCTGATCAGCGGTGGAAAAACTTCTTCAGCGTGGTGACAGGGGCATGGAAGGGCTCCTAGTGGGTCTCTGGAGGAGCCATGCTTTGTGCAGAGGTAGGGGTGAATTCTGGGCTCAGAAGCACCTGGGTCAACCAACAGTTTTGATCAGTTACCCAGGAGGCAGTGATTGAGTGGGAAGCACCAAGGTTAATTTGTTGATGAAAATTATAATTCAGCATTTACATTTTCAAAGTACTTTATGATTGCTAATGAGTTGTTCTTCAAAGTGGGTCTGGGAAGAATGTCAGCATCTTTGTCCTCACTGTACAAAAGAAGAAACTGAGAGACCTTAAGTGGCTCACTCACAGTTATCCAGGCAAGTTCACTGTGGATGAGACTTGATTAAACTTTAGGAACTAGCTGTCTACACTGGGCTCAAAGTCTCCCCAGGGGTGTTGGCTCATCTTTGGGCTTTGTTATTTAAATATGGGTAGATTTTGATCTGAGATCTTCTAATGACTATCCTTACTACTGAAGTGAAGTGAAGTCACTCAGTCATGTCCGACTCTTTGCAACCCCATGGACGGTAGCCTACCAGGCTGTTCAGTCCACGGGATTTTCCAGGCAAGAATACTGGAGTGGGCTGCCATTTCCTTCTCCAGGGGATCTTCCCAACCCAGGGATTGAACCCGGGTCTCCTGCATTGCAGACAGATGCTTTACTGTCTAAGCTCACTAGAGAAGCCCCTACGACTGCTGAAGGGTGTGAAGCAAATGTGCCACTGACAGCTGAAAGAATAATTCTGGGAATGAACTACTTTGATCTGTCCAGGACTGTGACTGTAAATTCTGCTCATGAAGATTATTTCCAGGTTCTGGATCTTTGCTTTCACTTTCCAACACATCTCTCAAGAAACCTTTTCCTACAAGTCTTCTCTAAATTCATGTTCATATTAATCCCACTTTCAGATTTTTATTGACTTAAAGTAGAATATCATATACATTTTTTTTTTCTTGTTCATCCCTAATTAGTGCTTATGGGAGACCCAGACCTTCAAAAATTCTTTGAACCATGTTGTTGAGGATGTTTCTTTCTCAATAACTCTCCAAGCCATTGTACAGATGCAGATCTTAATTTTTGCACTTACAACATTTTAAAGGATGCTTTCTTTGGCACTTTCTAGGAAAATTTTCACTACTTTATCTCTCTAAAATCTTACACCATACCTGTCTAATCATTAATTCTTAGTAGTAAATACTTGTTAGTAGAACAAATTTAAGTCACTTTTTTTTTTTAACAAAAGGCTATAAGCTTTTTGCTTCTTTCCAGTAAGAAGTAATAGATATAGAGTAAGACAGAGGAAAAATAGGAGGAAGAAAAAAAGAAACTGCAATAAAGAGAAGTAGTGTCAGCATGCTGTGTACTGTCTTACATGATCTCAACATATGAGATCTCATTAATAACTGTTTTGCGGATGAAGAAATGATGAGAGAAAAGGGAGGTGGGAAAGAAATAGGGAGATACAAACTGTACTAGTCTCCCAGGTGCAAATATGTCCAACATTTGTAGTTTTAATTATAGTAAAACAAAGTTAGCTTCATGGTGAAAAAATCATCTTTTCCCCAGCCAAACCCTAGGAAGGTCAATGCCAATAAGGGAATTATCTGGAAGTTGGTTTCAAGGAGCTCAGTCTAAAACCTGTGGGTGAGCCAATATTCCATCCCCGCTCCTCAAGAGCTTCCCAGATTTTTTTAGTGTGGTTTTTAATTACTGGAGAAGGCGGTGAGGAAAGTCATCCCAATTCCTGGCCAGCACATCACCTATTTTCTATTTTTCTTTTATAATAGTCTGAACCATACAGTCTATACTGGGAACATTTATATATTGTCTCTTGGAATTTTCCAAGCAGAGGATTAGTCACAGTTCCACAGTAGAGGTACTTCAGGAGAAAAAAGTCTTTAGTAACTGAGGGGTTACACAGATCCCTCATATCAATGGAGGCTGTATATTATGAGATAACTATGATGCATTAGCCATTGTATAAGGGTATGAATCAGAGATCTAAGTTCCATGTCTGTATCTGCTGCTTACTAGCTATTTAGAGCAAGTTACTGGATTCTTTGTGCTTCAGTTTCTTCACTGTTTTATAAACACGGATGATATTACTTACATTAGAGATGTTATGAAGGCTAAAAAATAAAATATTAAAAATGATCATTGAATTAGAGAAGAGGAGGAAATAGACAAAGTCCAAGAAAATTCTTTCTTAGAGAAAAATGTCAACTAATAAGTGTGGAAGGAATGATAAAATTAGAAAATCACTTGTGTAGTCCCTAATGTAGTTGGTTCAGGTATGAGTATGATCAGTGCGTGCTAAAGCCACTGGGTGAGAGATGTTGAGGAATACGATATCCATTGTAAACCTTGGAGAGTAAGTTGACAATGGAGAAGTCAGGTGGTCACCACCTTTACCAACTGGTGAAACTTAGCACGACTCCTCAAGGAAAACCCTGACATTACAGTTGACCCTGGTTCTGCCTCCGTGGATTTAACCAACCGAGGACTGAAAATATTAAGGGAAAAAAATTCCAGAAAGGTCCCCAAAGCAAAACTTGAAATTTGCTATGTGCTAGCAACCAGTAGCAAAACATTTACATTGTATTTATAACAATTTACATAGTACTTTTGATGCTAAAGCTGAAACTCCAATACTTTGGCCACCTCATGCGAAGAGTTGACTCACTGGAAAAGACTCTGATGCTGGGAGGGATTGCGGGCAGGAGGAGAAGGGGACAACAGAGAATGAGATGGCTGGATGGCATCACCGACTCGATGGACATGAGTTTGAGTGAACTCCGGGAGTTGGTGATGGACAGGGAGGCCTGGCGTGCTGTGATTCATGGGGTCACAAAGAGTCGGACACGACTGAGCGACTGAACTGAACTACCTTATATTAGATATTATAAGCAACTAGAGATTATTTAAAGTATGTGGGAGGATATATATGTAGGGTGTAAACAAATACTATACCATTTTATATAAGGAACTTAAACATCTGTGGAGTTTGGTATACTCAGAGGTGCTGGAACCAAACCCCCCAGGATACTGAAGGATGAGTATATATGCTACTATATAATAAAATCTGAGGTACCCAGTACCATCTATGAATTATTCTGGCTAAAAATGTTTAATCTAGATCTAATCAAACCTCTAACCTAACTTCTAGTTTCAGAAATACAGGAGATGGAGGTACAAACTAAGGTGTACTATGAGAAAACAACCAAAATGTGTATAAGACAAGTGGACCTGAATGCTTAAGAAAGTTCAATAGCATGAAAACAAAGGCAAGAAAAGGGACTGATCTGGATTGAAAGATAACAAAAAGCTATCACAACTCCATGAAATATACGAAACAGCAACAAAAGTGTCAGTAGCAAATGAGCTGTAAGATGCTTTTTTTTAGTCACAGGTAGGTAATTAGGAAAATATATGTAACAACTGGATATAGGTGGTATTTATGGAATAATTTTCAATCTATAAAATTTGATAATAAAATTTTTCCTAATTATAATAATGATATTGTGTATATTTGAGAATATCTCTATATACATATATAAAGATAGAGCAAATATGAAAAATATTAACAATTGCTTTATCTAAATGGAGGTATATGAGTGTTCATTGTGTTATATTTTTCAAGTTATTATGTTTAGAATTTTTCATGTTAGAATAAATTAAAAAAAGGAAATGCATACAAGACACTCAAAAGATAAACCTAGGAAAAACATAAGCTTTTTTTCATGTATCAATAGTATCTACAAAATATCTGTAATGGCATAGGAAATTGTATGCTAATCTCTTGGTGTTGAGAAGAACAGGATAAAACTTATCCCAAAAGGAAGTAAAATTTACACAGAAAAAACAAAAAACCCAAATAGTTCAAAGACCTTTAAACAACTAGGAAATACATAAAATATTTTTCTATTCTTTCAGTGCAAATTTTGTTAGATTTACAAAGTTGTTTATCATCCTCTTGATCTGGAGAGAAATTAAGATAATGATGCTTTGGGACAAACTCAGGAATCATATATTAACAGTACCTTTCTTAATCTGAATGCACCCCCCGAATACACAGGTGTCCCCACCAAATACACCCAAATCATTTGCTTGTATTCACACTTTAATTCTGGTAGACAAATACGCCAAAAATTTCTTTCTCAATATATCAGTGAAGAAACTTAGTCTATAATAGTACATGGGTTACAAATGTGGAACTAGAATCAATTATTATTCCCTGCTCAATTGAATGGGGAAATTTTTAATGTCAGATTTATTTGGGAAAATTACTTTGGAAACAGTAATCCAATCTGTATTATTAGTAAGATGTTGTGAAATTGTTTATGCCTTTAGTTGTGAAAAGGCTGCTTGAATTTAAAAGCTATTTTCTATAATATTGTACATCAACTATATGTTGTGCTTAGTCACTCAGTCATGTTCAGCTCTTTGGGACCCCATGGAGTGTAGCCCAGTAGGCTCCTGTGTCCATGGAATTCTCCAGGCAAGAATACTGGAGTGCATTGCCATGCTCTCCTCCAGGGGATCTTCCCAACCCAGGGATCGAACCCAGTTCTCCTGAATTGCAGGTGGTTCTTTACCATCAGAGTCACCAGGGAAACCCATACATCAACTTTACCTCAGTTAAAAAAATAAATAAAAGTTACAAATTATAGTGTCAGAGTAGGCCACAAATTCTGATGTCACTCCTTTAACGTTTATGTCTTGCCTCTAAGAACTGGTGCAATTGACCATATACTTACAGCATGAAGCTAGGTTTTTGTTTTTTTTTTACTGTAAGTAAAGAAAATGAGAAACTGGGAGGATTTGCATTGCAAATATTCAGTTCAGTTCAGTTCAGTCACTCAGCCATGTCCGATTCTTTGCAACCCCATGGACTGCAGCATGCCAGGCTTCCCTGTCTATCATCAACTCCTGGAATTCACTCAAACTCATGTCCATTGAGTCGGTGATGCCACCCAACCATCTCATCCTCTGTCATCCCTTTCTCCTCCTGCCTTCAATCTTTCCCAGCATCAAGGTCTTTTCAAATGAGTCAGTTCTTCCCACCAGGTGGCCAAAGCATTGGAGTTTCAGCTTCAACATCAGTCCTTCCAATGAACACCCAGGACTGATCTCCTTTAGGATGGGCTAGTTAGACCTCCTTGCAGTCAGAGGGACTCTCAAGGAGATGTCTTCTCCAACACCACAGTTCAAAAGCATCAGTTCTTTGGTGCTCTGCTTTCTTTATAGTCCAACTCTCACATCCATACATGACTACTGGAAAAACCATAGCCTTGACCAGACAGACTTTTGTTGGCAGAGTAGTGTCTCTGCTTTTTAATATGCTATCTAGGTTGGTCATAGCTTTCCTTCCAAGGAGTAAGTGTCTTTTAATTTCATGGCTGCAGTCACCATCTGCAGTGATTTTGGAACCCCCCAAAATAGTCTGCCACTGTTTCCACTGTTTCCCCCATTTATTTGCCATGAAGTGATGGGACTGGATGCCATAATCTTAGTTTTCTGAATGTTGAGCTTCAAGCCAACTTTTTCACTCTCCTCTTTCACTTTCATCAAGAGGCTCTTTAGTTCTTCACTTTCTGCCATAAGGGTGGTGTTATCTACATATCTGAGGTTATTGATATTTCTCCTGGCAATCTTGATTCCAGCTTGTGCTTCCTCCAGCCCAGCGTTTCTCATGATGTACTCTGCATATAAGTTAAATAAGCAGGGTGAGAGTATACAGCCTTGACGTACTCCTTTTCCTATTTGGAACCAGTCTGTTGTTCCATGTCCAGTTCTAACTGTTGCTTCCTGACCTGCATAAAGATTTCTCAAGAGGCAGGTCAGGTGGTCTGGTATTCCCATCTTTTTAAGAATTTTCCACAGTTTGTCGTGATCCATACAGTCAAAGGATTTGGCATAGTCAATAAAGCAGAAGTAGATGTTTTCCTGGAACTCTCTTGTTTTTTCAATGATCCAGCGGATGTTGGCAATTTGATCTCTGGTTCCTCTGCCTTTTCTAAAACCAGCTTAAACATCTGGAAGTTCATGGTTCACGTATTGTTGAAGCCTGGCTTGGAGAATTTTGAGCATTACTTTACTAGCATGTGATATGAGTGCAATCGTGCGGTAGTTTGAACATTCTTTGGCATTGCTTTTCTTTGTAACTGGAATGAAACTGACCTTTTCCATTCCTGTGTCCACTGCTGAGTTTTCCAAATTTGCTAGCATATTGAATGCAGCACTTTCACAGCATCATCCATTAGGATTTGAAATAGCTCAACTGGAATTCCGTCACCTCCACTAGCTTTGTTCGTAGTGATGCTTCCTAAGGCCCACTTGACTTCGCATTCCAGGATGTCTGGCTCTAGGTGAGTGATTACATTATTGTGATCATCTAGGTCATGCAGATCTTTTTTGTACAGTTCTTCTGTGTATTCTTGCCATCTCTTCTTAATATCTTCTGCTTCTGTTAGGTCCAAACCATTTCTGTTCTTTATTGAGCCTATCTTTGCATGAAATGTTCCCTTGGTATTTCTGATTTTCTTGAAGAGATCTCTAGTCTTTCCCATTCTATTGTTTTCCTCTATTTCTTTGCATTGATCACTGAGGAAGGCTTTCTTATCTCTCCTTGCTATTCTTTGGAACTCTGCATTCAAATGGATGCATCTTTTCCTTTTCTCCTTTTTTTTTTTCTTTGCTTCTCAAATATTTAAGTGGAATGCTAAACATTTATTAATTTTTTGCTACTATTTATTAAAAAATTAGTGTTGACAGTATTTTAAAAATTTAATTGATAACTATAGAATTTTGCTAAATATCGATTTTACCTGTCTGTACTTTCCCCCTATTTCCTCTCCTCTATTATTTCTTGCTTTCCTTTCCATTAGTTTTGTGTAAGGCAGGGGAAAATGTGTTTTGGATATGTCTATGGAATAAGGTTTTATGTTTTCTGTATTGAATTTTTAGAATAATTGAAATGTAAATACATTAAAATAAACAACTAAACAAATATAAAATATATCTCTGTTTGCACAGATGTCTTGTGTTTTCCTTTTCTGTATTTTTATGACTCAGAAGAATAGTTTCCATTTTTCACTGGAACTTGTTGATTAATATTACTGTAATAATTCTAGAAAATCATGTCTAAGAATCAGAACTGCCCAAATCAAAAAAACTTTCAAATAATTATCATTAAAAATCCCATCCTAAAACAGTGAAGGATGACCACATTTATCTAGAGTTATCAGGTGTGAGTACCACATTGGTGAATTTTCCAGAAAAACATTTACATGGTCTGAACTTTTTAAACAGATTGTCAATTTAAATGGAATGCTTTGAAACTCTTGTGTACTGCTTTTAACAAAAAAACTTTATATACAGACTATAAGCTAGTATTTACTTGATTCAAGGTTATCATTATAAACAGGATGCCTTTAATCCTCATAACACTTGTAGTTTATAGGTTATCTTTATACAGCTTTTCCTTAGACATTCACCACAGCTTTATGGCGTAAGCAGGGTAGGTATTGATATTGCTGTTTTACAGAAGAGGAAACTGAGGCTCAGAATGGCTAAGTAACTTTCCCCCATAGTCTCTCATAAGTGACAGAACAAGAAAGCAAACTTCTAGCTTCCAGCCTGTGGCTCCTTCCCATAACAGCATTGCCCCCCTGTACTAGCGATTACACAGCAGTGTTTACAAAGATAATGAAGTGGTAACATGGACCAGTTTTCCTTTCTCTAAAAACCCTCAGACTCCTAAGGTTTTATGTTCTTGCATTTGCTTTTTATAGTTTTTACTGCACAGCACCTGGCATCTAATAAGCATTTAGCCATTGTTTCCAGGAACCTATCAGCTGTTGGTTGCAGTATACTTGGCACTAGAGACTTATCTTCTTATTAATATTCATTCATCCATTCATTCAATAAATACTTACTAAGAATGTACTATGTGCCAGGGAGCAGGACTAGATGTGGGGATAAATGCTGAACCGTCTCCAAAGACTTAATGTTTAGGAGCTTCCATCAATCACATTGTCGTTCAATTCTAGACTTCTCTTAAATGAAGCTACTTTGAGAAAGATGGCAGTGACTCTACATGTTAATTTGCTAAGGCTGCCATACCATCAAATACCACCAGACCAGGTGGTTTATACAACAGAAACTTATTTCCTCATTGTTCTAGAGGCTAAGGGTCCAAGATCCAGGTGCAGGTAGGGTTGGTTTCTTTGGAGGCCCATCTCCTGGGCTGGAACATGCTGCCTTTTTGTTGCTTCTTCATCACGGTTGCCCTCTTGGCCCTCACACCCCTGGTGCCTCTCTGCTTGTCCGAATTTCCTCTTTTATTAGAACACTGGTCATATTGGATGAGGTTGCTCATTGCGTCTCTTTGAGACCCCACGGATTGTAGTTTGCCCGACTCCTTTGTCCATGTGTTTCTTCAGGCAAGAATAGTGGAATGGGTTGCCATTCCCTTCTCCAGGAGCTATTCCGGACCCAGGGACCCAACCTGGGTCTCCCACATTGCAGGCAGACTCTTTTCCATCTGAGCCACCAGGAAAGCTCCCGTATGACCTCATCCTACCTTCGTTATCTCTGTAGAGGCCCTATCTGCAAATAAAGTCACCTTCAGAAGTACTGGGAAGTTGCAGCATATGAATTTGGGGGTGGGGACACAGTTTAGTCCCTAACACTACACTAATTACTTTCCATGGAGGGTCTATCATGTGCCAGCTCTTTCTAGGCACTTCTATTAACACAGACTCTGATAACAGCCCTGTAAGTTAGGGTGCAGTTGAAGACATGCTCAAGGTGGCAGAGTAATTTATGGAAATACAGCTCTACATGGCAGGGCCTGGATGAGAGGCTGGCCATTCTGACTTGACTTTCTTTGATGTCTATTTAATGGTGAAGAAGCCTGCTCTTATCTTGGTCTTTGTCTTTCTGAGTCCCTGGTAAGTGTTATGTTGCAGGACAGCAGTATACATTTACTGCTGTATACCGTTACATATACATTGACTTAAGTTGTCAATCTTACTTTAAAAAATATTCTGGCAGAACTCTTTTTTACCCAACCAGTAAGTATTTATTTGTGCTTATTCAGTTCAGTTCAGTTCAGTCGCTCAGTCGTGCGACTCTCCGCGACCCCATGAATCACAGCACACCAGGCCTCCCTGTCCATCACCAAATCCCGGAGTTCACTCAAACTCATGTCCACAGAGTCGGTGACGCCATCCAGCCATCTCATTCTCTGTTGTCCCCTTCTCCTCCCGCCCCCAACCTTTCCCAGCATCAGAGTCTTTTCCAGTGAGTCAACTCGTCGCATGAGGTGGCCAAAGTATTGCAGCTTCAGCTTTAGCATCACATACCAAGAAATGTGCATGGTCTTTTCTAGGCGATATCACTGCTGGTTTGCTTGTTTCCTGCACTAAGACTTGCTAAGTTGATAGGCCATCTGACTTTAGCTTTTTAATTATGGTGATGATTGAAACAGTCCTTTAAAATCCGTATTCTTATTCACATCCCTGTCATTCAGGTGAAGCAAAGCAAAGCGTTAATAAATATTTGTGGAATGAATTATAGTCATCTTAAGAGTTTCCAGTTTGTTTTACTTAGTAGCATATATATTCTTGCTATACTGTGTACGATGTATTTATGGAATTGTTGCCTTGGAATCTCAGTATGCCTTACAATGGTCACTGAAAATGTGGTTTTAAAGCCAAAAGATGGAGATTTTACTGGCGTGTGGAAAAGGGAAAATACATTGAATGGAATTAGTAAATGTTATTTGAGTGTATTCCAGGTGCCATGAATGCACTTATTTGGTAACCAGACAGTTGTGACTTAGCAAATCAGCTAAGTAAAACCTCAGTAACTGTGATGTTCAGGGAATAGTTACTTGGTTTAACCTGTGGGTTAAAAGAGAAACTCCTGTCCCCCTTAAAAAAAATCTCTGGTTTGACACTATGTTTAAAATATTTTGTATAACCTTATTGCTAATATAATAAAATGCATTTATAGTAGATACATAGTACACAAACATAGCATTTAATATTAGACTTTATTCAGGATCCTTTCTTCAGTTATTATTGAAGTATTGGTGACTTATAGTATTATGTTAGTGTCAGGTGTGCAGCATAGTGATTCAGTATTTTTGCAGATTATGCTGTTATAGATTGTACAATATTGTACAAGATAGTGGGTTTAATTTCCTGTGCTATACAGTATATCCTTGTTGCTTATCTATTTCGTATATAATGGTTTATATACATTAATCCCATCCCCCTAATTTATCACCCCCACTCCCTTTCCCCTTTGGTAACTGTAGGCTTGTTTTCTGTATCTAAACATAAATTCTTAATAAATTCCTATCTACTTACAGAATGAATGAGGTATTAACACAGTGAATTTGTACTGCTCTGAAAACACCGTGTAGATATATTTTAATTTGTTTTTTATATTAAATCCCTCTTATGGTTTGGTTTGCTCTTTCTAATATTAGCCGAGATCAGGAAAAAAATGCAGTTGATTGGATAGTCCGTTATTTGGATTTAAATGTTAATATTTAATATTAGGGGCTTCCCAGGTGGGCGCTAGTAGTAAAGAACCCACCTGCCAATGCAGGAGATGTAAGAGATGCCGGTTCTATTCCTGAGTCAGGAAGGTCCCCTGGAGGAGGGCATGCCAACCCACTCTAGTATTCTTGCCTGGAGAATCCCATGGACAGAGGAACCTGGTGGGCTATGGTCCATAGGGTTGCAAAGAGTCAGACATGACTGAAGCAACTTAGCACAAACACACACATTTAATATTAGAGGTTGGAAACATGATGGCTTGAATTACAGCTTTGCCACACTCACACTGTATGTGTGAATAAATTACCTAATTTCTCTGAACCTCCTTTTATTTATTGTTAAAATGGGGTTGAAAATGGTAGAATCAATAGTTCAGTTCAGTTCAGTTGCTCTGCTGCTGCTGCTGCTAAGTCGCTTCAGTCGTGTCTGACTCTGTGTGACGCCATAGGCAGCAGCCCACCAGGCTCCCCCATCCCTAGGATTCTCCAGGCAAGAACACCGGAGTGGGTTGCCATTTCCTTCTCCAACACATGAAAGTGAAAGTGAAGTCGCTCAGTGGTGTCCAATTCTTTGCGACCCCATGGACTGTAGCATGCCAGGTCTCCCTGTCCATCACCAACTCCCGGAGTTTACTCAAACTTATGTCCATTGAGTCAGTAATGCCATCCAAACATCTCATCCTCTGTTGGCCCCTTCTCCTCCGACCTTCAATCTTTCCCAGCGTCTTTTAAATGAGTCAGTTGGTTGCATCAGGTGGCCAAAATATTGGAGTTTCAGCTTCAGCATTAGTCCTTCCAATGAATATTCAGGACTGATTTCCTTTAGGATGGACTGGTTGGATCTCCTTGTAGTCCAAGGGACTCTCAAGAGTTTTCTCCAACACCACAGTTTAAAAGCATCAGTTCTTCGGCGCTCAGCTTTCTTTATAGTCCAACTCTCACATCCATACATGACTACTGGAAAAACCATAGCTTTGACTAGATGGACCTTTTGTTGGCAAAGTAATGTCTCTGCTTTTTAATATGCTGTCTAGGTTTGTCATAGCCTTTTTTCCAAGGAGCAAGCATCTTTTAATTTCATGGATGCAGTCACCATCTGCAGTGATTTCGGAGTCCCCAAAATAAAGTCTGTCACTGTTTCTATTGCTTCCCCATCTATTTGCCTTGAAGTGATGGGACCAAATGCCATATTTTAGTTTTCTGAATGTTGTTTTAAGCCAACTTTTTCACTCTCTTCTTTCACTTTCATCAAGAGGCTCTTTAGTTCTTCTTCACTTTCTGCCATCAGGATGGTGTCATTTGCATATCTCAGGTTATTGATAGAGTTCCCATGAAATTTAAATGAGGTAATGTAATTGAAGGTTTTACCTTCAGTTGTTGTCATCCTACCCAGTGACATTTACAGTAAAATTGAACCCGGTTTAGATAACCTGGTTCTGGTTCTTTCTCTGGTCGCTGTTGACTGGGATCCTGCCAAAGGCTGCCAGCTAGCTAGTGCTCCTTTCTCCTGGGCGAGACCCACCTGAGCTTCTCCCCCTGAAATCTCATTCTTTCTCTAGAAAAGGCAAGTCCACCCAAGAGACTTGCTTGATTTAAGCCATTCTAATAGCTCAGAAACTTGGCACATACGTGGTTTGCCTGGTGGCAGAGGGTAAAAATATGAACTCAGTTGCATTCTTACCCTAATGGTTTAATTTCATACTATGACTGTAACAGAAAAATGGGCACAGGTTTTGATAATATCTTCCTTACAATTAATTCTATGGGAGTCACAGACTTCTTTTTACATTCTCAATTTTTTTGGTGGTGCTGGTAGTCACTTAGTCATGTCCAAATCTTTGCATCCCCATGGACTGTAGTCCATCAGGCTCCCCTGTTCATGGAATTCTTTAGGCAAAAATACTGGAGTGGGTTACCATTCTCCTCTCAGGGGATCTTCATTAAATTATCCAGTTTCTCAGCAATCCTATTTTTACTTCCCCACTTGCACTGCCCTTTCCTCTCTCAAGTTCCCTCTCCAGCTAAAGAAACTTGAATTATAAATATCCAATTCATACCTATGGTAAGGGATAATCTCTTGCACTGTCTGTAAACTTACGGCTTTAAGTGATATTAACTCTAAAACAACAGACGGGTTACAAATAGGAAAAGGAGTATGTCAAGGCTGTATATTGTCACCCTGCTTATTTAACTTATATGCAGACTACATCATGAGAAACGCTGGGCTGGAGGAAGCACAAGCTGGAATCAAGATTGCTGGGAGAATTATCAATAACCTCAGATATGCAGATGATACCACCCTTAGGGCAGAAAGCGAAAAACTAAGGAGCCTCTTGATGAAAGTGAAAGAGGAGAGTGAAAAAGTTGGCTTAAAGCTCAACATTCAGAAAACTAAGATCATGGCATCTGGTCCCATCACTTCATGGCAAATAGATGGGGAAACAGTGGAAACAGTGACAGACCTTATTTTTCTGGGCTCCAAAATCACTGCAGATGGTGATTGCAGTCATGAAAGTAAAAGAAGCTTATTCCTTGGAAGGAAAGTTATGACCAACCTGAAGTGAAGTGAAGTGAAATGAAGTGAAAGTTGCTCAATCATGTCCGACTCTTTGCAACCCCCTAGACTAGTCCATGGAATTCTCCAGGCCATTGGAGTAGGTAGCCTTTCCCTTCTCCAGGGGATCTTCCCAACCCAGGGATTGAACCCAGGTCTCCTGAATTTCAGGCAGATTCTTTTCCAGCTGAGCCACAAGGGAAGCCCAAGAATACTGGAATGAGTAGCCTATCCCTTCTCCAGGGGATCTTCTGGACCCAGGAATTGAACCGGGGTCTTCTGCATTGCAGGCAGATTCTTTACCAACTGAGTTATCAGGGAAACCCAACCTAGATAGCATATTAAAAAAGAGACATTACTTTCCCAGCAAAGGTCCATCTAGTCAAGGCTATGATTTTTCCAGTGGTCATGTATGGATGTGAGAGTTGGACTATAAAGAAAGCTGAGCACCGAAGAATTGAAACTTTTGAAATGTGGTATTGGAGAAGACTCTTGAGAGTCCCTTGGACTACAAGGAGATCCAACCAGTCCATCCTAAAGGAAATCAGTCCTGAATATTCATTGGAAGGACTGATGTTGAAGCTGAAACTCCAATACTTTGGCCACCTGGTGGGAAGAACTGACTCATTTGAAAAGATCCTGATGCTGGGAAAGATTGAAGGCAGGAGGAGAAGGGGACGGCAAAGGATGAGATGGCTGGATGGCATCACTGACTCAATGGACATAAGTTTGAGTAAACTCCAGGAGTTGGTGATGGACAGGAAAGCCTGGCGTCCTGCAGTCCATGGGGTCGCAAAGAGTCGGACACGACTGAGTGACTGAGTTGAACTGAACTTATCTGAACTCTAAAACAGACTAAACCATAAATAAGAAAAAAAAAAAAAACAAAGGGGTTGAACATGTAACCCACAGCACAACTACCATCTTTTCTTGACCCATTGTTATTACACCACATCCATCAAAGCAAGGACACAGTGAAGAGGACTATCTGAGATGCCTGGCTGTCTTCGTTACTGGAAGTACGTTGTGACACTTTGGAGATCAGAGAAGCAAAATCTATTTCTTGCTTTCTAATCTCATTCTATAATATTACTGGGATCAAATTTTGTCCCACTGGAGTGTTACTTATATAACCCAGTTTCCTGACATATGTGAGGAAAGGCAATAGAGTAAGCATGACACACTCAAAAATGGATTTTGGAATAAAAAAGATGCATGTGAATACTAACACATATGTATCAGTTTCCATTTCTTTATATGTGAATTATGATTAACCAGACTGGTTGCCCCACAGGCTTGTGAGAATTAAACAAAACAATGTCTAAGCATATGAAGTCTATCCATTCATCCATCTCTCTCTATTCATCCCTCCATTTATCCATCCATCATCTCTCTGTCTCTCCATCTATCCACTCATCCATCCGTCTCTCTATTTGTCTAATTAACATTTGCGACAGTTTTCTTTCACCTGGCCTTGCATTTCTATAATTAAAATTAAAAAGTCCAGTCAGATAAATGAAGCTTCTGACCTGGAATAAGGAACAACGTCCTAACCAGAATTTCTGCCCTTCCACTATGCCTGTGCTCTGACAGCCCTGGGCATGGTTGACAAGCTTTCCTAGTTTTATTCACAGGAATTGAAAGTTTCCTGTGTTATCAAAAATCTTTCCTCCCCCACCCCAGAACCATCATCCACATGAGGCCAAAAGATGGATGTATAATTGGTTGGTACATTGCCAGATTTTCTGATGTTTACCCAGAGGGGTGAGAGTGGGGCGATATGCACGTGACCCCTGCGTGAGCTGATAACCCTGAGGGAGAGCTGTGCGAAAGCGTGAAGCTTTTAGACAAATCTGGCCCCAGGCAAAACGATGAATCTGACCGAGATTGTCCTCTGCCTGCTGACCTCTGAGCCTGGGATCCTTCCTCCTCCAGCCCTGTCTGCTCTCTCTCCCAGCTCTCACAGAGTTCCACCTGTCATCCTTGGTGGTACTCAGGAGAAGCTAAAAGTGCCTCCCTTCTTAGGTGGTATGTACTTTTATTAAATAGGCATCCAAACTGCAAGTTAAAGGACACTGAGGCTTGGAAATGAGCTCCAGGGCAGGGCAGGGAAGTCGATACTCTGGGTCTGCTTGAAGTCCAACCTTTCCATACAGAGAGGAAGGTCACGTGGTCAAAGAAGCTGGACAAAGAGGATGGCAGGTTCTTTTCACCTCCCTCCGCTAGCAGGTCATGTGGCATGGCACAGTTCAGTCTCCAGCTGGAAGTTACCTTGTGGTTCTCTCCTTTTGGGACTCAACCATCAACTTCCAAAGAGTGGAGGTGGCAGTCCAGACCCTCCTGGGCCTACAGATTCATACCTTTTTGGGGAGCACAGAAGTCTAAAAGCCGGATGATCACTGCCCATGCTACCTCTGAGTGACTCTCTGTGCAAAATGTCCATTGAGATATCTTTATTTTTTTAAAGCGGGTAACTGTTCACTCCTCCAGGGGATCTAACCCAGATCTCCTGCACTGAAGGTGGGTTCTTTACCATCTGAACCACCAGGGAAGCCCAAGAATACTGGAGCGGGTAGCCTATCCCTTCTCCAGCAGATCTTCCTGACCCAGGAACTGAACCGGGGTCTCTTGCATTGCAGGTGAATTCTTTACCAGCTGATCTACTAGGGAAGCCCTTATTTATTTTATTTTTTCACTTTTTCATTCCCCCTTGCCTTTACTTTTTTTCCCCTTATTTTCCTCTTCTTTTGTTAAAATTTTAATTGGAGGCTAATTAGTTTACAGTATTGTGGTGGTTTTTGCCATACATTCACATGAATCAACCATGGGTGTACACGTGTTCCCCATCCTGAACCTCTCTCCCCATCCCATCCCTCGGGGTCATACCAGTGCATCAGCCCTGAGCACCCTGTCTCATGCATCGAATCTGGACTGGCAATCTATTTCACATATGGTAATATACATGTTTCAATGCTATTCTCTAAAATCATCCCACCCTCGCCTTCTCCCACAGAGTCCAAAAGTCTGTTCTTTACATCTGTATCTCTTTTGCTGTCTTGCATATAGGGTCATCGTTACCATCTTCCTAAATTCCATATATATGCGTTAATATACTGTATTGGTGCGTTTCTTTCTGTCTTACTTCACTCTGTATAATAGGCTCCAGTTTCATCCACCTCATTAGAACTGGTTCAAATGTATTCTTTTTAATGGCTGAGTAATACACCATTGTGTGTATGCACCACAGCTCTGTATAATAGGCTCCAGTTTCATAGACTTCATTAGAACTGATTCAAATGCATTCTTTTTAATAGCTGAGTAATATTCCATTGTGTCTATGTACCACAGCTTTCTTATCCATTTGTCTGCTGATGGACATCTAGGTTGGGAAGCCCTTATTTAAAAAAAAAAATTTATTTATTTTTGTCTGTGCTGGCTTTTCACTAGTTGGGGCAGGGTGGGGGCTACTCTCTTAGTTGCTATGTGCTGGCTTCTCACTGTGGTGGCTTCTCTTGTTGTGCAGCATGGGCTCAAGGGTGAGTGGGCTCAGTAGTTGTGGCCCACGGGCTTAATTGCTCTGTGACATATGCGAATCTTCCGAGATCAGGGATTGAGCCATTGTCCCTTGCATTGCAAGGCAGATTCTTTAGCCCTGAGCGATCTGGGAAGCCCCTGGGCTAGCTTTAAACTTCACCCTGGATAATATTTGCCTTTTCTGCTACATCTGAAACAAATAATTTCATAAAATTCTATCAATAGAACATTTAATAGGATACAGCAAATTCCAACAAGATCATTTAAAACTTCTCACTTCTAACTCTTAAACTTTCCCTCTAACACTGGGAAGCAGGGCAAGACAGCATTTAACTTTCTACCTCTGATAAGAAGGACAAACTAAAGACCAGGAACTGTAGGTTTTATATTCCCTTCGCTGTGCCAGGTAATGACAATGTGTGGTGGTCCCTTCCCCTTAAACAAATTTGATTAAAGCAGATTATTAGTTTTTTTTAAAAAAGCCGAGTCTGGGAAAAAGGACATCTTTTTATGACAACTCACTTATGGTTTTGAAGTGTGCTGTAAATGGTAAGATCACAGTAAGTAACTTAGCTGAAGTGTAATAATTGGGTTCCAAGTGTTATGATTGATACATTTCATTGAAAATAGCACCCTGAGGTTTTTCCAAATTAAAGATGAAATCTAAATAAAACCTTAAATAACCCATGTGGAAATACTTTATTGTAGTTAATAACCAAGCAAAAATATGCTTATTTTGTCTGCAGACTCATTCCAACAGATTATATCTATTGTGGCTTCCCTTTGAAAGGCATCTCACTTGGCTTATGTAAAAATAATAGCATTCCTAACTATTAATAGCAAATAAGAGAGACATTTATGGACATTCATACATCATTTATAAATGACCCTTATGAATAAAGTGTTACAATGATTCCATTAGCATAAGTTCCACAATTACGGCCTGCATAAGAGAGACATCTTTCTTTCTTGAATGCCCATATAAAAAGTTGCCATTTACTTTACTGAAATTATATCCATAATGCTTCAATGTATTTCAATGCAGCTGAATGACTATGCACCTAAATACTAATACAGAGACATGGATGTGTCCCTGTATGTGTGGGAGACCCACGGGGCCCTTAAGAATGTACCTCATTGGGCGCCAGGCACATGGCCATGTCTACTCCTTGGGCAGTGGAGTTAAGAACAAGATCGGGCTTCCAGAGTTGGCTTGGACAAACTTGTGGGGATTAAGGCCCTTGATCTTGTTTGTTGCCTCTCTCTGGCATCTTTCGATCCAGATTCTTGGGCACTGAGTTCCCCCTTTACAAGGATTTCCAACTCTGGAGTCAGCTACTTACTCCAACTTCTGATGGAGAGGACAAACTAGGAGACCAATAGCTAGGTTTGATATCCCTCTCTAGGGGGTCTGTTCTGTTCTGTTCAGTCGCTCAGTCGTGTCCGACTCTTTGCGACCCCGTGGACTGTAGCCTACTAAGCTTCTCCGTCCATGGGATTCTCCAGGCAAGAATACTGGAGTGGGTTACTATCTCCTTCTCCAGGGGATCTTCCCGACCCAGGGATCGAACCCAGGTCTCCCGCATTGGAGGCAGACACTTTAACCTCTGAGCCACCAGGGAAGCCCTCTAGGGGGGTAGGTGCTAGGTAAAGTCAATGTGCGACCGTGGTTCTGTCCTTTTAAACAAATCTGATTAAAGCAGATTATTAGTTTAAAATTTTTTTCAAGAGTCTGAGAAAAGGCTGTCTTTCTATGGCAGCTCACCCGTAGTTTTCAAGTGTGCTGTAAATGGCCAGATCACAGTATGTCATTTAGCCAAAGTGTAGCATCTGAGTTCCAAGTGTTATGATTGATACATTTCATTGAAAATAGCATCCTGAGGTTTTTTCAAATTAAGATGAAATCTAAATAATACTCAAATCTTCCAGCTTTGGAGTAATTAAGCTAATATCTTTCCTTGATGACCTAGTGAGAGGAGCATCTTTCTGTGATGGGAACACAGAACATGAGAACTGATGGTTACCGAGCTTCTGCCTTGTGTCAGCACTCACTGTGTAACCATGATCTTGCTGACTCTGTCGATGTGCAGGTTGATGATGAACCTGTGAGGTGCATCCTGTTACACTTTTTCCCTTAGATGAGGCAACCAGAGCTCAAAGACATGACATAAACTTCTCAAGACAACACAGAGCATGGCAAAAAGGGTTTGATCCAAACCTCTGCTTGTCCTTCCATATACACCCCCTGACCCTAGGGCTCTGCCTGAGATCAGGGTACCAGGTCTCTTAAGCTCTTCCCATTAATGGTCTGGATGTAAAACTACTTGGAGCAGAGTTGTACTTTATGTAGGATGTTATTGTGAATTTTGTCTCAGAGTGCCAAGAGACGGTCTGGGCTATGAGTTGGAAAGATTGACCCAAGGACCATGCCTGCAAGGCAGTTATAATGAAGCATATTCTCCAGCTATTGATTTACCATATGCTATCATCCCTTGCCACAGTCCTTCATCTTCTTAGCGAGACCATCTATGGTAGGCAAGAGGTCCTAGCTGTGGTGGGAATCATTCTGATAAACTATTTCCATGGTTCCTTTTTTTCATTTTTATTTTTCATTTCATTTTGTTTTATGTTTTAAATTCTTCTTCTCCTTTTTTTTTTTTTTTTTTACAATTTAAAGCTTGCTATCCATTTACGGTTATTACAGAGTATTGGGTCCATTCCTCATGTTGTACAACACATTTGTGAGCCTATATTACACCCAGTAGTTTGTATCTCCCGCTTCCCACCCCTATACCGAGCCTCCCGTCAACAGGTAACCACTGTTGTTCTCTATATTTGGGAGTCTGCTTCTTATTTTTGTTACATGCACTAGTTTGTTGTATTTTTCAATTTCCACCCAATTTTCTGAGATTCTTGAGGGGAGGGCAGTGAGCTGGCTGTGGTGCCCCTTCCCCATTTTTTTTTCTCAGTGACTTTCCTACACTCTCTCTCCTCGTAGTGACAGGAAGCATTTGGGCAGCAAAGAGAGGCTCCTCCATTAAAAAGTTGAGGAAGCCTCTGCTTGGGAGTGCATATAAAGATGAGGAATGAGGGATTTTAGAAGTGGAAGGGGACCATTCGCTCTACCCTTAGTATTTGTACAGAAGACACGTATTTATTGTGCTTAAGGACCAGCCAGGCCTGAGTTTCCACCTCTGTGACTCTGTCACTTACTAGGTGTGAGAGTTCAGGCAAATTATTACCTCTCTGTGTCCTCAGTTTCTCATCTGCAAAATGGGCATAATAATGGTACCTGCTCCATATGACTTTGAGAAAATTAAGTGAAATGACCCTGGTCCAAAAAACCTTCCAATAAATGGTAGCTCCCATTATTATTATTATTTTATTTTTTATACATTTTTTAAAAATTTATTTTTAATTGGAGGATAATTACTTTACAATATTGTGTTGATTTCTGCCATACATCAACATGAGTCAGCCATACTCCAGCTAAGATCATACTGCTAGTTTGTAGCACTTCTGGCACAGGCCTTGGGACCCAGGTCTCCTTGTGTGTGCATGCTCAGTCACTCAGTCGTGTCTGACTCTGCTACCCCATGGATCTAGCTCACCAGGCTCCTCTGTCCATGGGATTTCCCAGGCAAGAATACTGGAGTGGGTTGCTGTTTCCTTCTCCAGGGGATCTTCCTGACCCACGAATTGAACCCATGTCTCTTGTGTCTCCTGCACTGGCAGGCAGGTTCTCTACCCCTCAGCCACCTGATAATCCCCAGGTCTCCTTCAGTTCAGTTCAGTTCAGTTCATTTCAGTCGCTCAGTCGTGTTCGACTCTCCGCGACCCCATGAATCACAGCACGCCAGGCCTCCCTGTCCATCACCAACTCCCGGAGTTCACTCAAACTCATGTCCACAGAGTCGGTGATGCCATCCAGCCATCTCATTCTCGGTCGTCCCCTTCTCCTCCCGCCCCCAACCTTTCCTAGCATCAGAGTCTTTTCCAGTGAGTCAACTCGTCGCATGAGGTGGCCAAAGTATTGCAGTTTCAGCTTTAGCATCAGTCCTTCCAATGAATACCCAGGATTGATCTCCTTTAGAATGGACTGGTTGCATCTCCTTCCAGTACAAGGGATTCTCAAGAGTCTTCTCCAACACCACAGTTCAAAAGCATCTTAGACCAATTCTTTTTCCTCTTCTCTGTTTCAGTTCGAGATAGATTTATAATTTTGACATCAATTTTTAATGTCAAGCTATAAAATGTTTATAGCTGACCAATAAAAACAGGCTAAAAGCATTATATTACTAATTTTGACTTTATTAAATAACTTCAGTTGTTGCTTTAGAATAGGCTGTGTTTGCTAGTTTTCTATTGATTACATCAGCATTCAATCAACCCCAGCAACTGTCTGTTTCTACATGTTATCAACGATTAACTAAAAAAAGAATCACTTTTTCCATTCTGTTCTACATCTTCATGCAATATAGCTTCATCCACCATATAATTCACTAAGAGTTTGTCACTCCAAAATTGTGTTTTTCCCTTTGAGGACAAGAGCAAGTCAGATAACGACCTGTTCTGATGAAAGCAATTGGAGTCTATGAGTACTGATGTTATAATTTACAGTAAGAAAGCCTTGCTAATATTTACAAAATAAATCGTAACTTCACAAATAATTTATCCCTGCACATTGTCTTATTTTCTTTTCTTTTTGAAATTACCAGTCTTAACCCTAAAATTAGTTCCAAGTGTAATATTTTAATGAGAGTAATTTTTTTCACTGTGAAATTTACTGATAAATAGAGTAAGATCATGAACACGATGTCACTATTTTTTTCTGTAAGATATAATATTAACATACTGCCTTTCCAAAAACTTGTAGGACTAATGAATCCTGAAGCCAAAATATCTCTTTTGTAAAGAAACAGTAATCAGAATAAAATTTTAAGGTTAACTGTGTTTATATGCATGAGTGATTATTGCATATGGATATTAATAATAAATTATAGAGATTTATAAATAAGTTATCTATGGGAAACTAAACCAGGACTTATAATTTCCTCTTTTACTTTGTATACATTGAGCTACTATTTAACTATAAGCTTTTTAGCAATTAACTGCAGATGTTTTCAAAATTTTATGGATCTCCTCTGGAGATAAGCAAAACCAGATATCTGTTGTAGGAGATATTAACTCTATAGCCTTTAGTTTATACCAACAATCATTTAGGGATTGCTTGGTTGTTTGTTAAAATTTACCGTAGAAATATCTGTTCATGACAAGCAGACATATCATACTTCTATTCAAAACTCAAATTGAGTCATGTGAAAGCCCGTATTTTGAAAGATCAAGACAAACTGCAGGTAAATCACATCAAACCTTCAAACAGTTTTCAAAAACCAGCCAACCTGAAAAAGACCATTTACTTCACATAATTGAAACTGAGCTGCTCTTGTTAACCTGGGCCTTTTTTTCCACACTTGTCCTGATATCAACATCCCTGAGAGAATGCAAAAGCCCTCCTGACTCCTAGTATATCCTGTTAAATTGGAATTTTATGAAAATATCTTAAGAAAGAGAAATAAAATGTGAAAGATGATAATTATTGAAGTCCAACAATCTGACACTTGTTAGGTCTACTCTGACTTACATTTGTCATACTGTGCAGAGGGACCAATATTTATCATTACACTTGGATTCTTTTATGAGATAGAGGGCTGCCAATTTTGTAGTAAATTGACTGTGACAAAAACTTGGACAAAGGCCAGCATCAAAACAGGCACAGAAAATGTGTTTTTACTGCAGTGAAAGGGGACTAGACAAACTTGCATTGTTTCTGTCAGCTTTATGATAATTAATTTCAACCATATTATCTGAATTAAAAAGTGACATTTATTCCCTGGACTGATTTCCTGGAACCTCTCCAGTTTCCCTACCCTATTTTGGAAAAAGCTTGGCTAAAATATGAATGAATCATTAAGGATTGATGTGTTACAGGAGGTACATAGTTGTATAAAAGATGACACCTTTAAGACTTGATTTTAAAATGACATTAGTAGAAAAGAAAATATATATGAGAAAGGACCATCACCCTCCCTGGCACAGCTGGAGTGCCTTGAGATGGAAAGTAAAAAGGGCGGACTATTTATTAGCAGACCTATTGGGCCAGCGGTATGGATCTCCATTCCTCACGGAAACCTATGTTGGCTCATTTGCTGATAGCAGTGATTGACTGTGGGGTCGTATTATTGCCTGCTGTTCCCCCTCCCTCACTTCGGGGGATAGCAACACAGGGACCCTCAGTCAGGGCTCCATCGATTATCCTCAAAATTTGCTCCTGTTATTGACCATAATGGGAGGGTGGTGGGAAGGCATGCCTCTGAATTATTCAGAATGAAAATATACACAGAAGAAATCGATAAGGCACATCTGATATTAAAGACAAAACAGGCAGTGAAAGAGGGGGTTGGAGGCAGCTACTACGTACAGAGAAGAAGGAATTCTGGAGATAAAGGAAAAAGTGTTTTTTGCTTTCTGAAAAAAAGATGTCATGGCTGTCAAGGCTTTTCAAAATTAATAGCTTTATTAATGGAGGCATCGGGGCTTCCTGGCCAGATAGTTCCTTATAACTGTTAGAACTGTACTTTGAGACGCCTGCTCTGTAATTTCTTCCTAATATTGCCACTGTCTTTTTCACTTAACTTAAACATGCAGTGCTAGAGGGATAAAATTATGGGAAAAACATCAGGTCAAAACCTGGATTCTAACAAATAACCAGGGCCTGCACTAAGTCCTGGTAGAATTGGATAGGAGTTAGAAATTAAACAAATGGAATAAATGTGCCCTTCTTACCATCACGGTTGTGAGAAACATAGCTGCTTTGTAAGAGCCAGCTCCCCTGAGGCTGCTACCAGCAGGTAGGGGTTAGGGAGTGTAGGAAATCTGGCACAGAAACGTCATCCCATTTACTCTGGATTTCTGGTGGGGGAGAAGAATCTATTCAGAATTATTTTAGTGACATTGAAGTAGACAACTTGCAGTTTTCTGGAAATTTGATTCCCTGGGCGGGCTCTGTAGAACTTTAAGTTCCCTCTGCCTCCTTTTGCTTCACGAATAGGTGAGTTTTGTCCAAACTATCAAAAATAATTGCTTCTTGTTGGTCTTGGTTATTCATCTGTTCTCTGCAGGAGGCAAATTACCCAGTAGCCCAGGAAACTGGAAATCAAGGCCCTCTGCCCTTTCCAAGGCTCAGGGACCAGCTTGAAGAACTGGGGGATTTATTAGGGAGGCGGTAACCATATCCCTTGACTCTTGGTTGAAATGTCACTCAATTCACAGTCTTCACCTGGATGGCTCAGTGGAAAGAAAGCATTCTCCAGGGATGTTCCTCCTCCAGCCCTCCTTCTGAGGGGAGGCCCCTAGTTGGGGAAACTTGTCTGTGACATTATCAGGGATGATGTGGAAGCACTTCAGCACTTCGATGACCAAAGATAAAACTTTTTCCAACTTTTTTCAACTCTCCTCGTGGATTTTTAATTCTTAAATAATGTCACTGCTTTAAAAAGTTATGTATTTTAAAAGCATATAATTAACATATGTGCTAATATAAGGCACTTCAGTCGTGTGCTAATATAAGGCACTTCAACTCTTTGCGACTCCATGGACTGTAGCCCACCAGGCACCTCTGTCCATGGGCTTCTCCAGGCAAGAATACTGGAGTATTCTCCTCCTCCAGGGGATCTTCCTGACCCAGGGATCAAATCCAGGTCTCCTGCATTGACAAGCAGGTTCTTTACCACTAGCACCACCTGGGAAGCCCTAATTAATGCATATAGCTATGCAACACATCATGGTCAGTTCGGAAAGGTGGATGGGCAGTGTGATTTGACTTCTATTTCACAGCAGTTGAGATTCTGCTGATGGAAAGTTGTTCAATGTTAGATGAATGAAGATTTTGGTAATTAAAAAAATTCTTTTTATTTTAGTTTTTCTTTCAGTTTCAAAAAAATTTTAATACTGAACCCAGTACACTTGTGACCTCTTCAATAAATGCTCACAGGTGTTAGGTAGGCTGGGATTCCAAAGATTTTGGTAATTTTTTATGGCCACACCAAAACTATAGAGGTGGGCTGTCCCATTGCTTCTAGAACTTTCCTTGGCGTGGCCTGTCCATCGGAGTTATTACTACTGAGAATGATCAGAAGAGAGAAGAGAAGCATATTGACCAGTCCCCACAGGGCTTCCGGGTCCAGGCTTTCTTCCTTATCTGTACGCTAATCACTTTTCCCACCTCTCAGATGCTATTCCCTAGCCTCCCTCTCACTCTCCAGGGGATTGTTTCACTCTTTTCCTCTTTCTTCATTATCCTTTCTCTTCCAAACTCTGAGTCTCCTGCCCTTTGGCCACCATCTTCCTTCTCACTTGTGACCTTGCTTTTCCCTTTCATGAGTAATCTGAAGGAATCAGACAGCATTTACACATCTACCTGAAGCCAGTCTCTGTACCTTTCCACCTGCTCTTCCTGGTTCTGGCCAGGGGTCCCACAGGTAAACTAGTTTGTAACCCTTTTACCTTTTCAAGGACTTTACTCCAGCAATGTTTTCTTTCCTGCATCATCTGGTTTTATCTTTCTATCAGATAATTCCCACTGATCTACAGACATGGTGCTGTTTCTCTTAGCTGAAAAGAAAGAAACAAGGAACTTTTTTGATTCCATTTCCTCCTCAAGCTACTGTTTGTTTTCCTTAGCTTTTCAGGAAAACTCTGTAAGGAAATTACCTACGCTGCTGCTGCTATGTCATTTCAGTCGTGTCTGACTCTGTGCAACCCCGTAGACGGCAGCCCACCAGGCTCCTCTGTCCTTGGGATTCTCCAGGCAAGAACACTGGAGTGGGTTGCCATTTCCTTCTCCAATTACCTACACTACTCTAATTACTTTCTTCCCATGTATGTTTTCACGGAGAAGGCAATGGCAAGCCACTCCAGTACTCTTGCCTAGAAAATCCCATGGACGGAGGAGCCTGGTAGGCTGCAGTCCATGGGGTCGCTACGAGTCAGACATGACTGAGCGACTTCACTTTCACTTTTTACTTTCACACATTGGAGAAGGAAATGGCAACCCACTCCACTGTTCTTGCCTGGAGAATCCCAGGGATGGGGGAGCCTGGTGGGCTGCCATCTATGGGGTCACACAGAGTCGAACACGACTGAAGCGACTTAGCAGCAGCAGCAGCATGTATGTTTTCTAAGTTTTTATTCTGACATAATTTTAGATATACAGGAAAATTGCAAAATATTACAGTACATTCCCATACATACATCCTTCACTTCGCTTCCTTTAATGTTGACACCTTGCATAACCACATCACATTATCAAAGTCAGGAACTCCAGTTTACTCTTGAACCCATTGCAATTATACTTTCTTGCCTCCAAATGAACAATGACCTTCATATCACTGAACCCAGAAGTCAGTTATCAGAACTTATGTTACCCATCTTCTCTCCTTCATAGGGTTGGTAATCCCTTCACCCAACACACTTTTTACCCCTGGATTCCAGGTCATGTCCACCACATTTCCTTCTTTGGTTTTATTGTCAACCCTTGCCTCTTCTTGGTGCTCTTCCCTGGTTTCTCGTTATCTTTTTGACCTCTTAACATCAGGATGTCTCAGAGTTTAGTCCATAAAAGACCTCTTCTCTCTCTACTGTCCTGATTTCCCTGGGCTTCCCTGGTGGCTCAGGTGGTAAACAATCTGCTTGCCATGAAGGAAGCTGAGGCTTGATCCCTGGGTCAGAAAGATCCCCTGGAGAAGGGAATGGCAACCCACTGCAGTATTCTTGCCTAGGAAATCCCATGGACAGAGGAGCCTCGTGGGCTACAGTCTGTGGGGTCTCAAAGAGTCCGATACAACTGAGCGACTTTCACTTTCACTGTTCTGACTTCCTTGGTGACCAATCAGCTCCCATTGCTTTAAATACTATCTATAGACTGGTGACCTACACACTTTCCATCTTCAGTTCAGACTTTCCCTCCAAACTCTAGACATGCATGCCCAGTTGTTTACTTTTAACCTTTCCTTGGAGGTTTAACAGGTGTATCAAACATAACATTTCCAAAACTGAATGCTGTTCTTCTATTCCTCTAAACTATTTCTCACACTGTAGTCCCAGTGCTGGAAAATGGCTACTTTATCTTTCCAAGTATTCAAGACAAAAATTCTGGAAAGAGATGCTCCTCTTTCTCTCCTATCTCACATCCAACCTCCCAGAAAATTCTATTCACTATATCTTCAAATTCCATCTAGAATCCAATCACTCACTCTTCAACACCTTTTCTGCCAGAATCCTAGCATGAGCCCCCATGATCTTTTCCCGGGTTATTTCCATAGCTAACTCACTGGATCCCTTCCTCTCCCTTCCCCTCTCATCTGCGCTTCATCTATAGTTACCTTATTAAATCATAAAACAGATCACATAACTTCCCTGTTCAAATAGCTCCCCATCTTCAGTGGCTCCTTGTCTTAGCCAGAGTAAAAACCAAAGTCCTAATGAGGCTCCACTTGACCCGATGACCCTATCTGTCGCCTGTCTGCCACTGCTCTTAAGATGGTGTCCTTTGTTCCAGCTATACTGACCTTCTTGCTACGCTTTGAATATTCTGGCCTACTCCTGACTCAGGGCCTTTACACTTGCTCTTTCCTATTCCTGCAATATTCTTTTTTTCCTGATATCGTCATGACTGGTTCCCTTACCTTCACTGAAATGCCATTTGTCAGTGAGACCTAGCTTGGATCACTATATATATTTTTTTAATTTTAATTTTTTTATTTTTTCAAAAACAATTTTAGGAATCTTTACTTAAAAACAACCATATCTTAAAATGGAGTAACTTTGGTTTTACAAGCAGCAAGCAAAGTACAGAAGCAAAAATGCATTACAGGAGCATTAAGTTCTACATTAGGTCACAGTGTCTAATCTGAAATCACACCCATAATATCATTTTTCAGGATATCTGGGAAATAGTTATTTCCCCGAATGTCTGAACCATAGCTACTCTATTTTGACTTTTAATTGTAAAAAAAAAATTTTTTTTTAATAGCCAAAGCAGATTTCACCATTAATGACGTCACTGTTTTTCTAGGTGTGAGAAGATGCAAGAATTGGAACTCATAAAACCTTTTTCTGAAAAGATCTAACTATCTGAAGGCCTGTTCTGCCAGGTTTTTTTTTTTTTTCCAGAGCACAGAGTGCCTCATTCCTGATTTTCACCCTGAACTTCTTTCAGGGGGTGTTGAAGGTCAGCAGCTTGCAATGGTCATGATGTAATCTTTGTAGAGGCAGCTGGCAAGGACCAACTTCCAGTCAGCAGGGTCCCTTCATAGCCACATATCTGACCATGTGACACCATTTCATGGCCATTGTGTCCCGCGGTGCTGGGAAGGCTCATTCCCAGGTCTAGGGAAGTGATGGGCCACTCAGTGTGCTAAAATTGGACCAGGCCTTGCAAGTAGCAAAAGTCTCTGGACCACTATATTTAAAACTACCTCTTCTCTTTCCCAAGAGTTCTTGTCTTCCTTTCTGTTTTTTTTTTTTTTGAACTGCACTTATCTATCTATCTATAGATATACATCTTACTTTATTATTCTCTGTGTCTTTCTGTGTGTATGTGTGTGTGCTCAGTCATTTCAGTCATGTCCAACTCTGTGCAATCCTATGGACTGTAGCCCATCAGACTCCTCTGTCTATGGGATTCTCTAGGCAAGAATACTTGAGTGGGTTGCCATGCTCTCCTCCAGGGGATCTTCCCCACTCAGGGATCAAACCTGTAGTATTGCTTAAGTCTCCTACACTGGCAGGCAGGTTCTTTGGTAGCAGGTTCCCACTAATACCACCTGGGAATCCCCTGTGTCTTTCTACTAAAATGCAATTTCAAAAAAAGCAGCCATTTCTTTTTTCCTTGACCATTACATCCCCAGTTCTTACACATTGCCTGCAGTACAATATATCTTCAAAAAATATTTGTTGAATCAATGCATGATGGCCCCATATTTCTAAGACAGACCAGGTAAGTATTTTTGTTCTCATTTAATTGGGAAGGAGACAGAGAAGAAAGCATTTAGAGGTTAAATAACTTTTCCAGAGTAAGTTTGAAATGAGAGCCCAGTTCTCTCAGCTTCCATTGCTTGGGCATTCTGTTACATGTGGCATTTAATTCAGGAGAGGGTATCGATCTGAAGATCTTGCTGAACTTGGCTCGGTTAGGGTTATCAAAACAGACCTGGGGCAAAGGAGTACACACTCAAGTCACTGGTGGTCAACCAGTTAAATGTTTTGGATCCAGACTTTTTTATACAAGAGAAGAATTCCAACTAAGCCTTCACTGCAGGATGACAAGAAGGAACATTAATCTGCTAGAGCAGCTGTTTGCTCTTATAAAATACATCAGTCTTCATCATAATGGAAAATCCAAGAGGCAGCTTGGCTGATTGAATTGAAAGTCAGTGGAAATCAAGGAATCATCCATGTTGAATTATTAAGAAACTGTTTCTAAATTAAGCCTTTTGGATGAGCAGCAAACTGGACGGCAGCTTGCACAAATGTATGTTTTCCTCACTTCTCTAGTAGGAGAAGCTACATTAGATGGACGCCAACACATCAGTCAGAGACCCCCCAGACAGGTGTGTGAAATGCCCATCCATCAAATGGAATCTTGGCCACTCCACAGCAGACTGATTTGGAACCCTTTCAATGGGTAATGCACAGGAAAAGGGAGAGGCTGTGCAGAGCTATTAGTGGGAATTCAAAAGAGCATGGAAAATACAAATTGGTGCTGGAACGAAAGCTGACGATCTACTCAGCAGTTTGCTTATTCTGATATAGACTGTCAGTCTGAGAAATGGGAGAAATAATTCAGGCACGGGATTGTGGAAAGGGCCTATTTTTAAATGAATCTTTTGCTTTAGAAAAGTTTTAGATCCACACAAACATTGCAACAAGATTCCAGATTCCCTTATATCCTACAGTGTTCTCCCCCGTATTAATATTTGATGTTAGTGAAGTGTATTTGTTACAATCAATGAACCAATACTGTTATACATTATTATTTACTGTAAATAAATATATTTACTTATTTATATATATAAATATATTTACTTATTTATATATAAATATATTTACATATATAAATTTATTTACAGTAAAAACATTATTTACTATTGTCCATTTTTTATTCAGATTTTTAAATTTTAAGCTAATGTTCTTTTGTTTCTTTGTTTCAGGACCCCATCTAGGTTACCACATTACATTTAGTTATCATGTCACCTGAGGCTCCTATTGTCTCTGACAAGTTCTCAGATTTTCCTTGTTGTGGACGACCTTGTCAGTTTTGAAAAGTACTGGTCAGATATTTTAGAGAATGTCCTTCAACTGGGATTTTTCACGATGAGATCAGGATAATGTGTTTGGGGGAGGAAGACCATAGACATAAAATGCCATTCTCATCATGTGTCTGGGACTGGGGTTAATCTTCACTTGGCTCAGGAAGCCAAACATCTGAAAACGTTTATCAGATTTCTCAACTATAAGGTGACTCTGTCTCCCCCTTTCCATACTGTACTCTTTGAAAGGAAGATTTTTATGTGCAACCTCCTCTTAAAGAATGGGAAGTGAGGGTTAGTAGGGAAGGAGAGGTGTATAATAGATAGCTAGTGGGAAGCTGCTGTATAGCTCAAGGTGCTCAGCTCAGTGCTCCGTGATGACCTAGAGTAGGGTGGAGGAATTGGAGGGAGCTTAAGAGGGAGGAGATGTATATATACATATAGCTGATTCACATCATTGTACAGCAGAAACTAATACAACATTTAAAGCAATTATTCTCAAAAAAAAAAAAAAAAAGAATGGGAAGTTGCATTCCACTTCCTTGAAGGCAGAGTATCTACATAAATAATTTGGAATTCTTCCTTGTGGAAGATTTGTTCTTTCTCCCTCATCTACCTGTCTATCTATTCATTCACTTAGTATGGATTCATAGCTATTTATTTTACACTCCATGTTATAATCCAATAATACTTTATTTATTTTCTTTGCTTAGTATTTTCCAGCCTTGGATGAGTTGCCATTTCCTACTCCAGGGGATCATTGGGACCCAGGTCTTTTGCATCTTTTGCTTGGCAGGTGGCCACCTGGAATATAGTTAATTCTAGGTGTCCTCAGTTGGCAGAGCAAAGAAGTGTATGTGTGTGTGTGTATCTGTATGGAGCTGTCTGTTCTATATTTAAGCTAAACACATACTTATAGTCAAGTATCTGACAATCTGTTGCCACATAGATCATTCTAGTCTCTTTGCTTATTTGTAACCTTCCACTCCAACAGTGAGAATCTGGCTCTCATCATTTGGGCTTCCCAGATGGCACAGTGGTAAAGAATCTGCCTGCCAGTACTGGAGATGCAAGAGACACAGGTTCAATTCCTGGGTTGGGAAGATCCCCTGGAGCAGGAAATAGCAACCTACTCCAGTATTCTTGCCTGGAAAATTCCATGGACAGAGGAGCCTGGCAGGCTACAGTCCAGGGGGCTGCAAAGAGTCAGACATGGCTGAGCATGCATGTACACATCCATCATTTACCTCATTGTTCAATTTCAGGGTACATGCATGGTGGTTACAGAACTGTTAACCTATACCCTTATGAGAAATAACTTTATCAACTACAGTACAGTGCTTATGTATAGTGGGTTTTCTTTTTACTTAAGCTTGCAGGTTCTATTTATTTGGAAAATTACTTAGTTTAGCAACTTTTCCCTCTTACCCTTCAGTGAAGTTATTTAATACATTGGTAATGTATTTAGGTTCCTTTGTCACATTTGCATGTCTCCTGTCATCTTTCCACCTTCTAAATGATTTTTTAAAAGTTGTAATAAATAAGGTTTGTTCTTAATACTGTAAAGTCCTATGGCTTTTGACAAATTCATTGTCTCATGAATTTATAATTAGAGTGTCATACAGAGAAGTTTCACTGCCCTAATGGCTGAATAGCTTCACCAATTCAATCCTCATCCTTCCCACACACAACCCTTAGTAGCTTCAAATCGCTCTACCATGTCTATAGTTCTGTCTTTTCCAGAATATTATATAATTGGAAACATAAGCCTGAAAGACTACTCATTTCTCTTTGTAATGTAATTTCTCTCTTTCATCTGTGTCTTTATGTGATGTATAGCTCACATAAGTGATAGTAAGTTTTTTTTTTTACTGATGAATGGTATTCCACTGTGTGAAGGTACCACAATTTGTGTGCCTATTCACCTCCTGAAACATATCTTTGCTTTCAGTTTTGAGTGATCATGACAAAACCTAATATAAACATTTATGTGCAAGTTTTCAAGTCAGTTCAGAAAATACCTAAGAGTGTGATTGCTGGATCATCTGTTACAACAATGCTTAGCTTTGTAAGAAATTATCAGACTATCTTCCAAAGTGGTTGCACTATCTTACAGTCCCACCAAAAATGAATGGCAGTTTCTATAGCATGGCATTCTTGCCAGCAATTGATGTTGTCAGCGTTTTGGATTTTAGCCATCCTAAAATGTGTTTAGTGGTCTCTTGTTGCTGTTTTAATTTGCATTTCCCTGATGACAAATCACACTGTCTTTTCACACATTGATTAGGCAAGGACCCCTTTTTAAGCATCCCCAAACCCCTTACTACCTCATGCGACAAGTTGACTCACTGGAAAAGACTCTGATGCTGGGAAAGGTTGGGGGCAGGAGGAGAAGCGGATGACAGAGAATGAGATGATGGCATCACTGACTCTGTGGACATGAGTTTGAGTGAACTCCGGGAGTTGGTGATGGACAGGGAGGCCTGGCGTGCTGTGATTCATGGGGTCGCGGAGAGTCGGACACGACTGAGCGACTGAACTGAACTGAACTGAAACCCCTTACATGATGTGAACTGGCTTTCCTGTGTCAGGAATTTATTACTCTTCAGTCTAAACTTTCAGATGTTGAAAGAAAAAAATTTTAAATTAACGTTTTCTTCCTTACAATTTCAAAATGGCCGAAAATAGTTCTGACATTTCTATGAAGTGGACAACCAGGAGATGGCAATGTACTTTTTAACAATGAGCTTATTCTTTGCATAATTGTTTAAAATGAAGTTGGTTTGTGTTCCAGATAACAGTATTTTAAAAATTTTAGGTAAAGAATATGACTTTTCAATGAGTTTCCCCAAATGTTTTAAAAAAACTCTGCTTCATCTCTGACTGGCCTTCATCCTCTGATTGAAGGGCACTGGACAATTGCAAAGACCACTTTATAGACTTCCAGTGCTTCTGGCTTTAATATTCTGTGCTAGATGCACGGAACCTTTTACAGATGCTAAGCATTCAATCCTGAAGGCTCCACTTCATCATCAGGTAATTAGTATTTTCATTAACTTGCTTATTGTCAAGGAAAATGAGCCTTGATCATCTAATTTTTCCTCAATGAGTTGAATATTGTAATATATCTATAATTAATGTGCTTTATGCCACAAACGTGTAATGGAGTGGAAATCTGAGGCTGCTCCCAGCAGTCACTGTCAGTAAATGTTTGATGAATAAACAGAGACTTTCTAATGGGAAATGGTGGCGACTTTTATAAGCAGACACAATAAAGACTTTATTAACATACTTAAGAAGCATTCTGGGAAATAGAATTGAATGCATTATTACTGTAGGCTCCTTTTGTGAAAAGTAAATTTTACTGTCCCCATAACAAATGTTTACTTGTTTGATGCAAGTTGTAGGATCAGTATTTTATGGTGTATTCTACAGTTTAATGCAATGAAGCTTAAATTAGCTACATATTCCTTGTGGATTTGAGATTGTGAAAAAAAAAGTAGCAACAATTCTGTTAATCATTTGCAAACTCTGGTTTATATAGAAAGGAAACAGTTCACCTATTTCAGGATTTTTAAGAGCCCAAAGACAAATTTCAAGATATTTACACTAGCTAGTCATAGAGAAGAAGTAAATATGGGTGCGTTTTAGTTTCATTTATTAAGAGTACAGTTTTTATTTATTTCTTTATTAAGCAGTATTTTCGTTTTTGTAATATGTCTTTTTCATAAAGTAGGTAGTTATTGAAGTATAGTTGATTTACAATCCTGTGTTAATTTTTGCTATACATCAAAGTGATTCAGACATATATATACACACACTATATATATATATAGGACTTACCTGGTGGCTCAGTGATAAAAAACCCACCTGCCAATGCAGGAGACGGGGTTCAATCCTTGGGTTGGGAAGACCCCTAGAGAAGCAAATAGCAACCTACTCCAATATTCTTGCCTGGGAAATCCTCTGGACAGAGGAGCTTGGCGGGCTGAAGTCCATAGGGTCGTAAGGAGTCAGACACAATTAAACAGCAACAATATTTCTAGCACCTATCATAGTACCTGGCACATAATAAGGACTCAGAAACATATCTTTTAAATAAGTATAGTTACTTACACATCAAGTATTGAAATGTAGTCATTCCTCTCATAGACTGGGTATTTAAATTACAACAAAATCATATAATCTTCAGGCAACTGCTAAGTATAGTTTTTATGAATATAAAGAGATTATAATCATATCATCTCTCCTTTAACATGTGTGAGAAACTCTAAGAGATTGTGATGTGAACAAAGGATGCTGAGAGAGGGAAAGAATCATCTCCCTTTTTTTCAAAGGCTTACGAACGGCTGGGAGTCCTTTCTGAGCAAGGTGTTCTAGGTCAGTTCTTCAGCACACTGTCATTCTGAGCTCCACATACTTCCAACGGCCTCCTAGATTCCCACCTGTACACAGGTACATTCTGCAAGCAACCTGAATTCGTTGCTCTCAAACCTGATCTGTCTCCTCTCTGTAACACCAGAATTATTCTCTACTCCTGCCCTCTCAGCGCCCAACTCCAATCCCTTGAAAGGATTCTCCTGGGTATCTCCCCACATTATCCTCTTCTTTCCACCCTGCAGCCAGCGGCTCACAGTTCAACCACCTTTAGCACGAGCTGTTGCCTTGCCTTTCCAAGTGATCTCTTTTGTCTTTGACTGTCCCCAGCAGTCTTCCTCCGTAGCATCAGAGTTTTCTGAGTATGCCTCTCCCTTACTTCAAATCCTTTTTTGAGAGAATGAGGGATGGCTAGCTATGACTTCCAGGAAAATTTTGAATTCCCTAGGACTGCAAATGAGACCTTTCACAATATCATTACAACATATTTTTCCAGCTTCATCAATTGTCTTTCTGGATGCAAACCCTGAATACCAATCATTTTGAATTTTTCTCTTTGTCACGTTATGTGGCCTTTCACTTTCAGGAATCGTGAACTATTCCTGCTTAAAATCCTCCAATAGCATCCCCAAACTGTCTCTAGTGGATCTAGAGACACTTTATTTTTGTTAAGATTATACCCATTAGTGGTAAATAGTCTAAGTTTCTGGTCTTTTGAAATAAAAGGCTTAAACATGAAATAAAACCGCTTTGTAGTTTCTGAGCACTTAAACTTGATTACAGTCTTTGGGATATGACATAGGAGCATAAAAAGATGATAGGGTTAGTTAGCAATTTCAAGTATAAAATACTATCCAAATTAATTTCCTTTACTCTGATGCCTTTAAAATAACAGAGCAACACTTTATAGAGGCTAGGCATTATGTAATATATGAGATTTTGAGTCAAACAATTTAAGTTAGAAATTTCCCTTCCCAATTTTCTGTTTTCTTAATCCCAGTTTCCTTATTTGTGTATGTGGATAACAGTAACTAATGTGGGTGTGTTTTGAAAGTCAATTTGAGGAATAAAATGCCTTGTAAATAAATTTAATCATGTTACATGTTTGAACTAACTTTTTTGATTTACCTCACTTGTTCTAAATTCCAGGCAATGATTCATCTTATTTTCCAGAAGCTTCAGCCTGGATTATGATAAATGTGCAATGGAGATCAAATGCATGCAATCATGAGATTTTCTGAGTTGCACTGAAAGAAGTTTATAAATGTTGCAGTCAAACACAGAAAATCTTGCTGGGTTAGGAGTAAGGTATTTGCATTTTTTTTTTTTTTTCATGTTCAGGGAATATGTGTTTACACATATGCTCATGGGCACAGGATTTGAGAGGAAATACAGAAAATGAAGAGTTTAAAGAGCCCATTCAATATTGATAGCAACACTCTTTGCAATAACCAAAACATTGAAACAACCTAAATGTCCGCTGACAGATGAATGGATAGAGAAGATGTAGTATATATATACAAGGGAATATTACTCAGCCACAAAAAGAATGAAATAATACCATTTGCAGCAACATGGATGGACCTAGGGAATATCATATTAGCTAAGTCAGACACAGACAAATATTATATGGTATCGCTAATATGTGGAATGTAAAAAAAAGTACAAATGAACTTATTGACAAAACAGAAAGAGACTTACAGACATAGAAAGCAAACTTGTGGTTACCAAGGTGGGGAGGGACAGAGGGATAAATTAGGAGTATGATGGTAACAGATATATACGACCATATATAAGATAGATAAAAAAGATTTTATTGTATAGCATGAGGAACTGTATTCAATATCTTATAATAAACTACAAGGGAAAAGAATCAAGAAAGAAATAAAGGGCCTATTAGCTTTGGTAGTGATTGGCATATGATAGTTTGTTTAAAAATTTTTTACTCTTTCCTCCAAATGATCCATGCAAATTATTAGCAAGAATAATTATAAGTGTATAAATATTAATTTGTGTTATTATTCTTACTGTCACTCACTCCGCTTCCATCAAAAGCTTTCTCAGAATGTTCATTCATACCATGAATATTATGGTGGTGGAAGGCTTAAATGCACCCAGGTTAGAAGGTATGAGAATTAAGTAAGTGTCCTGGCAGGCAGTAGGACTTCAGGAACTATCAGTTCCCACTTTTGCTCTATCCTCAGGACATTTGAAATGTGATCCTTGTTAAAGCCTTAAACCAGAGTGCATACTAAGTTGCTCAGTTGCGTCTGACTCTTTGTGACTCCACAGACTGTAGCCGGCCAGTTTCCTCTGTCCGTGGGATTTGCCAGGCAAAAATATTGGAGTGGGTTGCCATTCCCTTCTCTAGGGGATCTTTCTGACACAGGGATCAAGTTCGGGTCTCCTGCATTGCAGTCAGATTCTTTACCACCTGAGCCACCAGAGAAGCCCTAAGTCAGAGTAATTACATTCTAATATTAACTTCTAAGAGGGTGGATGGCCGATGCCTGGTGTGAGTGTGGGATTGAGCTACTGTGAAGTGCCGAGTGGTCATCTGACAGACGGTTTAGTGAAAGTCACCAGTATCCTTCATTGAGGCCAGAAAATGGATACAGAACATTTCAGCTCTAGGACTTTCCAGCTGTGTGGCTTTCAGCATGTGGGTTACCTTTTCTGAGTCACTGTTTCCTTAAATGGGACAGAGGTGATGGGATTACTGTAGTAGCAATAATCCTTGTAAACTGCCTGATTTAGCATGGTGTCTAATACATAATCACTTCTTAAAAATAATAAAGATGATACGTTGCTCCTCTTCCTCTCTATTCTTTCTTGCTCATTTCCTTCTTTCTCCAGCAAGAAAATCATGGCAAGAAGGAGCCACTATTAATCTAAGATCTTCAAAAAATTTAACTAGAAAACAAAATCAAAGAACACATTTTAAGTGCCTTTAAAAGAAATTAGACATATTGACCAAATAGAGATGATGGTACAAATGTCTGTAGATTTTTATACCTTTCCATGTGGCTGGAAAGTCACATTATTGAGTGAGGGTCACCACCATAATGGAATTTTAAGGAGCAAAATAAAAGTTTAAAAAAGGAAGGTGTTTTTGTATATTTGCCTGCTGGGTGGAGATGTGGTTCTTGCCTTTTGTAATGAGAGCTACGTTAGAAAATGCAGTGAATGTGTTCATTAACTCAGTTAGAAAACTATTAGTATTACCCTGCTTAAAATGCTCATATCTTTGCAAATATCCTTCTAACCATCCAAAAAAACATTTTACTTTCACATAGTAATAGATCACCATTTCACATAAAGAGGTCAGCAATTGTCCTCTTCCCCTGGGACTCAGCCTAATTATATATTTCTGAAGTAACAGTAAAAACACTGGAACAGATTAGGCAAAAGTATTAGAGAATGTAGTTTAATGATCTGTGGGTATATAGAGAGCCAACCATGCTATCTATAGAAACAGTAAAGTCATAGTGATCCTCAAATGACAAAGACTATATGTGACTTATTTCTTTCCTAAATTATTTCTAAATGATTGTCCCAGATTTCACAGATTACATTTTTCTATTTCAATTTTCTGTTTTTAAACAGATTCAGTGACACTGACATAGAATCTTTCAAGAGAATAGTACAGAGGAGAATCACAATTTAAAACGTAAAATTCCTAATAACTTTAAAAAATATCTGGAATAAAAGTACAGGAAATGTGATTCCTCATTTTGCTAGATGAAGAGAGAGCAGGGAACAAAGTGGGCAAAAGAATCTATGTGAAGACATCTGAATCCCAAGGCACTGACACTTCCCTAATGGAGGACAGTGCACATAAAAATAATTAATCATGGGGAGAAGGCATTGCCAAGGTTAGAACTGAGGTCTCTGGTTTTTAATGGAAATGTTCTATGTGTGAACTAAAAGAACAACTTCCCTAGCTCAGGCATTAGGGCATCTGTCATACTTAACTCAGATAGTTCAGGAGTTCAGTAAAATATCAGATGGAGTTCAGCACTTTTATTTCTCAGAGTATTAAAACTATATACAATAAGGGGAAAAAAGGGGTTGTGATGAAATACCTAGCATGGTGGGTGGAACATCAAAGAGGTTAAACTTAACATGTCTGAAATCTCAGGGAAAAAAATTTCCCCTATAATAGCCATTTCATTCTGTAGGAGTCTTGTTATTTTATGTGTGCTTCTGAAGACACTGAAGTAATGATAGGCAAATAAATACAGAAGGCAAAACCTAGGGCTGCGCTAGAAGGAAGAAGTCTTGAAAAGTTACTTCATTGCTTAATTTAATAAACCAGATTAATGTAGTCATTATTTCTGGCTCCTGGAGAAAGTGTAGACAGATAAAATTAGGATCTTCAGAGACCAAACTGATGGTTAAATTGTGTACTTTCTTTCTCTGTGGCTATTTATGGGAAAACATCTCTTCTTAGTGGCTGGGAGGGAGTGGGGTGATGGTTTTCCAGTGGCGGGGTTGGGGGTGATGTCCCTAGCAAAGTAGAAGGAAGTAGACTCTTGGGAAGGGCACACTCAGAGCTTTGGGGGCCAAATGCACAGATTAAAAGACTGGATGTCCTTGGCCAACTGAAGGACCAAACCCTTTGCCTCTTGATAACAAGCTGAACATTTTCAGTCTCAGCACAAATTCCTGGGAGTAGTTAATGCACTTGTATCTGAATAATTTTGCTCAATAAGCATAATCCTTTGCAGAAGTGGTGAAATATTGGGATGCAGGGGTTTAGGGCTAGTGTGGGTTTAGGGTCTCTGTTTGAACGGCCAGGAGAGGAATGTATGGAATAAACTTAAAACCAGCAGCACAAAAGTGATAAACATTCGACGATTAAAAAGCTATTCTAGTTTCTGTTTCTACAAACTGGATTTCACACTCCTGCCTCATTTTTAATTTCATGAGCACCCTGCGGTTTGAGGAGGACAACATTGAGACCTACAGGACAACAGTTATGGACAGGATCACTCTGCCCTCTGCCTAGCCTCCTCCCACCCCCCTGCCCACCTCCTAGCCCCCCCAAAGCCAAAGGAAGAAGGAGGGGGAAGAATGGCTGCGGAGTATCTGGGACCACACTCTAGGGTAAGCTAACTTCCCACAAATTCTGCTCTTTGTGGTTTGAGATTATTGATGATTATCTTGGGAGGGGAAAGTGTTTCTTCTCTGAATCGAAGGCACACAGAGAACACCACATGATTCGCAAATACTTTTCTTTGATTTGTTGAAATAGCAAGTCCCAAAGTGCAGCCCTGGGGAAGGTGGGAGGAGGGTGATCAATCTTTTTCATCCAATAAGCACTTGTGTTACTGGGTGCTGTGACTCACTCTATGACCCGATCTTTTGCTCAGTGGCGATTACATATTAATGTTTTGAGAGAGCTGGAGAGACGTGGTTGAGCGATCTGGGAAGAAACACGAGAGGATTTGCTGGACTTAAAAAGGCTGGCTCTTTGAAATACTCTGAGTTTTCCAAAGCATCAATTAGCTCATGTAAAAATGTAAATCAAAGAAAAACTTTCTCAATCTTTTAAAATATAAATTCATAACTCATTTTCCTGGCCCATCTTTTAGGTGCCCCCACCCCACTTTCCCCATGAGCATGATGATAAGTTGTATTTTAAGTTTACCTATTATCTTAGGAGGATGGCTGTTGGAAAGAACGAAACACCCTGTGATTTTAAATACACATGTATTAGAAAACATTCCTGGAAAAGCTTAAGACAGATAGGGTACACAATTATTGAAATTTTATATAGATTTTATTAGTTAAAACAATAAAATCAGATTTAAGATTCAAATATTATTTCTACCACTGAATAATTTCATGACCTTGAACAAATTGATTTCTCCGAATAGCTTATCCTCGTCTGTAAAATGAGATGATAATGGAACCTGTTTCTTAGTGTTGTTTTGAGAAATAAATAAGATAATAAATTAAAATGCCTGGCATCCTGTCAGGCACCTGGGAACATTTTACAAGATATGAGCTATAGTAAATCCCCAGCATACAGACCAGTTCCATTCTGAGAGTGCATTCATTAAATACAGTTTGTTCATAAGTCCAACTAAGTTAGCCTCAGTACCCAATTAACAGGTTTCCCAGTTGGCACTAGTGGTAAAGAACCCACCTGGCAATGCAGGAGATGTAAGAGACTTGGATTTGACCCCTGGGTTGGGAAGGTACCCTGGAGGAGGGCATGGCAACCCCCTCCAGTATTCTTAGAGAATCCCATGGACAGAGGAGCCTGGTGAGCTACAGTCCACAGGGTTATAAAGAGTTGGACACGACTGAAGTGACTTAGCAAGCATGTACCCAACTAACACAATAGGTTATATAGCACTGCACTATAATAGGTTTAAAATACTTTTCACACAAATAATACATAAAAACGAACAAACAAAAAATAGGGACAACATTTTAAATCTTACAGTGCAGTACCTTGAAAAGTCCCATAGTACAGTATAACAGCTGGCATATAGGGGCTGGCATCGAGTGAGCAGGCAAGAAGAGTTACTGACTTGGAGATTTGGGGTTTGAAATACAAATACAATACGAATGTACTCTGTGGAGTACTGTGCGGTGAAGTCCTCAAAAGCACAACCACTTGTAGAAGATGCACGCACATGCCAGTGTGTGTAAGACACATGAGCTGGACTTGTGAGTGCATGTTCACATCTTCAAAAATTCGCAACTTGAAGGTTCCTATGTAAGGAACTTACTGCATTTTTAGAATTTAATCGTTGTCATCGTTATTTTTCTTCCCCAGCTCTGTACTTTTCTTCTCTAGTCTAGAATTTTTTGTGTTCCTATTTATAGACAGGAATAAATTGAATTGCATTGAACATAAACATATCTTCTTGTCTAGTCTTTATCCGCACCATCTGCCATGACCCGTGCTGTCTGCTTTCACAAATTTGTGCTCTTTGCAAATTTCTGTCACTCTGCAGATGATTCAAATACATGGAAACCCCCTGGAATGTTTGTCACCTACATATACTAACATCTCAATTCAAGCAATTTGCTTGCTTTTTCTTGTTGGCTCAAAATTCTTAATTTTTAAAGTTTTTGTTTCTCCAATGCATTTTTCAATTGAGTTGGTTTTCTGTCATAGTTTTATAGGATTTATAATGAATATTTAATTGCTTCCCCCTTCTTTCATCTGAATTCTATTAATTAAGCTTGTATATGTTTCCCTTTTCCCTGGTGTTCCCGAAGCAATCTTTTAACTTGTAGCTACTTTCCATATAAAAAAAAAACAATCTTCAGTTTCCTCTTCTTCCTCTATCTGCTCTCCCTTGACTGATTTTTCTCTGGGCCCCAAAGTAAAGCACTGAAAAGCCTTTACCTCTTGGCTGTAACCCGCTGGGCCGTGTCGGGGCTCTCCCTTCGTGACAGAGTGGGTTGCCAGAGACTTGTTCTAACACACCGCCCTGCCTTGTAATCCCTTCCCATGCTGTAAGCAAACTGAGTACATCCTGTGCCTTCCTTGGGCGGGTAATTACCTCCCCTTGTGTGCCGAGCTTCCTGTAGGACAATCAGACAGCCGTGGCGTTTGGAGGCCAGCTGAGGAAGAATGCTTGCTAGCATTGTCCTTTTATGGGGCTATTATGCTGGATGAAGGGATTAGTGGCCCAAGCATCAGCTTTCAAATGCCAGGTTCAAATTCTGACATAGCCATTTGTCTTCACATAACGTTGGAGGAATGCTTGTGTAGCACTGTGTTTGGGGCAGGGTGTCTTGCTAAGTGAGAATACTACTGCAGCTCCTTTCAGATGACCCCAGGGCCTGAGAAAACATTGATATTATCATTGCTTTCTGGATGTAATAGCTGCTTCCCCTCCCACTCCCTTGAAATAACTTCCACATATCGCAGAACGTCATGCCTGGGGAGAAATTCTTTGACTTCTCTCCTGCATTTTTCTTCTGTTGAAAATGGGGGTAATGTCATTTTGGCCAATTTCTATAATGCATTTATGTTTGGCTGTGCTGGTTCTTCGCTGCACTGGCTTTTCTCTAGTTGTGGTATGCAAGGGCTACTCTCTAGTTTGGGTGTGTAGGTTTCTCATTGTTATGGCTTCTCTTGTTATGGAGCACAGGCTCTGGGGCACGTGGCTCAGTATTTGTGGCACAGGGGCTGAGTTGCTCCAGGCCTGTGGGATCTTTCTGGACCAGGGATCAAACCTGCATCTCCTGTGTTGGCAGGTGGATTCTTTACCACTGAGCCACCAGGGAAGCCTTATTTTTTGTCAGTTTCTAAATAGAGCTGGAGAGATTCCCTTAGATATTTCTAACGTTAACAAAATATAAAATCAGAAAAATTCTCTGGCCGTTATCATTCATTGCTGACTTACGTTGCTTTGTGGTGTATCTCTTTTCTTTCACGTGGAAGTAAATAACTTGTATGAGGTCCTACAGGATATAGTTGGGGCTCAAACTTAACCTGTGTGTGTGCATGCTCAGCTGCTTAGTCATGTCTGACTCTTTGCAACCCCATGGATGTAGCCCATCAGGCTTCTCTGTCTATGGGGTTTTCCAGTCAAGAACACTGGAGCAGGTTGCCATTTCCTCCTCCAAGGACCTTCCCGACCTTTCTATCACCTCACACAGCTCCTGACATGTGCTACTACAACAAGACACAGCCAAAGCTTCTTGGGAAACTTTTACCAAGTCTCACAGTAGCTAAATACCAGTCCTAGCAAGAAGCTAGAAGCAAGACAGCAGCAGTCAGTTGAACATGGAAAACATCTGAATCAGGAATTCTTCTCCCACCCTGAGCCCTGCCCTTTCTAAAGACTGAAGTTACTTTTATTTGCATTTTAGCCTTTAAGTTAATTAATGGGAATTAATACGTGTGTAAGAACTTCAGAAATTTCCCAAAGGCTCATTATAAATTTAGTGTAAAAAGAGCATTGGATATTTTTTTTTAAAAGATAGGGCTCTCATTAAAATTTTAGGTTATTAATAAAAACATTTTTATCAGGGCAAGTTTAGTGTGAGTGCCAGGATAAAGATATCAGTTAACACATTTCCGTCATATTCAATTGACTCCAACAGGAGAAGCCATCTGACATGTCCGTGTGTGGAGAGTGGAGAGGAGCGGAGGTTGGTAGTGAGAAGTATTAAAGGCTGCCTGGAAAGTACATATTAATTTTCTTTCATTGGAAAAAGTTTCCCAATTTAACTGTTTGTATTATCTAAAAATCTAACCTCCTCTGCTATCACAGGATTCAACAGGAGAAAACACATTGAGTGTATAGTGAAACAGAACCAAGTGTCTGCTTATTTGGGAATTTATATCTGTTTATTCCTTTATGATCACCAGCCAGGTAGCCTGATCAATGATAACAGGAGAGCTTTATGAGGAATGGTGCAGGCAACAACTCCATTTCCATGGAGGACAAGCGCACAAAAGTAAATCTCCATGCAAACAGTAAAGTGGCTTAACTTATGCTCTTTCTGTCTTTAAATATAGACTTAAACTGGTTGGGCCTCTACGGGCTTTCCCCTGGCTTAGTATCACCACGTTTAGAGTCAGAAGGTACCTCAGAGGCACCCATCTCTCACTGCACACAGGTCCTTTTGGTGTACTTCTGAAAGGTCATGCTGGATACGCTGGCAAACCCCAGGAACTAGGGCTCACCTCTTTGCTAGGGAGCAGGTCCTGTTATGAGACCACATGGAAGTGGTGTCTCTTGGTTAGGACACACCTCACCTTGGGACAGAATCTCCCTTCCTCAGTTTCCGCCCCTGCATCCAGCCCTGTGACTCAGAACACTGGCTCAGGGACTATCACAGTTAAAACGCAGAGCTTTAAAAATATTGGACGAATGAGGCACTCTGTGCTCCAGGGAATCCGGTGGGGATGGGTCTTTAGATAGCTAAATATGTAGGGGAACTGATATCATGAGCCCAATCCTTACATCCCCTCATATCTAGAAAAGCACTAAATCCCTTCATGGTGACATCAGATCCTTGTGACTACCAGGAAACCTCTTGTAAAGTAAGCACTTAATTGCACTGAACTCCCCCTTCACCGAAATCTCATATATTGACCTTCCCCGACTGCCTCTTTGGAGCATTCTATCAGAGCTATCTGAGGTGCTGCCTCCCAGGCTGCAGTCCTCATTTTGCCCCAAATAAAACTTAACTCATAGCTTTCAAAACGAAAGAAAATACTGGAGCCGGCTCCTGGTTCTCTCAAACAATTTATCTTCCTGGGTTAAACAGCTGTATTTCCCTTAACTAATTTCTTTAAAAAAACACATATTCTAACTTTTGGAATTCTGAAAATCCCACAGACTGACAAAACTTTTCTTAAAATATGGTTCCCAGGAATGAGCACTGCAAGCCGTATGAGGTCTGTGGGGTTACAGGATAGTGTGCCAACACGTCTGTCTGGGGCCTATACCCCAACTGTTGCTAAAAGTATGACTGTGAATTCTTCATGAGCAGGAGCTGGCCTTAGTCACAGTAGGCAGAGTAGTAAATGAATAAAGCTGCGTGAATACTTTCTAACAATGACAATGACATAAACCATTGGCCAGTCAGCATGTCCCCTTCCTGTTAGCAGTTAGATGGTTCCCTGGGTCCTAGCAGGGGTTCTGTCTGTCCTTATCAGTTCAAACAGCATCTTCCCAGCTCCATCCCTGATGTCATTCCAGCTTCCTAACGACTCTAAGCCCTCTTTGTTTTCCTGAACTCCAGCTGTTCTGCCTGGTTCTATGTCACATGCAGACCTGAAAAAGCATATTTTCTATTCATGAAGATTACTGTCAAATGTACTGAATAGGATAGATCCTTCCAGCATGCTCATCAATCCATTTGTCTGCCTTTCTCATCACCAGAATTCTGAATCTGGTTAACTGTACCATCACAAGCATCACATCTACATGGAAGCCACAGCAGTTTATTTGCCCTTATAAAAGAAAAACTTTCATCATTTAGGCACCCCTTATGATGCTGGGAGGGATTGGGGGCAGAAGGAGAATGGGACGACAGAGAATGAGATGGCTGGATGGCATCACCAACTCGATGGACTTGAGTTTGAGTGAACTCCGGGAGTTGGTGATGGACAGGGAGGCCTGGCGTGTGATTCATGGGGTCGCAAAGAGTCGGACACGACTGAGCGACTGAACTGAACTATGTTCCAATATTTAGTTGCCAGGTGCCAACTGAATCTCTTTCAAACCTCTTTCATTACAGTTGGTGTTGGGAATACAGTAAAGATCAAAAAGCAGAAGGCCCTTGTTCTCATAGAGTTTACGTTATGAAGAAAAAAGTATAAAGAAATAAAATAATTACAATTGTGAAATAAGCAGAGTGATGAGATAGTTCTAGGTGGAACCTACTTCATATAAAACAGGTAAGGAAGCCTCTTTTTGAGAAGTGGCTGTAAGATGAAAAAGAACAGTAATGAAGAGAATTTGGGAAGAACATTCCAAGAAGAGGGAACAGTTAAACCCAACAACAAGAATGGTGTAAGTGTGTTCCAGAAACTGCTGACAGGCCAGTGGAACTGAACTAAGGGTGAACATTATACAGTTTTTACATGAATGACAATAGGAAGTCATTGAGGAGTTCACATGGTGAAGCAACACAGTCTAGTCTGCATTACTGGAAGGACCCTCTGCTGTATAATGAATGAACTGTAAAGGGAGAAGAATGGAAGAGGGAATGCCAGTTATGCATCTTCTTATAAAATCTCAGTGAAGTAAGAAAGGGCTGGAACCAGTTGGTGGCATTGGAGATAGGAGGATAGATGCAAGACGTATTTTGGTTTATCAAGCTTACAGATTAAATATGAAAGGTAGAGAGGAAGGAGGGGTAAGAGCAATAGCTCAGTTGGTAAAGAATCTGCCTGCAATGCAGGAGACCTTGGTTTGACTCCTGGGTTAGAAAGATCCTCTGGAGAAGGGATAGGCTATGCACTCCAGTATTCTTCAGCTTTCCTTGTGGCTCTGCTGGTAAAGAATCTGCCTGCATTGTGGGAGACCTGGGTTCAATCCCTGGTTTGGGAAGATCCCCTAGAGAAGGGAAACCCACTTCAGTATTCTAGCCTGGAGAATTCCATGGACTGTATAGTCCACGGGGTTGCAAAGAGTTGGACACGACTGAGCGACTTTCACTTCACATGAAAGCAGATCCCCCAAATTAGAGACATCCCATGGACAGACTCTTTTAAAGAATATGATTTTAAAGGGAATGAGAGATTTTAAAAGATATATAATTCTAACTATGCAAGTGAGACTAATTTAAGCCAGAAGGAAATGAGACTGAAGGTCAGGATACCCAGAATAGCTACAATAACTCACTCATGAGCTCAGATTTTTAAATATACCAAATAAGCCAGAAAGAGCTCATGACTGAGAAAAAGTACAAAAAATAGGCACAAACCTGTAAGACTTGAGTCAGAATGGTTGTGGATCAATACAAGATAAAGTTTTACACATGTTCAATATCATCATAAATAGCTAGAAAAATTACGGAGAGATAAGGTACATGCCTGCTGTTAAATGATGTTATGATGTTAATAGATATCAAAGAAAGAGCCAAACTTTACTTAAATTCAATTTGTTTCTATTTTCTACATCAAGGAAAATCGTTTCTAAATGGAAAGGAATAAAATATACTACTAAGAGGTATTTGAAAACTGAAATATGAGAAAATATAGTAAGTTAATGCTTGGAGGATTTATAAGAATTTAAATAGATTTAATTGATGCTTTTGAACTGTGGTGTTGGAGAAGACTCTTGAGAGTCCCTTGTACCGCAAGGAGATCCAACCAGTCCATTCTAAGGGAGATCAATCCTGGGTGTTCATTGGAAGGACTGATGCTAAAGCTGAAACTGCAATACTTTGGCCACCTCATGCGACGAGTTGACTCACTGGAAAAGACTCTGATGCTGGGAAGGGTTGGGGGGCGGGAGGAGAAGGGGACGACCGAGAATGAGAATGAGATGGCTGGATGGCATCACCGACTCTGTGGACATGAGTTTGAGTGAACTCCGGGAGTTGGTGATGGACAGGGAGGCCTGGCGTGCTGTGATTCATGGGGTCGCGGAGAGTCGAACACGACTGAGCGACTGAACTGAACTGACTGAATTTTCTAGTCCCAATAGAATTGCAAGAAGGGTGTTGAAGGTTCTTGCACTTTTGACTATGGAGTCATCTATGAAAATCAAATGATTCAATCCAGAGTCCTGGGAGACAGGAATGGTAATAAAGTAGTAAGCAAATTATAAAATACTGAAATATTGGGACTACATCAAGACACAATGCCAGCATAAGTTATGAAGTAATGTTGTTACATCAAGACATTAAAAGCATTCATTGGCCAGACCTTTGGCAGAGAGGAAAGATGGTCTTCTAGAAAAGATGTGACTTCTTTAAGCAACCACAAAATGGACAGCATTGGCAGCAGAGCTGGACCATTTGGATGGCAGAGTTCTCCATCATAGAGCCATTGGTGGTCTCATAGCATTGTTGTCTCTTTGGTTATCTGCAGCTGCAATACTAAATGACCAAAATGGTGGGAGCATCTTGCTAATCAGGAGCAGAAAGAGTTCATAGAAGACAGACAGAAGTTCTTTTGGAAATTCCCAAAGGCATTTGAAGAGAGTTGGGGTTTTTAAGAAATTGGTAGGTGCAGAGCCAAGAACATTCTATTTTGGATTGTTACAGGTCTTCAGTCAAATCCATTCTTCTTGGTTTTTCAGGAAAATTGTTGACTCTTTTGTGGGTGTGTGTTACTGGTAGCTGATCTGTATTAGTAGTCTAGGTAATTTTTACATTTTAACAGAGCATCCCTATGGGATGTTTTGATCCAAAAGGATGAGCTCTTAATGGTAGACATTTAGACCCTGCAAGAACATGACTTGGCACAGGACCATCTCCTTGTGCCTCTCAAGTCTCATAACTTGTGTTCCATCTTTGCTTGCCATATATTTTCATAATGTCTATATGGATCTTCCATTGATCCCTCTTTATCAGGGTCTCTGAATTATTTTCTGTCTTCCACAATGATACATGCCAACTGAAGTAGGTGTGTATGCTGCTGCTGCTGCTGCTAAGTCACTTCAGTCGTGTCCTACTCTGTGCGACCCCATAGACGGCAGCCCACCAGGCTCCCCCATCCCTGGGATTCTCCAGGCAAGAACACTGGAGTGGGTTGCCATTTCCTTCTCCAATGTGTGAAAGTGAAAAGTGAAAGTGAAGTTGCTCAGTCATGTCTGACTTGTAGCGACCCCATGGACTGCAGCCTACCAGGCTCCTCCGTCCATGGAATTTTCTAGGCAAGAGTACTGGAGTGGCTTGCCATTGCCTTCTCCGAGGTGTGTATCAGTTCAGTTCACTTCAGTTCAGTCGCTCAGTCGTGTCCGACTCTTTGCGACCCCATAAATCACAGCACGCCAGGCCTCCCTGTCCATCACCAACTCCTGGAGTTCACTCAAACTCTAGATGCACTTATAAGATCTGGAGACTCATTCCCTCCACCTTATTTAAAGAAGTGCAAAGAACACACTAACTGGATTGACTTCACATTTCAGATGTTTAACAAATGTTATGAGCCAGAGTTGTGTATCTCAAATGTATATTTATACAGTTGAGCACCATGGAATGTGTCTTCAGGGTGCTATTGTAAACAAGCTGTCAAGCCTAACTGGTTTATCTTGGGGGAGAAAAAACAACCCTTGTTGCAAATGCCGTTTACAAACCTTGTGAGAAACATTCACTAATCGAATCAATTGAGCAGCTTTAAAAACATGGAGTATGGTGCTATCTGTTCAGAAATCCAAAGCTTAGGTCTTTTTTCTATTTAGCATTTGGGAAAGCTATTTTTAAAGTTAAAAATCAATCAATTAACAAACTGCCTTAAAATGTTTACAGTTATTACTGTGTTGTTTTACTTTTTAAAAACCAAACTAAATTGATTCTTAGTGCATATTTGATATTGAGAGTAAATATCAGACTTTGGATAAAGTTAATATATTCAATTTCTGATCATTTTGCTTTTATTAAAGGATGTGTGTGTGCTAAATTGCTCAGTCATGTCCAGGTCTTTGTGACCCCATGGACTGTAGCCCACCAGGTTCCTCTGTCCATGGGATTCTCCAGGCAAGAGTACTGGTGTGGGTTGCCATTTCCTTCTCCAGGGATCTTCCCAACCCAGGGACTGAGCCCACACCTCCTGGATCTCCTGCATTGTAGGTGGATTCTTTACCACTGGGTCACCAGGGAAGCTCAATTTATTAGAGGATAAGAAGACTTAAACAAATATCCCAAATTTCTGTGATTAAATCTACTTTTCATCTTAAACATAAAGCACTAGAATTCCTAAAGTAAAATTTTGCTTATTACATTTAATGTTAAGCTTCTTTGTAAGAATTAATGGAGTTGAGGATTAACTTTGGAGCAAGGAAGATTATAGCCAAGGGTAACAGGGAAAGCTTTCCTGGAGGAAGGGGCATTTGAACTAAGCCTTGGAAAATAAAAAGAATGACCATAGACAGACTCAAACATGAGGAAATTCAGGAAGGAGGGAAAAATAGGGAAAAATCTAGGCATGTCAGTAAAATAATGGTTAGTGTGATGTAGAATAAAGTTTATGTGTGTAAGCTGTAGATCTCATGAAGGAACTCATTGGCTTTTCCTCTCACAGCATTTCAGGAAAGAAAATGTGGTTGAGGCAGTGTATCCCCTTAGATAATGATTTGCTTGTTTGGCATCTGTTTATTGAGCACTTCCTACAAGCCAGATCCTACTGTGGGCAATGAGAGTATTAAGGAGGGAATGTGTGAAAGAAATGCTGAGAGGCCTTGGATAGAGTACAAAGCATAAGGTAAGCAGGGGAAGATGAAGTCCTGGAACATTCAGAGAAAAATCATCATATGCACTAGAAGAAAGTGCCTTCCACTAATGCCTAAGGAATTAAAGCAAGTCTAAACAGGAAAAAAAAAGGCCTATAGCATTGACTTCCATTCATTAATTCAACAAGTTTTTATGGACCCGCCTACTCTGGGCAAAGTGCTGTGCATTCAGGGGAAGTGATTCTGGGCTTCCTTGAGGGACATGTTGCAGAAGAGCACAACCTGGCTGGAATGGTCAGAGCTTGGGGAACCAACGGCATGTGGCCTCTCTCAATGGGGCAGGAAGTTCTCTGGGCTCATGTGGCGCTCAGGTCATCTTTATGGACATCGGCTATCTTTGAACTGCAGATTTGCAGAAGGGCCAACTATTAATAGCCAGGAGAAAGCAGAGTTTACTGTAAGAGGCTGACAAATATAGATCTCAAATATCATTATCCTGCTAATTTCTCCTCTGGCCACAAAAGCTTTGTTGGCCTTTGGGCTTCTTTGCTCTTGTTCTTTTCACTAGGGCACTGAACAAAAATGGCTGGTACAGAGCATACTGTGGGTCAGTCTGCAAACAAAGTCAGGGCACAAAATCAAAACAGGTTCTATTATTTTAGACCCAGTTTCTTCTTTTCATTTACTTATTGTCTGACTTTTAAAGGACCAAATATTTCTTCTCCATCCTTTTCTCCTCTCTCCCCTCCGAGCAGCCTAGAGCACATGAACTTATATTTATTTTCATGCATGATTTACAAGTGCTCTCTTTGGGAATTTTGAAGCTAAGTCCTTCACTAATAGAGGATCCTGAAGTCATGTCAGGGAAAGATCTACTTATGTTTAATGGAGCAATAAACTGGTTATAGAGTCTCCTTAGAACTTTTTTTAAAAGACTGCTGTAGGCACTAGTTTGAATGGCTTCCAAATTCTGAGCAAGTCTTTTTCAGTCTTCAGTTCAGTTCAGTTCAGTCGCCCAGTCGTGTCCGACTCTTTGCAACCCCATGAGTCACAGCAGCGCCAGGCCTCCCTGTCCATCACCAACTCCCGGAGTTCACTCAAACTCATGTCCATCGAGTCGGTGATGCCATCCAGCCATCTCATTCTCTGTCGTCCCCTTCTCCTCCCACCCCCAATCCTTCCCAGCATCAGAGTCTTTTCCAGTGAGTCAACTCGTCGCATGAGGTGGCCAGCGTATTGGACTTTCAGCTTTAGCATCAGTCCTTCCAATGAATACCCAGGATTGATCTCCTTTAGAATGGACTGGTTGGATCTCCTTGCAGTCCAAGGGACTCTCAAGAGTCTTCTCCAGCACCACAGTTCAAAAGCACCAATTCTTTGACAATCAGCTTTATTCACAGTCCAACTCTCACATCCATACATGACCACGGGAAAAACCAGTCTTAAATATTAATAATTAGAGAGCTGACACATGTTTGTGATTATCCCAGTGATAGACCCCCTCCAGAAACAGGGCAAAAGACTCTTAAAATATTGTCCACATTGTAGTTCTTTACATGTGTAAAGGCTAAAATAAAACAAATAGTTCAAACTTCATGGAGTTTCAACTACAACTTGAAAAAGATACTTGTGTGATTCTTTGCCTCCACTTGTGATAAAGTTTAGATGTATTTCAGATATGGTATTCAAGGGAAGTATGGAATTTATTACCTATGAATGCAGAAACACAGCATTGTGGATTTTTAAGTAAATGATAAATATCAGTTTATTGTTTCCAATGTAGTGTTGAACAGCTGATCTAGAGTAGGGCATGGTGGAATTATTGCTTGGGACTTTAAAATATTTCTTGCCCTTTGGAACTATTTTCTATTGCCTCATCTTTGCCCTCTACTTTGTTACAAAATATCCTTTTTTGTTTTCCTCACAGACTTCCTTGCCTGTAGGTATCTTAAAACATCATGGTAGTATAATATTTCCATGGTTTGTCCTTTTATCATTTAACTCTGAATTTTATGACTATATATTTGTCTTTAATTAGGTAAGTCTTTTGAATTTATCCATTTATATAATATTGAAGGACTTAACTTGAAGTTTTGCTTTCTTAATAATACATTGTTAAGCTACAAGATATAATTCACATTTGAAGGATGAGAATACCTCTACCAGAAACCAATGAGAAATTAAATAAATCAGTAATCTGATGTTGGTGATGATTTGAAGACTATTACACATTTGTTATATTTGTTAATGTAATGTAGACTTTTGAGTTATTAGATATGTCTGTGAAAATATTGGCTGAATATGAAAACTGTGTAAAAGTACAAGAAGATAATATGACATACAAGCCGTATTTATTGGCAGGCACTAAATGTTTCTGAAGAAACGCTGTTTGAATAATAATCTATTCTGTTCATCACATGCCGATAAGATGCCAGGAATTGAGAGGAATGCTGGGTATACTGTGGTGAACAAAATAAAATCTCTGGACATAAGGGCTTGACATCCAGTTGGGAATAAGTCTTTGTGATAGTGTGGCATACATTTATGATGGAAAACGACAGGAAGACACATGTGAGTTGGAGAGTAATTCAGTTGTAGGGAACAGCAATGAACTCCTAAACGAAGAAATGTTAAATCTGACATAGTAGGAATAATTCTAAGATGACCTCCAGGGAATCATGGCTTTTTATAATCCCTTCTCCTTGAGTGAGATCAAGACCTGTAATTTACTTCTATCCATAGAACATGGCAAAGGTTATAGGTTATTGCTCCTGTGGTTATATTACATTATATGGCAAAGGTGGAAGGATTTTAGATTTGTAATTAAGGCTCCTAATCTGTTAACTTTCAGTTAACTAAAGGGGAGATTCTGTTGGGTGCACTGACCTGATAAGGCAAGTTCTTTACAGGAGACTAGAAGTCAGAGAGATTAGTCTCCTGGCTTTGAGGAAATAGGCTGCCATGGTGAGAAAGAGTCTGTGAGTGGGCCATATGGCAAAGAATCCTGGGGACCTCTAGAAGCTGAGAGAAGCTCCTGGCTGACAGTTAACAGGAAAACAGGAACCTCTGTCCTCTGACTACAAGGAATTGAATTCTTCCAACAACCAAGTGAACTTTGAAGAAACTTGGAGTTCCAGAAAAGAATGAAGATTGTAGGCTGGTGAAACCCTGAGCAGAGCACCAACTGAACTGAACTCAGGTTCCTGATCCATAGGAACGGTGAGAATGGTAAATGTATGCTTTAGACTAGGGGTCCCCAATCTCTGCAGTCTAATGCCTGATGATCTGAAATGAAGCTGATGTAATAATAATAGAAATAAAGTGCACAATAAATGTAATGAGCTTGAATCATTCACACAAACCATTCTCCTCTCTCCCATTTCCATGGAACAATTTTCTTCCACGAAACCTGTCCCTTATGCCCAAAAGGTTGGGAACTGTTATTTTAGACTGCTAAACTTGTGATAATTTGTTAGGCAGCAAGAGAAAGTTAATACCACTGAAATGTGAAGAGTTGTACTTAGATGGGGAAAGAATGTTCTGGGATTTTAGTAGAGTGGCTAAAATCACAGACTCTGTAGTCAAGATTAACTTGACTTCTCCTTTAATCAGCTGCCTCTGAGCAGTTACATAACCTCTCATTTTTCCTAATCTGTATAAGGACACTGTCATTATAATAGCCATCACCATCCTCCTTATCACTGTCTTTATTATATCACCACCATCATCATCACCACTACCCATCACCTTTGTTTTCTTCATTTGCATCACCCTCAGCATACTTCCTTCATAGTGCTATTGGGAGGATTAAGTGAACTAAGCTGTTGGATTATTTTAAATAGGAGAGGAGCATGAACAGAGCCAAGATTCTAACTTACTCTCTCTAACCCTGATTCCTGTTATTTGCTAGAATGCTCATCTCAACTGTAATTTATTTTTCATTGTTTATTGTTATGAGCTCAGGCTTAGCAATATGACAGAGCTGAGTTGAAAATCAAGCTTCACTCTGAGCAAGAAATGAAAGTTTTAAGGCTCAGATTCTTCACATATGAAAATGAGATAATAGTACTAACCTTATAAAGGACTGTGAAGATTAAATGAGATAATGTATATAAAATATGTAGCAAAATACACATTTAAAAATGTCTTCAATTATTTAAGACATGTTTATATATATTATTATTTGCAACTTCATCATTGTATACTTGACACACAAATAGTTATATCTACACATGAAAGCTTCTCTGCATAGTAAATAGATTAGAGAATAAAATTATAAACTCTCAAAAGAGTATTGAAACTAAGACATATTTTACTCGGCCTGGAATGCTTTAGGTCTCCAATCATTGTTTCTTATTTTTAAAAATTCTTCACCGTAATTATTTCCTATGTGTCTGAATATAGCTGAGCAGACTGATCTATATCCCTCAGGTCCTTCTTCTCTGATTGTATAATTATTTGTTCTTTGATTTTCCAGGGCTGAATCATTGCTTTCTATTTTTATAGCTCATTTTTTTTTTTTTTTCCAGAAGAGCTTGCCTTGCTCTGTGAACAGGTCCTGGTGAAGTTTAGTTAGCTGAAAGCAAGCTTTTTTCACCTAATGTGGCTTATTATTACCATATTTTTCTATACTTAGCTATTGCCATTGCTAGTCCAGAACAAACTGAAACCTGAAAATGCTGCAAGTTATGATGAGGAATGGGGAAGATTCATTTTATTTTCTCATTTTGCTATCATAATCCTTCCCGTGCTGCTCTGTTTGTTTTATTGGCACTTCTGCTTCCTCTTTCTTTCTGTCTCATTGGTACAGACTGTGCTTATTGTTGTCTTACAAATTATCCTTCCATTTGGCATTTGCTGTTGCTAATTGCCTACTAACTTTCTCCCCATTCGAGTAATGAGTGGCAATTTTGCATCCACCTCCATGCAGATATTATGGCTTCTTATCATTATTACACTGTATCTATTTCTCTCTCATACTCTATTTGACTTTTATGTATATAAAAGCCTTTTTTACATGAAGGAAACAGAAGCCATTGATATCCATAATTATTCCATCTTTTCAAGAGCAAGGCAAAAAAATATATCCAGTGTATTCCATACAGCAATTTAGATTAGGGAACTGAATTACAGTTACTAACATTTTCAATAAAGTTTGAAAATTGTGCAATTGTACAAACATATCACAGCTTCTTTATCACTTGTGTCAGGGCAGGGAACTGAAGTCTGTTTGCTTTAGAAGAACCATTGAGGTTCCTGAGTTCCTGCAGTGGGCTGACAATTGAGTTGAGACCTCTTTGTTGGTCATCCAATGGCATATTTTAAACTCTCCACAGCTGTGGCCACTGAAAATTGGATAGTACTTCCTTTACTGCATAATTTGGACCACTGAGAACCACAAGACAGAAAGCAATAGAGGGCAGTGTTCTGCTATAGGAAGATTACAGAAAACATGATAAAGTTATCAGAGTATGGCTTATTTCAAGAGGCATTTCCACCCACATCCACCAGATTTTGGACAGGAGATTCCTTAGGCATCCTCCAAAGGCTAGCTGTCAACACTATGGACAATGCTACTAGTTTAAGGTCTCTCTCCTGAACTGATATGATCTCCCTCTTCTACTAGCTCCTATTAGCTTCTATTAGCTCATCCCTTTCTGATCCACCCTTCATACTGCTACCAGAAGTTTCTATTTTAAACAGAAATATTTGTCACCCCAAACATGGGTGACAAAATCCTTGCCATCTCCCAACTCTAAATAGGAGATGATGGTTTAGAGCAGAGGCTATGGAGCTGGGAAAACACCATGGGGTAAACTCAGAATATTCTATTTGAGCCTCAGTTTCTTTCCCTAAAATGGTTACTACATAAGGTTTCTGTAAAGATTAGAAATAATATGAGTGCACAGTGGAACACCCTGCACAATGTGGGCATTCAAGAAATTCTAGCTCTTAGCTATTCTTTTTTCTTAGGTATGATTGATTTCAAGTCAGTATTCCTTTCAGAAAAAGGGAAAGCATCTAGAGAGATGTGTAATTTGGTCTCTTCCTCCAATCCATCAAAACTTATTGTAATTCAATTGTAAAGCAACTGTAATTCAGTGCTCTGTATTTTCATGTGCCAGGTTATTTTATATTCAAGTGATCATGACTATTAGAAGAATATTCCATTTTTAGAATCTGATTTCAGGGGGTTGACAGAAATGTCAACATAACATGGCCAAAAAGAAATACACAAACAATCAGATCAAAGAGACTCAGCCAGAAGAGAATCACATTCAGAGCAAGAGAGGAAAAAAATGTTCAGAGGAAAATTAAAGAAGCTGACAACAAATTAAATATCAGTGAGAACATTTTTATCTGGTGCAAGATGCTTTGTGAGTTCTGATTCTTCTTTTGAAAATTCTCTCTCATATTATTCTCTTTGTGTTTGCTGCCCTTGTACCTGGGGTGTACCCAGAGTCTAGTCACAATAGACTTTTGGGTTTATTTGCTCATTTCACTTTTCACATCCCCTAGCTGGACTTTCTCTCATGGCCCCGTCTTAAGAAACTGCCCTCTATGACACCTGTCTTTCCTGCCTTACTTTACATTATTTTCTGCACTTTTCACTACTGTGAAATATTTGTGTTCTCTCTGCCTCCCCGCCTAAAATGTACACTGCCCAAGGGCAGCGTGCTGTAGGCTGACTGCTTGTGTCCTCTCAAAATTTGTGCACTGAAACCTAAACCCAAATGTGATGGTGTTTGGAGATGGGACTGTGGTAGGCTATTGGGTCATAAGGATGGAACCCTCATGAATGGGATTAGTGCCCTTATAAAGGATACTCCTAGAGAGTTCTGTCATCCTGCTGCCATTTGAGGATACAAATAGAAGACAGCTGCCTCTGAAATAGGAAGTGGACCCTCACCAGACACCAAATCTGCTGGTATCCTGATCTTTGACTTCCCAGTCTCCAGAATTGTTAGAAATTAATATCTCTTGTTTATAAGCCACCAGACTATGGTATTCTGTTACAGCAGCTTGAATGGACTGAGATACAGAAGCTATGTTATTCAGAGTTATACCCCTGATACCTGGACTAGGGGGCTTCTCTGGTGGCTCAGATGATAAAAATCTACCTGCAATGCAGGGGACCCCGGTTCAATACTTGTGGTGGAGAAGACTCTTGAGAGTTGCTTGGCCAATGAGGAGATCCAATCATTCAATCCTAGAGAAAATCAACCCTGAATATTCATTGGAAGGACTGATGGTGAAGCTGAAGTTCCAGTACTGTGGCCACCTAATGGGAAGGGCCAACTTAACTGGAAAAGACCGTGCTGCTGGGAAAGATTGAGGGCAGGAGGAGAAGGGGGCCACAGAGGATGAGATGGTTGGATGGCATCACTGACTCAATGGACATGAGTTTGAGCAAACTCTGGGAGATAGTGAAGGACAGGGAAGCCTGGTAGTCCCTGGGGTTGCAGAGAGTCAGGCACGAATGAGCGACTGGACAAAAACAACCTGGAATAGAGCTGGATACCATAGTGGGTATCTGGATATTTGTAGGATGAGTAGATGGATAGCAGGTTTAATGTTCAGATTCCCAAGAAGAAATGTGTCAAAGGTCTTCTGCTGCTTTGTTAATTGTCACACCAATTTTTCATAGATTGAGACTTCTTCCTAAATAACTCTTAAGTAAGGAAAAACTGCTTGGGTACCTATTGTTTCTGCAGTTAGTGTGTGAAATTTGTTTAGTGCAATTATTGGCATGTAATGTTTACTTGTTGTTTAGTTGCTAAGTTGCATCTGACTCTTTGTGACCCCATGGACACAAAGGAACCTGCCAGGCTCCACTGTCCATGGGTTTATCCTGGCACGAATACTAAAGTGGGTCACCATTTCCCCCTCCAGGGGATCTTCCTGACCCAGGGATTGAACCCGGATCTCTTGCATCTCCTGCATTGCAGGCAGATTCTTTACTGCTGAGCCATCAGAGAAGCCTGTGATGTTTATTAAGTTCTACTAATAACTAGTATGATAGATCAAAAATGAAATTTCTACTCAAGAATATAAGCCTGTATTACAACATCATGAGTGTACTGCAAAGAAGTGTCTAATCATTACCTTTCTGTCACACTTGGAAGCCCACACTGGAATTTATCAGTGTGAACCACAGAAGGAGGTGAATAGTGAGGATGCTGTTGTCAGCTCTGATAGGAGCTGCACTGAGCAACAGCAGCAGCAGAGCCTCACAGCCACCATGCCCAAGGTCCTTTCATGCTCTGAAATGTGGAGCACTTCTTACCTATGTTTCTCCCTCACCCACATCAGACGGTTCCCAGCAGTGCGCCGAAAGAGGCCTGAAGAGGCAGGAGACAAGAGTTCCTGACCTAGTCCTGCCACTATGGGCTCTTAATTAAATACTGCTTAATCTTCTGGCACCTCAATTGCCTCATTTCTAAATGGGGATAATGCTAGCTGTCCTACAGAACCTCAGACAAACGTAACAAAAAGGAAAACAAATGGTGGCATAAATGTCTGTTGACACATGTACGCACAAGACTTTTTATTATTTATTTATTTTAATTTATTTTTTTTTATTTTACAATATTATATGGGTTGGTTTTGCCCTACATTGACATGAATTCGCCCCAGGTGTACATGAGTTCCCCCTCCTGAACCCCCCTAAAAAAGCAACACTTAGCAGCGTAAAGCCCGTCTCTTGCATCGCTAATGGAGACGAAGAATGAAAACAAAAACAAAAACACCTCTACTGGTATTTCAAAAGGCAGTCCTAACTATGTCAAGGACATTCAAGAACCATATCCTGTGTTAAATATTAGCTCTACTGGCAGAGTCTTAAAACTGTCATTTGATACCTACTTTAAAAGTATAAATATGAATGACAGATTAGAAAAAAAGAGGAATAGGACCAAGAAAAGTAACAAAAGAAAAGAGACTCTGTGAATACATACATGTCTCAGTTTGGGTGTACATTAGCTGAAAAATCACCCAAAAGCATTCCTGCTTATGAAATGTATTATCCTATTTTCTTTCTCTAGCTCCTTTCTATTCTTGATTTCTCTACAGATTTTCTAAACTTTGCAGGGGCTCTTTTTGCATATCAAACTTAAGTCAACTGCAAACACAAGCACAAGCAACCCTAAAATGCTAAAACATTTTGTTCAGTGAAGGATAAAGTATATGACTTACCACATTATTATTATTTTTTTTGCAAAAAGCTCTCATGTAAATATATAGGTTTATATGAGCTTAAATAGTCTGAGGCCAGGATGCAAAGAAAGGAAATACATACACATCTACGAAAGCAATGTTCATGACTGCCTTGTTTTAGCAGAAAATTGCACACCCTCACTTAAAGGGCAAAGAAGAAACCATAAAGTCTATTTTAGTGACTCCGTTTGGAAATGGTGCACTTATTCTTTTTATTATATTTTCAAATAAATACATATGGGACCTGTCATATGTCAACAGTGGCTCAGAAAAGAGTCCGAATTAGTCATACAGGCACACAGGGCTTGGAAACAATGAGCGGTGCTCTGGAAGACCCTTGAATACAAGCCTATTTGCTTCTTAATCCAAATGAATAATTAATGATAATTATCATGCTGCAGTTATTATCTGTGATAATAATATATCCGTAAGGTGAATAAATTCAATCTGCTGCTATGCAGAAATGGCAACTCATAATATTCTTAAGAAATACAGATATAATTATCAGTATTAATGGTCAAGGAAAAAAAAGATTTTTATATAAGGAACTACAGCAAAAGGTCTAAAGGAAGGTGGAAATGAATCCTTCTGATAATATTTCTTCTACCACCATCATCACTCTGGGCCTGCTGTGGTGATGTTGGGGTTCCTACTTTTGTGGGTAGGTTCCATTTAAGTAAAAGCTTTACTATGCACTTGTGCGCTGCAATCTGCCCATAACATTTCCATTATCGCCTTTTAGAAAATGACTCCAGTTAAGTTTAAGATCCTGTAAAAGGGCAAGTGAAGCCTGTTAGGACAGGTGGGGGTGGTTGGGGCACCAACTTGACAGTTAAACACTTAAAGGGAAAGAAAGCGAAAAGCCAAACCAGACAAAATGTGAAATGTTGGTTATTTGACTAGGGGTGGAGATGGGATACTGCTGATTAATGGCGGCTATAGGTAGTGGTTGTTCTTTTTGAAACACTCTAATGGGCTTCCCTGATAGCTCAAGTGGTAAAGAATCTGCATGCAATGCAGGAGACCCTGGCTCGATCCTTGGGAGTGGAAGAGCCCCTGGAGAAGGGATAGGCTATGCCCTCCAGTATTCTTTGCTGCCACTGTGGCTCAGCTGGTAAAGAATCTGCCTGCAATGCGGGACACCTGGGTTGGGAAGATCCCCCTAGAGAAGGGAAAAGATACCCACTCCAGTATTCTGGCCTGGAGAATTTCATGGACTGTATAGTCCATGGGGTCACAAAGAATCGGACACAACTGAGTGACTTTCACTTTTAATGGGTGAGAGTCAACCAGTGAAATAGACCCGCTCCTTTCTTTCACTGTGGCATGTGATCTATGCCTTTCTTCCACTTATCTTCATCATGGGAAGGCAAACTGCTTGATTGGCATTCTGTGCTTGTCTGTGTGTATGTGTGTGCATGTCCACGGATGTACATGTACTCACACATGCATTCTTTTTGCAAAAATCAGGACTATTGAGGTACAATTTACATAAAGTAAAAATTACATTTTAAATTTTATAATTTCTTAGGTTTTAAGAAAAGCATGTCAGTCATGCAACTTCTGTCACAATTTAGATACAGAATCCTTTTTTCACCCCTAAAGCCTCTTTCAAGAAGCCATGTAACCAGTTCTCTTCCTCACTCAGTTTCCAGGAACCAGCAGATCTGTTTTCTGTCCCTTTTTCAGAATGTCTTATAAATTAAATCATATGTAGATTTTTTTTTTGTATCTGACTTTTTTCACTAAGCATATTACTTCTAAAATTCATTCAAGTCAATATGCATGTGTTAATAGTTTTCTCCTTCATTTTCTGAGTAAAATTCCATTGTATGGTTGTATCATGATTTATTTATCCATTTACCAGTCCATGGGTGTTTGCGTTTTATCTAGTTTGTAACAGTTATGAATAAGGCCTCTATAGAAAGTAGCCTAAGGCCTTCATATCCAGGTATTTTTTCATTTCTCTTGGGCAAATACCTAGAAATGGGACTGATAGCTCAAATGGCAAATGTGTGTTTGACTTTATGACTGCCAAATTGTTTTCCAAAGTGGTTGAAGCATTTTAAATTCCAGTAACAGAAAATGAATGTTTCAGTTATTTTGCATCCTCACCAACACTTGGTATTGTCAGTTGAAATACTGTTGCCATTCTGGTTAATTTGTAGCAATATCTCATTATAGTTTTAATTTGTATTTCTCTAATGACTCACTATGTTGAGCATTTTCCCTGTGTGTATCTACCACCTATAAATCTTCTTTGGTAAGTTGTTTGTTCAAGTATTTTCTCCATTAAAATATGAGGTGTAGGTCTTCTAATTGAGTTGTGAATGTTTTTTAATTTGTTTTGGAGTCAAGTCTTTTATCAGATATAGGTTTTGCAAATGCTTTTCCCCGGTTTGGGGCTATGTTATCATTTTGTAAATGTCTTTCTAAGAGCAAAAGTTCTTAATTTCTTGAGCTTGTCTGAATTTAGTAAGCAAAACAAAACAATGACTGTGCATGTATAGATACCTCTGTCTTCCCAAATGAATCACTGATATTTATTGAGCACTGATTACATGTAAGGCTCTAGGTTAAACCTATCAAAGGTAAACATAGAACAGATCGCTTAGGAGGTAAGGAAACTTAAGATCCATTATCAAAGGCAGTTAAACATTTTAAGAAAACTTGTATTATATACTCTACTGTTTTAAGCAACCATGAAGTGTCCTTTCATACCCACTTAAGAAAACAACATTAGCAAAAGTAATTCAGTGACTTGTATAATTTAGTTAAATGCCATACCACACTATGTTATTTGATATTTATATACACAGCTATAGATAAATATTTTTACCTATGAAATATATCTAAAGGCATAGACCTCCCTTGGTAGCTCAGATGGTGAATAATCTGCCTGCAGTGCAGCAGACTGAGGTTCAATCCCTGGAGAAGGGAATGGCAATGCACTTCATTACTCTTGCCTGGAGAATCCCATGGACAGACCATGGGGTTGCAAAGAGTCAGACATGACTGAGCAACTAAAACTTTCACTTTTTCTTTTTGTGTATAATTAAGAAAGTGGGGGTTTCCTTTGATAAAATATTAACATAAATTTATCTAACTTCTATCACTTTTTAACCTTTATATCCTTAAGGTTTATAAGCATAAAATGTTAACACTACCAGTTGTGTGTGTGTGTTTAGTCACTCAGTCGTGTCCAACTCTCTGTGACCTCATGGACTATAGCCCACCAGGCTTCTCTGTCCATGGGACTTTTTAGGCAAGAATACTGGAGTGTGTCACTATTTCCTTCTCCAGGGGATCTTCCCAACCCGGGGATCAAACCTGCATCTCCTGTTTCTCCTACATTGCAGGCAGATTCTTTACCTGCTGAGCCATCAGGGAAGCCAGTTACTTAGCATCTTTAATATGCTGCCATTGGGAGAAGTAAACTTTTATTTGACATTGGTGAAAGAAGTCCAAAGTATCAGAACACTATAAAACAGTTATTTCTAAAGAGTGCTTAACAGCCAAATTAAAAAATAAAAACAACATTTTTCAAGAGTAACATTCATAAGGAATTACTACCAAACTTTCAAAGTTTATACTCCAAGGCTTCAGATTTTCATGTAAAATATTCCATGTACTTCCTCATTACTGATTAGTTAACCAGATGGGAAAATTATTAAGCCACGATTTGCAACAATGTTTAAAAGTCTCTCTTTTTCTCTTTTGTACTATTTCTAAAGTTCTCCTGTATTCATTCGGTCTTTCTTGGAGTAGTTTTCTCGGGGGTTCTAAGGTTATCTGGTTTCTACCTTCTAAGACTGAAAATTTATCTTTGTAAAATCAGATTTTTTAAATCAGATAAAGAAGATTTTTATCTTTTTTTAAAAGACTTTTCACATGATAATTTTGTTTAAAAGTATAAGTATTAAGAAATTTAGGAACATCAAATATTAATTTGTTGTCACATTGAAAAGAAAAAATACACAGCATCTTTTAGAGATATCCTGGTGAACTACTTATGTTCTGTGTTCACTTCTTTTGAGGAAAAAAAATACCACAGTAGGAATGCTTGTTAGATGTTGAAGAGGGAATAGCAAGGTTACAGGAGTTCATTTTCTTGAGGCCTTTGCCCTTAACACTGAAAAAAAAAAAAAGATTCAAAAATATCTACAGGAAAGACTCCAGGTGACATAAAGTTATATTACATTTTTTTCCCAGCCCTGCCTTGTTTGTGCCATTATGAAATTATTTCACTAAAGTGACTCAGCAGGGTTGAAAGAGAGAAAGAAACAAGGAATGAGAACACTGAAAATCTGACTGATTTTCTTTAAATTAACTGTACATATGTTTTGTATTTTAAGACAAACTTTAAGCTCATATCAAGCCTAACAAAATGAAAAATTCATTTTAGAATTGTTGATAAAATTACAATATTGTGGTGGAGTTCAATCGAAGAGCCCCCAAAACTAAGATAAGGTATTGGGTAACTGATATTTAAATATCAGCTGTACAGGAGAAAAGTTGCTTTTCTCTAAATTGGTTGAATAATTGATAAAACAGTATAGAATCACAGATAATCAAGAACTGACTGAACTAGAGAACTTAAATATCTTAACTATTCATTTCTTATGTACAGAGAAATGAAAATTTATCTTACTTTGAAAGATCTTTGAAATTGAGTCCTTAATCCAGTTCATTGTTTGAATCAATTATTCAACAACACAGAAAACCAGAAAATGTGCGAGTCCAATGCCTTATATATGGCTTCGATGCCATTCTTCCATGGCCACTGTACTCTGTGTGAGAGCCCTTTGTATACTGAAGACAGTGATTGAATCTCCCTGAGCGCTTTAATCATCTTGGTGCCAGCGTTTTGAACCTGCCCTGAATTCTCCATTTCTGACCCTTATATTAGAGTCTATGTATGTTGAGGAAAATCTGACTAGAACTGATTAATATGGAGAAAGTGCATTTGTGCATTCAAATATTCAAACTGTTTTGTAAACACTGCAGTATCACATTATTAACTTACTCCTAGATTATTATTTACTGTGAGCTTCTGATCGTTTCTTTCCTGCTATCACTTAGTAGTTCTTTTCCAGCTTGTATTTTTGCAGTTTGAAATCCCTTATTAGTTTCTGTCCCCTTCTTCACTCAGAGGTGGGATCCTGTCTCTCAGTGTGATGGAAGATGCTGTCATCTGAATGTTTTCACGTTTCCCCCAAAGTCACATGTTGGGATCCTAACACCCAGTGTGATGGTGTTAGGAGGTGGAGACTTTGGGAGGTAAGTAGCTCATGAGAAGGAGGGAGCCTCCTAAATGGACTAGTGAGCGTTCCTTTAGAAGAGACCCCTAACCGTGCTCCTTAGCCCCTTCCATCACATGATGACAGAAAGTAAGTCTGCAGCTCAGAAGACCCCACTCTCACTTAACTGTACTGATACCCTGATCTTGGACTTTCAGCCTCCAGAATCGTGAAAAATTCTTTCTTGTATTTTCCAAATCACCTAATCTGGGGTACTCTGTTGGCAGTCCAAATGGACTAAGGCAAAAGGTCTTGGTGGGTTGGCAGACTTTGTTATTCTGTGTAATCTTTCTGTTATTCAAAAACACAGTGTGGGAATGAAACAACTAAAAAGACTTGAAGCATTCTAGAAACCACTGAGAGGCATTGAGAATGGTGAGAAGGGACCAGTGCCACAGATAGAAGTCCAGACTGTCCATAGACAGTCTGCAAACACAGGTAGCAGGGGGAGGGATCCATTTGTGATGGAGGAATCTGAGGTTCTGGATGCTTATGTCAGAGAGATGGAAGGCAGATAAACTACATGGTTCACTGGTTCGATTGCTTCTTTATATTCTTAGATACCTTCTAAATTATAATTTCTATCATTATAAAGTATTATAACTCAAGGTCTAGACATTGATCTGCAATGAATACATACACTAAGTAAATATTGAGAATAAATGACATTAATGATATTTTAAAAATTATCAGGGAAAATATGTGTTATCCCCTAAATATAAATGGGTCTGTTGGTCTGAGAAATGGAGTATTTTGAAAATTTGCAAAAATATTTTCTGTGAGGTTAAAGCAAGAATTATGTCATACCCAAGAGGTTTCATAAACTGTCTCTTCATAACCAGATACTAAGGATGCTGCCTGACACATGTAGAGGTGAACCTGTGTTGATAACTGTGATGACAACCTAGGGTTTTATGCTTTGAGGTAATGGATTTACCCTGATCTGTGTGCATGCTAAGTTGCTCCAGCCATGTCCGACTCTCTGCGATCCCATGGACTATAGACTGCCAGACTCCTCTGTCCATGAGACTCTCCAGGCCAGAGTACTGAAGTGGTTGCCATTTCCTTCTCCATACCCTGGTCTACTCATGTCCTAATAAGTGGAGCAACTGTAGATGTGAAATAAGTGAAATGCATGGGAATGGAATTTAGAAATTTAGGAAATCTTTTTCATTTCAAATTCTACAAAATTCTTTCCCATCTGCAGCTCCTTTCTGAAGACCTCTGGGCTAATCCCTAATAGAGCACATTAAACACATTAAAAATAGAAAAATATACCCCATGAAACACATAATTGCCACATGTTTTGATAAAAGGAGATGGTCTGATGTATGGCACTGTAGCACATACTCTAAGGGCTATGCCATGTTTTTATGTGTAGTGGCCTTGAGCAAGATGACCTAGTTTTGATTTTCACCATGGTTGTCCTGAATCAAAACTGTGTGATAACTGAATTTGTATTTAGTTCTTCCCATCCTCCTTTCCTGACTCCCTTCCTTTCTTCTGCTCAACCTTGTGGTCCTCAGTGACTTAGTATTCTCAGCCTGTCTTCTGAAAAAGCATCACCACCCAGTCTGCCCTCCTTCCTAGGGCCCTGTAGGCCCCCTCTTTCCTCTGTGCCATCTGAAAGATCTTCCCTGTGTCCCATTCTCAGTATTCTTAGATGGTGAGCGCTAACATGATTTTGTAAAAATGTGAACTGTCAAATTCTTCACCTGCAGTGCTTCGTATTGTGGGAGCCTGGATAATCTTGCATGGTGGATGAAGGAGATCTCTTGGGATAAGAGAAAGATCTGGCTTTTTATGTTTGTTATGCCTGTGAGTCCAAATACTTTCTTAACACATCTGTGTAACTCAGAAGTATGACTGGGAGGAAAGCAGGAAGGGCAGTTCAGACCATGATGCTCCTTTCCTCAAATGGTGCTTTTCAAAAACATGTGCAGTGTAATAGTCATTGATTTGGGCTTTCCAGGTAGCTCAGTGGGTTAAGAATCTGCCTGCAATGCAGGACACAGGACATGCAGATTCGTTGCCTGGGTCAGGAAGATACACTGGAGGAGGACATGACAATCCACTGCAGTATTCTTGCCTGGGGAATCCTGTTAAGAGAGGAGCCTGGAGGGCGACAGTCCACAGGGTCGCAAAGAGTTGGACATGACTGATCGACTGATCACAGCACAGCACATTCATTGATATGGTGATTTTTATTATCATGATTAAAAGACTTTAGAGAAAGCAGAGTAGTAGAGAATGAAGTCAACAGGCTGTAGAGGGTCGGTGCTTTTGTTTCCTCAACCAGCAGGTGGTCCCACTCCTGTCCTCACCCTGAGGCTGGTGTCAGAATCTGGAGTCAGTTCTAGACTAACCATGTGTCCACACAACTGGAGAGCTTGAGTCATTTTGGGAACCCCCTGTGACTTCTAGAATGTTCAAGTCTTTTGTCATGGCCTTTGTCATTTTGGGGGGAAATAAACTAACTAGAAAAGGTTACCATTAAGGTCTCCTCCTTTCCGTAGGGAGGAGACTTCAGGGGAGAATGGATTCGTGTATATCTTTGGCCAAGTCCCTTCGCTGTCCACCTGAAACTATCACAGCATTGTTAATTGGCTGTACTCCAATATAAAAATAAAAAGTTTAAAATAAAATAATAAAAATAAGAGGTTACCTTTGAATAAACTTGTATTGGCAGAATTTGATCTCTACTGACAGATAAAAGACATTTTTAAGTGTTCTCATGTTGCTGAGAAACTATTAATTTGGAAAGGAAGACAGGGTCTCTGGATAACTCTGGACCTGGATATTCATTAACACATTTTAACTGAGCACCTGTTGAGTTAATGTCCTAACGACAGAAGTGAGCAAGAGAGGCACAGACATTTAAGAAGCTTACACTCCAGAGGCACAAAAGTCCTTTGTAAAATTTAAACACTATACAAATTAGTTATTGGTTATAATTTACTATAAATACTCATCCAATAAATATTTAATAAGCACCTGCTATTTTCCAAGCACTGGGAATACTGGAAAATATAAAGTTGCATGGAATATAGTCTCTATACTTAAGGAGTTTGTAGTACAGAATAGACAGTTATTTTAAAAAGTAGCCAGAATGTCAGGAATTAAACTCCTGAAGGTACAAAGTGCTTCAGGCTCAGCCACCCTATGAACTGTAGCCCACCAGGCTCCTTTGTCCATGGAATTCTCCAGGCAAGAACACTGGAGTGGGAAGTCGTTCCTTTCACTAGGTGATCTTCCCAACCAAGGGATTGAACACAGGTCTCCTACACTGCAGGTGGATTATTTACCTTCTGAGACATCAGGGAAGCCAGGCATTGAGAAGGACATTCACTGCTAAATACTCGTGACGGGGTAGTCAGGCCTCTGGTATTTGATTTGGGTTTAAAGGATGAAAGAGAATCTGTAAGGGGGAAAACTGCCTGAGAAGATGGTACATGTAGAAATTTAAGGGCAGAGAAATCCAAGGTTGGAGGAAATTTCCAAAGTCTGGAATGCTGTGAATTTGATAATGTACGAGGGCAGATGAGAATAGCTTTGTACATGAGACTCACCTAACTATATAATTCTCTGCCAACTAACTCAACAGGCCAGTTCTGTTCCTTCATATCGGGTCTGGTTCTGGTCATAAATCCTTGGCCTTTACAAGTGGCTTGCTTACTCTGCTTTCTAGAATATCAACAATATTGTTCTATTTGTATAAAATGTCTCTCTTTCAAAATGTGTCAACAGATCGAGTGTAGTACAGCAGTAATGTATTATAAATAATGTACAATAAAATAAGCAAAATAGAAAATATTTATATTAATGTAATGTGAAATTATCTCTTTAGAAGATAGATGTTATCAACTAGTCAAGTTTTCAAAATGCCCAAGGTACGTAAGTACTTGTATGCCCTTCCGTGTGTGCAAAGTTGCTTCAGTCGCGTACTACTCTTTGTGACCTTATAGACCACAGCCCACCAGGCTCCTCTGTCCATAGGATTCTCCTGGCAAGAATACTGGAGAGTGTTGCCATGCCCTTCTCCAGGGGATCTTTTTGACCCAGAGATCGAACCTGCGTCTCTCTCTTAAGTATCCTGCATTGGCAGGCAGGTTCTTTACCACTAGCCCCACCTGGGAAGCCCTGTATACCCTTAAGTAAAGCAATTTTATCTCTATATTATCTTTTTAAAACATGGATCCTTAAATCCCAGCTATATTCCTTTTCTACACTCTTATTCCTTGGAGGTCTTGATATAAAAGTCTAAGGACACATTTTGCTCAGAGAAGTGAAAAAATCCCATGCCTTGGCACGTTAACACTCTACCCAGCAAATTATGATGAGCTGGTGAATGTGAATTCAAGTTATTACAGAGAAGTGTCTGCAGAGATTTGCAGTCTATTTTGATGGCCCTGAATGTCACACTTCCTTCCCTTTAGAAAAAAATAATCCTGTCACTCAATACCTACAAAACTTGGGTCTTTAACATTCTGTGATCTTGTGACTTTGTACTTGGAACAATTGGAGTTTTCCATTCCTTCTCTTAAGCTAGAGTCTTTCCCCTACACTTCTTCCGACTCAAAATCTACAAATCTTTGTCATTGATATTCTTTCCCTGTAATCCTTTTCCACCTCATCATCAGGACCCTTTCATTCCAAGACTTTTTAACATACAATTTGCCCCATAAGATCCCCTAATTTCTCTTCATCCATATTTTTCCATTCATTTCCCTTTCTGTCTCATGGTTTCATAGACCCTGAACTCCTCTGCTTTCTCATCACCCACTAATTAGCATGTCTCCATGGTAACAGACAGTTGCAGAGCCAGGAATCATTCTCTGTACCATCTACTGCTGAGTAACCTCTGGGCCTAGCAAGGAGGGGCCTTGACCTGATTAAGATAGGAAGACTTTTCTCTTCTTGGCAGGAGAGGATCCATACATTTCAGAGAAGGCCCTGTTTCCTAGGGGAAAGAATAAGTCAATTTGGTTGAAAAAGGAGTGCACACTCCGACTCAGGCATGCAAAATCAAAGTATGAAATAAACTAAGAAAATATTAAAGAAAATGTAGGCAAAATATCTAATGCTGATGCTCTGCTCCTGGTTTGTAAAGATTAACAGTGCTTTGATATAGAAGCTGCTAGAAAGCAACTGGTAGCAAATATTTGGTAGCATTTTCCTTCTAATTTTACATGGACTATTCAATAAGTATGAATAGTGTATGTATGCCATGGGATAGAATCTGAGACAGAAAGCACCACTCCTCCCAGTTTTAAGAAGTCTATTTATCATTATTTTAAGATTTTACTATTTTAAGCTATTTATAAACTCATAATCATATATTTTCTAAGCAAATGTAGTGGCATTAATTATTGTAGAAGTTTACAGTTGCAGATTTTGGGGGGAGTAAGTGATATACACTGCATGTAAACCTACCTTTCCTATATATTTTCCTATGGCTAATATCTAGGAAAGATATTAGTCATAACTTAGCACGTATGATGAATGTAACACTTTATGCAGTGATTTGCATATATTTCAGGGTCTCCTGTGTTGAAAGGTGCAGTAACTGAGATGACCAAGATTCAGCGCAGCAGATGGTTTCACTGGATATCAGGAAATGAAATGTTTTATCAACATACGGAAGCCAGAAGAGTAGGAATTTATAATTTGAAAACATGCTGCTCAGGATGTAAGCTGGTGTATACTGGCTGGAGACATTTTGACCCCTGACCTACAAATGTGGGCATGACCTTGTGATTTTGGAACTCTGCTCTTGGTGAGTGGAGATGGGGAATTTGTATTTGCTCTAAGGGTGCTCACCTTTCATCCTCTTCTTTCCTCAGTGTTTATAATGAAAAACACTTTATTTCAAATTCGAATGAGACATTGCCAAATTGTACAGTGCAATTCATCAACCAAAGGTCAACTTACCTCTCAAATTGGATTGAAACCCTGGAGACTATCCTCTTCATTCAACCTACGAACAAATGTCTGACATCTAAGAGGGAAAGATACATTTATTGATTGACTTCTATATGCCAGTTATAGAGCAAAGTGCTTCCATATGCATTTGGTGGTGGCTATGAAGGTACTCCTTTCTGATTTTTTTTAGCAAGCAGTATAATTATCTGGCTCCAGTTGCTGGGCTCTGAAGTCCATCACTAAGTCTGTATGGAGGCCTAAAGGGCTCTGGTCAGCAATTCTAGTATGTGTGTCGGGGGTGGGCAGGGGGGGTTTTCCCATGCTGCAAAACAATTCTCAAAGACCAGCTGAGTGTCTCATAATTCAACTCAGTTCTGACATTTGGACAATTAGACACTCCAGTCTACTTGGAGATAGTGTCAGATCCCACACACTGAGGGTGTAGCCCTTCAGAACTGCCTTCAGATGCCAGTCGAAAGCCCAAGTTGTTAACCTTACTGAGGCAAACTGGCTATAAATCAGAAGTTCCAGTGACTCTTTCTTTGGGTCTGATTAATTTACTAGAGTGGCTCAGAGATCTCAGAGATACATTTTACTCACTAGATTATCCATTGTTGGTTTATCATAAAAGGAGGTAACTCAGAAACAGGAAGAGATGTACAGGGCATATATGGGGAAAGAGTGTGGAGCTTCCATGCCCTCTCCCAATGCACCACTCTCCTGGCACCTCCATGTATTCACCAGCTCAGAAAATCTTTGAATCCTCACCTATTGGGGTTTTTATGGAGGCTTCATCACATGGGCACGGTTGATTAAATCATCATCCATTGGCAATTGATCTCGATTTCCAGCCCCTTTCTCCTCCTGGGTGTTATTCTTGTTGTCTAGTCCCTAAGTCTGAGGGACTTAAGTGGCAAAGAATCCAGCTCTTCGCTACCCCATGGACTGTAGCCTGCCAGGCTCCTCTGTCCTTTTCCCAGGCAAGTATGCTGCAGTGGGTTGCCATTTCCTTCTCCAGGAGGTCTTTCAGAACCAGGGATTGAACCCTCATCTCCTGCATTGGCAGGTGGATTCCTAACCACTGTAGAATTGAAATTTCCAATGCTCTAAATAGAAGTTTCCAACCCTCTAATCACAAGGTTGCTTCCCAGGTGGCACAGTGGTAAAGAATCTGCCTGCCAATGCAGGAGACACAAGAGATATGAGTTTAATCCCTGGATTGAGAAGATCCCTTCGACTAGGAAATGGCAACCTGATCCAGTATTCTTGCCTGGAAAATTCCACGAACAGAGGAGCCTGAAGGGCTACAGTCCATGGAGTTGCAAAAGTTTTGGATATGCCTTTTACAGACTAAACAACAACAAATCACAAGGTTGGTTTGAAGGATTGATGGGATTGGTCACCCCATCCTTAGGTGACCTAGGGGCATTGCAAATGTAACAAAAGACACCGTTAGACTCTCATCTTAGAAAATTCCAAGGCTTTTAGGAGCTCTGCATCCTGGCAGGAGGAGATCCTGGCAGCCCACTCCATTATTCTTGCCTGGAGAATCCCATGGACAGAGGAGCCTGGCCGGCTATAGTCCATGCAGGTCACAGAGAGTCAGACATAACTGAAGGGACATGAACACACATGTCAGAAATGATACAAGGACCAAGTACATATTTCTTCTCATAAATCACCATATCACAAGGCTACACTTCCATGGGCTGTTCCCAGTCAATGGCTGAGAAAAGCAGGGATGCCACAGCAGATGTGTATCTGAAAGAAGGAGTGTTCTCTGAGGAGCCTCTGAATCTTGAGTACTCTCCACTGGCCTTGCTGAACTTTGTACTTTCTTAGATCTACAATCCGGATGCTTCCACCCAATCTTCCTTCTCTTGCCTCTCTTCTAAAATGCCAGAAAGCATTGTGGTCTGAAGGCTCTTCCCACCTCCTCCTGTTTCCTCTTCAAGTTACCCCTAGATGTTTCCCTTAATGAACTTTCTTGATGCCTGCTTCTTGAAGGATCGCATTAGTCTTCACAATCTTATGAGCTATAAATGATGGTAAGAAATAGACCCTCAAGCCATTGTCAAAAAGTCTACAAATAATAAATGCTGGAGAGGGTGTGGAGAAAAGGGAACCCTGCTATCCTGTTGGTGGAATGTAAGTTGAAGTAGCCATTATGAAGAACAGTATGGAGATTCCTTAAAAAATTAAAAAGTAGATTTGCTCTAAGATCTTGCAATCCAACTTCTGGGCACATATTTGGAGAAAACTCTAATCGAAAAGGTATATGCACGCTGATGTTTATAGACAGCACTATTTGCAATAGCCAAGACATGGAAGCAGCCTAAATGTCCATCACTAAATGAATGGATAAAGAAGACAGGTATACACACACACACACACACACATATACATATCATGTGCCAACACACACACTGGAATATTACTCAGCCATAAAAAGCAAATTAAATAATGTCATTTGCAGCAACATGGATTGTTGTTCAGTCACTCAGATGTGTCTGACACTTTGTGACCCCATGGACTGCAGCATACCAGGCTTCCCAGTCCTTCACTATCTCCCCAAGTTCACTCAAACTCACATCCATTGAGTTGATGATGGACCTGCTGCTGTTGCTGCTGCTGCTAAGTCGCTTCAGTCGTGTCCGACTCTGTGCGACCCCATAGACGGCAGCCCACCAGGCTCCTCCATCCCTGGGATTCTCCAGGCAAGAACACTGGAGCGGGTTGCCATTTCCTTCTCCAATGCATGAAAGTGAAAAGTGAAAGTGAAGTCGCTCAGTCGTGTCTGATTCTTAGCAACCCTATGGACTGCAGCCCACCAGGCTCCTCTGCCCATGGGATTTTCCAGGCAAGCGTACTGGAGTGGGTTGCCACTGCCTTCTCCAGATGGACCTAGATATTTCATACGAAATGAAGTAAATCAGACCAACAAAGAAAAATATCATGTAATATCACTTATATGCGGGGTCTAAAAAAGTGATACAAATGAACTTATTTACGAAACAAAACCAGATTCACAGACATAGAAAACAAGTTTATGATTGCCATAGGAGAAAGGGGAGGGAGGGATAAATTAGGAGTTTGGGATCAGCAGATACAAACTACTATATATAAAATAGATAGCAATAAGAACCTACTGTGTATCACAGGGAAAGCTATATTCAATATCTTGTAGTAAATTTTAATGGAAAAGAATATGCACATACGTATAAAATGGAATCACTTTGCTGTACAGCAGAAACGAACACAACATTATAAATTGACTACACTGCAATCTAAAGAGAATGAAAAGGAAATAGAGCCTCAGTGTGTTTGAAGTACTGATACACAGGTCACCTAGCTAATAATTGCAGGCTTCAAACCCAGCTCTGCATGGAAACAGTCTGCTCCCTGACTGTTGACTCTTCTCACTGCACCACATTGTCTAGTTTCTCCTATTGTACCCACCACCACTTCATGTTCTACTTTGCTGTTGACAAGTCCTATGGTAAAAATGAGAACAGGTAAAAATTATCATAAAGATCCCTGACAAAGGGAAAAAAGGTATGGAAGACAAGATGCTAATATACAACGTTCACTCTTTTTCCATGGTAACTTAGACTTTAAGCTTTCTCATATGTGTCATTGACAGGGAGCTGTCTGGTTACATGAATATGTTGTTTTTCTTTTCTTTCCCCTCTAATGCCCCTTTTTAGGTAAATCAGAGCTGCAGGTACTGAATCTGATTTTCAGAGATAACATGTGAATTTGTGACATTCCCTGTGGAGCTTGAGGTCTGGGAACCCATGAAGAGATCACAGTGAAACGAGAGCATTCCATTTTCAAGTGCTAGAGTGATTATGTCTGAACATCATAGCATTATTTAAGAGACAGCTTTTTCATTTGGAGCAGGCAGTGGTGTGAGTCACTTTTCCAAAGGCAAGACAGCCTTCCTTACGTGAGTAAAGGCTGAGAACAGAGTAGGGCTACAGGCTGCATGTTTTACCTCTGAGGCCAACAGCCAAAACCAAGGTAGCCAGTCTCAGGGAAGCAGCAGTAACTGATTTCAGCGAACAAACGGAGAACCCAGTGGGGAAGTGAAGAAAACAAAGGGAGACGTTTTTTTTTACACCCCAACCCTTTTCATTCAGGCCAAACAACAAGTTACTGCAGTTCATTTTTGAACCTGGCGAAGGTTCAAGAAGACCGGGAGCCTGAGGACCTGCACTGAATGGCTTCGTAAGAGATGCTGGGTCTGTGGTCTTTGGTGCCAGGAGAACACTGACTCACCTACTCTGCTTTGCGGGGCACCCGTTCTATGATTAAGGAATCTTTATCCTTCTCGGTGGTGCTAGTGGTAAAGAACCCACCTGCCAATGCAGGAGATGAAAGAGATGCAGGTTCGATCTCTAGGTCAGGAAGATCCACTGCAGGATGGCATGGCAACCCATTCCAGTATTCTTGCCTGGAGAATCCCATGGACAGAGGAGCATGATGGGCTACAGTCCATGTGGTCGCAAAGAATCGGACACTTAGCACTTACTCATCCTTCTCGGATCTGTGCCCTGACCTTGAGGGTGAGACAAGATGAGGTACTGCTGCTGATCCATTCTCTCTGTTTCTCAGGACTCCAAACAAGGGTAGGCACCTTGGGGATCGTTTGATCCATTTTCACAGATAAGTCTCCTACAGAATCTTAGCTCTGAGATGGAGGCCCTCACTAGTGGTGTGACTCTGCCTCAACATTTCTTTTAACTCCATAGCATCTGCTTACCTCTCCAACCTTGTCTCTCATAGCCTCTTCGCATCAAAATAGAGTGTCTTCTGTTCTAGAACCTTCCATGCTCCCTTATACCACATGCCTTTGCTTGTACCCGCTGCCCCTCACTAACTCCATAGTTAGCGGAGTGCCTACTAAAAATGTTCACTCTTTTTCCATCGTAACTTAGACTTTAAGCTTTCTCATATGTGTCATTGACAGGGACCTGTCTGTCAGGGTAGACAGACAGCTTTGGCTATTTGGTGCATGTCTAATTCCATTAAGACTTCAGTCAAATGGAACCTCCTCAGTGAAGCCTTCCCTGACTTCTCTAAACTCTACTGATTACTCCATTCTCTGCATATTTCAGTAATTGTTAAGCTGAAATTAATTTTGCCTCTCTCTGAAAATACAGATTCAAATTCAACAAACTTTCTACTAATTGCCTGGTGCTGGAATGATCACTTTCATATATAGAATTTCTTGAATTTTCATTTGGCAAAAAGAGTAGAGAAGATGATTCTTTCTGATTGATATGGCCTAGCGTGACATTCTGAAATTACCAAATTCTTGACTCTAAATATGCAGAGATTGAGCATAGAAGTGAAGAGTATTTTTAGTCACTGCCCAATATAGGAACAAAACACCAACAAAATCCTTGCTTTTTAAGGTCTCCAATTTCCTCAGAACTTTTTGGAAAATGTTCTGAAAAACTGTTCTGGCTTCCCTGTTGGCTCAGCTGATAAAGAATCTGCCTGCAATATGGGAGACCTGTGTTCAATCTCTGGGTTGGGAAGATCCCTTGGAGAAGGGAAATGCTACCCACTCCAGTATTCTAGCCTAGAGGATTTCATGGATTGTATAGTCCATGGGGTTACAAAGAGTCAGACAGGACTGAGCGACTTTCACTTTCACAAAAACTGAGAACTCCTCTTCCAGTGATGCTCTGCCACTCCAGGACACGTGTTAATAATTGCTTTCATAGTTCTCTTTGGAACTGGCATTATCATTTCTGAACCATGAGATCTCAGTCACTCCTTGCAAGATTGTGGACAGCCAATGTATCTGTGTAAGGCAAGAAGGACCAGATTTAAACAAATTTTGATCCACTTCTACTCTGTTCCAAGCCAAGGAGAATAGGCTCTGCTCCAAGCCAAGGAGAGTAAGTTTTCAGCTCTATGAAGCAATCAACAATCTAAAAAACAGCTTTTTTTTTCACTAATATAACTCTCAAACAATATCTTTGAAATTGACAACTCAGCTTTTAATTAACAACATAAACCACAGGTTGGTAAACTACAGCTTATGAGCCAAATGCATCCCGCTGCTTGTTTTTGTAAATTATGTTTTATTGAAACACAGCCCTCACAGTTGTTTACATATTGTCCTTGACTGCTTTCCCATTATAATGTCAGAGTTGAATAGTAGCAAGAGAAGCCATATGGCCCGCAAAGACTGAAATATTTACTACCTGGTCCTTGTAAAAAAAGTTAACTGACCCCTGAGATAGCAATCTGAGGTTTTGCTGGAAATCATAAATGCAGCCTCTCCAATATCCAGTTCTTATGAATAAGTATGATTGTGAGAGTATATTTTTCTTGGAGCTTAGTATCAGAAAAGTTATTGCTTCTTCCTGAGCTACTAGTGAGTTCCTATTCTTGTGGACACTTTGGAACTTTTAATGGATTGTGCTTCTCTTTCAACTTTGGATACCTGAACATCCTGAACCAAATGGCTGTAGGTGACACCCACTTCTAGTTTCAACTACTTTCTCTGATATCCTAGCTATTTACTTCAGCCTGATGGCCTTCTATGTATATACTTTTTATATAAAAAGTATAACCTTTTATAGAAAGGTTAGGTATAAATAGAAGGATAAATAATATGTTTTCTTTGCACTTCTGTAGCCGGTTATCTAGAATTAGCTATTTGCATATCTGTCTCTGCCTCCTAGTTTAAAATTTCTTTAGGAGGCTGTGTGATAAGACACTTTACACAAGAACCTGCTCAAAAAATGTTTGAGATTTTTTGTTTGTTTGGATTTTATTTATTTATCTGGTAGCAGTTAGTTTTAGATCAACACATTTTCAACTTACACTAATTGGCTGCTATCAGCATAAACAAATTCTTTTCAAGATGCCTAAAGTTGATTCCTTTAACTTAGTTTTCATGCTTTTACTAATAAAAATATGATGATAATTGTTACGGTTTATTTACCCAGTGCCCTATGTACACTTTTGGGCCTGTTCCTCATGGCAGTATATGGTAGCCTTGATATTCACATCTCATGAGATTGTGTCAATGAGACTCAGAGAGATGACAGACTTTGCTAAGAGGGAGTGTTCAGAGTCTTGGTCACCGATACCTTTGGGAGCCTGGCAGGTGATGATGGTCAATGAAGCAGACTGGTGTCATGCAGTATGGAGTCCTGGGAGTCAGGGAGCACACACTTTGTTTAAAGGGGCAGCCGCTATTCCACCCCAGGCACCCACTGCCACATTATGTCAGCTCACTATTGCTTGAATTTCCCATTTTTCACCAATTAGATGTGTTTCACAAACCAGACCTTCAATAAAATGTTTTCATTTTAGAATGCTATAAAGGCATAATGAAATATGCTGTGAGTCAGTTTTGGCACCTGGGCAACCAGTCCTTGAACTCTGAGTTCAGACCACAGCAGTTGAGGTAAACTGGTTGAGTCTGAATCCTAACTCTACCACATTCTGTGTTATTTTGAGCAATGTCAACTACACAAAGCTCAGGATTTGTCACCAGGTCTTTATAGCTACAAAGCAGCATCCCTTTCTCCCAGTGTAGTCCTATCTCATAATTCAGTGTTTGGTTTTGTTCCGAATTCTAGTTTTCCAGTTTATCAAAATAGAAGCAGACCAACAACTTTATGAGCCATATAAGCTTTTTATTTTGCCGATAAACTATAACTAATTGAACAAATTATTTCTTTTGATTTTGCTCCAAAAGTCCTTTTTAAAATTCTCTCTATTCCCTCTAAATTAAAAAAGCTAAATTTCTTTTATAAATGTACATAGAGTCTCTCATTGATTTCAGTGGGAGTCAAGAACCCAGCGATGGAATCTAGTTTGAAGAATATTAATTTTCTCTTTATTTATAGCAGGAAATAATAAAAAATGAAGTGTTTTCTTGGAGTGTACCAGCATTTAAGTATTCTTGCTGGCAGGGTTGGTATAGCATTATGACTGAATTTTAGAAAAAAAGAGTTCTGCGTTTCACTAGTAGACCTGAAATTACTTTCTTGTAAATGAGCAAACATAGCTTTTGACATCAATGATAATGAGTGACATTGAATAGGAGGAAGGGTTTCACTGGGGAGAAAAAGGATAGCCAAATATACAGTTCTTGTTTTCATTTAGTCACTAAGTTGTGTCCTGCCCTTTTGTGACCCCATGGGCTGTAGCCCACTAGGCTTCTCTGTCCATGGTATTCTCCCGGCAAGAATACTGGAGTGGATTGACATTTCCTTCTCTAGGGAGTCTTCCCTACTCAGGGATCAAGCCTACATCTCCTGCATTGGCAGGCACCTTTTTCACCTGTATAGCTAAGTAGCTCTTTGCCCCTACTTTTTCATCTGAGTGATAGCTTTATTAAGAGAAACGTTTAGTATAGTAATGTAAAATTTTTTTCTAATAATATTTTTAACATTACAATTTAAATACACTACCTGCAAGACTATTCTGTTCTGAAGGAATTGGGTAAAACAGTAGTATCGTGGCATATGCTGTCAGTACAGAGCAAAGGACTGGGTCTGGAAATGGAGGACATGGGTTCTGGGCTTGGTTCTGCATATAGATAACTGTGTGATTTTAGGCAAATCATGCCCTGTATGATGACTGGAGATAATAAGCCTGAACTAACAAGAATGAGAATATTTGTGGAAGTTCTTTGTTTCTAAATAAAATTATTGTATTATTGCTACAGTTATTTGATGATGGTGATGCATAGAGCATTGGCGCTATAAAATCTTAATGAACACTGTTCTACTAAGGGCTTTAAGAGCTTAGTATGTGACATCCATAAGAGAGAGACACACTTTCAATTGCATTCATTTTGATTTTGGCCTCAAAGTAAAAGATAAATTTGAGGTTAAAGCTTAGTCATTCAGTTATGTATGGCTCTTTGAAACTCCATGGACTGTAGTCTGCCAGACTCCTTAGTCCATGGGATTCTCCAGGCAAGAATACTGGACTGGGTTGCCATTTCCTACTCCAGGGGATTCTTCCCAACCCAGGGATTGAACCCATATCTCCTGTGTCTCCTGCATTGCAGGCAGATTCTTTACTGCTGAGCCATCAGGGAAGTCCAAGTTTGAGGTGGTATATATATATTATTCCCCTGGAGAAGTGAAAGCAATTTTACTAACAATAAACATTAAAATTAAGGGCCTGAGGAAAGAACAAGAAAGTTGGAATAACTAATGTGATCAATGCAAAGTGGAGATGATTGGATGTAAGTAAATGAAATGTTAAGCAAACTAGAGACCCTGGTTGAGTGTAATTTAGGTGGCTCAAAATTAGTGGATTTCTTTCCTTTTTCTTTTGTTTCCTCTCTTCTAACTTTTTTTTTTCAACAGTACCCATAGTTTAAGCACTGTGTGTGTGTGTGTGTGTGTGAATTGCTCAGTCAGTGTCCAACTCTTTGACTCCAGGGACTCAAGCCTGCCTGGCTCCTCTGTCCATGAAATTCTTCAAGCAAGAATACTGGAGGGGGTTGCCAATCCCTCCTCCAGGGGATCTTCCTGACCCAGGGATCAAACCCAGATCTCCTGCATTGCATGTGGATTCTTTACCGTCTGAACCACCAGGAAAGCCCTTAGATGCAATAGCAAAGAGGCAAAAAAGTTATTCATTCAGGTTTGGTAATTATTTCGAGGGATTCAGGAGAAGAAAAAGAAGGTAAATATATCGAGAGTTTTGGAAAGAGAATTCTTTGCTTGGTTCAGTTCAGTCGCTCAGTCGTGTCCGACTCTTTGTGACCCCATGAATCGCAGCACGCCAGGCCTCCCTGTCCATCACCAACTCCCAGAGTTTACTCAAACTCATGTCCATCGAGTCGGTGATGCCATCCAGCCATCTCATTCTCTGTCATCCCGTTCTCCTCCTGCCCCCAATCCCTCCCAGCATCAGGGTCTTTTCCAATGAGTCAACTTGTCACATGAGGTGGCCAAAGTATTGGAGTTTCAGCTTTAGCGTCAGTCCTTCCAATGAACACCCAGGACTGATCTCCTTTAGAATGGACTGGTTGGATCTCCTTGCAGTCCAAGGGACTCTCAAGAGTCTTCTCCAACACCACAGTTCAAAAGCATCAATTCTTCGGCACTCAGCTTTCTTCACAGTCCCACTCTCACATCCATACATGACCACTGGAAAAACCATAGCCTTGACTAGATGGACCTTGGTTGGCAAAGTAATGTCTCTGCTTTTTAATATTCTATCTAGGATGGTCATAACTTCCCTTCCAAGGAGTAAGCATCTTTTAATTTCATGGCTGCAATCAGCATCCACAGTGATTTTGGAGCCCAAAAACATAAAGTCTGACACTGTTTCCTCTGTTTCCCCATCTATTTCCCATGAAGGGAAATAGACCAGATGCCATGATGTTAGTTTCTGAATGTTGAGCTTTAAGCCAATTTTTTCACTCTCCTCTTTCACTTTCATCAAGAGGCTCTTTAGTTCTTCTTCACTTTCTTCCATAAGGGTGGTGTCATCTGCATATCTGAGGTTTTTGATATTTCTCCCGGCAATCTTGATTCCAGCTTGTGCTTCTTCCAGCCCAGCGTTCCTCATGATGTACCCTGCATATAAGTTAAATAAGCAGGGTGACAATATACAGCCTTGACGTACTCCTTTTCCTGTTTGGAACCAGTCTGTTGTTCCATGTCCAGTTCTAACTGTTGCTTCCTGACCTGCTTACAGGTTTCTCAAGAGGCAGGTCAGGTGGTCTGTAGCAACATGATTCAAAAATAATAGGAAAGGATGGGGAGTGAAGGTCTATGGGAGACTGACCGTTTTGGAGAAATATATATATATATTTATATGATAAATATATATATATACACACATATTCTTTAATAATTTTGTTTCTGAGAGCCTGGAGTGGTAAACTCAGTCTTTGATATCTGAAGATGTTTTATTGTGTTGGCTGTGATAAGTTATCTGGATTTAAAACTGCAGGTTGACTTATTTTCTGGAAATTTGAGAAATGCCATTGTATTCTATGGAGAAGGAAATGGAAACCCACAGTAGTATTCTTGCCTGGAGAATTCCATGGACAGAAGAGTCTGGATGGCTACAGTCCATGGGATCATGAAGAGTCAGGCACGACTAAAGAGATTTAGCATGCATGCATTGTATTCTGTCATACATTGTCGCTAAAGGGAAATCTACTGTATAATTGTTCTTTTATTGGTAGGTTGTCTTTTCTATCTCATAATTTTTAAAATTTTATCCTTATCTTGATATGCTGTGATTTTTCTATCATGTGCTTAGTTATGGGGTGATTTTTATTCATCCTAGGAGTCAGATATTTTTCAATTTTAAAAAATTCTTGACTCTATTTCTTTAATGTTTTTTCTACCATTTTATTCTTCTTATTAGACATATGTTGCTCATTATACATATGCTTATTAGACATATGTTAAAGTCTCTCTATTCTCTGAGTATTTGAAGGTTGTTTTTTTGGTCTGTGGTGTATTAAAAGTAATTTTCATAATATCTTTCAGTCAAGTATGTTCTGTCTAGATGTTATCTCATCTTTTGTATTCTAAAACAAATTTCAATGAGAATTTTTAAAAATTCTAAGATTATATTAATTTGTTCTATTTTTTCATTTCTGCTTGACTTTATTTTATATTTTCTTTTTTGTTTCTAAATTGTTTTAAAGTTCATAATGCACAAATTTATGCACCAACCTAAGGCAATCACCTTTATAACTTCCAGAAGATCAAGAAATAAAACCTTGCAAGCATCCAGAACTTCCTTTCAGCCTAATCACTATACTTTTCCTTGTCTTTTTCTTTTTCAACTTAATTTATTTATTTTGTTTGGAGGATAATTCCTTTACAATATTGTGATTTTTTTTTGCCATACCTCAACATGAATCAGCCATGGGTATACATATCTCCCCCGATCCTGAACCCCCTCCCACCTCCCTTCCCACCTTATCCCTCTGGGTTGTAGCACCGGCTTTGGGTGCCCTGCTTCATGCATCAAACTTGCACTGGTCATCTATTTTAGATATGGTAATGTATGTGTTTCAATGTTATTCTCTCAAATCATCCCACCCTCTCCTTCTCTCATGTAGTCCAAAGTCTGTTCTTTACATCTGTGTCTCCTTTGCTGCCCTGCATGTAGGATCATCCATACCATCTTTCTAAATTCCATATATATGTGTTAATATACAGTATTTGTGTTTCTCTTTCTGACTTAACTTCACTCTGTATAATAGGCTCTAGGTTCATCCACCTCATTAGAACTGACTCAAATGTGTTCTTTTTTGGTAGCTGAGTAATATTCCATTGTGTATATGTATCACAACTTCCTTATCCATTCATCTGCCAACTGACATCTAGGTTGCTTCCATGTCCTAGCTATTGTATATAGTGCTGTGATGATGAACATTGGGTCCATGTGTCTCTTTCAAGTCTGGTTTCCTTGGGTATACTCTTCCTTTTCCTCAAAGATAAGCAGTATCCTGAATTCTGTCACCACCATGTAGATTTGTTTTTGAAGTTTATATAATTGGAATCATAGTGTATATATATATATATTTTGCATCTTGTTTCTTGCACTCAACGTTATGTTTGTGAGATAATTATATCTTATTGCTGAGAGCTGTAGTTCATTAATTTTTATTACTGCATATTATCCAATTGTATTGATATACTTCAGGTTAATTATCCATTCTAATGTTAATATACATTTTTTCAATTAGGATTTATTATTAATAATACCACTATAATCATTCCTTTATATGTCTCTTGGTGCACATGGCATACATTTCTGTTAGGAAAGTATGTAGAAATGAAACCAATAGTTTAAATAATATGCATATCTTCATCTCTAGTAGATAATGGCAAATTATTCACTAAAATTAGTTTATGAATTTACATTCCCATTAGCAGTGTATGGGAATTCTTATTGCGTTACCTCTTTGCTAACCCTTTGTATTATTACTTGTTTATCTTTTTTCAAATTTTTTATTCAATTTATTTAAACTAAAAACAAACACAAAAATTTTACCCATTTCTCCTACTCCTACTCCTCCTGCTTCTTGTAACTGTCAACTGGTTCTGTATATCCGTGAGCTTGGTTTTGTTTTATTTTTATTTCTATTTTAAGATTCCACATGTAAAAGAGATCATATGATTTTTGGTGTCTCTTATTTAGCTCATTTAGCATGATGTTCTCAAGGTCCATTCATGTTATCACAGATGGTATTTCCTTGTTTTTTAATGGCTGAATAGTATTTCATATATCACAACTTCTTTATCCATTAATCTACTTAGATTGATAACACATGAAAACACACACAGGGTGCATTTGATAGTGTCTGATAGTGGGGTCGCACAGAGTCGGACACGACTGAAGCGACTTAGCAGCAGCAGCAGCAGCAGCAGATACTGTTTCAGAGGTTTCTCTTGCCTGAAACTGAGCAGGTGGTTTTGCTTGTTTTTTTTCTTTGAGTGCATTGTGGAAGGGGATAATTCTACTATTTTTCTTACAGTGTCTGGACGAATGAGTTCTGTACACAGTCTGAATACTCAGTAAATATTGCTGAGAGGGGACGAGTGTGGAAAAACATGGAACATGTTTGTTTCTATTTTGACTTATGAGCTTTTTATAAGATAGAGGCTGCTGCTGCTGCTAAGTCGCATCAGTCATGTCCGACTCTGTGTGACCTCATAGATGGCAGCCTACCAGGTTCCCCTGTCCCTGGGATTCTCCAGGCAAGAATACTGGAGTGGGTTGCCATTTCCTTCTCCAGTGCATGAAAGTGAAAAGTGAGAGTGAAGTCGTTCAGTTGTGTCCGACTCTTCGTGACCCCATGGACTGCAGCCCACCAGGCTCCTTCATCCATGGGATTTTCCAGGCAAGAGTACTGCAGTGGGTCGCCATAGCCTTCTCCAATAAGAGAGAGGAGAAAGACCGAAATAGTACACTTAAGGGATCTTATGTCTTCTTACCCCTTAAACAGATAAAAAGATGGAGAAGAGATAAAACAATTTTGAAAGTTGATTGAGGGATAAAATACACACAGAACAAATTCAACTTATTTAAGTTTTATGATTCTCCAAACAGGTTCGAATAGATTTGCTGGAACTTGGATGTTTAAGTATCTGTGAAGCAAGATAACTTTTTAAAAAATGTTTTTAGTTTGTATTGGAGTATAACTGATTCACTATTTTGTGACAGTTCAGATAACCAGTAAAGGGACTCAGCCATATACATGTATCTCTTCTCCCCCAAACTTTCCTCCCATCCAGGCTGCCACATAATATTGAGCAGAATTCCCTGTGCTATAGAGCAGGTCCTTGTTGGTTATCCATTTTAAATATAGCAGTGTGAACACGCCCGTCCCAAACTTGTTGACTATTCCTTTCCCCATCCCTCTCAGCAAGACAACTTTTAAGGAAAATAGTTCTTTGCATTTTCTCAGGCCATAAACTAAGTTTGTTACTTCACTTTTGCCCTTAGAAAATATCAGATGAAAAAGAAAATAAAAGGCCATTTATGTGGTGATTGTAGAACAACTTCAATGAGACATCTAATTTTAGGTAAAACTACTCACAGGTCAGCTGAAGCTCCAGGTAAGGATAAAGAAAGCTAAGGCTGGATTCTTTCCATGTTTCTCAGGCTAGGTGATATTTGAAGCCAGCCAAGGCACAAACTTACCAATTCCCTGGTAGCTGTCAGTAAAGAATCTGCCTGCAATGTAGGAGAAACATGTTCAATCTCTGGGTTGGGAAGACCCCTTGGAGACGAAAATGGCAACCCACTCCAGTATCCTTGCCTGGAAAGCCCCATGAACAGAGTAGCGTGGCCTGCTACAGTCTATGGGGTCACAAGAGTTGGACACGACTTAACTACTTCACCACCACCAAACACAAACTTGGGACTCTCCTGGCGGCTCAGAGGGTGAAGAGTCTGCCTGCAGTGCAGGAGACTCAGTTTTGGTCCCTGGGTCAGGAAGATCCCCTGGAGAAGGACATGACTACCCACTCCAAAATTCTTTCCTGGAGAATTCCATGGACAAAGGAGTCTGGTGGACTAGTCCATGGGGTCGCAGAGTCACACACAACTAAGCGACCAACACAAGGAGCTGGGAAGGCACAAACTGACTGAGTTCTTTAAAAACCCTACAACAAAACTGTTTTATAAACACTAAGCTTGGCTATAAGGCTAGATTTTAAGTGTTCCCAACACTATCAGATCAGATCAGTCGCTCAGTCGTGTCCGACTCTCGGGAACAATAATTATGTGACTGGTAGAGATGTTAGTCAGCGCTACTACAGCCATCATATTAAAATATATGTGAATCAAATCAATGTGCTATCAAAACTACAATGAGGTATCACCTCACTCTCGTCAGAATGAGCATCATCAAAAAATCTACAAACAATAAATGCTGGAGAGGGTGTGGAGAAAAGGGAAACCTCAGGCATTGGTGGGAATGTAAATTGATACAACCACTATGGAGAACAGTATGGAGGTTTCTTAAAAAAAAAAAAATAGATCTACTCTAGGACCCAGCAATGGTATTACTGGGTATATACACAGAGAAAATCATAATTCTAAAAGACACATGCACCCCAGTGTTCATTGCAGCACTGTTTACAATAGCCAGGACATGGAGGTGACCTAAATGTCCATCTATAGAGGAATGGATAAAGAAGATGTGGTACATACATACAGTGGAATATTACTCAGCCATAAAAAGGAACAAAATTGGGTTATTTGTAGAGATGTAGATGGACCTAGAGGGTGTCATATTGAGGGAAGTAAGTCAGAAAGAGAAAAAATATTGTATATTAATGCACACAGTAACATATTAATATACAAGTAATATTGTACATATTAATATTGTATAATATACCATGTTGTATATTGTATATTAATGCATATAGAAAAATGATCTTATTTGCAATGCATTAGAGGCATGGATATAGAGAACCAATGTATGGATACCAAGGGAGAAAGATTGACCTTTTCCAGTCCTGTGGCCACTGCTGAGTTTTCCAAATTTGCTGGCATATTGAGTGCAACACTTTCACAGCATCATCTTTCAAGATTTGAAATAGCTCTACTGGAATTCCTTCACCACCACTAGCTTTGTTCATAGTGATGCTTTCTAAGGCCCACTTGACTTCACATTCCAAGATGTCTGGCTCTAGGTCAGTGATCACATTATCGTGACTATCTTGGTCGTGAAGGTCTTTTTTGTACAGTTCTTCTGTGTATTCTTGCCACCTCTTCTTAATATTTTCTGCTTCTGTTAGGTCCATACCATTTCTGTCCTTTATCAAGCCCATCTTTGCATGAAATGTTCCCTTGGAATCTCTAATTTTCTTGAAAAGATCTCTTGTTTTTCCTATTCTGTTGTTTTCCTCTATTTCTTTGCATTGATCACTGAGGAAGGCTTTCTTATCTCTCCTTGCTATTCTTTGGAACTCTGCATTCAGATGCTTATATCTTTCCTTTTCTCCTTTGCTTTTCGCTTCTCTTCTTTTCACAGCTATTTGTAAGGCCTCCTCAGACAGCCATTTTGCTTTTTTTCATTTCTTTTCCATGGGGATGGTCTTGGTCCCTGTCTCCTGGAAAAGGTCAGTCTTCATTCCAATCCCAAAGAAAGGGAATGCCAAAGAATGCTCTAACTACCACACAATTGCACTCATCTCATACGCTAGTAAAGTCATGCTCAAAATTCTCCAAGCCAGACTTCAGCAATATGTGAACCGTGAACTCCCAGATGTTCCAGCAGGTTTTAGAAAAGGCAGAGGCACCAGAGATCAAATTTCCAACATCCGCTGGATCATGGAGAAAGCAAGAGAGTTCCAGAAGAGCATCTATTTCTGCTTCATTGACTATGCCAAAGCCTTTGACTGTGTGGATCACAATAAACTGTGGAAAATCCTGAAAGAGAAGGGAATACCAGACCACCTGACCTGCCTCTTGAGAAATCTGTATGCAGGTCAGGAAGCAACAGTCAGAACTGTATGTGGTACAACAGACTGGTTCCAAATAGGAAAAGGAGTACGTCAAGGTTGTATATTGTCACCTTGCTTATTTAACTTCTATGCAGAGTACATCATGAGGAATGCTGGGCTGGAGGAAGCACAAGCTGGAATCAAGATTGCTGGGAGAAATATCAATAACCTCAGATATGCAGATGACACCACCCTTATGGCAGAAAGTGAAGAGAAACTCAAAAGTCTCTTGATGAAGGTGAAGGAGGAGAGTGAAAGGGTTGGCTTGAAGCTCAACATTCAGAAAACAAAGATCATGGCATCTGGTCCCATCACTTCATGGGAAATAGATGGAAAAACAGTGGAAACAGTGTCAGACTTTATTTTTGGGGGCTCCAAAATCACTGCAGATGCTGATTGCAGCCATGAAATTAAAAGATGCTTACTCCTTGGAAGGAAAGTTATGACTAACCTTGATAATATATTAAAAAGCAGAGACATTACTTTGCCAACAAAGGTCCATCTAGTCAAGGCTATGGTTTTTTCCTGTGGTCATGTATGGATGTGAGAGTTGGACTGTGAAGAAAGCTGATCACGAAGAATTGATGCTTTTGAACTGTGGTGTTGGAGAAGACTCTTGAGAGTCCCTTGTACCACAAGGAGATCCAACCAGTCCATTCTAAAGGAGATCAATCCTGGGTGTTCATTGGAGGGACTGATGCTAAAGCTGAAACTGCAATACTTTGGCCACCTCATGCGACGAGCTGACTCACTGGAAAAGACTCTGATGCTGGGAAAGGTTGGGGGCGGGAGGAGAAGGGGACGACCGAGAATGAGAATGAGATGGCTGGATGGCAACACCGACACTGTGGACATGAGTTTGAGTGAACTCCAGGAGTTGGTGATGCACAAGGAGGCCTGGCGTGCTGTGATTCATGGGGTCGCAGGGAGTCGGACACAACTGAGCGACTGAACTGAACTGAACTGAAGGGGGAAAGGGTGGTGGTGGGAGGAATTGGGAGACTGGGATTAACATATATACACTATTGATATTAATACTTTGTCTAGATAACTAAATGAGAACCCTCTGTGTATCACAGAGAGGTCTTCTCAATGCTCTGTGGTGCACTGAGGAGAGGGAAATATAAAAAAGAAGGAATATATATACACATTTGGCTGATTCACTTTGCTGTAACACTGTCAAGCAACTACATGCCAATAAAAAGTAATTTGAAAAAGTTAATTTCCTGTACACCTCAAACTTACACAATGTGCTTTGCCAAATTTAACTCAATTAAACAAAACCCCCAAACAAACAAAACCCTTCTAGGGCTCCCCTTCCTCTTGCTGACCTTGGTACTGAAGTTTCTCTTCTTCCAGCTAGGGCTGCTGGTGACCTGGAATGGCTCTGTGGTCCAGGCTGTCTCACTCTAAGTTCCCACCTTGGGTTGTGCCCGTGTTCTTCAACAATACTTGGTTACCTCTTGTCTGTCTTTAGCCCCCCTCCTTTGAATCCTGAGACTTCTGTTATCCAAATGTTACTTGATCCCAGAATCAAATTGATCAGATGTATTCACTGATTCAGTCTCACTAATGGGAGATGTTATTAGACCACTCTCTCCTTTTTTACCTTCATTAATCAAATGTCTATGAAAATACCTTTTTATAGAAAGTGGAGAAAACACAGTAATCATGCCTAGGAGAGTGTAAGTGTTCATAATCTTTCCACCCAATAATTGCCACACATATACGTTTGTACATATATTTCTTGCTTTCTTCCATTTAAATAATACTTAAAATGTTTTCATGTCAATATTTATATTTCCATAACCTTATTCTTTGTGGCTGGAAAAGTATTCCATATTATGAGTAGACTATGATTGATTTAGACACTTTTTGACCTAGCTAATTTTTTATTATTAAAAAGAAGAAGTGAATACCCATTGTAAAACCTCAAATAATACATATTGAAAGATAAGTTCCCCTTCCACTGACACTCCTAGTTCTCCCTGTAGGCAACCACAGTTAAAATTTTCTTCTGTCATCCTCTGGAAATGGTCTGTACAAGCAACATATTCTTCTCTTTTAATGCAGAGATATATATACACTATTCTGTACTTTTATTCTGTAAAATTAAATAAAAAGGTATCTTGGAATTTCTTAAAGTTTAGAATGCATAGATTCAACTCATGTTTTTTCATGGCCACATGAAAATATAATTATGGTAACAATTTGATACGGTCAGTGTTCTATTAGTGGGATTTGGCTGTTTTGTCTCCTTTGCTGATGAGACAAACACAGCAATGGCAGACATTCTTATAAATCTGATTTTTGCAGATATATGAGTCCTGGTGAACTGTTAGCAGTCGTCTTCTAAGACTTTTGATAAATGTGTCCAAACAGTCCTTTACTATTCAGTGATTTTACATTGTTATGGTAGAATGAAGAACTCCTGCCCCCTTTTTAAACAAGAAGGCTTTAGAGGCAATATTGTGGCTCAGACAGTAAAGAATTTGCCTGCAATCCAGGAGACCCAGGTTCCATTGCTGGATCAGGAAGATCTCCTGGAGAAGGGAAAGGCTACCCACTTCAGTATTCTTGCCTGCAGAATTCCATGTACAGAGAAGCCTGGTGGGCAACCATCCGTGGGGTCACAAAGAGTTGAACATGACTGAGCAACTAAAACTTTTACTTTAAGTCCTAAGAGCTGACTGCAAATTTGGTGCTTTTCAGACCTTAAAGAAGAAAGCTGGGTGAAGACAGAATCTCTTTAATATTCTTCCACTCCTCTGCAGAAGCAGTCAGTTCCTAAGCCTATACACACATTAAATGCTGTATTGTTTGTGAACTCACTCCTCAGAGGTGTTTCAGCCTTATCTCCTTCACCATGAAGGCAGCCATGAATTTGACCAGTCAAATTGCTTAGTCTGTTTCTTTGCCAACCCCAGCACCTGTGCTTCTGGTCATGTTTTTTTTTTGTTCTTCAAACATCTCTATCTCAGATACCTTCCTCCTAATCCCTTTCCTTTAAAATTGCACTCCGTGAGAGTGGATGATTATTTTGTTCATTGCTGTATCCCTATCATCTCAACCATAGTAATCAATCAATAAGTTTTTGTTCAAAGAATGAGTCAATTTAGACAAACAGAAGTTTCTAAAAGTCTCCATCTCTCTGACATAGCTTGCTAGTCACACATTTTGCACCACTGAATGAAAGCAGAAAATTTAAAATCCGTGGTTCAAAGATAAGCTTCAGAGCATGTGTCATGAGCTTGCAGACCAAGGCTGGGGTATAAGTGTGAATGTGCATTTGGGGGTGGGGATGGGGAAAGGGAGACTGTTTCCTAGGGTTTGTGGATACTGAATTGCTTCATCTTCTTTTTCTTACTTTTAACAATGATTTATCATAATTTGTACTAAATAAGATGTGTTGGGAATGATTCGTTTTATGTAACTAACAAACTAGGTGTGATGCCAATGACTCTAAATAAATATTAAGCTGATTAAGCAGAGTGTTGAGTAGCTATAAGGTAAGCAATTTTGTGGGCAGCAAAGTAACTCTTACTAGTCAGAAACATGCTTTTTCTTCTGGGATTATAATTATTGTTGGAAAATTCCTGGGGGAAAAATGTGTGACATTTTACATTCACTTTGAAGGAGAGACAACCAAACTTACATGATAAATATTAAAAAATGGTTTAAAATTAATTGTTTTGGGTGATGCCAGTTATAATTAGAGAAGATTAAAACAATATTTTTGGAAAATTTTTATGTGACTTTTCTAATGTTAGAAAAAAGGATCAGGAATGCTAAGTGTATTAATAAAATGATTTAATCATTTTATATTTCTTTCAAGAAAATCTAAATATTAGCTGATATTGAACATGGCATGGTTATGACATGAAGCTATGAGGATAAATGGAAATGTATGGTATGTTCTTTTTGAACAAGGATTTCTTCAACAAGTGAGAAGAGATAGGATAGTGACTGGTCTTCTAGCTAAGGATGATGCTGAGAGGATTGACAGATGAATGAAGGGGCCTGCAAAGAGGGCTGTTGGAAAAATTATAAGAAATCCCTTTAGAAAACTTCCAGAAAAATAGTAAAAAAGTCATTATATGTTATTTTTACAGTAAATATTAACACATGACTCAGGTACCAAAGAAATCACTCAAGAAAAATAAAAAGACTAGGGGATATGGTTAAATGAATTTGGACTAGATTTCATGAAGAAATGGTCTGATCTTGAAACAGGACATTTCTATTCAATATTAAGTTAGCATCTACTATATCTTAGTGATATATTAAGGAAGATTGTCTACTGTCAACTCTGGTGAATGCAAGGGAAGTAGTTTGTTTAAACCAAACTAAATATTTTGTGAGACTTTAGAGAACAAACTAAAGATGGGACAGATTTTTATCATAATTTTATGATGGATTAAAGTTAGGATTCTCTACAACCCCACTGCACAAGTAGGAGAAATAAGCTACGAAAGGGCATATGGTCAGATTCCACAGCTGACATTAGCCTCACTGCATATGTTCATCTAGCCTCTCATTAACCTCTGACCCATGCTGAACGTGCTTCAGGTGAAAAGAAATAAAGATTATACAGCACAAATTACCCTGTTACATTTTTAAACGTTTACCAGTAAAACAGGCTGAAGTCATTCACACAGTAATTAGGTATTAAGCTGCTATATGTAACGTATTAACTACAAAATAAGTTTGACAAGAGACTGATTTTTAGCATTCTTTTAACCAACAAAGAGGAGGCTGGGGTGTGTATGGGGGTACAGCAGTGCCCAGAGAGAGCGGTGGTGTCCAGAGAGCACGGTGCTTGGTGGACGGAGATACACGCACTGTCACTGCATTTTTGCATGCTGAAAAGATGAAGCCAGCAGGTACTGTACGATTGTGCCCACAGTTTGTGAGCCATTTGAAGATGCCCTGAACTACGTGGAGGTGAGGGGCTTCGTAGAGACCTGAGCTACTGGCAGGAAAGAGCAGTAGCTCTTTGGGTTATTAGTACTTACTGAGTGTCCTTATTGAATGTTACAAGAAGAAAAATAGGCCACCATTTTGATAAGGAAGAAAGTGGATGGTGAAGTACAAGGGGAAAAAAAGCAGGCAGAATTAGCAAAGGTAATTAAGACGACAAAAGCAAGACAAGCTGTTTTCACATGGCCAGATATATTTCAATTGAGCCACAAAGAGAGTTATTCACACACATGTATTCACAAGAGGCAGCAACAGAGAGAAAACAACCATGAAAACTGACACTGGAAATTAAAGAGAAGGCAATGGAGTGATTTATTCTTATATTCAGCCTCGTTTTTATTTTTTCAACCTGAAAGTGATAGTGGATTATAGCAGCAAAATGAGTATAAAATTACTGTGAAATAATGCTAACTTCTAGCACTCTCCTTTAAGTGCATCCTCATTATTTGTCAAGTCACTCGCCATCCAGACAAGAACATTAATTTTTTTTTCTTCCATGGTGAACTACCCACAGATTGGGCCAGCTTCATGAGCTGAAAGTATGTGTTTCTTCACGTACTGGTGCATGCTGAATAGGGTCATCCTTTTCCTAAATTATCATCTGCTTGCCTGTGCAATTTCCATGAGCAAATATGGGTATTTGCACACGCAAATGGAAGTGCATGAAAATAATATGTGCTCTGTATTAGCAGGCCAACCAGGGTTTTTGGCTTTTTGGCGTTAAAAGCCCTGTAAATGCTGCATGGATTTCTGAGAAAGCTTCACTCAGCAGAGGAGGGATATTTAGTTAATGGAATTATAACTCCTTGCCTAGGCTTATGAATTGTATATAGTTATAAAATATAGGAAATATAATTATATATATATGTACACATTTAGGATCTGGTGTTGCAGAATGCTTTAAAGGACAACATTGTGTAGGATATGGTATAAGCTAACTTTTGGCTCTGAAGTATTTATTCAAAAATTTACTGCAATGCAAGGTGGCTCAGATAGTGAGGAATCTGCCTGCAATACAGGGGACCTGGGTTTGATCCCTGGGTTGGGAAGATCTCCAAGGGAATGGCTGCCTACTCCAATATTCTTGCCTGGGGAATCCCATGGACAGAGGACGCTGGCAGGGTACAGACCAGGGGTCGCAAATAGTCAGACACGACTGAGCGACTAACACTTTTACACTTTATGGTTTGAAGTGTAGAATAAGTCTTTCAATCTCCTCTTAAATCATCCCATTAAATGTTATATAATTACAAAAAACAAATGTGGGAGCTGAATATTTTGGTTATAATACCAAATAATATCCAAAAACCAGAAGATTACAAAAATTAGCAAAATTATATACAACCAAACTTCCTCTCAGAGGACACATGATATTTTAATATTTTAGGGAGCCTATTTACTGTTTTATTTATGTCATATTCTAATATTTATGTCTTATAGGCATACTTACTTACAAATATTTCTGTACCTTGAGAAATCTAGGGGTTTCTTTCAGTCTGAAATCTTCCAGCCATGGCTTAGGAGGTGACTGTGGATGACCGTCATGGTCCTAGGATGCCTTATAGCTGGCCCTGCTTGCAGACTCTTTTTTTTAAAATTAAATTAATTTATTTTTAATGAAAGGATAATTGCTTTGCAATATTGTGTTGGTTTTTGCCATACAGCAACAAGAATCAGCCATAGGTATATCTATGTCCCCTCCCTCTTGAGCCTCCCTCCCGTCTCCCTCCCCATCCCACCCCTCTAGGTTGTTACAGAGCCCCCGTTTGAGTTCCCTGAGTCATACAGCACATTCCCATTGCCTATCTATTTTACATATGGTAGTGTATGTTTCTGCTTACAGACTCTTAGGTCTGAATCTCACTTTCATGATACAGACACAAATTCTAACATGCATTTTTCAGTTTGTATTTCCACAGCGTAATTTTCTTAGCCAAGCTATCCTGAAGCATCATGTAGGAATTTCTACTTCTTTATTACATGGTTTCTTGTCAGCATTCAACTTACAATTTCTTTTCAAATAAAAACAAATATTTTACAAAAGGGAAAAGAGATGTTTTACTGGATCTTCAAGGTACCAAATAGCGAATTTAATAGTGAAAAACTAAATAAATTGACTGGAATTGTTTTATAGCATGATGAATAATGGTTCAAAAGTTTTCCCATATTATTGTCACTCATTTTTATTTTTTTGAATCCATGGGGAAAACTGCATTTTCCAAAGATCAGGGCCTACCAGCAGCTGCAGAGTGGTGGGATGGGGGTTGGCTGGCATGCCTGTGGCTGAGGGTCTCCCCATGGTCATGCTCACTGAGGTGGAGGTTGGTGTTAGGGGTCAGCCTGGGGGTGGGCGGGTGTACAGCTGCAATGACCTCCTGTCCTGCACACACTTCTAGAACCTTACTACTACTCATTCAATAAGTGATAAAATGTTCTCCATTTCCTGGATCTGGGCAGGCTTGTGATTTGCTTATAACTGGTAGCATGTGATTCAAGTGACACTGATTTCTGAGGCTCAGTCCTAAAAGCTCTGCCTTGCTAGCTGGGACACTCACTTTTGGAGCCCTGACCCACCATACAACAGTGAACACCCTGAGGCCGCCATCCTGTGAGGAAGCCCAGGATATGAGCAGAGGTAGCACATCAGTTCAGTTCAGTTCAGTTCAGTCGCTCAGTCGTGTCCGACTCTCCACGACCCCATGAATCACAGCACGCCAGGCCTCCCTGTCCATCACCAACTCCCGGAGTACACTCAAACTCATGTCCACAGAGTCGGTGATGCCATCCAGCCATCTCATTCTCCGTCGTCCCCTTCTCCTCCCGCCCCCAACCTTTCCCAGCATCAGAGTCTTTTCCAGTGAGTCAACTCGTCTCATGAGGTGGCCAAAGTATTGGAGTTTCAGCTTTAGCATCAGTCCCTCCAATGAACATCCAGGATTGATCTCCTTTAGAATGGACTGGTTGGATCTCCTTGCAGTATAAGGGACTCTCAAGAGTCTTCTCCAACACCACAGTTCAAAAGCATCGATTCTTCGGCGATCAGCTTTCTTCACAGTCCAACTCTCACATCCATACATGACCACGGGAAAAACCATTGCCTTGACTAGACGGACCTTGGTCGGCAAAGTAATGTCTCTGCTTTTTAATATACTATCAAGGTTGGTCATAACTTTCCTTCCAAGGAGCAAGCGTCTTTTAATTTCATGGCTGCAATCAGCATCTGCAGTGATTTTGGAGCCCAAAAAAACAAAGTCTGACACTGTTTCCACTGTTTTTCCATCTATTTCCCATGAAGTGATGGGACCAGATGCCATGATCTTTGTTTTCTGAATGTTGAGCTTCAAGCCAACCTTTTCACTCTCCTCTTTCACTGTCATCAAGAGGCTTTTGAGTTCCTCTTCACTTTCTGCCATAAGGGTAGTGTCATCTGCATATCTGAGGTTATTGATATTTCTCCCAGCAATCTTGATTCCAGCTTGTGCTTCTTCCAGCCCAGCGTTCCTCATGATGTACTCTGCATATAAGTTAAATAAGCAAGGTGACAATATACAACCTTGACGCACTCCTTTTCCTATTTGGAACCAGTCTGTTGTTCCATGACCGGTTCTAACTGTTGCTTCCTGACCTGCATACAGGTTTCTCAAGAGGCAGGTCAGGTGGTCTGGGATTCCCATCTCTTTCAGAATGTTCCACAGTTTATTGTGATCCACACAGTCAAAGGCTTTGGCATAGTCAATGAAGCAGAAATAGATGTTTTTCTGAAACTCTCTTGCTTTCTCCATGATCCAGCGGATGTTGGCAATTTGATCTCTGGTGCCTCTGCCTTTTCTAAAACCTGCTTGAACATCTGGGAGTTCACGGTTTACATACTGCTGAAGCCTGGCTTGGAGAATTTTGAGCATGACTTTACTAGCGTGTGAGATGAGTGCAATTGTGCGGTAGTTTGAGCATTCTTTGGCATTGCCTTTCTTTGGGATTGGAATGAAGACTGACCTCTTCCAGTCCTGTGGCCACTGCTGAGTTTTCCAAATCTGCTGGCATATTGAGTGCAGCACTTTCACAGCATCATCTTTCAAGACTTGAAATAGCTCAACTGGAATTCCATCACCACCACTAGCTTTGTTCGTAGTGATGCTTTCTAAGGCCCACTTGACTTCACATTCCAAGATGTCTGGCTCTAGGTCAGTGATCACATAGGTGCTCCTAATAAGGTTAGCCTGCCTGCCTGCCAGCCTGATAAGTCACTTCAGTCATGTCTGTCTCTTTGCAACCTCATGGACTGTAGCCTACCAGGCTCCTCTGCCAAGGGATTCTCCAGGCAAGAATACTGGAGTGTGTTACCATGCCCTTCTCCAGGGCATTGTCCCAATCCAGGAACTGAGCCATCCTCTCTTGTATCTCCTGCATTGGCAGGTGGGTTCTTTACCACTAGCACCACCTGGGAAGCCCCAATAAGATTAGCCCTATGGCCCAAAGTCATACAAGTTTTTCCTTTATCACTTCCCTCTCACAATCAGCCTTCTTCTTTACAAAAGCAAGACAAAGCTCTCTGTTATCCCACATCTTATCCAGAGCATTGCCTAAGATATAAAAATCCTGAGCATGTCAAACAAAAGGACAATTTAAAATATTAGTGTCTATGAAGTATTCTTTAAACTAAGAGACTTAAAGGAAAAAACTCAGAAAAGTATTTACATTAATTGCAAAGAGAGCTCATTGAGTTCTCAGATTTCTAGCTTATCTCCTGTTATACACAGAGCCTTGAGCAATGGAATCTGCTGTTTTAGCATCTAGCACAGCCATAAACATGTAGAAGCCATGCAATAAATATCAGTGGCATGAAGCTGGAACACTGTAAAATTATCAAACATGGGAATGTTCACAGATTTCATTGTTTCTTCCCATTCCACCCTGATACCACTACACTGCTCTCACCTCTTCTCTTTGCCCACCTCCTGAAGGTGGGCACTTCCACAGAGATCTGTCTTGGCCAGAGTGGATCCTATATTTTGGAACCCAAAGCAGGGCATGGATAGATCTAAGAGGTTGGAGGTCGAGGAAAGGATCTAAAAGAAAAGTCAGTAGACCAGAAATGATGGAGAGAGTCAGAAGCTGGGTGGATACAGAGTGTGGTGTGGAATGTGGTTGGAATATTACAGGAAGTGTGTGTGTGCTAAGTCACTTCAGTCGTGTCAAACTCTGCAACCACATGGACTGTAGCCCACCAGGCCCCTCTGCCAAGGGATTCTCCAGGCAAGAATACTAGAATATGTTTCCATGCCCTCTTCCAGGGGATCTTCCTAACCCAGGGATCGAACCAGCATCTCTCATGTCTCCTGCATTGGCAGGTGGGTTCTTTACCACCAGTGCTAACCTGGGAAGCCATTACGTGATATGTAGGGCAAAAAAAGTGGCTAGGAAAAATAAAAGACATGAGAAGATTACCAAGGTGATTATGAATGGAGTTCTCCTTAATACCTTTTGAAGGTCACAAGAAAAATGGGATTTTGGGGGTGTGTTTATATTTTCTTTGTGTGTTTAGACTGAACTTCTTTAGAAGTCATGACTTGACAGGCTTCTAGTGTGTTATAAAGATTATAAATGAATGAATATCCTTCCTAGGAAGGTCCCACTGTCTCTTTCCCCTCTAAACAACAGCATTCACTGAGGTTTACTCCATCCCAGACACTGAGTTCAATACTTGACTTTCATGATCATAGTTAATTTTCATGGTAATACTTTGAGACAGAGGTTATTATGCCTACTATCCCAAAGAGAAAAGTATAACTAGAAGGTAAAGTTGGTTATCCAGGTCACACGGTGTTGGACACAAGATTTAAACCAAATTGCATTCAACATGAAACTCCATATTCTTAAATACTATGTAATATTCTTCACAAAGATATTAATTGATTTTTTAAAATAGTGAGGTTCTGGAATCATGAAAGCTCTGGGTTTGACTCCCTCTGCTCTGTGATATAGATCATAATTTGTATCATAGATCATAATTTGCTTTCATTTATCCTTCTGGGCTCCTTAAAATACACCTGAGACATTCAAAGACATATTATTCAAGTTTTGTGAAATCTTCAAACAATATGTCTGCAGGAACAGACATGAAAATCTAGCTCATTTTTATTAATATAGAGTTAAATAGATATGAAAAAAAATTGAGAATGCTATTCTCGTAGTTCTTAGTTTGAAAAATATAATTTAAGTAAGAATGTTGCTTAGGTTACCATAAAATGGGCTTATTATCATTGTTTTAAATGACTTAATAAATTAATATTTTAGAAAATATTTAGTTTTATTTTTCAGTACTGTGATGACACTACCCTTATGGCAGAAAGTGAAGAGGAACTCAAAAGCCTCTTGATGAAAGTGAAAGAGGAGAGTGAAAAGGTTGGCTTGAAGCTCAACATTCAGAAAACAAAGATCATGGCATCTGGTCCCATCAACTTCATGGGAAATAGATGGAAAAACAGTGGAAACAGTGTCAGACTTTATTTTTTTGGGCTCCAAAATCACTGCAGATGCTGATTGCAGCCATGAAATTAAAAGACGCTTACTCCTTGGAAGGAAAGTTATGACCAACCTTGATAATATATTAAAAAGCAGAGACATTACTTTGCCAACAAAGGTCCGTCTAGTCAAGGCAATGGTTTTTCCCGTGGTCAGGTATGGATGTGAGAGTTGGACTGTGAAGAAGGCTGATCACCGAAGAATTGATGCTTTTGAACTGTGGTGTTGGAGAAGACTCTTGAGAGTCCCTTGTACCACAAGGAGATCCAACCAGTCCATTCTAAGGGAGATCGATCCTGGGTGTTCATTGGAGGGACTGATGCTAAAGCTGAAACTGCAATACTTTGGCCACCTCATGCGACGAGTTGACTCACTGGAAAAGACTCTGATGCTGGGAAAGGTTGGGGGCGGGAGGAGAAGGGGACGACCGAGAATGAGATGGCTGGATGGCATCACCGACTCTGTGGACATGAGTTTGAGTGAACTCCGGGAGTTGGTGATGGACAGGGAGGCCTGGTGTGCTGTGATTCATGGGGTCGCGGAGAGTCGGACACGACTGAGCGACTGAACTGACTGAACTGACTGACTGATATACAATATAAAATGAAAACCCCTTGGTTTCTGAGATGAGAAGTTTGAGAACCACTAACATAGTTAATTGGTCTTCCAAGGTGGCGCTAGTGGCATTGCCTGCCAATGCAGGAGTCGTAAGGGACGTGTGTTCGATCGTAAGATCGCCTGAAGGAGGGCAGGGCAACCCACTCTAGTATTCTTGCCTGGAGAATCCCATGGACAGAGCAGCCTGGAGGGCTACAGTCCGTGAGGTCACAAAGAGTTGGACATGACTGAAGTGACTTAGTATGCACACATGACATAGTTAATTACAGATCCATATACAACGTATTTTTTAAACCTATTATGCCGTTGCACCGTGCTAAGTGTTGAAAATAAAAAGATAAACCTGACATAAGCCAAGCCTCAGAGTAGCTCCGAAGTTTGCATTGTAAAGATAATTGCAAGATATTTAGTACTGCTAAAGGTTACAAACAAAATGCAAATTGCGATTTCACAACACCTGAAGTATTTCCAATACCCCCATTTTATTGATATGGAAACTGAGGCTCAGGGAGGAGGTAATGTGGCCAAGTTTCCACAACTAGTGAGTGGTGGACTAAGGTAGCCAGTTCAATCCACAGGATGTTTTGTGTTATTATTAGGAGTTTGTTACCTTTTAAAAAAAATCTCCAGTGTTCTAGGATTGCATGTGTGTATATGTGTTAGTTGCTCAGTCATGCCTGAGTCTTTGTGACCCCATAGACTGTAGCCCACCAGGCTACTCTGTCCATGGAATTTTCCAGGCCAGAATAGTGGACTGGGTTGCCATTTCCTTCTCCAGAGGATCTTCCCAATCCAGGGATCAAACTCAAGTCTCCTGCATTGTAGGCAGATTCTTTACCCTCTGAGCCACCAGGGAAGCCCTAGGATTGCACAGTAAGTAACAAAGCCCTAGAAATTGCATAGTAAGTATCAATCTTATAGAACTCCTATTGTTGAAGAAAATTAATCGTCTCCTCTTTGGGGACAATTTGTGAAGTATATTAGTGATCCTTATTAAAAGTAAGCTAAATCTTTGGTATAAATTATGTTTCAGAGAATTAATGATTATTTTGTTACCTATTTAAGATGTCAGTATGTGAGTGTCCCCTTTTGTGGGGTAAAGAAAGACCCGTTTCGTCATTAAATTGACCATAGGCAGAACTGCCTTAACTGAAAAGGGTTTCTTACAGTTCCTTCTTTAAGAAAGATATGGCACTTTCTTATGTAAGAAATGTAAGAAAAGTATGGCTCGAAAGAGACAACCTCTAAATAAGCATACACATTTTTAAAACGTGATACATCCACTGGGAAAGTCATCCCATGCCAAATGATATAATTTCACTCTGTGCAAAACCATGTCCATTTCAGAAGGTGCTCAGTGCAGTAAATGTGGCTCAGTGGAACTTTTATTCAATAAGGAAAGCTTCATAAATACAGACCTTGTGCATTTTACTTGATTTGCCACAGAAGTACATTTTGTTGAAACACAACTTTTAAAAGCTTATGAAGACATCCCCATATATTCAGAAATACCATCCTTGAAGGGAAAAAACAACAACAGTAGCCTGCAAATCCTTTAATCACGGGCATTAAAGAAGATCTGTTGGGAGAGACTGCAAGGTTGCTGACTCAAGTTAGCATTTCTCGGCTTGCTTCTGGGCTGCTCGCTGTCTTTGCAGGTACACGAAGCTGATGTAAAATGACATTTGCACCTGTTGTTGCCATCCTATGTTAATTAGCCTGGCGCCCTAAGTAGTAACCGGGCCATCTCATCCAAACAGAAGCCATTAACATTTTGCACCTGTCATGTCTAAGAAAGATGCTGGGCTGGGAGACAAGCATATCCCTGCATACCTTGGCTCAGTTAGCCAAGCTCTCCCAGTTGGAGTCACTTGGGGGAAGAAAAGAAGCGTGGGATGTAGCCAGTCAGGAGTGAAAGAATACATTTTACTGCAGGTTTACTTTCATGTATTATGCATAGTCTTCAAGGTCACAGCATGATCATTTATAAGATTTTAATGAGATATCAAAGCAGAAAAAATGGAATGCAATTAATGGAATCTTATTGAAAAGATAGACAGGTATAATCAGAGTTCCCAATACTGTGCCCCCAATCTTCCAAATTCTAGAGCTAACTAGGAGACTATCCACATCACACCACAGTGAAGGGACGAGTGTTAACACTTCATTATCAAAGGCCTTGAACGCTTTTCAGAGGCATAATTCCCAAAGTTAAAGAACACACAGAAGTTTCTGTAAGAAAGGAATGCCAGGTACTTGAGTTAGAATATACTGATCTTTTCTAAACCCAGAGGAGGCAGATGACCTATTCCAAGACTTCAAGAAGAAGAGTTCCTATTAAGTATGGATATCTTCTGTGAATCATTGGAACAGGGCACACAGGTCGGGTATCTTATGCCAGTGAGCACTCCATTCCCCAGAAGGTGTTTTGTTCAACATACAGTCAGGTTTCTTTGAAGTTAGTTGGGTTCTATACAGTTTTTCAACTTATAAAAATTTCTCAGCTCATACAAATATTGGCTAAAAGGTAGACACATAGCACAGGAAAACTCTAGATTGATAAATACCGTGTTAACCAGAAACCTCACTCAACTGACATTTTTGCACTCAATTTAGGAGAAAGAGGCAAAGGAAAATAAATGGACTACAAAAGTGGACAACAGGAGTTTAATTTTTAAAAAATTTTGAAATATGTCCTGTGAATTGATATCCATGCTACTAAATTTTCCAGAACTTTATACCCACATTTTTGTTCAGGGAGAACTGATGTTAAAAATAATGATCCCTAGGCTCAAAGGATGCTGGAGTCTTTCATGATTCATCAAAGAAAAAAAAAATTTCATTCAGCACACTGTTCTAACTAAAGCAAGGATGTGTGGAATGGTTTAGAAAGATTTCAGAGCTCAGAATTTTGAGGTAAGGATAACTCTGCATAATCACAGAACCTCTAAATCTAGATATTTAATTCCTTAAATACTCTGGCTAATTTCATTTGGCCCCCTAAATCTTTTTCTCTCTGTTTTTCTAGGCTACTTTGTGTGTGTGTGTGTGTTTAACTTTTTATTTTGTGTTGGAGCTTAGCTGATTAACATTGATATGATAGTTTTAGGTGCAGATCTGTCTTTAGAGGACAAGTTGCTTAGTGTGAGTAAAATTTCACATATAAATATGTGATAATATTAAAGAATGGGCTCTATACTTACCCAATACTCAAACAATTTAGTCAATTTCATATGTAAGTCGGTATATTGCAGAGGGGATGAGAAATAGCTAAACCATTTCAACTGAACCCATAGCATATATTGATTGGCAGGATGACTAAATTTTTTACTCTGGTAGTAGTAGTTTTAAGGTTGAAGAGAAAAAAGACCCTCATGTATGTGTAAAGGCATTCATGAAGAATATTAGTATTCAAAAATATTTTGTTTACTGGTCATGAAAAATGCAATAAAATCATAGACTTTTATTGACAGTCCAGGAATGATTATATAAATGTCTTACAAAGCTTTCAAAATCATATTTATCTTCTGGTTAAATTATTTAAAAAATTGCCATGTTTGAAGGTTAGTCCACAATCAATGAAAAAATTAAAAACAAAACCTCACTTCTGCAGGTATTTTCTGTGTCCATAGCATGTAGATATGAATAAAGAACTGGAAATAATGGCCAGATATTGTAAATTTCCACCAAGATATTTTACCTCAGTTAATCAACTCTGGATAAGTAACTAGCTTGGTTAATATAAGTGACAAATTTAGGAAGAGAAATTTGTCTCTACTTCCTGTTCAATACTGAGGTCGTGAGTATATGCTATTTTTCTTAGACGCATTATTGGACAAGTCATTACTAATATGCCTTCTTCAGTCTGTAGCCACAAATACCAGGACTCTGATTCACCTTTCCCCCAGCTATGACTCAACAAAATCTGGTATTGGGGGAAGAAAGCAAATAATCATTTTAATTTAATCAACAATACTAGACATAGGAGATAAAAAATAATTTAAAATTCATGAAGAAACCATCTTCCCATTTTTTAAAAGGTTAAGTTCCCCTAAGCCATGAAAGAAAAACACCCTCTGAAGACCTAGGGAAGCAGAAAACACTGGTGGCAAGTGACAGGAATTGATCCTCCTTGGCTGTGCCTGTCATGTCTCTAAATTTTATTTCCACCATCTCTGGAATGCTATGAAAAGAGAGAGTGGGCGCCAGACTATGGCCTGAGGGCTTGGTACCCAGGTCTCTGACTTTTCTTCAATTAGGAGGCCTCCCTGCCTGATGGAGAGACGTGTGTCTGACTGGGGCCTTGGACAGTTGTGAGGTATTGATTAACCATAATGTGAAGTCAAATCTGAATAAAAAAGCCCAATGATCAAAAGACCTTCATCGGAGACAGCATGCCCTCTAAGTCAAGGGTCCGGAGATTCTGAGGAGTGCTGTTTCTTTTCTGAGAGAGAGAGAATTCCAGTTTCCTGATAAAGGCTCTCTTGATAAGAAAGTCCACTGGACCTTCTGTCAGAAAAGCTGAGGCTTCAGATTTGACAAGCGCTTGTTAGTTTTTCATCTCAGAACACTCAACTTTCAGAGGAGGGAAGAAAAGGAGATTGCTAATATTGCTGGACATCGTGAAAGCCAGTCTTGAGTTTGTGTGATGAAGCTACTGCTGCCTTCTTCCACTTAAAAGGAAACAGAACCCCTACCTGGTATGGAAAGTGTCCCTTCCACAATGCTGGCCCTGCCACAATACCCAGAACCATCACCAGTTAAAGTATCACTTTGATCATGAACAGCTGATTCATGACTTTTAATTGAAAGTTGAAAAATTACTTTTTTTTAAAAAAAGGAATACCTTTGCAATTCTCTCAGGGAATCCCTTATTATAACTTTAAAAAAAAAATCTTGGTACCTTTCATATTGATTGTGTTTTTTTTTTTTTAACTTTATTTTTGTTTATTTTTTTAACACCAGAAACATTTTGTATTGGGGTATAGCCGGTTAACAATGTTGTGATAGTTTCAGGTGAACAGCTAAGGGACTCAGCCATTTATATACATGTATCCATCCTTCCCCAAAACCCCCTCCCATCCAGGCTGGCACAGAACATTGAGCTGAGTTCCATGTGCTGTACAGTTGCTCCTTGTTGGTTATTCATTCTAAATACAGCAGTGTGTACATGACCTTCCAAAAGTCCTTAAATAAGGCCATTTTCAGCAACATGGATGGACCTAAAAAGTGTCATACTGAGTGAAGGAAGTCAGACAGAGTAGGAGAAATATCATATAACATCCCTTATATGTGGAATCTAAAAAGAAATGACACAAATGAACATAAAAACCAGAAAGAGATTCATAGACTTAGAAAACGAACTCATGGTTGCCAGGGGGAAGGGATAGTTACTGTGTCCTTAAGACAGTGTTATGAATCAGCTACCTGGAGCCTTTACTACAGTCCCGTGAAATAGAAAGTCCAAGTGTCATTATCCTTAAGTGAAGATGCTGAAACAAAGATGTATGCCAGAGACCACAAGCTTGTCCAAGGTCACACAATGAATTAATAGGAGAGGCAGGATTAGAACTCCGGCATTCTGACTTCTAATCTGGTTTTCTAATCATAGAACTAGAATGAAGCCATTCTGACTCCCAAATGATACGTTTGCAGAGTCTTGACTGAAAGCTGTGTCAGTAGCCTTATTTTAGAACTGCTGTATTTTAATGGTGCATTTCAGCAATCATAGTATTATGTTGGCTCTAAATTATTGAGGATGGAAACAGTGTTTCTGCATTCTCTCTTTACTATTAATTGCTGACTAACCAAACTTATATTCCTACTGCTAAGGTTTCCCTTTTCTTCCGGTAGTCTCTTATTTTGCCTGCACGCATACGCTCAATCCCAGTTTCCCCTGGATCTTAATCTCCCTATGTTTCAAGGCTATGTTTGCCCTAGACCCTGTGTACTTCCTGACCCAGCACCATGACTGACCCAAGGAAGTGTTCAATAAATATCAGTAGCAGGAATAAAGGAGCAAATGACAGAATAGAAGCACTAGAAGCCCAAAGGAGAACCATAAACAGACTAGACATTACTGATGGAACTTCATATAAGTTAATAGAATAGACACGTGAAAATGGTCTCTGTCAATTTTAAGGAACTTTATTAGAAGTTCTGGGCTTCCCTGGTAGCTCAGATGATAAAGAATCTGCCTGCAATTCAGGACACTTGGGTTCAAGCCCCAAGTCGGGAAGATCCCCTGGAGAAGGGAATGGCAACCCGCTCCAATATTCTTGCCTGGAGAATTCCATGGACAGGCCATGGTGTCACAAAGAGTTGGACATGACTGAGCAACTAACATTTTCATTAGAAGTTTGGGAAAGTTAACGAGAACCTGGACTTCCTTGGAATAGTAACCATGTCTTGTTCACTTTTGTATTCCCAGTGTCCTGGAACAAAGCAGGCACTAAATAAGGACTTTTTGAAATTCCTTCTGCTTTTTTGTTTTGTTTTTAATATACACGTAAGCATTAACAAGTAACATTTATTGGCAGATTTCCAAGCATGTGTTGTTATTTTTGTTTCTCAAATAACTCTAAGAAGTAAGTGTAATTATTATCCCATTTTATAGATGAGGAAACTGAGGCTCATAAAGGTCATATGACTTGTCCAGAGTCTTGCTAGTAGGTGGTGAACCTAGCATTCTGACCCAGATCAGATTCCAAGGTGAGCATTCTTTACTAGATGCCCTCTCAGGCATCCATATGGTTTTCTTTTTAATGAGTAATAGTAGCAAACACTTATGTAGTGCTTTCTATGGGCCAGCCATTGTTAAAGGCACACTGCATAGATCAATTCGTTCAATATTCATATCTCCTCATATCTACCTTCATTACACTTGTGCTGATTAAAAAAAAAATGGAGGCCCAAAGCATGTAAGCAATATGCCTCAACTCACACAGTGAGTAAGGGTAAGACTAAATTATGAATCCAGCCTCTCTGGTCCTAGACTCAATGCTTTTAATCACCATGGAATACTGTTTCTTGATGAGGTTTGGATAGTAGTCAAGCTTTCCTTTTACCCATAATACTTAGTCCATACTAAGGAATACTTAATATTTAACATAGTAATCCATAATACTGAGCCTAGTCAAAGGAATACTTAGAATTCATTAGTACACATAGTCAATATCTTTCACTTATTATAGTACTTACCCCAAAGTGTGGTAATTTTTTTTTTTTTAATAGTATCCAGTCTCTCTAACTAGATTTGAAGCTTCTGGAGGAAAGATGGCCACCAGTTTTAAATCTTTAGTTTAAGCATAGAAATCTGCTATAATTCCATTTCTAGTTTGGGCATGGCTAGAAAACCCTGAGCTCAGGGTACATTATATTCACTAGTAAATGGCTGTCATGGTACACTCATAAACTAATTTATAAAAATGACTTGTTTGGATGTGTTCATTTAGGGCTGTCAAATATTTCTATTACCTTACCTAGACAATATGAGGTACAATTACGATAGTGCTAAGTATAATTCAGAAACTAAAAATTAAATATACCTACATTGGTTTTTTAGAGATATTTGATGTAAGGAAATTTAGGTATTCACCAGCATGAAATTCTAGTGCCACAAGTGAAACTGTTTTTCCTTATGACATGTCTCATTCTACTCATTAACCATTGGGAATGTGTGTCAAGCTCTTAAAAATATAAAAATAGAATGATAAAAAGTAAAAAAGAGCTTCTTAGTATATGTATTAGAACTTTTTGAAAAAACAGTCAATATATTACTGAAAGTTCAAAATCATGGGAACTTCTTCCCAAACACATTGAAATATATGATACTAGGCTCACCTTTGTCATATCAAAATGTCAGACCATTTATGGCTCATGGGAGATACTGACAAAGTCCTTGTGTTTTGCCTGAAACTCTCTATTTGTCTTTATTTACACAAAGTACCTTTTACCACAATGTTTTGCAAAACTTGTCTTCCCAGACGTTAACCCAACAATAATGCATGGAATGTCAGTACAAACATCAATTTACATTTGTTTCTATTTGAATCGATACCAAGAAACCCTTTCAACAGGAAACAATTTAGTTTTTAAAGCTTCCTTGGCTACTGGTACTCCCATAGTCAAGTAGACTTTTGGTTTCTATAGCTGGGCTTCCCTGGTGGCTCAGATGGTAAAGAATCTGCCTGCAATGCAGGAGATTTAGGTTTGATCCTTGGGTTGGGAAGATCCCCTGGAGGAGGGCATGGCAACCCATTCCAGTATTCTGGCCTGGAGAATTCCATGGACAGAGGAGCCTGGCAGGCTGCAGTCCATGGGGTCACAAAGAGTCAGACACAACTGAGTGACTAAGCACGCAGGCGTGGTTTATATAGTTGAGGTTCAGTGTTTGCCTAGTGGAGAGATTCAGGGCTATCTAAATATGAGGAGTTTCATATTATGATGATCCATTTATTTAGTTCAATGGTTCTCTACTGGGGATGATTTTGTTCCCTGGGGGCTATCTGGCAATGTCTGGAGGCATTTTTGATTGTCACGACTAGGAGAGGTACTGGTGTCTAATTGGTAGATGGCCAAGGATGCTGCCAACCATTCTGCAATGTATGGGATAGCCCCCTCCCCAAACAGTGACTTATGTGGTTCAAATGTAATAGTGCCATAGTCGAGAAACTCTGTGTAGCTTAAGGCCTTTGGCTCTCTATTTGAAAAGGTCAGTACCCTTGAAACAGAGAATATGAATGTTTTAAATCGTATCAGTCATTTACATTTTAGTGTGAGTTTATCCACCCCTTTTACCACGGAAGTCTGTGATGAATGGGGGCTGGGCTTCATGTGAGGGAGGAGATTTTTAGTCATTGCATGCAGGCATGCTGTCATTACAGGAAGAGATAGATGCAGAAATAAGAGGCTGAGGGCTCTAAAATATTGTATATTTTTTCTTTACACACGGATTCAATTTTGGTACAGAAAATAAAGAATAAAAATGAGTATACCCATGGAACATTATACAAATGTGCAATCAGATAATAGCACTCTAGAAATCAAAAGTCAGTATGTTGGAGGCAATGTTACAGCTTTTAAGAATCTGAGCTGTATCTACCATTTTAAACTTTTCTCCTACTTTTCTATGTGATTTCTACTCTTCAGCCTGAAAAGATGCTATGAACTTTATTGTCTCCTCTCTGACTTGCATTTCTTGCTCCTGCTTGAAATGCTTTTTCCATTCCTTTCTTCGTGTTTATGACAGTGCTGGTCAACATGCAGGCCAATTCTGACCAGTTGGATTGGGTTAGTGCTTTGTTGAGAAAAATTCTGAGGCTCAGTCTGGGTGCTATGAGAAAGCTTGCCATGCCTAACTAACATGGGCTGGGAAAGAGCTGTAATTCAGTCATGGCCAAGCATCTGCCTTCCCAAACAGGGTTTGAGGGCTCAGTTATGACCTTCTTATTATATCTGCCCTAAATAATAAGCTCTCCATTTGAATGCAGAGTTCCAAAGAATAGCAAGGAGAGATAAGAAAGCCTTCCTCAGTGATCAGTGCAAAGAAATAGAGGAAAACAATAGAATGGGAAAGACTAGAGATCTCTTCAAGAAAATTAGAGATGGGAACATTTCATGCAAAGGTGGGCTCAATAAAGGACAGAAATGGTATGGACCTAATAGAAGCAGAAGATATTAAGAAGAGGTGGCAAGAATCCACAGAAGAACTATACAAAAAAGATCTTCATGACCCAGATAATTATGATGGTGTAATCATTCACCTAGAGCGAGACATCCTGGAATGCAAAGTCAAGTGGCCTTAGAAAGCATCACTACGAACAAAGCCAGTAGAGGTGATGGAATTCCGCTTGAGCTATTTCAAATCCTGAAAGATGATGCTGTGAAAGTGCTGCACTCAATATGCCAGCAAATTTGGAAAATGCATCAGTGGCCACAGGACTGGGAAAGGTCAGTTTTCATTCCAATCCCCAAAAAAGCAATGCCAAAAAATGTTCAAACTACCGCACAATGGCACTCATCTCTCACACTAGTAAAGTAATTCTCAAAATTCTCCAAGTCAGGCTTCAACAATATGTGAACCGTGAACTTCCAGATGTTCAAGCAGGTTTTAGAAAAGAGGAACCAGAGAGCAAATTGCCAACATCCACTGGATCATCGAAAAAGCAAGAGAGTTCCAGAAAAAAATATCTCTTTCTGCTTTATTGACTTATGTAAAAGCATTTGACTGTGTGGATCACAATAAACTGTGGAAAATTCTTAAAGCGATGGCAATACCAGACCACCTGACCTGCCTCTTGAGAATCTGTATGCAGGTCAGGAAGGAACAGTTAGAACTGGACATGGAACAACAGACTGGTTCCAAATCAGAAAAGGAGTATGTCAAGGCTGTATATCATCACCCTGCTTATTTAACTTATATACAGAGTACATCATGAGAAATGCTGGGCAGGATGAAGCACAAGCTGGAATCAAGTTTGCTGGGAGAAATATCAATAACCTCAGATATGCAGATGACACCACCCTTATGGCAGAAAGTGAAGAAGAACTAAAGAGCCTCTTGATGAAAGTGAAAGAGGAGAGTGAAAAAGTTGGCTTAAAGCTCAACATTCAGAAAACTAAGATCATGGCATCTGGTCCCATCACTTCATGGCAAATAGATGGGGAAACAGTGGCTGACTTTAATTTTGGGGGTTCAAAAATCACTACAGATGGTGACTGTAGCCATGAAATTAGAAGATGCTTGCTCCTTGGAAGAAAAGTTATGACCAAACTAGATAGCATATTAAAAAGCAGAGACATTACTTTACCAACAAAGGTCCATCTTGTCAAACCTATGGTTTTTCCAGTAGTCATGTATGGATGTGAGATTTGGACTATAAAGAAAGCTGAGTGCTGAAGAATGGATGCTTTTGAACTGTGGTGCTGGAGAAGACTCTTGAGAGTTCCTTGGACTGCAGGGAGATCCAACCAGTCCATCCTAAAGGAAATCAGTCCTGAATATTCATTGTAAGGACTGATGTTGAAGTTGAAATTCCAATACTTTGGCCACCTGATGCAAAGCACTGACTCATTTGAAAAGACCCTGATGCTGGGAAAGAGTGAAGGTGGAAGGAGAAGGGGATGACAGAGGATGAGATGGTTGGATGGCATCACTGACTCAATGGACATGAGTTTGAGAAAACTCCGGAAGTTGGTGATGGACAGGGAGGCCTGGCGTACTGCAGTCCTTGGGGTCTCAGAGTCGGACATGACTGAGTGACTGAACTGAACTGAATTTCCTTAACATCCCACTGTTCTTTCCAAATCAAGCTCAGAAGCCACCTTTGTTCTGAATCTTCTATGGTTCATCCAGGGTGAAGCCCTTTCGGTTTACTTCTTCCAAACTTTTCTAGCCCTTAAAGAATATTTATAACATGATCCCTGTGTAGTGATGATTTGTGTACACATCCTATCCTTTGAGCTGTAATCTCATATTTGGTCACATCTTAGACATAAAAAGTGATCAACATACTTTGTTACAGATTTTTAAAAACTGTTTTACCAAACTAGTGAATATCAGGGCTTCCCTGGTGGCTTATATGGTGAAGAATTTGCCTGCATTGTGGGACACCTGAGTTCAATCCCTGGGTTGGAAAGATACCCTGGAGAAGGGAATGGCTACTTAATCCAGTATTCATGCCTGGAGAGTTCCATGGACAGAGGAGCCTGGTGGGCTGTATAGTCCATGTGGTCACAAAGAGTCAGACACAACTGAGCAACTTTCACTTTCAAAGAGAATATTATAAAGGTGGTTCTTGATGGCATAATTTAATCCATATATTTTTCTAGGGGCAGTTAAAAATATCCTTTACAATACTTCATTTCTCATTTTGATGATATTTACTAAATTCTAACCTTGTGTAACGGAGAAGGCAATGGCAAGCCACTCCAGTACTCTTGCCTAGAAAATCCCATGGATGGAGGAGCCTGGTAGGTTGCAGTCCATGGGGTCGCTAAGGGTCGGACACGACTTCACTTTCACTTTCACTTTTCACTTTCACACATTGGAGAAGGAAATGGCAACCCACTCCATTGTTCTTGCCTGGAGAATCCCGGGGACGGGGGAGCCTGGTGGGCTTCCGTCTATGGGGTCACACAGAGTCAGACACGACTGAAGTGACTTAACAGCAGCAGCAACAACCTTGTGCAATAATTTCCTTATTTTGTGTCCTTCATGACACTTTATTTCAGGTTTTATTCTAGCCACAAGAGATACAAGTTAAACAGAATTTTAAAGGGAACTTATAGACTACTAGGGAAGACAGCAATGTGATTAAGTACTAGAGATAGTCTGGCAGTTTAGTAATGGGAGCAGGGGGCATAGGCATGGAGATAATTTGGTCTTAGGATTTCTTCTCTTCTAAATTTTTAAAGCCCCAAGTCTTTGTTTCCAACCCTATTCTTTCTCCTGAATTCCAGCATCATATATTCAAATTATTACTTGACTTCTTCAGAAGCACATCTAAGAGGCAACTTAAGCTCAATGTGGCCCTAAAGAGCATATGATTCACACCCTAAGCTCCTCTTCCTCTTGTCTCAGAGAACTATTTAAAAGTTTTAAAGACAAATCATAATTAACTTCTTGTTTTTTCCCTACATCCACATCTAAAACCTAAGCAAGTCCTTTCAATTTTACAGCTAAAGTATATCCTAAACCCCTACATTTCTTTTCACCTTCATCACTTCTACCCTAGATCAAACTTCAAAGAGTGTAGTGCCCAGATTATTGCAGTGATCTCCTAAATAGCTCCTTATGCCCACTCTTAATTCACCTCCTTCTACATAAGCAATCCTCCACAAGGTGGCCAAAATACTCTTCTTAGAAAATAATCTTTAACAAAGCTCAGCCCTGCTTGAAAAGCTTTAAGGCTTTAGTTGCCACAGAACCCAAACTGTTTGTGGCTCCTGTCCTCTTGGCTAACTTTACCTGGCACTACCCCACCTAGTGTTCCTCCTGTGTTTATATGTTAAGTCGTTTCAGTCATGTCTGACTCTTTGTGACCCTATGAATTGTAGCGCATCATGCTCTTCAGTCCAAGGGATTCTCCAGGCAAGAATACTGGAGTGGGTTGCCATTTCCTTCTCCGGGAGACCTTCCCGACCCAGGGATTGAACCCAAGTCTCTTAGGTCTCCTGTATTGGCAAACGGGTTCTTTACCACTAGAGCCACCTGGGAAGCCCTTTACTTAGCTAAGTAGGAAGAACTCCTTCTCAGTCTTCTTGTCTGGCCTCTCCTTTCCAGCCTCTTCTGTCCATTCCTCTAGGACATTAAACTTATGTAGTCCTGGCGTCTTCTTTCCAATTTCCTCCTGCATGGGACGTTCAGCCCTGGATCTTTCATGACACCTCACTTTTTAGAATAAATGTCAGCATGTCAGCAGCAGTAGGACTTCCTAAGCACCCAATGGAAAGTGGCCACCTCCAGTAGAATATTTCAGTTCTCTTCATAACAAGCATCTTTTTCCTGTCTGAATCTATTTTTTTTCCCCTGCTTTTCTTCACTAGAAGAAAAAGTAGAGAGTAGAGATTTTCATCTGTCTTATTTAACACAGCATCTCTGACATTTAGAACTGAGTCTGGCACATAGTAGGTGCTTAAAAAGCACTGTTGATTAGATATTATTGATAGCCATTGGCCAGATAGATGGTATTGGCAGTAAATACGTAATTTGCTCTCTATAGGGAACACTCTGAAGTGATCTGTTGGCCCTTTCTTAATTAAGGTTCCAGACTTTTAGACTTAGACAGCAAAAGAAAACCATTAGAGTAGTCACAGAGGTCTCTTTGCCCTCAGGTCAGGGTGCTATAGAGAATGGGCTTAATCTAAAGATTTCCCACCTATGTTCCTGCTAATTGAAGATGTAGGGTTTGACGCAAGAATTAAGATGGGAATAACCAGCCATTAAAGCTCTTAGAAATTATTAGAGGGTTGGGAGATGGATGATGAGAAAAGTGGGAAGTATCTATTGTATTACTTACAAAACACTTGGGCTATCTTGGACTCCATACTCTTTACATTATGCTTAAGAAATACAGTGTCTGAATTCCCTACCCTTTGGATAAAAGATGGGTCATAGTCAGCAGGAAATACATGTAGCATCTTGAGCTATGCTCCTTTTTAAGTTAATCAGAGTGTGGTAGTGATCAAAGGATAATAAAAATAGAAAGTTACCATGATATTCATGGTAAGTGGGTGTACCAAACAGCCTGCCAATAGCTAACAAAGGAATAGTAGCTAAAATGATGTACTAGTTTTCTTTCAGTAAGGAAGTTCACACCGACAAGAGCCTTCACTGAAAGTTGAGTTCCCTGTATCTCTTTAGCAGCCATGCAATATTAGGGCAGACTTTGTGTACAGTTAGTGCTGTTCTTGAGAACCCCAAGTCATTCTCTTGTAAGATTAGTGGAGTAAATATTCTTTAAGATCAGAGCATATTGTTTTCCAATTAAATATCTATAACAAACTCTCTTAGCATCAGGACTGCTCCTAGAAAAGGAAACTAGAATGTTTCATGCCAGTACAGGGTGGGATACTTGGTTTCCAGGCATGGCTGGATAAGGAATTCTTATCCAAGGGGCACATACTATGCAATTTTCAGCATGAGGAAAATGAATGGCTGCAATATAGAAGATTTTGGAGTTTCCATAGCTTCAGATACTAGAAAACCTGCTGCCTCCACAGTTTCCACACCTTTTCCTCAGCAAAATGTTACACAATTGTGCTGAGGACACTTGTGGCCTCTAATGGCCAGATAATGGACCACAATAAAAGTTATGGGTCCCCAGCTGGATTGAAGCTCATAATGGTTGGCAAGATCCATTATTTCACCATTAGGATCTGCAGAAAATGGAGACAATTGTCAACCAAAGAGAAAACAAAAGTACATCATGGCATGTATTTCTCTTATTTGAGAAAAAATTCTAATTCCCTAGAGTGGATGGTGATTTTCCTATGTATATGAGTTTCTCTATTGCCTAACCTGTGTGTATTTTTAGAAAGCTTTTAATGCATAAATGCATTGTCTGTTATTCCAAGTTGATGGATTATGATTATGGTCCCACACTGGATTTTAAAGTGATTAATTACAATTTTCAATTTTTAAAAATAAATAAGAGGACAAAAATTGGAGAAAAGATGAAGAATAGATTTGGTTCATGTTAAATATCTGAATGGTTTTCTCCTCCTTCCCCAGTTCAGCTATTTTCCACAGCACAAAATATGGTAGTTTTAATGTCATCGTATTTTCTGAGGATCTATCTCTGCTTTAGAAAGAGCCAAGACCCTTTAAATTTCAAGGGTGGTGAGCTATTATTCCATGTCTTAGTAATATTTCTTTAGAAATCAATAAGCATGTCTTTAGCCATTTCATTTAGTCTTGAGGGGCTCGATATTTTAGTTGTGTCTTCTAGTGAATGTAATGGTGGCATGATATCAATATTCCTTTTAAAAAATTATGCTCCTACTTTTGTCCTCTTATCACTCTCACCTTTGAATGAAACTAGAGTCAATATAGAGTAATCCATTATCTGATGTGTGTGTTTTGGATGGAGAGAGGGCAGCAGAGGAGACTGACCTAGAATACCACATTTTGTGGAACTTATGATCTATTAAAATCCAAAATTGTCCCTCCTGAGAAATTGAAATTATCTATTTGAGATCCTTCCATCTTGAAGAAAGGTAAAGTCCTGATCCTAAGTTACCTCAGATTTTTGAGGCAGTTGCCTATTTAGCTTCAGTTGGCTGATTAGAAATATAAATTAAAAAAATTGTTTGGAAATTTGAATATCCTATTGAAAAACTGTATTTTTTCTAGCATAAATAAATGATGTGGCAAAAATATTTTCAGTACTTTTTATATTTAAGCCCATATGAATCTCCCCCTTTGTGTTATGTAAAAATATGAATTTCAGCCATTAAAGAATCTCAGCACAGGTGCAAAGATATTCAAGGCACTTATGATTATTTTGTAGAATTCTTCATACTTTGTGGGGTTTTGATATTTATTCTGATATATTTATTGGTTGATGATTAAAAATACATACCTAGAACAAATAATTCTTAAAGTTTTTTTTCAAATACAGTAGTTATTTTATTGGAAATGAGTACCATGGAAGAATGGATTACCTATACTTTTTTTTTTTTTTTTTTACTCCATGACCATATCATATAGAGTTAGGGTTAGGGTTATGTTAAGGTAGATCAGCACTTGAAATTCTCTGCACAGTTTGGGCTCTGATGCAAGATGCTCTGGGAAATGCTGAAGAAGTTTTAACCTATCTCTCAGAAAGTTCAAATGGCTTTCATTTCTGTTTTGTAAGCTTCTCAAAATTTAAAAAAGTTGAAATAGTTTATTACAACACCAAGTAATGGTGATTATTCCATAGACAATACCATTTCAGGTGCCTTATAGGTCAAGTCTTTCAAAATAAAGAGTAAGGTAACTTCAATTACAGTTTAAAGTAGCTTAATGAGAAGTTGGGGCTTCTCAGGTGGCTCTGTGATAAAGAATCTGCTGGCTAATGCTGGAGATGCAGGAGGTGTAGGCTTCATTCCCTGGGTCAGGAAGATCCCCTGGAGTAGGAAATGGAAACCCCCTCCAGTATTCTCTTTTTCAAATAATTCTAAAATTTGTTTGAAACACAAAGACCCCAAATAGCCAAGGCAATTTTGAGGAAAAAGAACAAAACTGGAGGTATCACACATCCTGGTTTCAAACTATATTACAAAGCTCAGTAATCAAAACAGTATGATACTGGTACAAAAGCAGACATATAGATCAGTGAGACAGAATAGAGATCCCAGAAATCAACCCATGTTTACATGGGCAATTAATGTATGACAAAGAGGGCAAGAATATACAGTGAAGAAGAGACTGTCATTTCAATAAATGGTACTGGGAAAACTGGAGAGCTAACATGTGGAAGAATTAAGCTGGACCACTCTCTCACACCACGCATAAAAGTAAGTTTGGAATGGACTAAAGACCTAAATGTAAGTCCTGAAACAATGAAACTTAGAGAAAAAAACATATGCAGTAAGCTTTTTGACATCAGTCTTAGTAATATTTTTTGGATATGTCTCCTCGGGCAAGGGGAAAAAAAGGAAAAATAAATGGAACTACATCAAACAAAAAAGGTTTCACACAGCAAAATAAATTATCAAGAAAAGAAAAAGTCATCTACTAAATGAGAGAAGATATTTTAAGGGATTATATCCAAAACATACGAAGAATTTATACAACTCAACATAAAAAAAGATTAAAAATTGGACAGAGAATATGAATAGACATTTTTCAACAGAAGACATACAGACATGGCCAACAGACACATGAAAAGATGTTCAACATGACTAATCATCAGGGAAGTGCAAATCAAATGAGATATTACCTCACACCCATCAGAATGGTTGTCATCAAAAAGACAGCAAATAAATGTTGGTGAGGATGTGGAGAAAAGGGAACCTTCATGCCATTTGTGGGGATAAAATTGGAAAACAGTGTGCAGAGTCCTCAAACAATAAAAAACATGACCCTGAAATTCCACTCCTGGCTCTTTATTTGAAGAAACCAAAAACTCTAGTATAAAAAAATGCAAATATCTTAATAGCTTTTGTATTTGATTATATGTGGAAATGATAATATTTAGATACATTGAGTTAATAAAATTTTTATTAAAATTAATGTTATATAGTTTTTCCGTTTCAAAAGTGACTACTAGTACATTTAAAATTATATGTGCTTTTCAGATTAATGACTTACATCTGTTTTCCTTGGATAGAACTATCTTCTGTAACTTCACAGTAAGCTGCAGTTACTTTAGCTTTTCAGAGCAAATTTTCCTATGATCTCACAGTCTCTCTCTGTATTAGCTAGAGGCAAAGCCTGTTTGAAACAGAACTGAAGTTAACATCCTTTACCTCGCAATTGGTAGGCTTTTTCATTTTAATAATTATAACAATAAAGTCACAAAAATATTCTTCCAAATTTTCCATTGAGAGTCACGTGTTGTATGATATCACGTCCAAAGGATTTGGTCACATGGTATTCATGCTTTAGAAAGAATTGAAAGAATTGTTTAGAAAGCATTTAGAAAGAATTGTTTCTTTTTTTGGGGAGTGGGGAGGTTCAGTTCAGTTCAGTTCAGTCGCTCAGTCGTGTCCGACTCTCCGCAACCCCATGAATCACAGCACACCAGGCCTCCCTGTCCATCACCAACTCCCGGAGTTCACTCAAACTCATGTCCACAGAGTCGGTGATGCCATCCAGCCATCTCATTCTCTGTCATCCCCTTCTCCTCCCGCCCCCAACCTTTCCCAGCATCAGAGTCTTTTCCAGTGAGTCAACTCGTCGCATGAGGTGGCCAAAGTATTGCAGTTTCAGCTTCAGCATCAGTCCCTCCAATGAACACCCAGGATCGATCTTCCTTAGAATGGACTGGTTGGATCTCCTTGCAGTCCAAGGGACTCTCAAGAGTCTTCTCCAACACCACAGTTCAAAAGCATCAGGATACCATATTCCAGTTATTCTTTGCCCATTCTGGGCTTCTTGCCAAGGTATCACACACATGACAATTAACAGTAAAGTAAGAAATAAGATCCAATACTTTGGCCACCTCATGCGACGTGTTGACTCACTTTAAAAGACTCTGATGCTGGGAAGGATTGGGGGTGGGAGGAGAAGGGGACGACAGAGAATGAGATGGCTGGATGGCATCACTGACTCGATGGACATGAGTTTGAGTGAACTCCGGGAGTTGGTAATGGACAGGGAGGCCTGGCGTGCTGTGATTCATGGGATCGCAAAGAGTTGGACACGACTGAGCGACTGAACTGAACTGAAGAAATAAGATTCTTTAATAATAGGTTAGCAAATGTTCCCTTCTTTCCCAACAAAGGGCTCTGAGCTTAGGCCAGAGGTATTTTAAAAAAGAAAATAAAGAAAAGACTGGATCAGAGAGAGGCAAGCTACTGGCAACGGTGCCTGGGACAACAGTCTTCTTTATCTGCTTACCAAAAATTACAAGAAGTAAAAGTTAATATCCACCTCCCCAGAAGGCTTTGTTTCTCTTAGTGTGTCCAAAACAGAAAACAGGTAGAAGAGAAAAAGACAGTGGCCAGACCTGTCTCAGGAGCAAGTCATATGCCATGCATAGTGTTCCAAAATTGCTCCTTTTTGAATGCACATATATACCTCCACTTTGAGATATTTGGGGAAAAAAACGACTTGGTGAATTGACTGTCTCTACCACAAATTAAGAATAGAATACTGAAAATTATCCTCTTTCTTAGAGAATAAATAAGCCAAGGATACTGTTTTCCATAGCTTTAAAAGTTAGATAGGATGCTACTGTAGAAAACTCCAGATGGATCAATTTGTGAGGCCTAAAAATATTCTGTATGAGATGTTTTCTGAATTGGAGTCTACAGAAGCTGGATTGCAAATTGAATATATTGTCATCAACTTTGAGGCCATAATGGTCAGTGCATTGTTCTGCAGTACTTAAATACCTGAGGATGAGCATGTTGAGCTCAATAATATGATTTTCTTCCCCGGTTTTATTTCATTTGTTTGATTATTTAAATATGAGTGAAGAATTTTGAGTGACTATTTAAGCATGGATCATTGAGAATGTCTCAAAATAATTTATTTCCATATTTCACCTTGCAGCCCTACCCTTTCCATCCCAGCTCCTGTAAATGAGAGTGAAAACAATTTCCTGTGGGAGAAGATGAAACTCCAAGGTCCCTCTGCCTTCCCCACAAAGGCTATTGCCAATCAATGCAGTTCCCTGGGGTTAAGGTCTTGTATGTAGGGGGTCCAGGTAAATTGTTCCTGGTAGAGAATAAAACTGCTGTCACTTGTTTTGGGGAATAGAAGCTAAGACAGCTAAGGAACAATACTTCAGCAAAAGGCAAAAGAAAACTCTCCATTTTAGAATAAATTTCAAGATACCACAAAATATTTTGCTAGTAATATCATATTTAATGTTTTCATGAATAAAATATTGATGTCTAGTACATTTTAAAAAAACTGAATGTGATGACCAGTTTAAAATTCATGCATCTCCTTTTCCTCCAGAGTGATCAGGAGCTTCTGATTAGGATGGCAAAGATAGGTTATAAGGCATATGCCATTCTGTAGAATTGCTGTCTATTAGAGGCCATGATACCAGTAAAATTAGATTAAGGTTAAGGCAGGAATGTAAATTTTGTTAATAAGGTTTCTATATTTTAATTCAAAACCAAACACCCTGCGGGTCTATTGATGCTAATCCCATTTAATCTTGCAAAAAGCTTTCCTGGTATCAAGGGATGCGGATGAGTACTTGCCCTTTATTACCTGGAAAATGAGGAATTTTCTTACACCTTCACCTCTAAGTAGTATAAACATAGCCAAAGAATTTTGATGACTTTAAGAAAACAAATATATTTATATGATTATGTAGAAACTCAAATGCTGTGTGTTATGTGCAATGTGTGTTATATCTACATGTCTATTGCAAGAGCCATATATTCGTCTGTTTAATTACTCTGCGCCTGAAACCTCTTGTATTTAAAATATTCATGCTTAGTTTACTAACCTGTGCCTTTCTGAGTTGGCACAGCTGTTTCAAAACATTTCAAAAAATGTTTTGAAAGCACATTAAAAAAAAATAAGTCGAGACACATCACGTCTCACTTCGGTAAATAAATTACTTCTCTGCTTTAGGGAGATTTTGCCGTCTATTTCTCACCTTTTATTTATTTCAATGCTTTCTCTGCTCTCTTCTGACTCTGCTTTTCCATCCCTACATTATCTGTCAGAGCGTGTCCCTAACACACGTTGTGATGTGTCCCGGATTTTACTATACGCTCATTCTCCTTCATGTGTGCTGCACACATCCCTCTTGAGTAAGGTGTTAAACAGTTCAGTACTTCACATATACACATATATATGTATGCAGGTGTGGATGTGAATATATATGTACATGACAGAGGTGCCAGAGAGGATGAAGATGTCTGTATCAAGTGCTGAAATCTTCTTAAATGTGGTGGACTGGAAAGGGTGTAAGTTTTAGAACCAGATATATGCTCTAATTCCTCCCCTTTCAAAGTGTCTGCACCTGAAATTGTTCTCTCTTTATTATTTCTTCCATCCTTCCATCAGCATAAATGTAGCATTACCTAGCATATTAAAAAAGCTCTGGCAGGTAACAGCTTCACTGTTTAAAAAATAATGTTTCTTTCAGATCCCATTACAAAAAAATTCCCCAAACGTTATAGACAAATACGTCTTTCTTACTGGGTGAAAGGTCCCATGAAGCCAAGAAATTTTTGGTCTGATTCAGTACTACAGACTCAGAATACTTCTTAAGAATACAGACTTAGAATACTTCTAGCATCTATAAACCTCTCAGCAAACGTTTGTCAAATGAAATGAATGAGTGAATGGGTGAATGAACAACGTTTGGATCACAGTGTAGGGCTTAATCAGGGTTGGCTCTTATTACAATGAAACTGACATTTTGTGAACCTGATATTTCTTATAAACACCAAGAAGATTCAGAACAACCACACCACAAAGCTTGTCTAATTCTATCACTGAAGTCTGAAAGACTTGCCTGTACACATATCAGTGATTATATGGTTTAACGTGTTTGACATTTCTTCGAAATTTTATAGGGAAAAGTCTGCCATGAAATCTTTCAACTTTCTATTTCACTTACCTTCCTATTATTACTTGAATATTGCGTACAGTTTCTAGTTATTTTCCTAAAACTGTAGCACCTAAGAATAATAAACTTATGCCATGTTCTTTATCTAAATAGAGTATGTTAAAGTTTTAGATACTAGAATTATTTCAATATTTACTTACGAAGTAAACAGGAAGTGCTACTATTGACTCATCTATCAATGTAGGTTTGTTGACTGTAACAAATGTACTATTCTGGTGAGGGATGTTGATGATGGGAAATACTGTGCATATGTGAAATCTCTGTATTTTCCTCTCAATTTTTTATTGAGATATAATTGATATATAAAATTACATTAATTTCAGGTATGCAACATAATCATTTCGCTATGTATATTAATATATTAGAGATGATCACAATCAGCTTAGTCAACATCCATCACCCTGAAAGAAAGTGGCTCTGAAAGTGAAGTCACTCAGTTGTGTCTGACTCTTTGTGACCCCATGGACTGTAGCCTACCAGTCTCCTCTGTCCATGGGATTGTCCAGGCAAGAACACTGGAGTGGGTTCCCATTTCCTTCTCCAGGGGATCTTCCCAACCCAAGGATCAATCCATCACCCTACAAAGTTACAAATATTTTTTCTTGTGATGAGAACTTTTAAGATCTACTCTCTTGATAACTTTCAAACATAAACTCCACTATCATTAATTCTAGTCACCATGCTGCATATTACATGCCCAGGATTTCTTTACATAATAACTGGAAATTTGTACCTTTTGATGACTTCCTCTTAATTTTGAAGTGAGCATAAAACTGCTCCAAAAAGGCTTTTTTTGAAGAGAGAAAATGCAAGACATATGAACAGTTCTGTCTTAATATCTTCCAATAGTGATTTAACTTTAAAGCTTTCATGTGTTTGGAACTTTCTCTAAAAGAGGAGTAAAAATCAACAATGTGGAAATGCTTTGATTTTATTCTTCTGATGCAACTGCATGCATCTGGTAATACAGGATAGGTAGCCTCAGTGTTAATTAAAATTTCAATAAAGAAGCACATTATAGTTAATAGCACTCCTGGTCTTAGGCATATACTCTAATAAAACAAATCCAGCAAAGCTGAAATAAAATCATTCTAAAACATGCCTTGATCATGCCATTACACTGTCCACACAACTTCAGTGTCTCCCCGTTGCCTAGAGGATTAATGGCAAATTACTCAGCCTGAAAAATATATCCTTCTGTGCTGACCCCAAGCAATTTCCATAACCTCATCTCCAGCTATTTCTGTGTGCAAACCTGATGTGACATCACAGCAGTCAACAACCAGGCAGAGTTGACTGAGAAGCCACCTAATCCTACCTAGTTGTGTGACTTTGGGAGCTTTTGACCCAGCTCTTTTGAACCTCAGTTCTCCTATCTGGTTAATAGTACCTTCTCACTGCAGTGCTGGGAGGACTGTGGCAAAGTCCAGGCTCCATGTGGTCCCTGGCATCAGAAGCTCTCAGTAATGAGGGGAGTATTATCATCCCTAATGATGTCTTTTTTATTCCATTCTTGGTGTCTTTGTGCCCTTTCTTGAAACATAGCTGAAAATCCAAGGTTTTCCTGTCTACTCATCCTTCAAAGCCCCTCCTCGTGTGTGAAGCCTTGACAGCCCCCTCTAGCCCAAGATGATTGCTTTCACCCTGAACTCACAGTTCTCATTTTCTATATGTTCCTTTAAAAGTGATTTGTCCTGTAATCTCTCTGATACTCTTCTCTCATAGTTTATCTTTCCACATAGTTATTTTATGAACAGAGTTGCTATCGAAGGAAGTCATGGTTGGGAGCTAGAAAGAAAATAAATAGATGAACAGACTAGTGGATCCTAAACTGTGTCCTCTGGAGCTTCCTTGGGGGACATTGTGGTGGGGTGGAATGAGGTGCAGTGCCATTTGGAGAATGCCAGGTAAGCAGGGCTCTTGGTCCTGTCCCCAGCTTCTACTCAGAACATCAACCTTTCAATATTTCTTTGTTATGGCTATTAATATTTATTGAAATTCATCTAACAAGATTAAATGCTGGAGTTCCAAGTAAGAATTCACCAATAAAGGAATTCCGTTGCTCTATGAAACCTTGAAAGCCATTTATCCAGTGCAAGCTTCTAGCTTCTACTAAGAAAGAAGACTTGCAGAATCACAGTCAAGGTCATGCAATGAGGGCTGACATTAGGAAAACAGTCTCAAACCCCAGCTCCTTTAGTTTATAGTTCGCTTGTTTATTAATTAAACGATTAGGGCTTTGAGGTCAGAGACACCTATTTTATTTCTTTGTTTTTCTTTTTCCAACCCTAGCTCAAGGCTTTAAACAGAATCCTGGTGTCTAATATAAGAGGGAAGTATGCCTATAACGCAATCACAAAGTGGGAACAATAGACCGCTTCCACCACAGCCCCTGTAGACTGAAGGAACATTTGGATAGAATAACAGAAGAAGCATGGTATGGATCAGCAGGAACGTGGGTCCGTTTCATTTTGGACCCTTTCAGTTCAGTTCAGTTCAGTCGCTAAGTCGTGTCCGACTCTTTGCGACCCCATTAATCACAGGACACCAGGCCTCCCTGTCCATCACCAACTCCTGGAGCTCACTCAAACTCATGTCCATCGAGTCGGTGATGCCATCCAGCCATTCATCCTCTGTCTTCCCCTTCTCCTCCTGCCCCCAATCCCTCCCAGCATCAGAGTCTTTTCCAGTGAGTCAACTCATTGCATGAGGTGGCCAAAGTATTGCAGTTTCAACTTTAGCATCAGTCCTTCCAATGAACACCCAGGACTGATCTCCTTTAGAATGGACTGGTCGGACCCTTTAAATGTACCCTGAATATCCATTCCAAGTCAGCTTGGAAACCTCATTCCAAATTCCTGCAGTTACCTGCAGAATTCTTCAATCCTCCACTACTAGTTATCACTGGGTTCTGAACAGGGTTGCTATGGAAGGAAGCCATGGTTGGGAGCAAGAAGGAAATAAGTAGATGAACAGGCTAGTGGATCCTAAACTGTGTCCTCTGGAGCTTCCTTGGGGGATATTGTTGTGTGGTAGAATGAGGTGTAGTACCATTTGGAGAATGTCGGGTAAGCAGGGCACTTGGTCCTGTCCCCAGCTTCTACTCAGAGCATTTACCTTTCAATATTTCTTTGTTATGATTATTAATATTTATTGAAACTCATCTAACGAAATTAAATGCTGGAGTTTTTATTTTGATACTCAATATTAGCTCTCAAATGGAATTTGAATTCTGTGTGGACTGTCTAGCTTGTTTATGACCTTTGTATACCATAAAGACTCTAGAGTTATTATTTTCTTCCACCTGTAAGTCCCATAGGTGTCGGCCAGAGAAGTTTGATTCTTGTATCTTGATGCCTCCCCAGGAAGCCTGTAGCTGTGTCTCCTCTCCTCTGGGCTCTACATGATGAGAGGGGGGAATGACCTAATTGGTCTGGGTATGAAAACGGAGCCTGGACAAGATGCTAAAAAGTTGGGTATTGATCAAAAAGAAGACCTAAAATGGCACAATACAGGGAAAGAAACCAGACTTGAGTTCAGTCTTGAATCCGTTGCTGACAAGCTAGCCTTGAGATACCAAGCAAATCAATGAACCATTCTGAGCCTTGGTTCTTTCACCTTTAAGAGCTGCTTTGAGGAATAAGTAAAATAACCTGGATATGTATATATGGAATCTAGAAAAATGGTCCTGATGAACCTATTTGTTGCTTTACTCTTAAACTAGAATAATGGTTAAAGTATATGTCCTAGAGGAGGGCTGCTGCTGCTGCTAAGTCGTGTCAGTCATGTCTGACTCTGTGAGACCCCATAGACAGCAGCCCACCAGGCTCCTTCGTCCCTGGGATTCTTCAGGCAAGAACACTGGAGTGGGTTGCCATTTCCTTCTCCAGTGCGTGAAAGTGAAGTCACTCAGTCGTGTCCGACTCTTCGCAACCCCATGGACTGTAGCCCACCAGGCTCTTCCATCCATGGGATTCTCCAGGCAAGAATACTGGAGTTGGAGTGGGTTGCCATTCTCTTTTCCAGGGGATCTTCCTGACACAGAGATAGAGCCTATATCTCTTACATTTCTTGCATTGGTAGGTGAGTTCTTTACCGAGTGCCACCTGTAAATAAATTACCTTCTCCCTACTCCCTGACTATCTTTCATAGTTCTAGAAAAGCTGATTCTCTGTCTGGTTCCATTTCCCTTTGATCTGCTGATTCTAACTGTGCGATCATCATACAGCTTGCACAGAGTTCTTCCCATCCTTTCTTCATTTTGTGAAAATTTAACATTTATGAGCTGTAATTTCAGGCTCTATTTTCTTAACAGCCAGAAGCAGTATCTTAGCCAATCATCCCTTAATGTAGATTTTGTGTATTTTTTGGGTACTTAAGCAATTCTTAGAGCCCATGCCAGTCCCTGATTCAGAAGTCTGTATCCGTTCCCTAACACTATAAACATTTTAAATTCCTATAGAAAAGTGACTACTGTGGGTGGTCTCATAGATACCGAAGACTTGATTTTCACTCATTCAAAGACAATGCTCTCTTTACCTGGGCTCCACTGGAGACCCCAAATTATTGCCAACATAATTTCTCTTCTGCCTCCTAACCTCTTGTGGCTGAGTTGACCTGCTTATTGTTTCTATTAATAAATACATCAATCTTGAGTCGCTTACTTACATGCATATCACAGGAACCTCGGGGTTAGTCCTACTAGCCGACCACCCAAGGCAATTCCTTGTGCAGAAATGATCCACAATGCCCAAGGGAAAGCACCCTGTGGCAGAAGTAGCTGCAGCCCCAGCCTTCCAGTCATGGCGCTCCAAGCTTCTGCCTCTTTCCCTGGGCAATGAATCCATCCATCATTACAAAGCACTTGATGGTAAACAGGAGTCAAAGAAGTCCAGTTTTGTCTACAAGTTTTTTCAACATGTATGATGCGAAGGAGCATTTAGCTTAGCAGTGACTCTTTGTGACATAGGGGTAGGCTGTCATACTGCTAGTTTTGCTAGTCCACTACTAATATTATAATACTTGGTAGGCATTTTTCCCTTTTTTGTCTTTCTTGAGACCAGTGGAATGATGCCACTTTATTCAGACTTGGACTTGCTCCCCCAAAATCTAGTTGAAGTTAGAATTCCATTATAATTTGTGATTCGTCATCAAGAAAGAAACAGGATCCAGAAAAAGAAAGTCTATGTGCTTCTATGCTATTCTTTTTAGTTCCCTGTTTGGGCGTACTTTAGCTTCCCTGCAGACAGTTCTTTCAGTTGGTATGGCTAACAAGGCCACAGTGGCAGTCTGTTACGTGTAGGCCAATAATCTTTCCAGACTACAAAGAAGCTGCTTAAGAGGAGCCATCTCATAAATGTGTGCTTTCAGTCACAGGCAGGACCAAAGTCAGGGCAAAGTCGTTAGTTATTTGGAAGAAAGACACAGGCATGGGTACTTGGGTACATGGTGGGTAAGGAGCAGCCTAGTTATGAGTTAAGACTGTAAATTGTACTCAAAATTAACTGGCTTTGTTCCAGTTATTTGCTCTTAAGCTGACTGCTCTAGGTTCCTGGGCCTCAATTCACTAAAGGCATGACTTTGGCACCACTACTTACCACCTATTTTACAGATTGGTTGTAAATTAAAAAAAAAAAAGATAATAACTTTTGCACAATATAAAATATACGTTATGAGATATATAGGTCAGTGGTTAAAATGGCAAATTCTAGAAAAAGCCTGCCTTGTTCAAGTCCCAACTGTGCTTCTAGACAGTTGATCAAGGAAAACATTGTCTAATCTCTTTTCACTCAAGTCCTTCATCTGTAAGAAGGGTAATGACAGTACCGACCTCTTAGGGTTATTTTAAAGATTAAATAAAATGATACATGTAAAGAGTTTATGGGGCTTCCCAGGTGGCTCAGTGGTAAAAATATTCACTTGCCAATGCAGAAAACGTGGGTTTGATCCCTGGGTCAGGAAGATCCCTGGAGAAGGAAATGGCAACCCAGTCCAGTGTTCTCATCTGGGAAGTCCCATGGACAGAGAAGCCTGGTGGGCTATGGTCCATGGGATCGTAAAAGAGTAGGATATGACAGAGCTACTAAAGAACAACAGCAAGAAGAGTTTACAGCACCAGTTGGCACGTTGTAAAAGCTCACTGTAAAAACTCAATGAATATTAACTACTTCAGCTATTATCAAAACACTTTTTAAAAAAGCTAGCAGACTGATTTGGAGATCTTGAGGAACGGTATGAGTAGACCACTGGAAAACATTCTTTAAACCAATGATATCAACATTATTTTTATTTGCAATAAACAATTGCACAGATAATCAAGCCACACTGTTGCCGTGAATTGATTTGCCATGGTTGCGTTTCAGGTTTGTTTGAGTTTCACATACAGTAAATGCTGTGGATTCCTTTTTTAAGCCATGTGACTTTTGGAAGGAAAAAAAAAAAAAGCCAGGTTATCTCTAATGGTCCAGTGCTGGGCGTATGTTTTCTTAATGGGAAATTAATGTTTGAGCTTATTATACTAATATGAGTCTGCCATGTCCTAAAATTTATTACTCCAAATCAGTGGCATTTGTGTTGTTACCAGTGTGATTGCTAGTTGATACTGGAATGCATTCATTAGCTCCATAGTACAGAAATTTTACAATACCAGAGTTGCTTGTTCTTATTTCTATTCTTAGCATTTTTTTGTCAGCTTGACTGTTCTGCCTTTGGAACAGAATAATGAGATAATAGTTAAGTGAGGAGTCAATGAAGATTTTACAGAATGGGACAGACTTGCAACTACACCCAGGGTTTTGCTCATTTTGGTTATATCTGCAATGTTTTAAAGACATCATATCTTGTCCCACTGTGATAAAAATATATTTAGACAGTTTGGATCAATAAAATCACCTCATTATAAAGTTAGAATTTATCAAATTTATTTAAGAGCTATCATCATGAATTGCCTGGCCTTTTACTTTTTATACTTTCTGAATGTACTCTGTCTACTTCTTTGTGTTCAAAATGCTAAGCTTCAGCTGTAGAAATGCCTTATTATAAAAATGAACAGAGGCTGCAGTAGTAACTAGTCATTGGCATTTTCATATTATTCAGAGTCTTTTTCTTATCTCTTGGACAAATATATCTCATTAACCTGTATTCAGGCTTGATTTCTCTTCTGTTAAAGAAATGATATAACTCTGTAACTTGCTTCACCATAGAAGAAAATAAGGTTATTATTTGTAAGAGAAAGTAAAGACAATTATTTGGATAACTTAAGACTATCTCTCTCACATTTTCTTGTTTAAAATAGTAATTTTCAATTAGGGGCAACTTTGTTCCCAGAGGATATTTGACAATTGTCTGGAGACATTGTTGATTGTCAAGATCGGGTAGGTGGTGGTATTGGCCTTTAGTGGGTGGAGCCCAGGGTAGGTACTAAATATCCTACAATGTACAGGATGGCTCCCACAACAAGAATTATCACAATCTGACTCAAAATGTCAATAGTGCTGAGGCTGAGAAACCCTGGTCTGAAATATCCTAGTGTTTCAGTTATTGCCTTAAAGCTAGAGTTTGGATTTTTAAATATTCAAAATATCCAGACAAGATTCCTAAATATCTGCCACCAACTATCCACAAAAAAACTGGACATAATTTTAAAGGCATGTTGGTCCAAATACTATTGATATGTTGAGAATTTATTTTGAAAGAGGTTGATCCAAATAGAACAGAAATGTATGGATGCGCTTCCTTCAAAGTGATGTTTTAATTATGAGAATGAAGCTGAAAATTTAAAATCTTATATTTATGAAGCATTTTTGCATTAAAAAAATAATCTAGGGAATTCTTTGTTTTAGGGCTTCCTTTAAAGTCAAAAAGATCAGGAAAATACAGAAAATAAACAGAATTTATTTCCTTTTTCTTTCAAAATGTAGTGCTTCTACCTCTTTAAACAAATGCATGCTGTGTAAAGGCTGACAATTGAATCCTTTTATCTGATCTCTGAGTATTAGATCACTTGAAATTTAAGAAAATGCAAGTTACATTGACTCTTAGAGAAACAGCCTATATCATAGAAACACACACACACACACACACCCCCAATCAACAAAGGAACAAAACACCCTCAACTCAGGCCTTTTAGGAAAAGTAGATATATATAAAGAGAGAGAGATGATATAGATATATTTGCAAACCAAACATAAAATACCGTCCTAGACATTTTTCCGTTGAGCATCCAAGTTGAGCTGAATGTTCCATTTCTCTTAAGTCAATTTATGGGAGGGGTGTGTAAAAGCACTTTAGTGAAGAAAACCAGTGATCGCAATGCATCAAAGTTAAGCTTTAGCGAGGTTATCACTCCGTGAAAAATCACATAAACATTTCACATATAAAATATTATTCATCAGAGCAAAACCCTCAAAGGGGTTGAGAAATAACAAAGGTGTCACAGAACCTTTTTCTTTTTTTGAAAAAGGAAAAAAATATATTCCACAACTAAAATGGAATCTGTGGTCATGTGGCAGGAAGGAGATGAATATAATTGAGAAGAAAATTAGCAAACCTTAAATATCTGGTTCTGCAATATCATTACCCATAAACTTGCCCTCTTCCACTCTCTTTTCCCCAAAGACCAATGTCCCATATCTGAACTGAGGGAGATGTGTGCTTTCTAACAGCTAAATCAACAAGGTTTCACATGAGTAGTGCTGTGTGGTGTGGTTGACTGATTTCATGAAAAACTAATCATGTATTCATCATTGAGATCAAACACTTCCCAAGTAATTATCATCCCAACCCAATCTGATAGGAACTGAAAAAGTGGCGCTGCTGATATAATCAGAGGCTGATCAGAATAGTTCTTTTAGCTTTGGGTTGGAAAGCACGAAACTGAAATTGTGTTTTATAATTAAGAAAGGTAAAGTTGGCAAGCTGCAATCAATTATTTCAATCAATCATAACAAGTTTAGCTTGCCAGGTTATTTACTGGAACATACATTTAAAAATCGACTTTTCATACGTGAGCATTTAAAAATATCTAATAGAAGATAAATACAGAGAAGTTTTTGAATTAAAACCTGAACCCTTTGTGTACAGATTATAAAATAGTGTCATATCACTTCCATAGTTCTCTTATTTTGAGCTTTGGTATTTTTTTTTTCTGATATGGATCTATTATTATATTGAATTATATGTCATCACAAAGTGATTGCTTTCAGAAAATCTGACTTTCACTTTGTGTCTGTGACTATAAATTTAGATGGAGATGAACAGTGTAGGACATTTAAATACTTTACAAAGGACTTCCACATGTAGTACCTTGAATGCTTGTGTGTTAAGTAATATAAGTGCTTTTTGTGTGTTATGTCATTTAATCTTCAGATAGCTGGAAGAGAGAGATCCAGTTAGAACCCCCAACTTAAAAATGAAGGAACCATGTCAGAGAGAAGCTATGTCTGCTGAAGGTCACTAATGTTAAGTGGCATTCAGTTCAGTTCAGTTCAGTCGCTCAGTCGTGTCCAACTCTCCGCGACCCCATGAATCACAGGACGCCAGGCCTCCCTGTCCATCACCAACTCCCAGAGTTCACTCAAACTCATGTCCACAGAGTTGGTGATGCCATCCAGCCATCTCATTCTCTGTCGTCCCCTTCTCCTCCCGCCCCCAATCCCTCCCAGAATCAGAGTCTTTCCCAGTGAGTCAACTCTTCGCATGAGGTGGCCAAAGTATTGGAGTTTCAGCTTTAGCATCAGTCCTTCCAATGAACACCCAGGATTGCTCTCCTTTAGAATGGACTGGTTGGATCTCCTTGCAGTCCAAGGGACTCTCAAGAGTCTTCTCCAGCACCACAGTTCAAAAGCATCAATTCTTCGGCGATCAGCTTTCTTCACAGTCCAACTCTCACATCCATACATGATGAGACATAATCCCAGCCAAGACTAAAGCACGTCCCCTTGACCTGTTCTGTAGTGCCTCTCTGGTAGGGTTTGATCCTACCAGATCTGATCATAGGATAACAGCATTTGAGAAGAACTTTATATATGCCAGGGGCTGAGCTATTCGCATTATATATATATATATATATATATATATATATATATATATATATATGGCTGTTGGACCTCTCTGAAGCTCAGGTTTTTAGTCTGTGAAACGGTGATGAAAATTTCTATTTTAACAGTTGAATAAACAGGACTTCCCTGGCGATACAGTGATTAAGAATATGCCTGCCAGTGCAAAGGACACAGGTTGGATCCCTGTCCGAGAAGATTCCACGGGGTGCGGGGCGACTAAGGCCCGGAACTGCAAATACGGAAGCCCATGAGATCTGGAGGCGGTGCTCTGCAACAGGAGAAGCCACTGTGATGAGTTTGCGCACCACAAGTAAAGAGTAGCCCCCACTCAGCACAACTAGAGAAAGCCCGCAGGCAGCAATGAAGACCTAGTGCAGCCAAAAATAGTAAATAAATAAAAATTTTTTTAAAGGAGAGTTCATGGAGTTAAAGGCTTTATCACTGAACCTACAAAGAGCAGGGAACTTTGTTAACTCACATGTCCTGGGTCCAACAGCCAGCAAACAAAAGGTTTATTTCATAAGTCGGTTGGACTCCAGATGTAAGCCCAAGAGGTTGGCAGAGATTCTGCCACAATTACTCCAGGTTTTGTGTGTGCAAGAAATATCACCAAACCTAAGGGAGCAGGAGACTGCTCTTTCCAATAGATCATACTGCCTTATGCAAAAATATGCGTAACTTTAAATTCAATACATCAAGTCACATGATTTTTTTTCATTATATAAGTAATTGGCTTTGTAAATCTAAATATTCACATTTTGTAATTTCTCATATGTGCACCCACTGCTCATATTTTATCCATATTTTATGAGTTTCTATTCATGGTTCAAGATTAAATGAATTTCCTTAACCTAGAAAGTTTACTTCATTACCCATTTTCATTTTCTTTCATTTATCATTATAAGACATGAGCCAAACTCCACTCCATATAACCGCATTGGCTATTTAATTCCTTTATCAAATTCAGGAGCATTAATTAAACATCTATTATGTGTCAGAAACATGGAAAGTATCATATATTTATTATAAAGTTGGAGAGTATAGAATTGGGAGCTCTTTCTAATAGTCAAACTCATAGAAACAGAGAGTAAAATAGTGGTTGTCAGGAGGTAGGGGAGGGAGAAACGGGGAGATGTTGATCAAGGGGTACAAAGTTTCAATTATACAAGATGAATAAGTTCTGGAAGTTTGATGTACAGCATGGTGACTGTACTTAACAATATTATGTTGTGACAAATGAATTTATTTATAAAACAGAAACAGACTTACAGACAGAAAACAAACTAATAGTTATCAAAGGGGACATGAAGGGAGGGATAAATAGGAGTATGGAATAACAGATGCACACCAATATTATCTTGTAATAACCTATAATAGGAAAGAATATGTAAAATTGAATCACTGTACATCTGAAACTAATACACTATTGTAAGTCAATTGCTTTCAATTGCAAGAACAGTATTATGTTGTGTACTTGAAATTTGCTAGGGTGTTCTAACAGCATGTACCTCCCCCTGCACACACACACAATCAGTGACTATGTGAAGCAATGGGTATATTAATTAACTTGATTGTGGAAATTCTCTCACAATGTATACGTATGCTAAAGCATACAGGTATACAAGTTAAACATATACATTTTTAATTTGTAAGTTATGCCTCAATAAAGATGAGGAAAAAGAATAAACCTCTTGACCAAAGTGTGAAGTTCTACTCATTTAGGTGAGATTGAAAAAAACAAACAACTGATTGGAGAGTTGTCCTGTTAACAAAGACAAATAGTATTTTCTTTATGTTTCACTTGTTTCAAATTTATTCACTTACTCACAAATCATTGAAGAGTCATGACAGACAAATGGAAATATATGCGTTCATTCCCAAAGTCCTTTAAACTCAAGCTGGGCTCCATGAGATGGGGTCAGTTCCACACATCTCATCTTAGGTCTCTTTTTAGCTCGATTTCCTAGGTGACACTAGTGGTGAAGAGTCCACCTGCCAATGCGGGAGATGCAAGAGAAACAGCTTCAATCCCTTGGTTTGGAAAACTCGCTGGAGTAAGAAATGGCTACCCACTTTGGCATAATTGCCTGGAAAATTTCATGGACAGAGGAGCCTGGAGGGCTTCAGTTCATGGGTCACAAAGAGTCAGACATGACTGAGCACACACACACTCACACTCATTGTGGGTTTCAAAATATCTGAAAACAGTCCAGGCGTTATGAACGGTCTAAGTATTATTATTACTTTCAACAGATGTGATGCAATTACTTGACAGACTAGTACATCTTACGAATAGCAGTAGCTGGTTTTATCCACAGACATTTATACACTTATCATTATGATAAACAAAAGGAACCCAAAGAGAAACACAAAATATTTTGTATTCCTAACTAAGAAAATCAAGAAAACTTACTCTTGAGATCATCAGTTCAGTTCAGTTGCTCAGTTATGCCCGACTCTTTGCAACCCAGTGGACTGCATCACGCCAGTCTTCCCTGTCCATCATCAACTCCCAGAGCCTACTCAAACTCATGTCCATCGTGTTGGTGATGCCATTCAACTATCTCATCCTCTGTTGTCCCCTTCTCCTCCTGCCTATAATCTTTCCCAGCAACAGGGTCTTTTCAGGTAAGTCAGTTCTTCGCATCAGGTGGCAAAAGTATTGGAATTTCAGCTTCAGCATCAGTCCTTCCAATGAATATTCAGGACTGATTTCCTTTAGAATGGACTGGTTGGATCTCCTTGCAGTCCAAGGAACTCTCAAGAGTCTTCTCCAACACCACAGTTCAAAAACATCAATTCTTTGGTGCTCAGCTTCCTTTATAGTCCAACTCTCACATCTATACACGACTACTGGAAAAACCATAGCTTTGACTAGATGGACTTTGTTGATAAAATAATGTCTCTACTTTTTAATATGCTGTCTAGGTTGGTCATAGCTTTTCTTCCAAGGAGCAACTGTCTTTTAATTTCATGGCTGCAGTCACCATCTGCAGTGATTTTGGATTCCAAGAAAATACAGTCTGTCACTGTTTCCCTTGCTTCCCCATCTATTTGCCATGAAGTGATGGGACTGGATGCCATGATCTCAGTTTCCTGAATGTTGAGCTTTAAGCCAACTTTTTCACTCTCCTCTTTCACTTTCATCAAGAGGCTCTTTAGTTCTTCACTTTCTGCTATAAAGGTGGTGTATAGACCATCTTAAAATTAGTTTTAGAGGTATACATGTAGAAGAGAAACTACCTCAATTGTCCAAGTGTTTGGCCTATGAAATAATGGAACTGTATATTTTTAATATTTGAAAATGATTTCTATATTAGAGGAATATTATGTTAGATGAGAAATTGTTATATATGTATCACGATGTATATGTATATCACACACACACACACCCATATGGCTCCTCTGTCCATGGAATTCTCCAGACAAGAATACTGGAGTGGGTGATCAGTCTCTTCTCCAGGGTATCTTTCCCCAGGACTGGAACCCAGGTCTCCTGCATTACAGACAATTTCTTTACCATCTGAGCCACCAGGGAAGTGAGAGAACCAGAGAACCAGATTATGATTCTGAAAATGCCTCAGTGAATCACTGCCATTTATGTTTAACCTACAGAGGAAGAAAAGTTAATGAATTTCTAAAGCATTTGTGGTGATAATTACATGAGTCAATCCCTTTAAGTTGGGCTTTGCGATACTGCAGATATTTCATGTAAATTCACCATCGTATTACTCTCATCCATTCATCTAACAAGTGACATTCTTCTTTCCTAATGCAACATTCACCAACATGTGAAGATAAAAAGTGTGTTAGAACTCTCATCCCCTTTGTATCAAGAGATTATACACTGAAGTATATTCACAAAGAGGAACAATGTACAAATCTCCACAGACTGTTATGGGGATGACTGCAGTCGTTTATGCTGTGTACATATGGCTTTGTAAATGTCTCATCTGTTAAATTCTTTTGAATTACAGCACAAGGCTTTGACTTCTTTCAATTTGCTTTCTAGCATTTATTTTTTGCTCAAAATCATTTAACATCACAGCTCTGGCTATGGTAGAATAGCTGTGTTTTCTCTGCGGTGTTCCCAAGTGTTCCCTTTCATTACAGACATCTGCATAACTGAACACACAGGAGATTGGTTCAGGGCTATGGGGACCAACTACAAATAAAAATAAGACAAACTACAAGGAAAGATTTAAAATCCTCGTATGTCAGAAAGCCTACAAGTGGTAGATTATTCTCTGGGGTATTTAAAAAGCTCTGCAAGAAATATACGTGACCACAAGAAGGCAGCGGGGGTGTGGGGGTGGGAAGGGAAGAATCCCATGGATTCTTGCTTTACAAACTGGAAGAACCTAATGCAAAGCATGAACAGCAAGATAGGTTTGTATTACAAAGAAAAAACATAGAAAAAAAAGGGAAAAGGGGGCAGGACTGCTGAGACAAAATGGTAAAAACACATGAGTCAGCCATGAAAGAAATTTTAGAAATATTGAGGTGATAGGAGGTGAAAGAAGCAGTAGGCAAAGAAAATCAGAACTATCACAGTGCTTTCATATTTGAATCTCTGAACTAGGGCACCACCAAAATGGCATAAAAAGGTAACTAGAGGTTTCCACTTAAATTTTGTAGACATAGTTTTTACCTTATCAATTAATGCATTAATTTTTAAAATTATTTTTTATACTTAAAAAAATGATTTCTTAGTATTTCACAATAAAAATATATGGACAAAATTTAAGTAAAAACAAATTTCTTCTAGCAAATGGTGAGAAAATTTCCAGCCAATGAATTTTCAACTCTAATTATTTGGCAGCATTTTGGTGGAAATACTGTGGAGACTTATTTGAAGCTTTTCATGGATGCCAGTTGGAAATATTCAGATCATTCCAGTTTATGGGATAAAGTACATTTTGTGTGTATGCATTCTAAGTCGCTTCAGTTGTGTCTGACCCTTTGTGACCCTGGACTGTAGCCCACCAGGCTCCTCTGTTCATGGGAGTCTCCAGGCAAGGATACTGGAATGGGTTGCCATGCCCTTCTCCAGGGGATCTTCCTGACCCAGGGGTCAAACCTGAATCTCTATGTCTCCTGCATTGGCAGGCAGGTTCTTAACCACTAGCGCCACCTGGGAAGCCCAATTTAGGTTTTAGCCCTTATGAAATAGAATGTGAGGATACTTTAAGACTTTTCCAGAGTGGTTTTACAGAACGTCTCAGAGAGGCCTTTTCAGGCTGGGATCTTGAGTAACAGTATTTCTGTCCACTGGGGCTTCCTTATCCATTTATTTACCACCTTTTAAAAGTGTATCTTAATTTAAAAACTGTCATTACAGACTGGAAAACAAGATGAATAAATCAACCCATCAATACATATTGCCAGACACAGCAGAAGATTTGAAGACTTGTGTAAAATAAATAGAAACAGGGAAGTACACAGGACGCTAGGAATAGTTCATTATTCTTTAGAGCTGTTGAAAAGAAATCCATATAAATCACATGTATTCATGGTAAAAACCACATGCACTGTAGTTGGTACTCACAGCAGTAAAGCTGATAGTCTTAACTGAATTGCTTTCACGTTTGATTTGCCAAAACACAAACACAAACCAAAAAAGGTCCACTCCAAAATGTAAATATATATTATATACACACACATATATAAATTATATGGCTTTTGACTACCTCTTCTTTTAAGCAGTAGGTACCAAACTACCTTAAATATGACTTCCCTGGTGGCTCACTGGTAAAGAATCCACTTGCTAATGCAGGAGACGTTGGTTGGATCCCTGGGTCGGGAAGATCCCCTGGAGAAGGAAATGGCCACCCACTCCAGTATTCTTGCCTGGGAAAGCCCATGGGCAGAGGGGCCTGGCAGGTTGCAATGCATGGGGTTGCACAAGAGTCAGACACGACTGAGTGACTAAACAACAGCAACAACAACTGATAAAAATAGGAAGTTGTCTTTTCAGAAGTTATGACCTCTGGCTTCTATAGTTTTACTTTAGGCTAAAGAGGTGTGCTCAGTAGGCACAGACCTTAGATAATATCCTTTGCCAAGGGAATCTTAATACAAAACCTTCAGTGTTTTTATATCCTCTACACTCAAAATCATAGTCTTTCACGGATGTGCATTATTTAATATCTTAATTTATATCATCTGTTACTAAGAGATTTAGCAACAGCTTAGCTTAGTTTGCTCAATACTGGGCACTACTGAGAGCTAGTGTTTTGACTTCGTATTTTAGAAAGGACAAAGAAATTCAGACTTGTAATGCAATATAATGAAAGACAATGTAGAACATTCCCTTTCAGTGTCTGCTTTTTCTACTTATTTCATTTCTGTAAGAGAGGAGAAAGTGCAGTTTTCAGGAATGCATTTTGTGGGGCACTGGAATTTCATTTTATTAAGATTTTACATAACTTGATATCTACAGTGTGCTTTACTGTCATTTATTGGTAATTAGTTACTTAATTAGATTCTGATGATGCAAAAGCTTTTCCACTGAAGCCACTCTGCTTCCCAAACGATCGTTCCTGAAAAGATGGCATATGAAACAGAAATTATATCCAGTTCTTTAATACTTATTGGAACCAGAAAAAACTCCTTCTTGAAAATAACATTAGCTTATTTTATGACCTGTAACCATTTCAAATAATCTGAAAAATAACACTAAAAGGTACCTATTGACAGTTTGATTATAATTCATTTTTTTCCAGGTCACAAATTGAACCTCAAACCCACTTTGTATTGTTCTTCATTTTATTCAAATCAAAGACTGTTGTGGGAATCCATGCTCCATCTAACTGCTATCCTTTGCTTTTTGAGTAACTAGATACTTTTTGTGACTATAACAGGTTTTTTTCCTAAGTCACTTGTCTGCATTTCACACATAGAAAAACTGAGGCTGAGTTAACTGAAATCCTGTACCCTTTAGTCATTCATGTCATTTAAAAGAGGCTAAAATTTTAGATTCCTGCTGGCCAGTTCATAAGTGAATAGACACGTTTTTGGCCCTATAAACGATCTGGGTATCCCAGCAAGGATTATGGTAGCAAGCTTGCATTTTTTTTTTTAGCCTTTAGCCTCTCTGTCTTATTAACTTAACTTGCATGTCCTAAGGATAGGAAGAATTTACTCAGGAAGTGAATATATTTAGCAGGTTAGAATTCAGGTATTTTCTATGAACATACAAAAGGGAAGAAAGGATCAAAATTTCCTGACAGTTTCCAGAGATAAGAGAGTTTTCCTTTGAATAGGCACGATGGCCTTGCATGTACATATGAGTTAGACCCAGAGATCAGGATACCTGTGCCATCACCTGTTATTATTCTTTTTCAGCTCTTTAATTTTGAAATTCAACCAGTGCTATTGTTCTGAGAGTCAATAGTATTTGATGCCCTCAGTAGTCTGGGCTCTGCCCTGTCTATCACAGAAATGAGCATAGTTCTAATTTCCGCATTCCTTCACCATACCTGCCCCACCATGCACCATCCCACCCTGCCATATTGGGTTCTGGTACCAAAAACTGTTTATTGTTTACCTCCTATGGGCCAGCAGAGTAGTGCTTAATTGATCTCCCTTAATTTCTTTGTGGTCAGTGAGCTTTGCCTACTCTTTTCACTTTCAGTGGGATAAGAAGCTGGCAAAGCTATTGATCATTCACTTGAGTTTATTCATCAAAGGACTCTTGCTTGAACATTCCCTTAGGTAATGCTGGAGGGAGGTCTTGATCCACCCAGGGTCCTTGGAGTTACAGAACGTAAGGTGGGCAGTGCACTTGCGAGAAGAGACCATCCTAACCATCAGGCTATACCTCCATTGAAACACACACTCATCTCCATCACTGACCTTGTGGTACAGCAAGAGGAGTCTGAGCCTGGCGCTGAACAGACCAGAAAATGAATCAAGGTGCTGCTACTTTCTAACTGAGTGGCCTCAGGCAAGAGTCATAGAAACTTTTAAGCCTCAGCTTTCTTATCCCTAAATGATGCTAGAACCGTCTGTGTTGCAGGTGTTTGTGAGAATTAAATTAAATAAATCTAGATTAGGTTCAATATCTCTTACACTGTTCACTCAGTCGAGTCTGACTCTTTGCGACCTCATGGACTGTAGCCCACCACTCTCCTCTATCTCCTCTTTCTCTAGGCAAGAAAACTGAGTGGGTTTCCAGTTCTTTCTCTAAGGGATCTTCCCAACCCAGGGATCGAATCTACATCTCCTGCATTACAGGTGGATTCTTTACCTCTGAGCTATCTGGGAAGCCCACATACTGTGAGAGCTCAATAATTAGGGAATTCTTATTTTCTCTACGTTGCCTGTCTCCTTTTTAGATTCTGAGGAGACCATGCACGTACTTTCTTTTATTCCCCTGAGCCTAGCAAGTTGGGAGCAGAATGGCTTCCCAAAGAATGTTTATGCAAGGAAGGAGGTTATTTACTTAGAAGAGTAGTAGCCAAGAGGTTATATCCTTGCTTGGCTTAAGAGCACACAAGATGCCAAGCTGTTGATGCTTGTTCTGTAGTGGCTCTTCCTTTTGTTTTTGAGTTTGTTTGGGAAGAGCAGTTAGACACTCATAATATATATATATGTATATATATATATATATAGTTTTGGACAGTTGCTGCTTTCTGTTGAGTTGTAGAATGAGAATGTATTTTCACAGAAAGCTCTTAAAATTGTGTGATATTTTGTGTGTCACAGAATAGGACTTTAGGATTTGCCTTGTTTTGTTTTTAAAGTATAAATACTTATCAAGGGGGAAAAAAATGGGCTTTTTGGAGACTTCACCTTTTAGGTTTCTGAAATAGATATAGTGGAGGCAATCCCACCTTTTTGTGTCATCTTCTGGTGATCTTAAAATGTTGAGCCAGGATGGAAGCTACAGGAATCTATTCCAGTGTGGCACTATAGACATGAGGCTGTATGTATGTGGATATGTTGGAAAATCAACACATGCACATCACAAGCACACACAGTATCAGTTTTTTCATAGTTTAATAAGGAATCTGTTGTTTCCCTACAGTGGACAAAAGATCTCAAGGATAATCAATATATGTTACTATTGCATCAGAGGAGAAGTCAATCATCATTAGCTTCATTTTGTGTGGTGGGATTGTGGGTCATGGGGCTTCCCAGGTGGTGCTAGTGGTAAAGAATCCGCATGCCAATGCAAGAGACTTCAGAGATGTGATTCAGTCCCTGAGTTGGGAAGATCTCCTGGAAGAGGGCATGGCAACACACTCCAGTATTCTTACCTGGAGAGTCCAACGGGCAGAGGAGCCTGGTGGGCCACAGTTCATGAGGTCACAAAGAGTTGGACACAACTAAGTGAGTAGAATGTAGCACAAACATTTTTGATCATATGTGAAAGCAAGATAAAAGGGGGCCTTAGTAACAAATGACTAAATCAGGAAGTTAATCAGTAAGACAGTGAATTTAACAATCACAACAAACTACTTCCTCTGGGCAGGTGAAAATGGCCATTTTTCTGGAGTCCATCTTCCACATGTCATGTGTCTAATTGATATAGTCCTATTTATGGACAGATGTGTGAGACCAAGTCAGCCTACACTAGGGGTTGGAGTAGGCATCTCTCTCACTAAGGCTCTCTAGTTTCTGGAGTGAGGCGGTGTGCAGTGAAAGACTCCAGCTGCAGTTCCAGCCCTGGGAGATGTGCTGGTACTGCTTGTCTATAGGACTGAGATCTGGGAAAGCTCCCGTCCTCTGTCATGGCTAAGAGTGCGAGGCTAGCCTGCCCCAATCCAGGCAGCAGCCTCCAAAAATCTGACCATGTAGCTGCACTGTCTGGAGGAAAGCCAGCAGGTAACTGCACATCCCCCCCAACCCCCACTGAGCAGACAGCGTGGAGGGGCTCCACAAGCCCTACTGAGGACGGGGCTGAGAGCTTTGGCAAGGGGTCCTCTGGTGAGTGGGCAATGACAGCATCATCACACAGACACAGAAACTGCTCCCTTCATTAGCAGCACAGCACTCAGCAGTTTTTTGTTTTTTTTTTTAAAGCCAGTATTTATGGGCTTCCCAGATGACTTAGCCTGGGAGAGAATCTGCCTGCCAGTGCAGAAGACATAGGGAACTCGGGTTCAATCCCTGGGTCAGGAAGATCCCCTGGAGGAGGAAATGGCAACTCACTCCAGTATTCTTGTCTGAAAAATCCCACAGACAGAGGAGCCTGGTGGGCTACAGTCTAAAGGATGACAAAGAGTGGGACACGACTGAGCACAGCACAGTCAGTATCATATTCAGGGTGGAAGCTCTGGTTTTGGTGACAATGAAAGAAGCAAAGATTCATTGAATGCCTTTAAGTGCCAGGCAAGTGCTAGGTACTTATATTAGGTACACTAGGGGAGAGGGACCTCAAAGGGCCCACTTGGGAATGAGAATATTCCAGTTTGTGTGGTTTCAGTCACAAACCATAGATGAGGCCACCCACAGTTTTCACATAAAGAACAGGAAGCCTGTGAGCAGTGCTTGGTCACAGGGGTTTATATTGTAAAGTGCACTCATGTGTTGATTATTAATGATGATCCGCGGCTGAGATCTCACCTTCAATTCTTGTTGAGGGGCTTATCTCTTGCTTAAGACTATTAAGATGTGCATTGCCAGTGGCCCTCCTAGAAAATAAAGTTACCTGGAAGAATAGTGATTGGATGGAAATATATGGGTTGGGTTCTAATCCGGCCCTGTAAGGCCCTTTCTGCTCTTGTCTCCAGCTCAGAGGAGAGAAGTATCTACAAAATCTTCTGGGGAGGCAGAATACTCAGGGTTTAAAAGCAGCCAAAGGTCAGTTCCTGGAAGAGGGCATGGCAACCCATTCCAGTATTCTTGCCTGGAAAATCCCTTGGACAGAGGAGCCTGATGGGCTATAGTTCACGGGGTCGCAAAGAGTCGGACACGACTGAGCAACTCAACAATAACAACAAGGGTCAGTTCCTTCTTCTGTGAAATGTGGTCCCTGGAAATCTCCACATCATAGTGGTTTATGAGTATCAGAAAGATAACATGCCAAGTTCTAATGCTTGATATGTTTTAAGTTTTCAATAAGTGGTAACTATTTACATTTTTGAAATTGTAGGCATATGCTTTGGACGTGTAAAAACCTAGTCTCCATTTCCATTTTTGCCCTTCACTTGTTGTGTGATCCTGGCAAGTTCCCTCTGTAAGCACTGGCTTCATAATCGATAACATAGGAATAATATTAGTACACATTTCATAGAGGTATGACAAGGATTAAATAGTTATAAAATCATGAATAAATGGGAGAAATAATAGTACATATCCCAAAGCATATTGCAAGGATTAAAGTGATATAAAATGTGAGAGAATGTGTCATATTGTGAGTATCCAATGAAGGGTGTGTGTGTGTTTCTCATTTAGTCATCTCTGACTCTTTGTGACCCCATGGACTGTAGCTCTCTAGGCTCCTCTGTCCAAGGCATTCTCCAGGCAAGAATAATGGAGTGAGTTGTCATTCCCTTCTCCAGGGAATCTTCCCAACCCAGGGATTGAACCTGGGTCTCCTGCATTGCCGGCAGATTCTTTACTGTCTGAGCCACCAAGGAAGCCCTCAATGAAGAGTAACTATCATTAGCTAGTTACTCTTTAGAAATTAGCTTCTGAAGCCACTTGCTTAGTCCATGAACTGTTGGTCAAGGGAAGCAATGTCTTATGGCTCATCATGATGCCTTTTATAGAAATTAGCATTCGTGGGAATGGATAGATCGAACATCGGAGTGATTAGTTTGACCACGGAGACACACCTCTGTATGACCATAAGGGCATTGGTTGACCTTCTTGTGCCTTAAGGCATGGAGACATATGCCTTCTGCCTGGCTTCAAAAGTTCATCACTTACACGGCCTTTTTGAAGTTGGATGTATATTCTGTAGAGTGCACAGTGTGGTCAGAGGCAAATCTGCCTTTCTTTAAAAGGAGAAAAAAGCCAAGCTCACATATTGGTTGCTGGTCACGTGAACTCAACAAAGCACTCATGTGTTTGTCAGTGACGAGTTGACTCACTGGAAAAGAGTCTGATGCTAGGAGGGATTGGGGGCGGGAGGAGACGGGGATGACAGAGAATGAGATGGCTGGATGGCATCACCGACTCGATGGACATGAGTTTGAGTGAACTCCAGAAGTTGGTGATGGACAGGGAGGCCTGGTGTGCTGTGATTCATGGGGTCGCAAAGAGTCAGACACGACTGGGCAACTGAACTGAACTGAACTGAAGTGAAACCCACATGTGTGTGCAGGTGTATATACATGCATACATTAATTATGTACATAGATGTATATATGTACATACACATACAAAGTATATAAAAATATGCACACAAGAATATGTCTATGGAGGCTGCTCCATTAAATGTAAATAACAAAGACTTTGTAATTCTTCACTTGTCAAGAGGCGTTTATGTACTGTAGTTTGAGAATGTAAAACCATCCATGATTAAAAAAAAAATAATTTGCAGTGCTATTTCTTTAAACAAATTTAAAGTCATATATATGAAAAGGAAGATCATTCTAAAATATTTTAAGTCTTCAGAGTACAATCCTTCATGATCTTGAAGAGCACTAAGATTTATTTTATGTACACCCACCCAAAGTAAAATGTGGACCTGAATTATCACCTGCCTTATAGAAACCTAAACTCATTTCCCCCCGAAAAACATAGAAAGTATTGTTGCAAAATCAATCTTAGGGCATTAGGTTCTAGATTACTATATTTTCTTTAATTATGGCTGTATGGTAAAATATACACTTGAAAGAGAAATAGTAATATTTGGATATTTTGCTCTATGAATGTCAAGTATGCACATCATTTGGCAGACCAAATATTGGATTTGGTAGACCAAATAATTGGATAAATTTTTTTTCCATCCAGATATTTCAGTGTTTAATTTTCGTCCAAGTGTATAGAGATACATAGCCTAAGGGGTGTGATGAGAAATAGATTTATTGTTTTCGTTTTTTTTCAAGTCATCCACATTTGGTAACTATTAGGAAATATTCCAAAATTTTCTTTTCAAATAGATAAAGGGAACAATGAAAAAAAAAAACACTGTCCTTTGAGTATACAGAAACATTAAAATTCTTTCTTTCAATAAGAGCACAGAGAAACTTTCTTTGTTATTCTAGCTTCAGCCTGGTTTTCAACTTAAATTTAGAAAACATGTATACCCCAGCAAGCAACTATTTGCATGGGCAAGGGAGAATACCTATTACTAAAGTACACTTTCTGAGTCTATTTTTTCTAGTTATTCAATACAAAGCACTTTCAGTAACCATGTCCATTTCAGATTTTGGTTATTGAAAAGCAGCACAAGGATTTCAGAATGTGCGTGATATTTTTCAAGCCTGTGAGAGAGCCCATTGGCAGTGGGAAGTGCCCAAAGGTATTACTACTCAAAGGTTTTAGCAGAGAAATGTTCCCTCATAATGGGGTTATGAAAGATACCGCCTCTGTAATTTACTGAAGTTCAGCTTTAGAACAAGCTGTTTCTTTTATGTACAAAGCTCACTATTCACAGGTCCCAGATGAAATGTATTTTCTGTTGTTGTTGCAAGGTTTCAAAGATACGGCATTTGGAAATTCCTTAATTAGATTTAAGATTTTAGTCAGACAGTGGGTTCTCTTTGTAACCAGAGTGCATTTATTTGGCAGTTGCTTTATTTAGAGATGCTCATTTCACACTGTGAATAACCAACAAAAACCTGACTAGACTAGCACTCCAATGTCTTTTTTTTTCCTTTTGAAAACAGAATCGGATTTATGGAGAGTGGCCACATTGAAACCTATTTGGAAGCCCCATTCCTATTTGCACAGCTACACATTTTTGTGTTTTATTTTGAATGAAGGTGTACACAGACAGATAGCTCCAAGTTTGAAACACACATTAGGATTTGTTTCTATTACACATCACACAATCAGCATTCACAGAGGGCTGCCAGCTTGGGAAGACTTGCATGCCCATGGGTCAGCCCTGGGGGACAGGCTGTATATAAATACCAGCTGCCAGTTCACAGTTTGTGCAAATAGAAAGTCTGTTAGGCCAAGATAACATGTATATAGTGTGACATGGCAGTAACTGCCTACCTACGTGTGGACCTCAGGATAGCTAGTACTGGACTTTTTTTTTTTTACTTCTCAGTAAGACAGAGTGGAATTTGCAGCCAAATTGGTAAATGAAAAATAACTGTAAGAATGTGGGTAAAAAAGAACTAAAAAAACAGCAGGGAGAACTTTCCAGAAAGGCATGCAGGAAAAAAGGACTGTATGAAAAATGAAAGTGAAAGTCACTCAGTCTAACTTAGATATCCAGCATTAATGAGAAAAGGATGAGAGAGTTTTGGCCCCAGAATCTAATATATTAGATTTGGTTTATAGTAGGTGTTCAGTAAATATTTGTTGAAAAGGGGAGAAGTCTTATTGCTTCTACTTCCTCTAATTCAGTCTTCCCACTTTTTTCCTTCATGTCTCTGCCAGTAATCCAACTCACATATCATTTCTCTTGAGGGTAATTAAAATAGCCTCCTAGTTGAATTTCTTTAGATCCCTTTAGCCTGCCAACTGAAAAAAAAAAATGACAATGTGAGGGTTGCAATTTAAGTTTTAATATGGGGCAAAGTGAGGACTATAGACCAGGAGACAGCATTTCAGATAACTCTGAGAAACTGCTCCAAAGAGGGTGAGGGGGAGAGGTCAGTGTATACATAATTTTAGTGAAGTGGGGCACATGCAGTCAAGCCCACATTTTGGCAGAGGCTTGCTCCTAGTCACAAGGAGCAGATGTCACCATGAAGGATTTTAGTGCTTTCATAGATATGAGGAGATGCAAGGATTGGGCTCATAAAATATTCTTAAATTATCTAACTATCTGAAGACCTTTTCTGCCAGTTTTTCCCGGAGAATAGAGAGCCTCATGTCTGCTCTCCACCCTGGATTCCTTTCAGGGGATGCAGAAGGTCAGTGACTGCACTGGCTAGTAACTTCATCCAAATAGAGACAGACGTGTACCCTGTGCTCAGCCACTCAGTCGTGTCTGACTCTTTGTGGCCCCATGGACTGTAGCCCAACAGGCTCCTCTGTCCATGGGATTCTCCAGGCAAGAATACTGGAGTAGGTTGCCACTTCCTCCTCCAGAGGATCTTCCTGACCCAAGGACTGAACTCAATTTCTAGTTGGCAGGTTCAATGTAGGCCTCCAGTATCTATTCCCAAATAATCTTTCCAGCTGGTTGCTTACCTCCCTCACCCTGTTAGCTTAAGAGAAATTATTTCCTAAACATTTTCCATGCCATCCCACCTCTTTCTTCTCCCTGGAAGGTCAGCCCCATCACATTTCCACACTCCATCTTTGGAGGCACATGGTAAAGCCAGTGTTTGCCATTTGGTCATCTTTCTTGCTGCTAAGAGACATCTCTCCCTCCTACGTACTCAAAAACACTTTATGTAACTCTTTCTTAAAGGCACTTTTTGCTTTCTGATTTGTAAGGTTACCAAGACCAAATTCCTACGCTCAATAAACAGTAAGACCAAACAAACCAAAACATTGGATTGTGGAGCAGAGAAATGTTTACTAAAAGGCCGTGCAAGGAGAGCAGGTGACTCATGCTCAAACATCCCTGAAAAGTGAGGGAGGGGTTTACAAAGGTATGTGATCAGCTCGTGCACAGTTCTCTGACTGATTGATGTTGAGGGTGGTGTGGTAGGGGTCAACATTATCAGTCCTTTGGTTCCAGCAGGTCTGGAAGCTATGTGCTCATGGTCATCAAGTAGCTAATTTCTTACATTTTGGTAGTTGTTTTTAGCGTCTGAAAAACTCAAGAAATATTCCTGAGATTCAATTATGTGGGTACTTCGGAGGGGAGCTACAGCAGAGGAAGTGGGGCGGGTTGTGTCCCAGGAAGGCCCCTGAGGGTCCTGCTTGATGCCCTGTGGCAGAGAAGGGTTAGCATTGCGCTAAATCATTTCATTTCCTTCTTTCCCCCGGTTATAGCTCCAGACCACATTTCCCAGCCATTTTTGTAATTAAGTATAGCCATGTTTTGGGATTGGGGGCAGGAGGAGAAGGGGACAACAGAGAATGAGATGGCTGAATGGCATCACCAACTCGATGGACATGAGTTTGAGTGAACTCCGGGAGGTGATGATGGACAGGGAGGCCTGGCGTGCTGTGATTCATGGGGTTGCAAAGAGTTGGACATGACTGAGCGACTGAACTGAACTGAACTGAACTGATAGCCATGTTTGGTTAATAGAGTTCTGAGGAAAGTTATGAGCACATATCTAGTCCTGGCTTACAAAATCTATATTTACCTTCCATTCTCTATCTCCCTGTCTAACTGCCAGAGAGTTGAAGGTACAGCAGAGAACCATGTAGCCCTAGGGTATGGCTGGACCATGTGGAGCAGAGATATAGTATCTCTACTATGTGGGCTCAGATAAGTAAGACATAGCTCTATTTTTTAAGCTATTGAAAATTTGAGATGGTTTGTTATAGCAGTAGCTCAAATCTGTCTGATACGTATTTTCCCTTAAACTTGTCTTTGACAACCCACATCTATGTTAGCACCTTTTTACCTTTGCTCAGATGATATGCTATGAGTTCCCCAAAGCATTTTTTCCTTGTCTCTTATACCTCAGCAATCGACGCCCCTTGTTCTTTATTCCTATCCCACTGTTTCAGTTCAGTTTATCATCCTTTCTTGATAGTCTATTAAAATAACATCCTGAAAACTCCTTCTACTTTCTGCCTTCCTACCTCCAATCTATTCAAATGCTTTTCTTTCAAAAACATTGAGCTGATCCTATAGCTCTCTTATATGTAAATTTTAAATTCAAACTTAATTAAATTTTCTTGAGCATGTCACCCATTTAAACCACATCAGAATCCATCCATTCCCTAACCATCTTTTACCTACATTTCTAATGTCATATCTCAGGTTCTAAAACAAAAATAACAGTCATTAGAAGAGGTATAATCATCTACTAGAGTACATTTTCTCACACTTTTGATTCTCTGCATATTATATTTACTCAGCTAAAAGGCCCTTTATTTCCATTTCCTGTTGGACACAATTTTATTCTCTTAATAAGGCTCAGCTAAATAATTACCTTTTCTTTTTTTCTAACTTTTCATACTGAGTTAATTGCTCTCTCCTCTGTACTCTCATGACACTTTGACTATAACTCTCTTATGGTGTTTATCCTTTGGATTTCAATTATGTCTCTCTATGTGTCTCCTTATTGATTGTGGGATTCTAGAAGGCAAGAAAAATGCTCTTAAAGTTTTCTTTTGGCACACTGTGACAACTTTGGTGACTGGAAAGAAAAAAAAATACTAAAAAAAACTTTGCTGAATAAATTTTTAACTATCACATAACTCACTATCAAAGAAAAATGTGGTCTTATTTTTCACTGTGGTACTAATTCAATGAGAATCAGTAACTCCTTCCCATCCAGCAATAGCTAAGATAATAAAGACTAATCTGTTTCAAGAATAATGACTATTGACACTTAATGAATGGTTATTATGTGCTAGGCATTGTGCTAAATTTTTCTGTGCTCCGTCTTGTTTAATCCTTGCAATGGCTCTATGAAGTCGATATCATTGTTTCATTATAGAGTATTTATTAGCTTAACTTGGTGGTGGTGTTGTTGATTAGTTGCTCAGTCACGTCCGACTCTTTGTGACCCCATGGACAGTAGCCTCCCAGGCTCCTCTGTCCATGGGATTTCCCAGACAAGAATACTGAAGTGAATTGCCATTCCCTTCTCCAGGGGATCTTCCTGACCTGGGGATTGAACCTGCACCTCCTACATTGCCAGACAGACTATTTTTCATCTGAGCCACTAGGGAAGCCCAAGGGCTACTAGGTGCCTAGTAAATCTTGGAACAACCACTGTGTATCTTAAGAGCATTCAAAAAAGTCAAATGCATTGCTCTGGGATGTTTGGGTACACTAACAACCCTCTTGATCCCACATTTTGGAGTATAATTTTGAAGATAAGAAACAGTAGGCTATCAGGCAAGAGTTGAAGACCACTGACACTCATGCACACATGGCAGTTTTTGACAACATTCATTGATAGTTCATTCTTTTTTATCCAGTATTTCGTGATCAGGACTACATCAGCTGTGTATAATGTGTATATGGTTAATGAATAATATTTTGTAACAAGGACAGACAAATGTAACTCTTTCTGCCATTCATGAAGAAGAGCAACTATTGCTGTCAGCTTAATAGGATATCTCTTGTGCAAGCTCAGTGGACGATGGCATAGTTGCTTTGATTTAGAGCTTACAGGCGACTTAGAAGAAAGAAATATGTATGAAGTCTGTATTGTTGCATTATTTTCTAAATGACTGTTTGATATGCCATTCCCTCATTCAGAAAATTCCAGTGTCTCCTGTTGCCTGTATCCCTGAACCCTTTGATCTAGTTCCCTTGCCCCCATCCCATTGTCTTCCATTCTGTCTTTCATGACTGCTCCTGCCACCCATCTAGTGTCATTTCCTATTGGCTGGATTTTCTTGGGATCTCAATATACAGGGAGATTTAAGTTATTTCAATTGTCAGTTAGCATCATCTTTGAGACCTTTTTAATTTGAAACAGAGAATAGCAAAACACATGTAGCCTGGATGAGCATCGCTGAGGCTAACAGGAGTATTGAAGACAACAGAAAATCTTTGTTACAATTCAGTTTACCAGTTGTCAACACACTCTGGGCTTCCCTGCCCTCTCGCCTCCTCTTTACTTGTCTCAACTCCACTCATATTGAATCATCTAAGTGTTATTTCCTCCCTGGAAAATCTCCTGGGTCTTATCTGTTAAAAATCCTCTCTTCCTCTTAGTCCTATGGGCTTTAGTGCATACCTAGTTACAACTTAAATATGTTTCATCTGTAGAAGCATCATCTCATCTTCCTAATTAGATTATAACTCTGTGGACTTTAAGACCTGTATCTTTGATGTCCCAGAATCTTCCACAGTAAAAGGGAAGGGAAAGTAGTATTTACTATGTTCCTGCTTAGGCTAGGCACCATGCTAGAGTCTTCATCTGCATTATCTGGTTCAGTTCTCCCAACCCTGTGAGTTATGTATTATTAACTCCATTTTAGAGATGAAGAAACCAGAGAGTTTAGATGAATTAGAATGCTTGACCAATACAATTCAATGGCTACTGAATTGTAACAAAGATTTTCCTTGGTCTTCAACACTCCTGTTAGCCTCAGTTATGCTCATCCAGGCTACATGTGTGTTTGCTATTCCGTTTCAAGTAAAAAATGTCTCAGAAATGATGTTAACTGACAATTGAGACAGTTTAAATCTCCCTGTATACCTAGATCCCAAGAAAATCCAGCCAACAGGAAGTGAAACTGTCACAAAGGGGAAAAATGGATTGAATTTCTATTATTTAGTCCTCTTGAAAGTTTTTTACAATGTTTATGTGTTGATCAGTGATAATCTTCTTGACATTTATGTTAAGATATTCCAAATGTGCTCATGAAATCAATTCAAATTTTATTGCCCTCCTGATCTATACATTCCCTCTACTTTAGCTCTTTATACAAATTTCTCCCCTACCTCAGCTCGACTTGTTATTTTCAGCTCTTCTAGATTGGAGTTGGGTAATGATGTTCTGAGATCTAAAAGTATTAGTGAGTGCACTTTGGGGTTACTGGGTAGGCTGAGTTGTCTAAAGGACAGTTGGTGAGGCAAAGCGGTGAGCAGCACTGGGGAAGTAGACTGTAGCAGGTCCACAACATGTCTGTAAAATTTGCAGTAATCCCCCCTCCCCAGTGGAATAGATGAGGGAGAGTTGAGTAGAGCTGCTGCCATACCCAGGGCCGGAAGTTCAGTATTTGCAATTCTACAGTCATTTTCTTTGAGGACCTTAGAAGGCAGCACACATGCACAGTGATTTATTGTTTTATATCATCCAAATCTTAAGGACACCAATAAATTTTTAAGAGCTTGTCTATTTCCAAGGCTTGTAGAAATGATGATTCTATATTTATCTCAATATATAATTAACAATAATTTATAAGTAATGGGTTCCATGTTCTGAAGACAAATTACTGGCCTTTCTTTCTTTTTCTCTTGTGATCGTCATGGCTGGGGATTGGGTTCTGCACAGTGATTTCCATGACACCCAATTTGGCATCTTATATTGTCACAGTGAGCTCATGATTTCAGGTGAGGGATAAGCAGAAGCACATGAGCCCTCAAGCAAAAGAGATGAAATTTTCATCCGAATGTCCCAAAGAATAAAAATGATGGAGATAAAAACAGAAAATATATGACATGGACAAAGTTGTTTCTAACTAGAACATTTTTCAAAGTTTTCTAGGGGCATCAATTGCTCTCTGAGCAAATCGTTTAGTACAGAGCTCTAGTAAGAGCATTAGCAAATGACCCTCTCTGCCTGCAATTAGATTAGTCATGCACTTGTGGGCCAGAATTTATGGTGATTGGTATTCCAGAAGAATCCTTGTGCCGTGCTTTTCAGAAAGGAAATAAAGAAAACTACTAAAACATGCCCCAGTGATCGCAGATTTCTTTTGAAAATTGCTCTGATTGCTCCTTTCATTATAAGAGTTACTTACATAAAAACAAAGAAAGATATAGACACAGTGATATAAGTACTCTCAAATTTCAGAGAGACTGTTGTTATTGTTATCATACATGTCACAAGCATTAGTTCCATGTATGTTTATGTACTTTATGTACACATATTTCATGTATATTATATATTCTTGATCATTTACTTTATAAACTACTGGAGAGAAAAACTTATATACCCTTCTATCTCTGGGTACAATGCTATTATTATTGTCATTGTCATCATCTATGTCATTATCATTTACACAGAGTAGATCCTCTATAAATAATTATCAGGGTTTTAAAAGTAATTATTGATATTGAAACAAACATTGGGGTACATGTGTCTTTTTCAATTTTGGTTTCCTCAGGGTATGTACCTAGTAGTGGGATTGCTGGGTCATATGGTGGTTTTATTCCTAGTTTTTAAAGGAATCTCCATACCGTCTTCCATAGTGTCTGTATCAATGCTTTAAAATTTGATTTAGGGACTTCAGCAGAAAAGATGTTTGGTATATTTGGAAAGTAAGACTTGAGAAGAGTAATTAGTTATTCAGCCTAGTGAATTGTGTGTGGCCTCATCCTATGTCTGTACAAGATGATTCTGTTTCATCCATCACATTGGACCCAACTGATCAGTACAGTCTCTGTCCAGAAAATGGCAACTGTGATGGCCGTGGCTGCTATTTCTGGATTGCAGTATGGCACTGCTCTGCAACAACCCTCACCATGTTGACTCATCTGACCAAACACTATTGTCCTTGAGATTTGAGGAATCATTCTGCTCCTCAAGATGTGGGCAGAATTACGTCTTTTACACATCTCTCTTTTTCTAAATTGCTTTCACTTTTTTAAAGCATAAAGCATACTGAGTATGCGCAGTATTTTAAAGCAAGGGTTGGACTCTCAGTGTGTAAATGAAGCCAGCCAACTGTCCAAGTTATCTGAGGCGCCACCTGTATAGGAAAGTGAATCTCTTACTAATTAGGTGACTCCTATGGACCAAGTACCTAAAGTACTGAGAGTTTAGTGGGAAAGTGTATATTAATATAATATTATACAACTACAATAATGTGCACATGTAAGATAAAAAACAGAACAGATAGCCTTGATGTTTGAAATATATGTTACATGAGAATTGTTAGAATGAGAAATGTATAAAAGTTTTTGGCCTAATTAACACCAATATGATCAAAGCCTAATAAAGTAATAGGTTTTGCTACTGTTGACACTTTTGTTCTCAAATTATTTAAAAATTCTGATGAACCAGAGCTTCACATGATTATTAAGACTATTAATTAAAGAGCCAACAATTTAATAGTTAGAGATTGTGTTAATTACTATATTAAAAATATCTGTATACTTATTAAAGATTTATTTTCTTTACCTTTGTCAATTTTTAAGAATTATAATTTGCTCGTGTTTAGGAAATATATTCTGATATGAGAAAACTGTATGAATTCCAGGTAATTCTAGGCTATACCTTTACATTTCAGATGTTGCCTTATACCATGATTTGGGAATGACTTCTGAGGTGGTGCAGTGGTAAAGAATCTACCTGCCAGTGCAGGAGATGTTGGAGACCTGGGTTCAATCCCTGGGTTGGGAAGATTCCCTGGAGGAAGAAATGGCAACCCACTCCAGTATGCTTGCCTGGAAAATTCCATGGACAGAGGAGTCTGGTGGACTACAGTCATGGGGTCACAAAGACTTAGGAATAATTGTACAAATAGGATCATTTGTGGAGCAGGCACTGTTATGTTCTAGGCACCTACAAAGGGATTTACAGGCTGCTTCCTAAGTGTGGTCCACAGATCAACTGCACCAACATCACCAGGGAGCTCCTTGGAGAGGCTGACTCTTCTGCCCCATCCCTGGTGGCTCAGATGGTAAAGCATCTGCCTACAATGCAGGAGATCTGGGTTCACTCCCTGGATTGGGAAGATCTCCTGGAGAAGGAAATGGCAACCCACTCCAGTATTCTTGCCTGAAAAATCCCATGGATGGAGGAACCTGGTAGGCTACAGTCCGTGGGGTTGCAGAGTCAGACATGACTGGCAACTTCACTTTCACTTTCTGCCCCACCCCAGACCTGCAGCCTCAGAATGCTTACCGGAATGAGCTCTCCATCTCCTTGTGTTCAGTAGAGTCTGAGAAGCATGGCTTTCACATTTCATTTCGAAGTCCTTACCACAGTCCTGCAAACTCAGAGACATCACTGTGTGGGGTCACAAAGCTAGTAAGAGGAGGCACTCTTTACTGGCATTTGGCCCTGCTTCCATACCTAGTTATACCCTTCACTTGTTGAAACCTGACCCCTTCTTAACTGTACAGCTCAGACTCCAACATCTCAATCAAATCTTTCTTGATGCCTCCTGCTGCAAGTAACCTTTTCCCATTTAAATATCTCACAGTACTTTGATTTTTGTCTATTTTTTCTATACATCATGGTCTTGTCCTCATGGCACCCATGAGGAAAGAAACTGTCTTTCCTGGCTTGGATAATCTATTACACCAAGAGCAGCAATTGCCATATAGTATGTGCTTATGCTGTGCTGTACTTAGTCGCTCAGTTGTGTCCGACTTTTTGCGACCCCATGGACTGTAGCCTGCCAGGCTACTTGTCCATGGAGATTCTCCAGGCAAGAATACTGGAGTGGATAGCCTCTCCCTTCTCCAGGGGATCTTCCCAAAGCAGGAATCGAACTGGGGTCTCCTGCATTGCAGGCGGATTCTTTACCAACTGAGCTACCAGGGAAGCCTGTAATATGTGCTTGAATAAATTAATGATTGCCTTTGCCCTTTAGGTAAAGTCATTGTATAGTTCATTAGGACAAGTAAATTCAGTTTGACATATTAACAGTTGCTTATTGCTTCAAGGTTATTACTGCCTGGCTCACACTGTTATCAATACTGATAATTCCTACCGTGTATACAGGATTTTACAACTTAAAAAGTACTTTAACACCTCTGATATTTAATCCTCCTACAATCTCGTGCCATAAGAATTCTACTATCCCTGTTTTACAGATAGAGAAATTCATGCTTATAGAAATTAAGTGACCTGCAAAAATATTACAGGGAACACCATGGAACAAACTTAAAGGCATCTGATTCCGAGGCTTACACTCTTTCTGGTGTCTTTTAAAAGCAGGAACATGTGTCTTATATGAAATTAAGAACCATTTTCTCAAATGATGTTTGTAGTAGAAGCCCTCCAGTATAATATAAGTTTATCTTGAGATATTTTTTGTCAGACGAAGACATTGAAATTAGAGATGTAAGAAAGGAAAAATCAACAGGATTTGGTCATTGGTTAGTAAGGTACTGGAGAGGATATGGAAGGAATAGAGTTTAAAGGGAGCCCCAGATTTGGAGGTCTAATGGCTAGAGGCGTGATGGTGCTGCCAATTCAACAGGCATAGTCTGGGGACCTGGGAGAGATGGCGCAGGGCTAGGGGAGAGAGGTCAGGGATCACTGGGTCTTCTTTCCTGCTTCTGAAGTATGAGTTTCATATGCTAAGGTGGAACTTGGGCACTGAGGGATTGCACTGTGCCATGTCACATGAAAAAATTGTTAGTCTCTCAGTCGTGTCCAACTCTTTGTGACCCCATGGACTGTAGCCTCCCAGCCTCTTCTCTCCATGGGATTTCCCAGGCAAGAATACTGGCTGCGCTAAGTAGCTTCAGTCGTGTCCAACTCTGTGCGACCCCATAGATGGCAGCCCACCAGGCTCCCCCATCCCTGGGATTCTCCAGGCAAGAACACTGGAGTGGGTTGCCATTTCCTTCTCCAATGCGTGAAAGTGAAAAGTGAAAGTGAAGTCGCTCAGTCATGTCCGACTCTTAGCGACCCCATGGACTGCAGCCTACCAGGCTCCTCTGTCCATGGGATTTTCCAGGCAAGAGTACTGGAGTGGGTTGCCATTTCCTCATCCAGGGTATCTTCCTGACCCAGGGATTGAACCCAAGTCTCCTATACTGCTGCAGATTCTTTACCATCTGAGCCACCAGGGAAGCCCACCCTGTCATAGGAGTGAGAATTAAACTCAGTTGTTTCAAGTCACTGACGAGTTGGGAGTTTTAGGTAACTGCAGTGTGATCTCTATTCTAGGTTACCTGACTCAGAGGTATGGAAGGGGAACTCTCTATAGGTAGTTGGTTGAGTGAGGAAGCAATTCAGGTTCTCCATTTTACACTCTGTTGTAATATTTTTCTCTCTCCTCCTCATTGTTTTGAAAGAAAACTGAATCAGATTTATAAGAACAGCAGCTGGAAGCTTTGCTGGTTTTTCACTTATCCAGGCTGAGAAGTTTAAAAGGCTTTTCACCTAATTATTAATGGCACATAGTAGAAAGGTGTGAGATCTGAAGTTAGAAGTCCTGAGTTACAATTTTGGTCCTGGTTTTCTATAGCTCTAAACTAAGGCAAGTCACTTAACTTGTCTGAAAGCAATTTATTAATCTAAAGGCTAGTGAATAAAACTATGTAGTTTATATGATTGTTAAGAGCCAGTGAGTTTCTCTGGATCAAAGTGGGTTGTAAGTTTCAATATTCTATGTGGACATAGTATTATTAGTGTGAGAGTGAACAAAATGAAGACTAGCTAGCACTGTAAATATTTACTTTAAATTATTATGTTTTAAGAATTAATACATATTTTTAAAATTATTGACATCAGGATGATGCAGTATTGACCACAAATCAGAGTCAGTGATTTTTGAAAATAATGGCTCTCACTTATTGAGCCCCTACTGTGGACCAGGCCTGTGATACACACTTTGCATACCTTGATTTCAGTATGATAATGACCTCTGTCACTTACTTTTACATAAGAACAAAACAGATCTTTAATTTAGGGAAGTAAAGATAAGTTGATTCTAACTGTGCACGCTTTGCTTCATTATGTATTTTTTAATTTTATTTTTTACTTTCCCCACAAATCTATATACCCACAGTTGCTATATCTTTAAAATGATTTTAAAAAGGAATGTGTTAGCAGTCATTCCTGGTGTATGCAGCCCACCATACCTTGTGGGAGACAAGACTGTTCAGTGGACAGGGCTAGGGTGAGACGAGGTGGGTGCCCTGCCTAGGGAGCAACATTTAAGGAAGCGCTACTCTCATTTCACATCCTCGAGAATGAGTGCCTCCTTAAATATTGTCTACTAGACACCCATCTTGCATTACTTTAGTTCCAGCCATGTTTGCCCCCACCCCCACCCCCACCCCGTTACAGCCTTGCCAAAAATTGGCAAAAAAAGTCCCCTAAAACATCCGAATATGTACCTATTTCTTTTTAAAAGTTTAAAGTCTTTATCAGTTTTACATAATACTTAGTACCATTGTAAGATCTGGAGCTTAAGGTTAAGAACAGCACACACTCTATGATAGACCAGTAGGTCAGGACCCACTAGGAAATACTGAGATGACAGAAACCAGGTGGCTCAGTGGTAAGGAATCCGCCTGCCAGTGCAGGAGGAGCAAGAGATGGGGGTTTGATCCCTGGGTCGGGAATATGCCCTGGAGGAGGAAATGGCAGCCCACGCCAGGATCCTTGCCTGGAAAAGCCCATGGGTTGAGGAGCCTGGTGGGCTACAGTTCATGGGGTTGTAAAGAGTGGAATATGACTGAGCACAGCACAGAACAGAGAGCAGACATCACAAGCCCACAGATAAATCTGATCAAAGACTCAGCGCAAATGAACTTTCTCTGAATGTGTTCTGAGTATAGGCCCTGCAGATCAGATGGATTCCTTCTTTTAAGTCATGGGATTTCCTTAGAGAAGTAAGCCACCATCTCTGTTTCCTGTTCCCTTCACTTTGTTATTGTTCAGTCTCTAAGTTGTGTCTGTCTCTTTGTGACCCCAAGGACTGCAGCACTCCAGACTTCCCTGTCCTTCACTATCTCCCGGAGTTTGCTCAAACTCATGTCCATTGAGTTGGCGATGCCATCCAACCATCTCATTTTCTGTCATCCCCCACTTCTCCTCCTACCCTCAATCTTTCCAGCATTGGGTCTTTTCCAATGAGTCTGCTGTTTGCATCACGTGGCCAAAATATTGGAGTCTCAACTTCAGCATCAGTCCTTTCAATGAACATTCAGGGTTGATTTCCTTTAGGATTGACTAGTTTGATCTCCTTGCCGTCCAAGGGACTCTCAAGAGTTGTCTCCAACACCACACTTCAAAGGCATTAGTTCCTCAGTGCTCAGTCCTTCTCCATGGTCCAACTCTTCACTGTTAGATGACCACATTATCCTGTAGGTTACAGACAATTGTTTTCTTTCACTTTTTCATATTTTTCTTTAATAATTGTATATTACCTTGCAATAAACATATTTACAATTAAACCACGAATTGGACATAAATTGTTATTGGTTGCTTTTGGCCTCAAATGAATATTTCACACAAGTTCCTCTGCCTGCCTCTTTTCCCCTTCTTGGGTTCTCATTTAGCATATTTTATTTTATTTTTGTCATTAGAACACTTGCCATGAAATCTACCCTCTTAACTAATTTTCAAGTATGTAGAAAATAATATAGAAGTTCCTCAAAAAATTTTTAAAAAATAGAGCTACCAAATGATCCAGCAATCCCACTTTTGAGTATTCATCTAGGATCTTGAAGAGGAATTGAAGTGAAGTGAAATGAAATTCTCTCAGTCATGTGGCAAATTCTTTACCAGCCGGGCCACCAGGAAAGTCTGAAGAGGAATTAGCACTCTCATTGTAGCATTATTTATAATAGCCAAGATGTTGAAGCAACTTAAATGCCCATCAGTAGATTAATGGAAATGTGGTATATGCATTCAATGGAATATTATTCAGCCTTAAACAAGAAGGAAATTCTATTATTTACAGCAACATGAATAAACCTTGAAGACATCATCTAAGTAAAATAAGCCAGTCACAGATTCTCTGTCTGTTGTCAAGGTCAGTGAGCTTTCCCTCTCACCAAAAACCAAGCCTTCATTGTGTGCACTGGTTCTCATGCCCTCTTTACTCCTCTTCTGTAATTTATGTCTTTATCTTTCCTGGATCATTTCTCTCAACATCCTCACATTCTCTCTCCCATATCTAAAACTGTCTTTTCGGATCTCCCATTTCCTCTTGGTCCACCGTTCCATTTATTTTACCTTAGCTGCTAAACCTCAAAATTGGCTTCAGGCACTGTCTGCACTCCCTCAGTGTCCCTTCCGTCTTCCACAGCATTCTTCTGGCCTCATACATCATTGAAATGACTCCCGTCAAGGTCACAGTTGACCTCTGTGATGTTAAATCCGAAGGACATTTGTCTCTTTTCAGCTTGTTCATATGCTCAGTAGAATTCAACAGAGATGACGAATCTCTTTTTCTTGAAACATTTTCATTTCCAGTATCACATTCCTTTATATTCATATTTGTTTGTTTGTTTCCTACCTTAGTGGCCATTCAGCTTCTATCTTCTTTTCTGGTATCTCCCTCTCAGTGAAATTGGATCCTAGGACTCTTTTCAACTCTAAGCATATTTTCTACCAGGGGTAATAACCCAGTGCATGTTTTTGAATACCAACTGTAACCTTATACCTCCCTATCATGTATCTTTAGCTCTGCTGTCTCTCTTAATCTTCCTATCTCTAACTTCCAACTTGACATTGCTATTTGAATATCTGATAGTTGGTTCACAACTTCAATGACCTATATAGCAAGACTTGTGGAATCTACCTCTAAATCGTAGTTTGCATCTAGAAGTTTGGACTAGGTAGTAGCTTCTGGAAGACATCAATAATCTTCTAAATGGTCTCACTGGTTCCATTCTACAGTCACACACTTCCACTTCTATTTTCCAGGCAGCAGGCAAAGTAATCTTTTGAAAATGCAAATTAGGTCATCTCCTAATTAAAACTTTTGGGTATCATTTTGGTCTCAGCTTAAATGTCACCTCCTCGCAAAGGCTTTCCCTAACACACAGTTTAAAGTAGCACTTGTGTCTCTCTGTCACATTATCCTGTTTTATTGTCATCATTGCATTTACCAATAACTGATGGCTACCTGTTTGCATACATGCGTGCTAAGTTGCTTCAGTGTGTGATTCTGTGGATTGTAGCCTGCCAGGCTCCTCTGTCCATGGAATTCTCCAGGTAAGAATACTAGAATGGGTTGCCATGCCCTCCTCCAGGGGATCTTCCTGACCCAGGGATTGAACATCTCTTGCATCTCCTGCATTGGCAGATGGATTCTTTATCCCTGTGCCACCTGGGAAGCCTAGTCACCTGTTTACTTACATTGTAATCACCATGAATATAGGAATGTTGTCTGTTTTCACTGTCTTTGCCACACTGCAGTGTTTGGAACATAGTATATGCTAAAAGAGTAACTGAACAAATGATTGAATGAATTTATTCAGCAACATCTCTTAATAGGTGATGAATTTGGGGGGGGGATATGTCTATATAACAACTCATTTAGAAGATTTTTCAGTTTCTTTGGAAAATCAGTTTAGTCTTTCCTCAAAGTAACTGGAGTGATTTATTTAACGACTTCACTCACATTGATGATATGATGGTATTTCACCAGGATATTACTTTATGTTTGTCACCTGGAGGCCAAAAGAAGCACCATCTTTGTAATGTTTTTTTATAATCCTCATACGTAACTTTAGGCTTCCCTGATAGCTCAGATGGTAAAAAAAAAATCTGCCTGCAATGCAAGAGACCTGGGTTTGTTCCCAGGGTTGGGAAGATTCCCTGGAGAAGGAAATGGCAACCCACGCCAGTATTCTGGTCTAGAGAATTCCACAGACAGAGGAGCCAAGTGGGCTACAGTCCATGGGGTCACAGAGTCAGACATGACTGAGTAACTAACACTAACTAATATATAACTTGGTATTCTTAAAAGAAAAAAGAAAAACTTGGAGCCCCATTATGAGAATCTTTATTTTTGCATGAGTTTTGATGTCTTCATTTTCTATTTGCTCACCTAAACATTTTGTAAGTGTGATGTTGGTCATTTCAATCCAAATGACTTGTGGGCATGTCACACAGGATCTTCATCCCTAAACAGCTATCTATTTCCAAATTCTCTTTTTCTCATTATGTAACTACCAAATATCTAAACCACAAAGTACAATGACCTCACCTGGCTTTCAATACCTATAGAGTTAGTAGAAGGGGGCTTCTCCCCAGTGTACTGCAACCGCTCAATTTCAAATTGAGCCTCTGACCACCTTGGTTTTATGTTTACGGTAGACATGAAAGAGAGAACATCTGTGTCCCCTCCCCCAGCATAGGCACTCTCTTACTACATCTCTATTGCGTTATGTCCCCTGAGCCCTCTGGTGTCCAAGTGGCTTCACTAAGAGCCTTTCCTAGGGGTGGTCTGTCTGCCCTTCAGAGAAGCTTCGTCTTCTGAGGTTCAAGACTAAGATTCCTCTCGAGTACAGCTAGAATTTCAGCCCAGCACGGGGAATGCCACATCTTGATCACCGTTTAGAGTGACTGCTGTTCAGCAGAAGACACAGACATTATCTCTCTTTGTCTTCCCCCAGCTAATAGCCCAGGGTGTAGTAGGTCAGGTGTGCTTTTAACATTTGCAGCTGTTACATTTGTCTGTGCTGGATTAACTCCTTACGCTGGCCTGGCCCTCATTGTGTTCAGAACCTTGACTCTCCTCACCATTCTCATCATCCAAATTTATTTAAGGATGAAACTATTAGAAACACAATTGGTGAATTAATGTCATAGGGACTGCTGCTGGCAGCTCATCTATTTTTGATATGCCACTCAGACAAATGAAACATAAGCCACCCAGAACAAGGGGACCTTTTGACACTTCAAAGGAAACCCCTATGGGTGGCTTCCTCTTGAAGCCACACTAAACTGGCTCAATCTCCTCAGCTGGAAGCTGCCAATGTCTCATTAACCCCTAAAAAGGCCCGGCATGAGCTTTTCTTTTCAGCTATAATTATGCCGTGCACTCCTGTTATGCTGCATGGAATCGCAACACTGTCACCCGCACATTATAAACATCCACCCTAATTGAAAAGCAGATTAGACTCTTGTGTTAATTAGCCCAAAAGCCCGCCCACTTGCATGCATTATGATTGCCTCTTAAATACTGAGGATGTTGAAATCCCTCAGAAAGACAAGGCAGACTTAATTGCAATAACCTGCAAATTAAGTTTAATTTACTTTAAATTTACCGGTTTAGCAGGCTCATTTGATGGTGTTAATGGTCTAGCAAATTAATTATCTGAATTAGTCATGCCTGGTGGAGTTCTGCAGCCGAATACATTGTACCATGGCCTATTAATAACAGACAAACAGGACAGGATTAATGAGGAGATGATGCTGGAGTTCTTAGGAAGAAAAAGGATCTTACATGAATTCAAACATAATCACCAAAGTGCAAATACAGACCCAGAATATAAACAAACTGAGATTTATTACACTTCGTGGCATGCCATCCAGGAGAAACAGTAAAACATGACTGGTGCAATATCAGCCAGCAAGAGCCCTATTCTCTGTACTCCGCACAGGTCTCTTCATCACAAACTGCTTCCTGCTGGCAAGCATGTGTGAGTGCCATGGACAGGCAGTGGATGGCAGAGATGGAACCAGTAGGTCAGTTAGAAAAGGCTTTCCCCAGGTTCATTCTGATGCCCTCTTAGTAGTTTATTATGTGTTAAGATGCTTTCTGGTACCCACTTGTAACCATCCTCTTTGGCCAGATCAGAATGCTACACTACCTCTCTTATCCTTGTCCCAGTCTTTATCTGTCTAGGCTGGATGAGAGAAATTTAGGGAGAGGGAGACTGAGAAAGATGGGAGTTCAGACGTTAGGGAGACTTTTAGAGCATTAACACCTTTGGAGACTCTTCCAGATTCACCCTTCTGGAAGGATCATAAGTGAACCTTATTCCTTTTGTGTCCCTAGATCCTAAGACAGGGCCTGGAACATAGTAGGGGCTTAAAAGCTTTTATATATTTATTTTTAATGGTTGAAACACAGCATTAGCATAGGGACAGTTTTGGAAGACGAGTGACTCAGCTTAGACAATATTGCTGGGTTCCACTCCTGACAGAATTTCCCTGAAAGTCCTGTGCCAGTGCTTCCGTTGTTTATAGTTAGGCTTTCTCCATTTGTGTTCTGAAGACACACACACACACACACACAGGCTTTCTGCCTCCATCCCCAGCAGAAAGAAATCGCCTCTGGGTGTCAAACTAATAATCTTTGACTGGCTTGAACTGAATATGGCCATGCAGTGATTGACCTCAACACACCAGATTATTGATTGGGCTGGAGATGCCTGAGCCATCATTTTCTTGGAGCAGTCACCGCTTTTGTCTTCATCCGTCCACAGCTGTCACACTGTGGTGAGCCATTGAAAGAGCCACATTTGCATCCCCTATGCATTTATGCTTCTCTGTTTAAAATAAAAATGCCACCACTTGAAAGGGAGGCTGAACCGTTGATTCTGGTTTTTTAAAAAATTATCTCATTAAAAGCCAAGGGTATGGGTTTAGTTGGGAATGGTGGGGGCAGACATGCAGAATATGTAAACTTGCTTTATGGGGCGTATTTAATTTGGGGGGAAAAATAATGAGAATAAAAATTGTTTCAATATGTTTTCTGTATTGTGTCAATATATCACACAGCTCCTTTCTGGAGTCATATTTGCTGTGAGGGCGGTTGGGTTTTTTGCTGTTTTTGTTGTTGTTGTTCTCTGTTGAATTACAATTTGCAGCAGTAAATGAAACTGGCACAAAAGCAGGTGTTATTAAAACTGGGCAGGAAAAGGACAATAACAACATAATTCCACTTTAAAGGCCGATGTGTGTATGGTGGAAACGACTTTGGTTGGACCCCATAGGGAATAGAAAATACACCATAAAGAAAATGGATTTCAGTGACACATAAACAAAAGGCAAATGACTAATATATTTACATATAACATGTGGTGTATTCATTGCACACCATGGTGACAGAATTGTTTATTTCATTTATAATTTATACAGCAAAATCTTATTAAATGTGTAACTAGTTTGCCAGATGATAATATACGTAGGAGATTAGGCTTCTATTATAGAAGGTCATTAACAACAAAAGATTTTCATTTGTGAGTTAATTTTTTCCCCAGTTCATTCTTTTCAGCAGTGTATGCTCTGAATAGAAGCCTGCCTCTTTTCAATCATGGTGGCACTATGGAAAGAAGAGGGTGCTGGGAAAATTCTGGAGAAGAGTGCCTGCTGGCCAAAATAAGACTTCTCTTCTGCTAGTCCCTAGAATACCAGCCTTCAGAACATATAAAGGGCTTCCCCGGTGGTTCAGTGGTAAAGAGTCTGTCTGCCAATGCAGGAGATACGGGTTCAATCCCTGGTATGGGAGGATTCCACATGCTGCAGAGCAACTAAGCCCATGCCTCGTAACTATTGAGTCTGTGCTCTAGAGCCTGGAAACCGCAACTACTGAGCCTGGGAACTGCAACCACCGAGACTACACTCTGCAACTACTGCAGCCTGTGTGCCCTCGAGTCGGCGCTCCCCAACAAGAGAAGCCACCATGATGAGAAGCCCATGCAGCAACAGAGACCCAGCACAGCCCAAAACAAAATTGATTATTAAAAAATTAGCCTTTAAATTAAAAAAATAAAGGATAATTGATGGGTGTGTATGAACTTCAAGGTGATTTTAGAGATCCTAGAAAAATTTTTCTCCTGCAAACAAAATTCTGTCAAAGGCCAGAAACATCAGAATTTGAGAGCTGATAGCGATTGCTTCGAAGACTGGAGTCCTGTGAGTAAGTGTTGTAAAAGAAAGATTTCACTGTACTGCCTGTTTTTCTGATGGGCCATCAGGTTAGGTAGGGGCTTTAAAGAGAGTCCAGACACTAAGGGAGTATGCAGTTTTACAGAATAGAATCTTCCTCAGGATATTAACTGAACAGGGTTTTTTTTTTTTTTTTTTTGGCTTCCAACACAAAGTGTATACATGATCTCCTGTGTGACACAGTAGTACTCTGTCCTCGTTCTCCTTATTTTCAGAACAAGAGAACCATCCCCGCTTTAGAATTTCCTTTCATGCAGTGTTATTTAATGAGGATGAAACCATTTCAGAATGTTTCAAGTGAATCTCATTCCAAGCCAGGAGAGGGATGCTAGTGAGGGGCAACAGGGTGGATGGGGTTTTGGGTGGGGGTGTGGAGGTGAGGTGGCAGAGAAATGCTTTTAAACAATAAAATGTATTTTGCTTTCAAGCCTTGAGCTGTCAGGCTTCATTCCAAATAATGTATACTGACAGTTCATCGCTACTCTTAAAAACTGTGTGAAGCTTTTGCAGTTGCAAACTAGTGTGATAAAACATGAAAATACTTTATTCAGGTAAAGTGGAAATAGCTGTTCAGCCTGGTTAAGTTACACAGAAACCTTTTTCTCTCTAAATTAATGTACTGTGCAAATATCTTGCCTGTGACACCCTAGCTGTCCACTTACTAAAAGCCCTTTCAGTGAGAACCGCATTTCAGTGCATCAAAGCATTAGTGAGTGCTCTGAACCCAAAGCCAGAGAAACTTGTACATTCAAAACAAAGATGTGAGGAAGTGGGTCTCTGTGTTGTCGATAATAAGCGGAAAATGCAGAGAACACATATGTATTCAGTCTCTACTCTTGGCCTTGGAGAAGACAAAGAATTACTGTTTTATTTGTTGAACCTTTTTTCATTCATTGGTTCCATAATTGCTCAAAAGGGGAGCAGGCAATTCATGAGCATCTACCTTTGGTTGCCAGAGAGTATCAAAATAACAGCAGCAACAGCAACAAAGAAAAAAAAAATTAAATAGAAAGAATGATGCTATTTTCTTTGATTGAGGCTCAATGTAGCCAGTGGTATGATAAGACGATCACACCTAGTGTGAGGGTAGCCAGGTTCAATTAACAGATATATGAAGTCTAGAATCTAGGAGGTGATATTACTCCTCAGATCACATCTGGACTAATGTGCACAAACCTAGGCCTGAGAGACCCATACAAACTAGCTACTATTTAAGGAAGAGTGAAAGAGATGGTAGTAAAATATGAAATTGTTATGTGAGAAGGAGTTTAGGGAACAGGAGAAATTCGTAGGAGCTGATAGGGATTGCTTCGAAGACTGGAGTCCTGTGAGTAAGTGTTGTAAAGAAAGATTTCACCATACTGCCTTTTTTCTAATGGGCCATCAGGTTAGGGGCTTTAAAGAGAGTCCAGACACTAAGGGTGTTAAGTGTAAAATTTAACAGGAGAACTTAAACAGAGAGTTTAAATTCTAGCAGAAGGTGCATGCAGGTTACTTGGAGGTTTTGTAGAGGCTTTACAGTAGCATATTTTCTTCCTCACTGAATCATAGTAATTGCAGTAATAATAGTAATGATTATACTGTTTTCAAGCTTACAAACGTCTTACAAGTAAAATTTTATTTAGTAACTCAGCACCTTGAGGAGAAATTATTATAACCTCTGCTACACAAATGAGCAAATGGACTCAAAGTAACAAATTTCCTTGCTGAGAAGGGTAGAGATAATAAAGAAAAGTCTTGGGACTCCAAGTCTACTGATTCCAAATCATAACGAGTAGCTGGGCCAGATTTCTTAAGATTCTTTTTGATCTTCAGTTTTTATGATTTCAGTAAGCTTAGAGGTTTTGGAAAATGCTCTTCTTATTCATCCATTTCTTTAGGCAAGTTCTTATTAAATTACCAAGTGTCAAAAACTGGGAAGATACTGATGCTTGTAATATGAAGAAGGTATGATCAGTTCCACTGACGATCTTGTCTTGTGAAGGGGAGCCAGGGGATCATTAGAATGTTATGGGAAGGGATACACTACAGGAGAAGTTAAGAGTGAAATTATAGTCAGGCTATGTCATGAAGACTGAAAGGAGAAAATGGAAAGACCAGGTGGGAACTGAAGGACACTTTGGACAGAATTTCTTAAAAGTCCTTGGGATTTGAATTCAGTGAATTTATTTGTGCCTTTGTAGGGTGATCAGCTCTTCTGAGTTTGCCCAGGCCTTTCTTGGTTTTAACAATAAAAGTTTGCTATTTTATGGAACCTGTCATAGGAAAATCAGAATGTTTGTCATCCTACCTTAGGTTAATGCTGGACACATGCAGTAAAGGTAAAAATCATGTGAAGGGTTCCAAACAGAGGTGGACTTTGATAGCAAAAGCATAAAACATGGCTGAAGTACATTTGTTATTGCTAAGATAATCATTTTGGTACATTTTCCCCCCTCTATTGTCATAAGAACTAAATGCTAGGTGACTTCTGAATACTCAGTTGATAATACAAGAAATAAAGTAAAACAAACACCCAATTGATCAATGGCACTAGCCACATTTGACATTTATCACTGGTTTCTAACACCATTTAATACATGAATTATCTTTTTTGGCAAATGAATACTATATATAATATTCAGGAAGCTCCAGTAAAACATATCTATAGTTTGAGATTCTAGAAAATGGCTACCTTCTAAAAATTAAAGTTTTAAAAAGCCAACCAAAAAAAATATTGAATGGATATCTGTGAAGGAAATCCTGCCCTAAATGATGTACTAACCTGTGAGATTTGAAAAATATCCAAGTCCTGTCAAGGTGATTAGAAAGTATATTCAAGTCTGATATGTAGGTTTGCTGTAGAATTATAGATTAACTAACAGTGAGTGTGGGAATGAAATCCAGAAAGATGATATTAATATGTCATGTTTCTGGAATCCTCAATGGAGAAAGTGCACAGTTCAGCTAATTTATGTTTTTAGTGACAACAAGGTAACTGCCCTTACATATTCACCAACTACCAACTTAACTCTTTTCGGATTTCACATGGATGTTTGACTTTCCATGAACGGTTTCCATGGGTAATTGACCATTATACTAGACGGTAAGCTTTGCGAGGGCAGAAAATGTGTCTGTCTTATCCACTTTTGTCTGTATGTGTCTAGGATAGGAGATGGTACAAAATGGAGCTTATTATTGGTTGCATGTAATGGATATAGCTTTATTTTTATTTTCTAATCCCTCTCATGTTTGATTAGCATTGATTCAGTTCAGTTGCTCCGTTGTGTCCGACTCTGCGACCCCATGAAACACAGCACTGATTAGCTTTGAGTTATTGAAGATCTTAAGTGTGGAGTTCTCAAGTGGACCAGAGTGTTGTGGACTGAATTGTATTCTACCCCCATCCCCATCCCAGACTTCTCTAGTAGTTCAGTCAGTAAATTATCCACATGCAATGCAGGATACCTGGGTTTGATCCCTGGATTGGGAAGATCCCCTAGAGAAGGAAATGGTAACCCACTCCAGTATTCTTGCCTGGAGAATCCCATGGACAGAGGAGCCTGGCAGGCTACAGTCCATGGGTCGCAGAGATGGACATGGCTGAGCAGCTAACACATACACCCACCTTCCACAAATTCATATTTGAAGCCCTAACCCTTCATACTTCAGAATGTGACTGCTTTTAAAGACAAGATATTTAAAGAGGTAATTTAGATAAAATGAAGTTGCTGGGTTGTGTCCTATGTAACTGATGTCTTTATAAGCAAAAGAGATTGGGACACAGACAGGCACAGAGGGAAGGCCATGTGAGGGGGAAAGTGGCCATCTACAAGTCAAGGAGGGAGTCCTCAGAAGAAACTGACTTGTCAACATCTTGATCTTGGCCTTCTGATGTTTAAATCATACTGTCTGTGGTACTTTGTTAGGACAGTCCCAGTAAACTGATACACAAGGCCAGTCTGCCCTTCTGGGAGGGAAGTTCTGTTCTCTTCTTTGACATATTTGTTCAGTCACAGAGTAAATGATGGTTAAAGGAAGATCCTGCTAGATCTAATTTTTTAGATAACCACATTACAGCTCAAAGTGACTAAAAGTTAAATTAATTTCAAACATGAATGAGCAACTCATTTGTTATTTTTTTTTTTAAGTTTATTTTTCAGAACATTATTTCTAGAAGATAAGTGGAAAAAAGAATTCTAAGATCAAATATGTTTGGAAACACCTCATAAATTCCTTACTCTTAACTAGTCACAGGGTTTGTTAGCATATTAGGGACTCTCACTGATACTATATTAATTTTGTTAAATCTAGTATTTACCAAAGTTTTTGACCAGAGCATTTATTTTCCTATGAGAGACAGCTCAGAAAATCTGGTACAATGAGTATTCTGTTGACAATATTTCAATAAAAATTATCAATTAGTGTCCATATACCAATCTGCATCGAAATCAAATGATTTCTTCAGTTTAGTTCAGTTCAGTTCAGTCGCTCAGTCGTGTCCGACTCTTTGCGACCCCGTGAATCACAGCACGCCAGGCCTCCCTGTCCATCACCAACTCCTGGAGTTCACTCAAACTCATGTCCATCGAGTCAGTGATGCCATCCAGCCATCTCATTCTCTGTCGTCCCCGTCTCCTCCCACCCTCAATCCCTCCCAGCATCAGACTCTTTTCCAGTGAGTCAACTCGTCGCATGAGGTGGCCAAAGTATTGGAGTTTCAGCTTTAGCATCAGTCCTTCCAATGAACACCCAGGATTGATCTCCTTTGGAAATCATTTCCAAGGTGAAAGGTACAAACTACCAGTTATAACATAAATTAGTTCTGAGGATGTAGTAAACAGCATGATGACTATAGTTAACAATACTGCATGATATATTTGGAAGTTTCCAAGAGACTGGATCTTAAAGTTCACATCACAAGAAAAAGAATTATAACTATATTTAATTGACATCTATGAAGGCAGTGGCAAGCCACTCCAGTACTCTTGCCTGGAAAATCGCATGGACGGAGGAGCCTGGTAGGCTGCAGTCCATGGGGTCCCTAAGAGTCCGACACGACTGAGCGACTTCACTTTCACTTTTCACTTTCACACATTGGAGAAGGAAATGGCAACCCACTCCAGTGTTCTTGCCTGGAGAATCCCAGGGATGGGGGAGCCTGGTGGGGTGCCGTCTATGGGGTCGCACAGAGTCGGACACGACTGAAGCGACTTAGGAGCAGCAGCAGCAGCAGCATGCTAATTAAACTTATCTTAATAATTGTTTCAAAATATACATATATATCAAATCTTTAAATTATATACCAAAACTAATACAGTGTTATATGTTAATTGTATTTCTATTTTAAAAAAGAAAGAAAAACTAATATGAAAAGAATATATATATATATATACTTAACTGAACCATTTTGTTGTACACCTGATACCAACACAATAATGTATATCAACTATAGTTTAATAAAAAAATAATGAATATTAGATTTAAAAATTCTGTTAAAATGAAGTATCAACATTATTATTTTTAGTCCATGGGAACACTGGCCTCAGTGTTTCTCAAATGAATTGGTGACATATGCTGTTTCCCTCTAGCCAGACTGTCCTGCCATATTTTTCCTCTTTGTCATATTTCAAAATCTTTCTCAAGTTTCACCTTCTTGAGCAGACTTTCCTGATTCTTTCTCCTCTCACCCAACCCCCGCCACCCACCATAAGACATAATGGATCATATTCTTTTCTGGATTGCATTCTGGTGCATGTCATTACTGTCCTTTTGTATTGTACTTATTTGGTTGTGTTTTTATTTCCTTTCTAGACTGGGAAACTCTCAATGGCAAGACGTGTGTCACATTCACCTTATATCTTTGGCATAAGTGGAATGTCTGACACGTGGTGAGTGCCCAGGGAACGGTGACATAATGAATCACCAGTCCTTTGGTGCTGTGCTCTCTGGCCACCTCACTGGGCTTACCTTTTTAAGCATATTAAACTCATTGGTAAAGAACCTGCCTACCAAAGCAGAAGATATAAGAGACGCAGGTTTGATCCTTGGGTCAGGAAGATCCCCTGGAGAAGGAAATGGCAACCCACTCCAGTAATCTTGTCTGGGAAATCCCATGAACAAAGGAGCCTGGTGGGCTACAGTTCATGGGGTTGCAAAGAGTCAGACATGACTGAAGTGACTAAACAACAGCAATTATATATATGTATATTTATACATGTGTGTATGTGTATATATATGTATAGTTAATTCTTTCCCATATAATTTCTTTCCCAGGTTCTTTGCCTTGCTAGTTCCTTATCAAACATTCCTTCTATAGATAGGCCTTGGTGAAATTAGCATTTTCTAGTTACTTCCTTTTACTTTCCATTGATAAATATATATTGTATTATATATAATGTTAATCTATATATTGATATCATAATATATCTATATTATGTATTATAATATTACATAATATATAGTTATAATATTTTATATTTATGTATTATATGTCACTCTTAGAATAAGGGCAAAAAAATATCTGAAATACATTAACTAAATATATATATATGTATATCTCACAATACTTACCAGTTTCTGAAATTGTTTAATTTCTTAATTCTTTTATATTTTCCTGAACTAGTAGGCATGTTCCACAAGGGCAGGAATCTTACTGTCTAACTTATTAAACATATTATCCCCAGTTCCTAAAACAGCATCTATCATATAGTAATTTCTAATTAAATAATTTTTAAAAAAATAAAGAACATCTTCAAGATTCTTGGCAGACTCTAGTCAGTGGAAAATAGCAGTGGTGACTGCTCCTAGAATAAGGGACAAAAAATGTCTGAAATCCACTACCTGAATTTCCCTTACTTTAGGGCTTGTAAAATATTAAAGCAATAATCTACACTCTACTCAATAAATGACAATCATAGTCAGGAAAAAAAGTTTATTGATAGGCCTCCCACAGAACTGTCACTAGATCTCATACCATGTGATAGCATTAGAAGTGAAAGTTTAGTTGCTAAGTCATGTCCAACTCTTTTGCAACTCCATGGATTGTAGCCTGCCAGGTTCCTCTGTCCATGGGATTTTCCAGGCAAGAATACAGGAGTGAGTTGTCATTTCCTTCTCCAGGGGATCTTCCCAAATCAGGGATCGAACCTGCATCTCCTGCATTGGCAGGTGGATTCTTTACCACTGAGCCAACAGGGAAACCCATTAGAGGTGAAAGTAGCTTCTAATTAAGTCCTTTGAGTACCGCAGAAATGAAACCCTCTTGGTATGGTTCAACATAGTCAAAATTTGGAACCCATTCTATTCTAGAATCAACAATAAGAGAATGAAACTCTAGTAGAATTGAGTGGAAGACCTGCTAAACACAGGGGTCAAAAGAACGTAGAGGGAATGGGGTGGTGGTGGAGATCAGGAGAACATCTCAGCAGGGAAAGATGGAAAATGTCAGTACTTGTCCTTTACTTGTGACCCAGCCTCTCTGGGAAACTATGGCCCTCAAGTCCACTGGGGAATGCATATCTGGTGTCAGTCTTATTTGACAGAATCCTCCCTCTACTGGATTCAATGAGAAAATCACATCAAGGAGTTTTTAAAGTTACAGAACAAGAAAGGACCACACACTGTCATTGATCTATGGTAGCCCATCATGGTGGATGAGATAGTTGGAAGATCCAGCACATTCTAAAACAAGATGTGAAAGGTATGTATAAAGATCTGGTGTAAAAGCAGTAAGAATTATTTTGCTCTTCAATAAATGTTTGTGTTCTTTCCCCCCTCTTGCCTCCTCCATTCTTTTCCATTAAACTCAAAAGAAGTGTAGCAAAGATAAGAATTCAACGAAGTATATTTATGAAAGTTTATGGATAAAATGAAAATTAGTTCTTCTAAAATATGCAAGGGCAAAATAAAGACTTCCTTTGCAATAGTTTTCAAATAAAGGAGATATATTTAAATAAGCTCAAAGTTAATATCTTTTTAATTTGTAACATAAAATAATCTTATGATAAAGCAATCATGATTATAATAAATAACATCATTATCCAATTTTTTCCTAATAACTATAAAAGCTGCAATATCGCCAATATTTATTTTCATTTATTTATTTATTTGGCTGCATTGGGTCTTAGTTGAAGCATGTGGGCTTCTTTCTAGTTGTCTCATGCAGGCTTAGTTGCCCTGAAGTATGTGGGATCTTAGTTTCCTGGCCAGGGATCAAACCTATGTTCCCTGCATTGGATTCTTAGACACTTGACCATCAGGGAAGTCCCTCTCCAGTATTTCAAACAATGCTTAGTACATAGTAGGTGCAAGGTAAATATTTTGCTGAAGGCATAAAGGGCTGAAGAACTTCCTCTTTATTCTTGGCAGAATCTGGCTGGAGGGGAGAAAGTTGGAGTGATTGCTCCTAGAAGGAAGAATAAAGAATGCCTGAAATCCATTTCCTGCAGTATAGTGAACTACTATTATTTATTAATATGACTACTACTATTGTTATTTCTTTAAATGCAATGCATTTAATTAGCATATTCTGCTTTTGGAATTGTAACCAAGTGGGACCCTGTGGAGCCTTCCTGGATAGACTCGCTTTCCCAAGTTCTCTGCCTGTTTCTGTTGGTAGAAAAACTTTAGTCTTCTAGACCTTCTCTAAGTTCCAAAGAATAAATTTAGTCAGAGAAGTGAAAAAGTGCAGAAAGAAAGGGAAACAATCAAAGAAGACAAAGCAATAATACTTTAGCCATTAAACAATAATGTTCTGAGCCATTTCCTTTGGGCTGTTTTGCAGATACTGAAACCCCCATCAGGTGAAAGAAGTTAGTGTATGCTGCCCCCAAGCACATAGACCCCAGACCCGTTGGAAGCAGAATGTTGACAATGGTGATTACCTATTACGTTACCACGAACCAGTCAGAAGAATATCCATGAGCTGATCACTTACCCTTTAACCCTCTCACTCACTCTGTCTTTAAAAGCCTTTCTCTGAAAGCCATGGTGGAGTTTGGGCCTTTTGAGCTAGTTTCCTGGGCTCCTTGCTTGGCACCATGCAATAGATACTACACTTTTATTCACCACAACCTGGTATTGGTAGATAAACTTTGCTGTGGGTGGGCATGCAGACTCAAATTCAATTTGATAACAGAAATACTTTTATACCCACTGTATGTAATCTCACAGCCCCCTTGTGAGGCCGGAGTTTTTCTTCTTACTTTATTGCTGGAAAAATTGCAACACAATGAGTTTAAATAACTTGCTTTCTCCTTTCACCGATTTGTGGCTGACTCAAGATTAAAGTTGTCATTTCCCAACTCTAATCAAGTGGGCCACCTAAGGGTAACATATGTACTTCAAAGAGAGTATAAATAGGCAGCGAAAGTCAAGATATTCGGAGGAAAATTTTAAAAAAAAAGCTAGTGTTAAGATTTTTAAATAGTGCTGATGGAGAACAGCAATAAATTTGGAAATTATTATCTCTGGAGAAGTGAAGACTGAGGCGAATCCTTAATGATGGTATTAAAGGACGATAGGTGATTATTATAACAGTATGATAGATCGTAAAGAAAAATGAACATGTTCCCATCTTTGCGGGGTACAGAATTAGAATGAAATAGCAGGAGTTGAAGACTACACATATTTAATCAGCAGTTCCGGCCAGAGCTTTAGAGAGGAGAAGAATGTACCCGAGGGATGCTCAGAAGACCAGTTTAGGAGTGATGTAGTGCTGGATCCCCCTGAGATCCCTGAAAGCCCCTTAATCAATCCTTCTCATGGTCAAGACCTAGAAGAATCACTGGCTGGTTAGAGTTCCTCTAGCTCACCACTCACGGCTTAGCCATCATGAAACCAAACTTATCAGGTTGGTATACCAACCTAGAAATTGCGTCATCTCCAAGGGATTTACCATTGGACACTGAGATCACAAATACAATGGTGTGATATGGGGAGGGACAAGTCAATTGCCTGTGTGCCTGATAGAATGAAGACTTGGGCTGAAATATCCTGACTTTCAATAAAGATTCATTTGTCCTGATTGCTAGAATTTTGTTAAGGGTTTTTGCATCTATGTTCATCAGTGATATTGGCCTGTAGTTCTCTTTTTTTGTGGCATCTTTGTCAGGTTTTGGTATTAGGGTGATGGTGGCCTCATAGAATGAGTTTGGAAGTTTACCTTCCTCTGCAATTTTCTGGAAGAGCTAGAGTAGGATACTCTAACTTCTCTAAGTTTTTGGTAGAATTCAGCTGTGAAGCCGACTGGACCTGGGCTTTTGTTTGCTGGAAGATTTCTGATTACAGTTTCAATTTCTGTGCTTGTGATGGGTCTATTAAGATTTTCTATTTCTTTCTGGTTCAGTTTTGGAAAGTTGTACTTTTCTAAGAATTTGTCCATTTCTTCCAAGTTGTCCATTTTATTGGCATATAATTGCTGATAGTAGTCTTTTATGGTCCTTTGTATTTCTGTGTTGTCTGTTGTGATCTCTCCCTTTTCATTTCTAATTTTATTGATTTGGTTTTTCTCCCTTTGTTTCTTGATGAGTCTGGCTAGTGGTTTGTCAATTTTATTTACACTCTCAAAGAACCAGCTTTTGGCTTTGTTGATTTTTGCTATGGTCTCTTTTGTTTCCTTTGCATTTATTTCTGCCCTAATTTTTAAGATTTCTTTCCTTCTATTAACCCTAGGGTTCTTCATTTTTTCCTTTTCTAGTTGCTTTATCTAGCAATCAGAATCCAACAACACATTAAAAAGATCATAGATCATGACCAAGTGGGCTTTATCCCAGGGATGCAAGGATTATTCAATATCCACAAATCAATCAATGTAATACACCACATTAACAAGTTGAAAAATAAAAATCATATGATTATCTCAATAGATGCAGAGAAAGCCTTTGACAAAATTCAACATCCATTTATAATCAAAACCCTCCAGAAGGCAGAATAGAAGGAACATTCCTCAACATAATAAAAGCTATATATGACAAGTAGAAGAAGTGAAGTCACTCAGTCATGTCCAACTCTTTGTGACCCCATGGACTGTAGCCTACCAGGCTCCTCTGTGGGATTCTCCAGGCAAGAGTACTGGAGTGGGTTGCCATTTACCCACAGCAAACATTATCTTCAATGGTGAAAAATTGAAAGTGTTCCCCCTAAAGTCAGGAACAAGACAAGGGTGCTCACTCTCAGCACTACTATTCAACATAGTTTTGAAAGTGTTGGCCACAGCAATCAGAGCAGAAAAAGACATAAAAGGAATCCAAATCGGAAAAGAAGTAAAATTCTCACTGTTTGCAGATGACATGATCCTCTACACAGAAAACCCTAAAGACTCTACCAGAAAATTACTAAAGCTAATCAATGAATATAGTAAAGTTGCAGGATATAAAATCAACACACAGAAATCCCTTGCATTCCTATACACTAATAATGAGAAAATAGAAAGAGAAATTAAAGAAACAATTCCATTCACCATTGCAACAAAGAGAATAAAATACTTAGGAATATATCTACCTAAAGAAACAAAAGACCTATATATAGAAAACTATAAAACACTGGTGAAAGAAATCAGAGAGGACACTAATAGATGGAGAAATATACTGTTTTCATGGATTGGAAGAATAAATATTGTGAAAATGAATATATTACCCAAAGTAATTTATAAGTTCAATGCAATCCCTATCAAGCTACCAATGGTGTTTTTCACAGAGCTAGAACAAATACTTTCACAATTTGTATGAAAATACAAAAAACCTCAAATAGCCAAAGCAATCTTGAGAAAGAAGAATGGAACTGGGGGAATCAACCTGCCGGACTTCAGGCTCTACTACAAAGCCACAGTCATCAAGACAGTATGGTACTGGCATAAAGACAGAAATATAGGTCAATGGAACAAAATAGAAAGCCCAGAGATAAATCTACGCACCTATGGACACCTTATCTTTGACAAAGGAGGCAAGAATATAAAATGGAGAAAAGACAGTCTCTTTAACAAGTGGTGCTGGGAAAACTGGTCAACCACTTGTAAGAGAATGAAACTAGAACACTCCCTAACACCATATACAAAAATAAACTCAAAATGGATTAAAGATCTAAATGTAAGACCAGAAACTATAAAACTCCTAGAGGAGAACATAGGCAAAACACTCTCCGACACAAATCACAGCAGGATCCTCCATGACCCACTTCCCAGAATATTGGAAATAAAAGCAAAAATAAACAAATGGGACCTAATTAAAATTAAAAGCTTCTGCACAGCAAAGGAAACTATAAGCAAGGTGAAAAGACAGCCTTCAGAATGGGAGAAAATATAGCAAATGAAGCAACTGACAAAGGATTAATCTCAAAAATATACAAGCAACTCATGCAGCTCAATTCCAGAAAAATAAATGACCTAATCAAAAAATGGGCTAAAGAACTAAACAGACATTTCTCCAAAGAAGACATATAGATGGCTAACAAACACATGAAAAGATGCTCAACATCCCTCATAATCAGAGAAATGCAAATCAAAACCACAATGAGGTACCATTTCATGCCAGTCAGAATGGCTGCTATCCAAATGTCTACAAGCAATAAATACTGGAGAGGATGTGGAGAAAATGGAACCCTCTTACACTGTTGGTGGGAATGCAACCACTATGGAGAACAGTGTGAAGATTCCTTAAAAAACTGGAAATAGAACTGCCATATGATCCAGCAATCCCTCTGCTGGGCATACACACTGAGGAAACCAGAATTGAAAGAGACACATGTACTCCAACGTTCATTGCAGCACTGTTTATAGTAGCCAGGACATGGAAGCAACCTAGATGTCCATCTGCAGACGAATGGATAAGAAAGCTATGGTACATATACACAATGGAGCATTACTCAGCAATTAAAAAGAATACATTTGAATCAGTTCTAATGAGGTGGATGAAACTGGAGCCTATTATACAGAGTGAAGTAAGCCAGAAAGAAAAACACCAATACAGTATATTAACGCATATATATGGAATTTAGAAAGATGGTAATGATAACCCTGTATGCGAGACAACAAAAGAGACACAGGTGTATAGAACCATCTTTTGGACTCTGTGGGAGAGGACGAGGGTGGGATGATTTTGGAGAATGGCATTGAAACATGTATATTATCATATGTGAAACAAATCGCCAGTCCAAGTTCTATGCATGATACAAGATGCTCGGGGCTGGTGTACTGGGATGAACCAGAGGGATGGGATGGGGAGGGAGGCTTTCTCTTGCTCCCTAAACTATCACGCTCACCAGAGATTTCCAAGAGCTCTTTCACGTTGTATTTTTGCCAGAGTTGCTGTCTCAAAACACATCTGATAACACTCTCCTCACATCAGGGAATGGGACACAGTTACAGAAAGCAGAACAAAACTCAGGTGTCTTGCTTGGCATTTGTGGCCCTTTGGAACTGGGCTCTAATCCCCTCCACACACTTTGATTTTAGTGATGTTGGAGAGAAGTGGCACAGACACCAAGCTGGGTTCATTGTATTTCTCCTGTGCCTGGTGCAGACTCTGACACAAAGCAGGCAGCTACTTACTGCATGTTCCCTGCACGAATGGATGAATGAGAGACATGTCTTTCCCCAGTCCTGCCACTGCATTGTGTGCACTGCATTGTCTACCTGGAAAGTCTTCTCCCTCACAATTCCAGTTTTATTTTCATTCATTACAGCCCTATCTGTTCATGGTCCAGGTCAAATGCTCCCAGGGAGATTTGCCTGGATGTTGGACTTCATCTGCCATCTCTGGTTTCTGAGTCCTCTTTGTAGGTGCTGCTCTTATGGTACTTCTGCCCTAGATTCCAGCTTCTGTGCACATCTCTTTCAGCCTCATAGAACGTGACTCCTGGGAGACAGGAGAACTGTATTACTAAACCGAGCATCATCATAATACTTAGCATGAAAGGGTCTAAGTGAACTTTGGGTCCGCCAATATCCCTTCTTCCTGAACTCACTTTCCGTATTCCCTCAGCTCCTCACTTCAGTTCTTTATTTTCCTCAGTTCACACCTCACTGTCCTGTTTTAAGTGGTAACGCCCTACTTGAACCCCACGTGTCTCTCTTGCCTCCTCATCGGATCATTTAACCATTCATTCCTAGAAGCCTCAACTCAGAGCCTCCTCTGTCGTTTTGGGCAGCAACGTCTCTGCAGTTTCCCCTATTGTGGATAAGCACTTGAGCAGCAACAGTGGCTGTTTTGATGACACAAGGAAAGATACACTTCGGCCCTTGGAGTGAGAATAAATGACTTATGCGTGATGGAGGAAGATTGTATCTCTCCAAGGAGCACTGCTCTCTCCTTGGCTTCTGCCCACATTGCTGAGGTCAACTTTTCCTTTGAGGAGGACCTCGCAAGTCTTCTCTGTCACCAGTTCTGCCTCAAAATGTCCAAGAATATCCAGGTGACAAAACGGGAAGAAGTAGTAGGTTAGACAGCCAAGAAGTGGCTATGGCAGGAGTGATGCAAGGCATGGCCTGGAGAGTGGGGCAGAGTCAAGATGTAGTCCAGGCAGACGGGTACCAACAGCAGGGGAAAGCGGGGACTGGGGTGGCCCCTGCTCATCTGTGGTGCGGCTGTAAAGAAGACACAGTGAAGATGATCAAAGCTCATCTAGATCCATACCTTCCCACCCTGGCCAGCTCAACTTCCCTTTCTTCTCACCGTCTCAATAGTGCTTCCTTTCCTGAAACTCTTGTTCCTCCCTCTTTTTCGTATTAACTTGCTTACCTTTCTGGATATTTTTCTGTCAGGACCTGGGTTTCTCAACTTTGTGGCTTTTTGGTCCAAGCCCATCCGAGTCATAACTCTGTCTGAGGTAGATTTATATCCTCAGCTGCTTCTCTTCCAGAAGGGAGATGGGAAAGGCTTGTGACTGGAGGGACCTGTGGAATCTTCCTCCACCTTCTAATTCTATCTTAAGGAATACTACCACCAGGAATGGCATTTCTCAGTATTTGGTCTCCCCTACCAGAAACAAAGCAGGCTAATGACTGGAGGGTGCCTCTCAGAAACTATCTGCAGGGGTGAGGTGGCAGCATGGAGACAGAGAAATAGGAACGGAAAAGGAGTGAAGAGAAGTGCCTGCTTATGGTTTTAATGCTGAGGCTCACAATGGAGATGAAACCTTGTGATCAGCCAGGAGCCCAAAATGTCAAAAAAATTTTGATGCCACACTGAAGGGCCATGATACTGGTCTTTCTGTCTCAATAACCTTCCCACAAACTAGGTTAGCAAAAGAATGTTTCTTCAGCAGACAGGTAGATAAGCAGTCCCAGTTAACTGTTTCAGAAAACTGTTAAAAAGAGTCCCTTAATTTTTCATCCTTTTAACGTGTAAGTCAGCTAATCAATTTCTGTGTCTTCATACAATTAGCATGTGCCTCGAAAACAGGACCATGCTAAGGTAAAGAAATGGGGGCTGTTTAAGACTGGAGTGAGTCATGTCAAGTATACAGATATACTTGCAGATAGAAAAAGTATATGAGAGCCTGGACCTTAAAATATTCCATCTTTCCAAATAAATTATTTCGCAAAACTAAGAGAATGGTATTATTCTATCTGTTCTTCTCTAAATGTCTATAAGTCAAGGACCATTAAAAATTTTTTTTAACATTTTATTTTGTATTGAGCATGGGGTCGCAAAGAGTCAGACACGACTGAGCGACTTCACTTTCACACTATAGCTGATTACCAATGTTGTGATAGTTTCAGGTGAATAGCGAAGGGACTCAGCCTCACATGTACATGTATCCATTCTCTCAAGGGCTATTTGAGAGGAGACAAGCATCTTCCCCAAGTTCTATGCCTCAGAGAGGCATCATGGTAAGGCTGAGCCTTCAGGAGGGGGTTTTTCTCTGAATTGTTTTTGGAGACTTAAGCAACCAAAGGCTTTCCTGGTGGCTCAGACAATAAAGAATCTGCCTGCAATCCAGGAGACCCGGGATTAATCCCTGGGTCTGGAAGATCCCGTGGAGGTGGGCATGACAACCCATTCCAGTATTCTTGCCTGGAGAATCCCATGGACAGAGGAGTCTGGCAGGCTGCAGTCCATAGGGTTGCACAGAGTTCTACATGACTGAAACGACTTAGCACACACGCACATAAGCAACCAAGTGTAATTATATGAGCCACAGAATAACTACAGATTGAGGAGAACTGGCTTTAATAGATCCTCTGTGTGTGACTTTCTCCCACTCCTCAACACAAATCCACCTTGAATTTGTACATGAAAAATTGGCAAGAATTGATAGGGAAGAATGGACAGCAGCATATGTCCTGGCAAGCTCTAATTTGAACAAACCAACTATACCAATTGGTGAGCAGCAGGAGTCAGAAGTTCTCTTGGAATGACTTCCCACTACATGGCTCTTTATCTGCATCTTGCCCTTGCTCTAAAGCTGGGCTCCCTCTTACTTGCTGCAAGGGGCCTTCTCTGATAATGCAGCTCATGACCACCCCTCCCTTTCCTGGGCCTTCACTGCCCACACTCTCAATAATCAATAATCTTTGGCATCCTGCCTATATACACCTTATTATGCAGCCACATTGTGTTGCTTTCTAGATGTTTCTTGAGGAGAAATTCCTTGTCCTTAACTGGACCAACTGTTCCTTTAGGGCAACATCTGTGACTCATTATTTTATGTCCTCAACTTTCAGGAACTTATTGTTAAAAATTAGTCTACATGTAGCCAGTTGAACGAAATCATATAATGTTGTAGATATTTCAGAGATATCTTTCAAGTCAACATTTTAAAAAGTAGAACCTTTTGCTTAAAGATACTTTTAAAGAGCACAGTAAAATACTAAAAAAAAAACCAAAAGAACCCACAAGGTTTATTTTTAACATAAAGAAACAAGATAAATTATAGTATTGACTTTGAACACATTGACTCTCTTTTGCATTTTCTTTTTTAACGTGGGAGCAAATAGGCTCTGCATCTGTGATGATAGTCAAAGCACTAGATGACCTTCATCTACAGAAAGTACTACTATGCTCAGTGCTTTATGTGTGTTTTCTTCCTATTAGTCCTTTGGGATGGGTACTATTATCATGTTCATTAGAGAGACAAACTGGGATTTATGGAGATGACTCACCAAAGGTCCCCATCCACTAGTACAAGGAAGAGTCAAGTTTTGAACCAAAGTCTATCTGAGGCCAGATTCCAACTCTTAATCATTGACCTTTACAGCCTTCCTTCTGTGGCCTTCCTTCTTCATTATTTCATCTGTTCCCCTTGAAAATATTAAAAGTTAAATTCTGTCATGCACTACAATTGGATACTAAGTCCAGGTTGGTGGCATTTACTATGACTTTGTACTCTTCCAATATACCATGATAGTCAAGTTTTCATTCAGTTTTGCTACCATGCCAAAACCTTATCCTTCAGAATTTGTGATTTTTGCAATATACCAGGTTATAGTTCATTATGATAGGATCAACTAAAATGGAAACTTGGCCTGTTCGGTTTATGATTTTTTTTTTTAATGTTGATACATGCAGCTGTAAGGGAAGCCTTGGGGGCTTAGAAGTAAAGAACCCATCTGCCAATGCAGGAGACATAGATTTGATCCCTGGGTCAGGAAGATTCCCTGGAGAAAGAAATGGCAACCCACTCCAGTATTTTTGCCTGGAAAATCCCATGGACAGAGCAGCTGGTGGGTTACAGTCCATGGGATTTCAAAGAGTCAGACATGACTTAGCAACTAAACAATAATGCAGCTATTAGCTATACATTCTGTGGAGTGACAATAAAGATAGAGAAACAGTTGATTTCCCTGTAGCCTTGACCCTTGGAGACTCAAGGACTTTTTTCTCTTAGGGAATCTGTAATATGATAAACAGCTTTACATCTCTGTGTCAATAGCACTAAAGCCAACCCAGGATAATAATGGCCAGAAGTAGCTATTCCTGTGATTACCTAATGCCTTATAGGAAATGAATTTATATTCTGGTAGATTCCAGGAATTATATCTACAGAACATTCTAACATTTATGACTTCTTAGAAGAAATTTTTTTCTTTAAAAGTATGTTAATAAGAGTTGACAGTTATATCAGAAATGATTTCCCAAATTTGTATTGGAAATATGGAAGAAAGCTTGCATTTACTCTACAGGCATGAAAAATAGACCCTTTTATTAAATTATCAAAAGTCAGTGCTGCGACTTCCCTGGTGGTTCAGTGGTTAAGACTCTGAGTTTCTAGTGAAGGGAGCATGGGTTCCATTCCTGGTCAAGGAACTAAGACTCCACGTGCCATGATGTGTAGCCAAAACAGAAAGAAGAAAAACAAACAAACAAACAAAAAAAACAACGCAGTGCTGAATTTACTTGCGTACATCATATGTATATATAGTACCACATAGACCCGCACAGATAGCTTGGGAATAAGCTCTCTCTCTCAATGGATCTTCTAGAATTACTTAAGAAAGAATAACTGATCAAGTAACTGATCAAGTAGTTTCAACTGAGAACTGAAGAGGGGTTACAGTGCATGAGTTAAAAGCAGATAGCCTTTTACCGGAGCCAGACAGCGGAACCCCACTATCGACAGCTGTGTGACCTTGGGCAAAGCATTCAGCCTCTCTGTATCTCAATTCCTTGGCTCTAAAATGTGGGTCAAAACAGTTTCTCCCTCACAGAGTTGTCATGAGGATTAAATGAGCTGGCATATGTGGAGTACCTAGGACTGTACCTGGCACATGGAGGCATTGGCTATTATGATTATTAGAGTTGAATATAAAGAATTATACTGATCCTGTTCATAATGAATGGGAAGTGGCTCTTGAACCTCTGCTGTTTTTCAGTTCTCTTAAGGGAAGTAGAAAATGTTCTACATTTGCCTATTTGACATTGTCTGGGATGTCAGACACCCAGGGAGTTGCCAGGGATACAAACATGAAAAAGGCATAGTCTTTACCCTCGAGGGATTTATCATCTAGAAAAAGGCAGATATGCACACCAGTGATTCTCAATCATTATGTTAAGTGCGTGAGTAGAGATGTCAAGCTGTTATGAGCGTATGAAGAGAGGGCTGAGTAATTTTCCCTGGGAGAGCTGCTTAAGCAGGTGTTCACCTGGGGCTCGAAGAATGAGTACAAGCAAGTTCACCAACAACCAGTACCTGGTCTTTTGTGAAATATGCTGTAGCTCTAGAGTGCCTAGAACATTTTATGGATTTTCTCACCAAGTAGTGGAAGCATTTGCTAATCAGCCATGATTCAAGAGGTCTCTTTACTAGATTTTCTACAAAAAATGTAGAAAGAAAAGGGAATGAGTAAGAAGAGAAAGGATGAAGAGAGAAAATTAAAAGAAAAGGAAAAAGCATGATTTCCCCAATGGTAAATTAAACATACGAAGGTTTAAAAAAAAAAAAAAAAGGCTTTCCTGTCCAATATCCTATTCAAAGGCAGTAATGTCTCTGCGGGTTATTTTGGTAAGCTAATCAGAGACATTGAAGCCAAGGAAGGAGCCATATCTTTCAGTGTTATGAATGAGAGAACTTTATTTAGAGATGATCCCTCCAAGGAAACAATGCTATTTTAACTGATTTCTGTGTGACATCCGGATGTGTCCCTCAGTAGGCAGTATACAGACATTTAAACTGCAGTTTGCCCAGTTCTGCTTCACTGGTCATTGGGGAAATTCATCTAAAGCTGCAAAAAGGACTAAAAATGTTTGCATCATATTAATAAACGGGAAACCGAGGAAGCTGCCAACTGGCAGCCGAGTGTGTTTTGGTGGTTTGATAAGGCTACTAAAGAGTTTATGATGTGACAGATGTTTCACTACACTATTGTGAAATGAATAGATTATGAGAAGTAATTAGATGTACATTGGAATCAATGCTGTTATCATCGAGGCCTTCGGGCGATGCAGTAGATGAGAGTCTTGGCAGCAGGTGGTCCAATGGCTCCAAGACAGGAAGACACACCACGGGAGACTGAGTGACAGGTTTCACAGATCCAGGGGGTGAGAGATCTGAGCTGGGGCTTGCATTTGTAATCTTTACTCATGTATAAATAATAACAACTCCGCCATTGACTTCCTATGCTATGTCATAGCCTCTGTTACCCTCACACACATGGAGAATAGGGCTGGTTTCATCCACTGGAAGTTACTTTTGGTCTCCCTGTTTTCAAATATGCATATGTATGTTCGATCGTAACTGACAGCTCTATCGTTTTGTGAGGGAGGACTTTAAGAGCTAATCATCTGACAATTACATTTATTTTTAATGCTTGGCATTGAGCCGCCATTGTACAAAATTTCCTATAGGTTGCAGATCAGAGACTGGGAAGTACTTTAACTGCCTTTCATGAGGAAGGCGGTTTCTTCTGTCTGGCTCAATGACTAGCATTTAAAGGGACATGTTTGTCTCTCTGCTCTGTGAAATCCCTTTGCAGGGAACTTGGCAGGGTCACCCCACATGCTTGAAGCAACCATATGGAGCCTGCTGCTTTCAAGAGAAGGTTTTGGTTTCTGCCAGTTTCCAGGGTCAGCTATTAGCACACTGGGGAACGTTGAAGTTTCCAAGCTCAGAATGAAGAGGGAGGGGAGAAATGGGTGATTAGGGGAATTAAGTAACTGATTCCCTGTGTACATCTGCTACCCCTTCAGGAAGACAAAATAGCTGGTAGAATCATTTATTAGCCCCTATCTGCTTAAAACAGCAATGGTATTTATGTAAAAAGGGGAAACTTTATTGAGTGATTTCAAAATAATGTGTAGTTCTGATAATTAAAGAGATCTTCATAGAAAATGTATAGCATATGGTTGTATACTCACATCGGTGCACGTTTTCTTATATATATCCACGTAATTAAGTAATTCCCCTATTCATTCTTTTAATAAGTCATCATTGAGCCTTCACTATATCCTTATTATTTGTTGCTGTGCATATAAACCTAAATGATTATCATGTGGAACTCAATTGTCTCTTTTGGTTTGTGTGTATGTGTTAAACTCTGTGTTCCTTTCATAAGAAGCTAGATGTTTTATTATAAAGGTATATTTTATGTATTTTCTCTGAGGCCATTATGCATCATCTAAAACTACTTATTAGAATAGAGAGTAGAAACTAAAACAATTTAATGACATAAAGCTATAATATGCAAACCCTTTAAAAGTAAGGACTGCTAGTTCATATTCTTAACTAACTCATCGATATTTTGGATTAACTAGTGGCTGAAAGTTCTAAAATGAAAAGATTTTCTTCCTTATCAATAATCTGGTTAATAAAAGTCTAGAGAAAAGTCACCTACTCCACATGCCATATGTTAAACTAAGAATGATAAAGATCTAAATGCACTAAACTCAAAGTTTTTGCCTTTCAAAGGTCTGCTGTATCAGATATCTGTGTCTGCGAATCTCTAGAGTAAACCACCAGCTCCGGTGATTTTGATAGAGCCCAAGGCTGGTAAATCAGGACTTCCTGGGAGGGTAATAGAACTTAATCCTTCATAGATAATAGGGCTTTGTCAAGTAGGCATGAGGAGCAACTCAAAGAGGAACACTCTGTTCAACTGGTCTATCCCCAAATGAGCATGAACTTTTTGTAATAATAGCAACCACTTAGGCAAGACTCTGCTAAGTGCTTTCCAGACATTATCTCATTTAACCCTCACAATAGCCTTGGAAGGCAGATTCTATACTTATCTTCCTTTGATAGATGAGAACACTGGAGTTGGGGTAGGTTAAGAAGATTTTTCAAATTTGCCCAGCAAGTGGCAAAATTGGATCTAAAACCAATTCTCTGATTCTCATGCTCAAGTGCTTTATCATCATCCATGAGGTCAAATGGTGTTCTTCAAGTCTTTTGCTTTCTCTATGGGATTTAAGGTCTGATCAGCTTCAAATAAAGGAAGTTATTCACAAGAAAATTCGTGTAACCCTATTATCTCATTGAATTAAAAACAACAATTCCACAAAGCGAGGCTTAACAATATGCATATTTATATTTCTTAAGGTTCTTGTGATATTGACTTTGCTCCCAGTATTAATTGTAAGGATTTGTATAGACTGTGCCCATGAGTTCTAGTGATTAGTAAATTCGCCCACTTCTGCCACGGTGATTAAATTAAACAAGATCCTCAGGTGATTCTTATGCACATTAAAATTTGAGAAGCAGTACTCCAAGTCTATCAATGCTTGGACATCTCAACTGATAGGAATGCCAAACATTCTGCCTTTGGACAGATCTGACTGTTTAAAGAGTTTGAGCTAAACTTTGTCTCCCAATAGTTTTCATTGATTAGCATTCTATAATGGCTTTTTTAAACTGAAGTTATACAAGTTGATGCTAAAGTTTATATGGAATAGTAGACATGGAAGAATGCTCATAAAAGTACTAAAAGAAAAACTGTCAGACACTAAAGCATACCATAGTTCAGTTCAGTTCAGTTGCTCAGTCGTGTCCGACTCTTTGCGACCCCATGAATCACATCACGCCAGGCCTCCCTGTCCATCACCAACTCCTGGAGTTCACTCAAACTCATGTCCATCGAGCTAGTGATGCCATCCAGCCATCTCCTTCTCTGTCGTCCCCGTCTCCTCCCGCCCCCAATCCCTCCCAGCATCAGAGTCTTTTCCAGTGAGTCATACCATAAGGTCTCTGCAATTAAAACATTATTGTACCAGTACATGAAAAGATAAATAGACCAAGGGGATAGAAAAGAAAGCCTAGAAGCAGACCCAAATATGTAGGTAAATTTAGTATAAAATAAAGGTAGTAGCTCAAATGACTCGGGAAAAGATAAATATTTAAATAATGACACAGAGTAGTTATTTAGAAATAAATGAAACTAGATCTATTTTGGGGCTTCCCTGATGGCTTAGTTGGTAAAGAATCTGCCCGCAATGTGAGAGACCTGGGTTCGATCCCTCAGTTGGGAAGATTCCCCCAGAGAAGGGAAAGGCTACCCACTCCAGTATTCTGGCTGGGAGGATTCAATGGACTGTATAGTCCGTGGGGTCACAAAAAGTCAGATATGACTGAGTGACTTTCACTTTCAGATCTAATTTTTATACCATACATAAGAATAAAATCCAAATCTATCAAAAGTGAAGCCATGTAAATACCAAGTGAATTCATAGCTGAATTCCTCTTTAATCTAGATGCCGGAAGGTGTTTTTCAATTGTGAATCTAAATCTAGAAGCCAAAAAAGAAGAGATTGATAACTTTGCTGACTATATTTTTCCCATGGCAAAAACACCAAAGGCAAAGTCAACTAACCCTGGAAGAAAATATTTGCAACATATATCATCAAAGGTTGATATCCCTAATATATGAAGAACTCTTAAAAATTAAGGGAAAAAGGACCAAAACCCCAACAGAAAGATGGAAAGACATAAGCAGACAATTCACAAAAAGGTTATAAACTGGCTTTTAAAATGTGGAAAGATATTCAAACTCATGTCTAATTAGATAAGTGCAAACTAACACTGAGCTATTTCTCACCCATTCGATTTTTTAAAAATTTAAGGCAGTACGTTCTGTTGGAAAGGCTGTGAGAAAAACAGGTTCTTTCCTTCATTGTTGGTAAGAATGCAAACTGATATATCTGAAAGGGAATTTGATGATATTAAATAAGTCTACATATACATCTACTTTTGGACCTAGCAATAACATTTATAGGAATTTGTCTTATAGTTACACCTCCAACAATACAAAGGTTCGTGGCATAAGGTTATTTACTACATCATTGGTTGTACAGTTGACCCTTGACCAACATGAGGGTTAGGGAACCCACTCTCTGTGCAGTCAAAAATTCACATATAACTCTGCAGTTATATCCTTGGTTTGCATCCACAGATTCCACCAGTTTGGAACTCATGGTACTGTAGCGCAGGAGACCCTAGCTCGATTCCTGGGTCGGGAAGATCTCCTGGAGAAGGGATACGCTGCCCACTCCAGTATTCCTGGGCTTCCCTGGTGGCTCAGATGGTAAAAGAATCTGCCTGCAATGCAGGAGACCTGGGTTCAATCCTTGGGTTGGGAAGATCCCCTGGAGAAGGGCATGGCAACCCAGTCCAGTATTCTGGCCTGGAGAATTCCATGGACAGGGGAGCCTGGCGGGTTATAGTCCATGGAGTTGCAGAGAGTTAGGCATGACTGAACGACTAAGCACAGCACAGCATACTACTGTAGTAAATATTTAGTAAAAGAAATCCACATACTCAGTACAGCCACTATTAAAAATAGCATAGAGTTTCCTCAGAAAGCCAAAAATAGAGCTACCATATGATCCAGCAATTTCAGTTCTAGGTATATATTTCTGAAGAAAAAGAAAATGGATTAAAAAAGATACATGCACCCTATTGTTCATAGCATCATTATTTCAATAGCCAAGAAGATATGAAAGCCACTTGTGTCCATCAACAGAAGAGTAGGTAAAGAAGTTATACTATATATACAAAGAATGAAATCCTGCCATTTGCAATAAAATGGATGAACCTAGAGGGTGTTATGCTTAGTGAAATAAATAGGACAGAGCAAGACAAATACTGTTTGTTATTGCTTATACGTGAAGTCTAAAAATTAAAACAAATGACTGTAACAAAACAGAAACAGATCCACAATATAGAGATCAAATTAGTGGTTACCAGTGGAAAGAGGGGAGGAGAGAGGGGCAACATAAGGATAAGGGATTAAGAGGTACAAATTGCTATGTAATAAAATAAATAATCTACAATGATATATTGTACAGAACTGGGAGAATAGCCAATATTTTATAATAACATTAAATGGAATATAATCACTAATGGAATAGAAAATTTTGAGTCACTATCTTGTATACCTGAAACAATATTGTAAATTAACTATACATCAATTAAATAGTTGCTCTTTTTTCAGGTTTACTGAGGTGTAATTGACAAATAAAATAACAAGATATTTAAAGTACAAAACAGGTGCTCTGGTAGTAAAGAATCCACCTGACAAAGCAGGAGATGCAGGGGATTGTGGGTTTGATCCCTGGATCGAGAAGATCCCCTGAAGGAGGGCATGACAACCTGCTCCAGTATTCATGCCTGGATAATCCCATGGACAGAGGAACTTGGTGGTTGATGGTCCATAGGGTCCCAAAGAGTCAGACACAACTGAAGAGACTTAGCACTCACACACATATTATGTGAAGTATTCCCTTCATTGCATTAATTAGCACATCCATTATCTCACATATTTACTTTTAATTTTTATAAGAATAAGTTCTCTCTAATATACAATATGGACAGGGCAGCCTTTTTAATAAATGGTGCTGGGAAAACTGGGCAACCACTCATGCAAAAGAATGAAACTGGACACCTATCTTACACACCATACATAAAAATCAGACCTTACACGTAAGGTCTGACACCATAAAACTCCTAGAAGGAAAGAGGGCATAAGCTCCTTGACATGAAGAACTCTTCCTAAGGAGCTCCAGTTTGTCAAATTGCCAGTGAAGGAAGTGTCTAGAATTGAAAGCATTAGTCTAAATGTAATCTTAAAAGACTAAAGTGAAACTGTTGTCTTTGTAGTAATGTTTGACTCTGATAAGTGGAGACGAAATTTGGTAAAATGTCAAAGGAGTTAGATGACATTGTTATCTCAAATTGAGATAGTGTTCTTAAATAAGGTAAGGGAGTGATGGCCAAGACCCTGTTGCATCTTCAGCTGCCACACTGTTTCCTGTATCCCACATCAATAGTTGCGGTGTTAGTAATCCTCACTGCAGAATCTTTTATTCATTCCTATAAAAGTTTTCCTTGCTAGAGTTTAGACCACTGCTGCAGCCTGTTGAGGTCTTTTTAGATTCTGAAGCTGTCATGAAATACATGAGACATTACAAATCTGTTGAGTCAGCCTCCTATATCTTTCCCAAGTCAGAAAACTGTTAATGAAATTGAGCTCTCGCTAGATTGATATCAATTATTTAAGCAGAATACCCTTTCATTGTCCAAATTATTACTAACCCAACTCACAGGAAGTATTCTGTGTACTCAGTCAATTGTGCTCCATTTTACTATGGAGCAAGGTATAAGAGGAAAAATGTCAAAGTTTGAAGTTTAGACCCTACTCACCACAGTTCTATGAATTAGTGTCCTACATTTGTTGTTTGGCTTAGAAAAGCCTATCATGGCAGGTAGTATCACACAGGTCAATTGAAGTTGGTTGAAAGTCTGGCTTCATTTCTGCTTCAGCATACTTAGGATTGATCACTGAAAAACTGCCAACATGTCACTCCAAGTGGCATCCAGAGAAAGGAGAGACACTGACAAGCCAACAGGGTATTTTCTGTCATAACTTTTCTCCACAAACCAAAGGGGTGAGATGAAGTGGGTGGATCATTTGTAACACAGGCAACTCAGGAAAAACAAGCTTTTATTAAATGGGATCCTTCGATACTGTTCAAGTGGACACATTCCATGTTATTAGTCCAAAGCAAAGCAGAGACCATTAAACTCACAGTGTGTATGCTCAGTGATTTTAATTCATAAGATGACCTTAGTCAATCTAAAAGTAACATTTATTATAATGAGTTTATGGAGGCACTAACCTTGTTTGTGTGTGTGTGTGTGCACGCTCAGTGGTACCTGACTCTTTGTGACCCTATGGACTGCAGACTGTCAGCCTCCTCTTTCCAAGGGATTTTTCAGGCAGGAATACTGGAGTGGGTTGCCATTTGCTTCTCTAGGGGATCTTCCCAACCCAGGGATCAAACTCGAAAAGCCTGTATCTCCTGCATTAGAGGCAGATTCTTTACCCGATGAGTAAAAAAAAAAAAAACTCCAGAATATTTCTTGTCTCTTCTAAAAGAAATGGAGGAAACCTAAAAATATTTAAAATATCTATTCCCTCTTGAAGACACATGTGCTCCAATCCACAGCATATAATTTCCACTGCTAACCACTGTTCTCTCATGTTTAGAAGCAATATACTGCTATAGGAGCCCCACCATAGCCCGTGTTTCACTGATACTAGGAGACATTTAGAGCTATTTAGGTCTATTAAGTTATAGATCTTTTATAATTTTCTAGCTTAAATTTTAAAATCAAGTGAAAAAAAACAATGAAAAGGATATATGGACTCAACTCTTATTTAAAGTCTCTACTATAAAAATATTATATACTGTTATCAAAGAAAATTAACTGAGAAATATACTGATAGCAAATACTATAAGGCGTTAATATTCCTAATATGTAATGATATTCACATTGATTAAAAATGCTTAGATTCCAACGAGTCAATGGGAAAACACAAAATTCACAAAATAAGAATACAAATTAGTAAAGGAAAATAAAACATCTCATGGTTTCAGCTTTTACCTATCATATTAGCAGTTATTTAATGAGAATATACTTTGCTGGTAGGAGCATGAACTGATAAAATCTTTTAGAAGGACAAATTTGATAACATCTGTCAAAATGTTAACAATTGGTTACCCTTTGGCATAATTCTGTTTATTGTTACCTATTTTATGAAAGTAATATTCTAAATAAGTAAGACAAAATGAGAAAATTGATAGAAATTAGAAATAGCATCACTTATAAATGGAAATCCATAAACAAAAAAAAATGTTCAGTAATATGGCAGTAGTTAAATTATGCAGTAAATATTATGAAAACTTCTAATTTACAATATCAATATCAAAAACAAGATACAAATTATATGTATAGAATAGTCTTATTTGTGAGATAATACACTTGGAAAGCAAAAGTTAGGTTGGATTATATGCTTTTAATTTCCTTTTAAAATTGTATGTAAATCTTAAATTTTGTTTAGTGTGCCTTGTTATGTGAACAGGAAGAAAAAAACATATTTAAAATAGTAATTAAAAAGTTTTAAACATGTTTATCTCACAGTATGAGAATATATTTTAAGTTCAATATTTAGACAGTACTTTTTTCTTTGAGTAATAACACCCTTTTTCCTAGATTTCAAGATGGTGCCAGGAGATAATGGTTTCCTAAATGAACTTGTTCTGAGGTATTCTGTGACCCCTTGAGGGGCATCAGAAACACGCTGAGCATTGTAATCCTACTACTGGACTCCATCCTACCCCCATATTCCACCATTCTGGGTACCTCCTTCTGTGCTGCCACAGCATTTTCATCTCTCTGCTACCAACAAAGACAATACATTGAAGTTACATGATTTCATGCTCAATGTATCTGCTGAGCTATAAATTCCTTGAAAACAACTAGTCACTTTTTTTTAAATTTCGTATGGTTGTCACCACTTAGCAGGGGACCTCAAAAGTACTCCCGAGTGAATGAATGTATCGGGAGCACCAACTGTATTACCGACTGTATCAGCTGCAACTCTGTGTAGGACAACTAACTCCTCCAAGCCACCATCTACTTCTCCCTAAAAATGGAGTGTATAGAGCCTATCAGAAAGGTTTCATAAGAAAGAAGCAAAATCATGTGAGTGAAGTCTCTTTATAAACTGTGATTCACTACAATAATATGTCAATATATTTACTGATTAAGTTCTTCTCCCAATTGCCTCCAAATACTTCCAGAAGGGACATAATAGCTTAGTTTCATTGACCATTCGGCAATGAGAAAATATATGTAAAGGTACTTTAAATACGAAAATAACCTCCTACCAATAATCATAATAGTAATAACAAGGTTGTTGTTGTTTAGTCACTAAGTCGTATCCAACTCTTTTGTGATGCCATGGACTGTAGACCACCAGGCTCCTCTGTCTGTGGGATTTCCCAGGCAAGAATACTGGAGTGGGTTGCATTTCCTTCTCCAGGGAATCTTCCCAACCGGGGGATCAAACCTGCATCTCCTGCATTGGCAGGCAGATTCTTTACCATTGAGCCACCTGGGAAGCTCAGTAATAGCAATAACAACAATATTAATATTAGCAGTCTTATGTTCTACCATATAAAATAATCTTTTAGTTTCAGGAGTAGTATGAAGCTAAGTTGATTCCAAGAGTACTATATTACTAATTTAAAGAAGAAAAAAAATTTTTTCAAAGAATGGTGAAAAACATTTCATTTATTATTCTCTGTTTCACTGGCATTAACGGGAACCTAGGGTTCTTCGGGGCTTCCCAGGTGGCTTAGTGGTAAAATATCCACCTGCCAATGCAGGAGACACATGAGACACAGGTTTGATCCCTGCGTCTGGAAGATCCCCTTGAGGGGGAAATGGCAACCCACTCCAGTATTCTTTCCCAGATAATCCCAGGGACAGAGGAGCCTGGAGGGCTAACGTCCTTAGGGTTTCAAAGCAACTGAATGACTGAGAACAGGGTTCTTAAAGATTTTTGTGCCTCCTCATGTATTCAACTAACTACTAGAAGACTTCTCTTTCTTTTTCTCTCCTTTGTCTTGTTTCTGATGACTAGCCAATTGCTATGGAAAAATACCATAAAAATTAAATTGAATGGACAGCATGTTATGCATGTGTGGTATGTGTGTCTAGTGTTAAGTAGGTTTCTCCCAGTAAACTTGACAGTAATACGTTTGAGATGAGGAAGAACTGGTGTTTCACTGTTGAGTGTAGGACACTAGTGTAAGCAACTTGTCATTTTGTTTTGACCAAGTTGTAAATAACAGTTGTATAAACTTTTCCTTTATTTGCCACTTGGCAGTTAAACTCAACTATTCTTAAAGCTGCAATGACCAAATCTGGGCTGAATTTTATTTGGCAGTTCTTTAGAATAAGAAGAAAAGTTTTGCTCAGCAAAGTAAAAAGCTTAAACAAAATGACCATGCACAGTTTTAGCCACTTCCAAAGGAAACAATTATATACAAATAAGAGTATGAATCTTCTGTTCTCTAATATCATCTTGACAAGAGCCCTACTGACAATATTCTGTAGTATTTAGGTCAAGTTTTGTTAAGCATCAGGAGCTATGTAACTGCATTTGTTTTAAAATAGTTTCTATTTCCAACTTATTCACTAATCTATTTTAGTCATTCAAAATGGGTAGCACAGATCAATTAAAAAAAAACAAAACTGTGCACTCTAATAGAAAATTGGGCAACACATGTAGAATAGGTAATTCTCAAAAGAAGAAATACAAGACTCATTAAACATGACTAGATATTTGGCTCCATTATAATCAAGGGGATGGAAGTAAAAATGAGACATATTTTTGCCCTTCACATTTGAAATGATATGGTAAAAATAATAACTTCAACACGTTGGGAAAAGTTGTGCATATGGAGTTATTTATATTATCAAAAAACAAAACTGGAAAATAAATACCAATAATGGATTGGTAAAGTAAATTACTGTATGTCTATACAATGGGATACTTTGTGACCATCAAAAATGGTAAGACTGATCATTTCTTTGTTGTACTGGGAATCTTCAATACTACCATTAGATCCAATAACCTACTGGGACTCAACTGAACTCAGAAAAGCTCCTCTACTCATATTTATTTTTTATTACAGCAAATAGTACAGACTAAGATCAGTGAAGGGAAAAGGTACATACATGTCTGGGAGGAACCAGGCACAAGTTTCCAGTTGTCCTCTCCCTGTGGAGTCACGTGGACAGTATTTAAGTTCCAAGCATTGATATGTGACAGCACATTTCAAGTGTTTGCCAAACTAAGGGCTTCCCTGGTGGCTCAGACGGTAAAGAATCCATCTGTCAATGCAAGAGACCTGGGATCGATCCCTGGGTTGGGAAGATCCCTTGGAGAATGGAATGTCTATCTACTCCAGTATTCTTGCCTGGAGAATTCCATGGACAGGAAGCCTGGTGGGCTACAGTGCATGGGGTTGCAAAGATTCGGGCACAACTGAGAGACTAACAAGGAAACTTATCCAAGTTTTGGTGTCCAGGGGTTTTATTGGGAGTCAATCACATGGAGCACCCACTTAACTAACTTTAATTGCTCCATCTCCAGCCCCCCAACCCCCGGAGGTCAAACTAATATAGCATGGCCCAAAGTTTCAGGCATACACAAACAGGCATTCACCATAAGCTACTATAAATGTGACAGGTGTTAAAATAAACCATCCAGCACAGCCCAAGCTCTCAGGTATATGAAGAAACTCTATCAGGGAGGAAATTCCATGGGCTTAGAGCTTGCATGCTAGGAGCCAGTCAAAGGCCAATACTAAAGATGTTCCAAATGAGGTAACCCCAAAGCGTCCAGATTTAATCCTTTATTGTACATTTTTAATTTATTTTTTGGTCTGCCAATGTAAACCCCAAGGATGCAACACTCTCATCATTAGCAGTGACTGACTATGGTAGAAATTGGCAATACTTATTATGGAGGGGGCTGTGTGTGTGGTTGGGAGAGAGGGAGGGAGACAGAAGTGTGTCTGCAGAAATCACCTTAGCGTCACTGGATGTGCAGGTCCTTGATTTGTAGAAGTTTACTGGCCCACCTCTGTCTGCTGTGGTCCCCAAGCTTCATTTTTACTCCAATTATCAGGCCTCACTGAAGAAATGATTCCTGATCCTCTTGTAACTGGATTCACAGTCCTAAAAAACTACCACTTCCTCTTATTCCCATTGTAAGAGGACTTCGGATGGATAAGGGCATGCCAATGGTACTTTTTTATTCACACAGCTACTTGCCACCAAGATTACTTCCCTCTGTGAACACAGTACAACTGATGAAAAGTCATATTCCAATGTAAAATATTCCCCTTCCTTCATTTTCCCACAGATTAACATTTTGTGGCTGAAAACTCATTCCTCATTGTTATATCTGGGTCTACCCTCATTTGTGTGGCTTCAAAGGCCAATATTCACTCAGAAAATATTTGATTTTCTCTTCATCTTGTAAAGATCTTCTTTTGTTGTGTAATTAAGGTGGCCTATAGCCAAACAAACATCTAACTGAATCTCATGGGAATTAATAAGCATGATTTCCCAATGATTTGGGATTAGTGGCAGTTTTTGAAGAACTGATCTTAAGCTTAACAATGAAAATGTTGGAGTGTAACTGGATTACAATATTAAATGACCCCAGAGACTAAAGAAAAACCACATAACCCTAACCTATACACTATTTAAGAGTTATGGTAGCTGAAATATAAAATATAAAAATTGCATTGTAATTGTCATAATAAATGTCTTCTAGTGAATTAATAACAGTAATATAAAATTTCTTATTTCATCTTTTCACTGAACATAAGATGCCAAAATCTAATGGAGCAAATTTCACAGGCTTGTTGGATTACGGATACAATGATTCTAAATAATACTAATGTGAAGAGATTAGCTGTGTAATTTTATCTCAAGCTCTCTTCATTAAATTATTCCTCCATTGCTTTTAGATATAACATTGTATAAAAACAAAATAAACCGACTACTATATGTGTATGTATTCTATAATTCATTTGATAATCAATTCCGAATATCTAGTAATCTACTCACATGTCTGTTCAGTTTATGGAGGGAAATTTCATAAGCATATGTTTTAAAACCTATAGATCAGCTCTGTCAAAGATGGTCTTTTATAGTTAATAAAAATCAAAGTTCTAAAAATGATAATAAAGTTATGAGCCATATGCCTGGAACAAATGGATTTTTTTCTCACCTTTGACTCAAGACAAAAAAACAAAAAAGGGAGAGAGAGAGGTTTTAGTCACACCGTATTTAATCCAATTTGCTTTGGGTTTAATCTCCAAAACAAGGCTGGTCTGCTAATTCCCAATTATAATGGCACATGTAATCAGAATCCTCATTAACAAAGACTGACTATATTGTCTATTAGCAATGAAAATTTGAAATGCAAATTCAGCAAATCAAAACGTTAAATGAGCTCCTACCCAAGATGCTTAGAGCTCCCGCCAGGGCAGACCACGCTGGCCGACACCTGCCCTGGATTTTTCCCTCCAGCTGAATGTCTCCTTCGGTTCCAGTCTTTGCTTTCTAATTGACCTGCTTATGATCTCTGCTACAATTAACATATGCTTATTAGTAATGGCTGGTTAAAGATTTCAACTGCTGCAGTTTACAAAGTCCAATAGAGATGGCACGCCACAGGAAAGTCAAAGCCACTACTATTTCCCACATCAGCAAGTCACAATGGTGAGAGTGTGTATGGTAGAAATTACATGATTTTTCACACTATCAGATGTATGGAAATTGTTACTGACTGGTACTGGAAATCAAGACATACATGACTCCAGGCCTCATATACACTGAGAAAGATGCAAATACTTGGTGAGTCCTTTTCTCCTTTAGGCAAGTAATTTCTAATTTGGTTTTAGGAAGAAGAGAAAGGGAGAGATCTCTAACTGGATGAATGGCTAATGGCCTTGGATTTATTTTGAATTTGTGATAAGAACATTTTTCTTCAGACTAATTTCATAGAATGAAATGGGAAATTTTGCACATAACAAAAATCTTATCTAAGTCTTAATAGGGTGAGGATACTTTTAAAAGATTATGTTCAGAGTTTATACTTTTGTCACCAAATGTCCTTTCTTTGATTCTAGCTAATACCACCAGACTTGAGAAGCCCGGATGTTGGAATAGCTTCCTTTTTCACTTGTAGTCTGTAATTTGATGGAGGAGAGGCTCCATTTACGCTGAAATTTTATTTTATTCATAATATTTGACCAGCTATAAGTCTTAATTTTCACATTGTCTCATTGATTGAGAAATAGTAATTTGACTGATTGATTATTTCTAATACAAGGGGCATTAATTAATATCTTTATTAGATACCTTGGTGCTGGTGAATCAAGTTCATTCTTAAATCACTGTCTTGTGATCATCTCTGCCTCTAACAGGAAGTAAAAGACTTTGTCCTGATTCTCAAGAAGCCTTGGAATGTTGTTCATTAACAAAAGGTCGGGGACAAACGTATTAATTAGCTGTAGCTGGTCAGCAAAGTACTATAAAGCCCCAAATTTAAAACAGCATCCATGTATTAGCACTCAATGTTGTAGGGCAGAAGGTTGGGCATGGAGTAACTGGATTCTGCTCAAGAGCTCACTGGACTGAAAACCAGGTGTCAGTCAGAGTGACAGTTCTTCTCTGGGGCCTGGGTTCTCTCCCAAGCTCACTGGTTGTAGGCAGCATACACTTCCTGTATTAGCTGTAAGACTGAGGCTCCTGTTTCCTTGCTGGCTGTTAGTCAGGGCTACCCTCAGCTGCTAGAGGCTGCCCACACAGGTCACACGGGTCCCTCCCTCTTACTCCAGCAGTAGCTCACTGGATCCTTCTTCTCTTTCAAATCTTGACTTTTTTCTTTTGCAATCAATGAAAGAAAACTCTCTGCATTTAAAGGGTTTATGTGATCAGATGACATTCACCCAGATAATTTCTTTATTTTAAGGCCAATTGAGTTACTGTAGCCTAATTACGAAAGTAAAGCCCATCCTGTTCACAGGCCCAGAGATGAAGTAAAATGTATACATCAGGGTGGTGAGAAATCTTGGAATTCTATCCACCAAGGCGGGCCTCTTAGTTTCCTTTGGCCTCACTTTCCTAGTGCAGATAAGGAGACTGGATTAGGTAGTCTCTAGCTCTTTTTCCCCATATCTCCAAATTTCTAGGGCCAAATAATTACCAACACATTATTCAGACATAAACCACCAGTTAGTTGCTATAAGTTCAATTATAATTTTTTATTTGATTGGTCAGTGGGTTTTTGCTTAGATGATGATAGAATAACTCCCCTTATTAGGATTTCTAGGTAAAATAAAAGAGAATGATGCACATGGTCTCCATTTTAAATGAACAACAAAATAACCTTGGAGAAAAGAAACTTTTCTATACAAAGGGCAATTATGAGATGAATTATGTGCTTGTTCAGACATTGGCTTGCTTGTATTGGCTTGTGGAAAAGAAAATGTTGTCTTGGATAGCTACATGTAATAACATGAAATAGAACATTCTTTAACACTATACACAAAAATAATCTCAAAATGGATTAAAGACCTAAATGTAAGACTGGATACTATAAAGGTCTTAGAGGAAAACATAGGCAGAACACACTCTGACAAAAATAGCAGCAATATCTTTTCCAATCTGTCTCCCAGAATAATGGAAATAAAAATAAACAAATGAGACCTAATTAAGCTCAAAAGCTTTTGCATAGCAAAGGAAACCATAAACAAAAGAAAAGATAACCCACATATGGGAGAAAATATTTGTAAATGTTGTGACCAACAAGGGAATGGTATCCAAAATTTACCAACAGGTTATGCAATTCAGTATCAAAAAACAATCCAATCCAAAAAATACATAGAAGACTGAAAGAGACATTTTTCCAAAGAAGATGTACAGATGGCCAAGGGTCACATGAAAAAATACTCAATGTCACTAGTCATTAAAGAAATACAAATCAAAACTACAATGAGGTATTAGCTCACACTGGTCAGAACGGCCATCATCAAAAACTATGCAATGCTGGAGAGATTATGGAGAGGAGGGAACTCTCCTATGCTGCTGGAGGGAAATTGGTACCGACACTACGGAGAACAGTATGGAGGTTCCTTAAAAAACTAAAAATAGAGCTACCATATGATCCAGCAATCTCACTCTTGGGCATATATCTGGAGAAAAATATGATTCAAAAGGATACATGCATCCCAATGTTCACTGCAGCAGTGTTTACAATAACCTAGACATGGAAGCAACCTAAATGTCCTTCAACAGATGAATGGATAAAGAAGATGTGGTACACATATACAATGGGATATTACTCAGTCATAAAAAAGAATGAAATACTGCCATTTGCAACAACATGGAGGGACCTAGAGATTATCATACTAAGTAAAATAAGTCTGATAAAGACAAATATCATATCATATTGCTTATATGTGAAATCTGAAAAAAGTGATACAAATGAACTTATTTACAAAACAAAGACTCACAGACTTAGAGACAAGCTTATGATTACCAAGGGGGAAAGTGAGGGGAAGGATAGATTGGGAGTTTGGGATTGATACCTACACACTGCTATATTTAAAATAAAATGGCTTTCCATCAAAAAAAAGAAAACTGTTACCTGAACTTTTTTATTTTTCACCTTACTCTGTCATTAGCACAGGGTTCTAGCAAGGTGATGTCCGTGGAGTTTTATGAAGTTCTCTTCCTTAAGTGTTTCTGATATATTTCAAAATGTATTAAATTTCCTATCTAAAATCCATCTGTTCAAAAACTCAGTTGAAAGAACATTTTCTTATCTACATTTGCCTAATCCAAAGTAAAGCAAACACATTTTAATACATTTGACATTGTAAGGAACAATTTTGACTTCCAAATATCACATCATCCAAATTTAAAACTTGAAAAACATATATGCATTACTTTGCACATTTAAATAACATTTCAGAAAGGCACATTCTTCATTTTAGGTACTGAGAATTTATCAATGATCACATATACTGGTCTCAAAAAATCAAAAGCCCAAGTGTGCATTTGAGTTCCTTTACTTTAATCTTTGGATATTTAAGGTTCTGCGCATGAGTGCTCAGTCGTGTCCAACTGCTTGTGACCCATGAACTGTAACCCTCCAGGCTCCTCTGTCCATGGGATTTTTCAGGCAGGAATATTGGAGTGGGTAGCCATTCCCTCCTATAGGGGATCTTCCTGTCCCAGGGATCGAACTGTCATCTCCCAGGTATCCTACCTTAGCAGGCAGAATCTTTACCACTAGCACCACTTGGGAAGCCCCATTTAAGGTTAGTTATCTATATATAGATAATTTCTCCTCCCTTTCAATATGTGATTCTTTGTTCCACTTGAAATTTAGTTTTAGTCCCTTGACATTCAATTGTTATGCATGGGAGTCTGGTAGAGTTAGGGGGTGGGTAATAAAAATGTTTGCCTTAGAATGGCTATAATCAACTTTCAGTGAAATTATGCCACATATGTCCACAATCAAATTTATATATTGGCCTTTTCTTCTTTGACCGCAGTTGATAAAATGTTTGGAACCTAGTTATATAGACCTAGGTATAACCTAAATCAAATTCCTTATGATTATACAGTGGAAGTGACAAACAGATTTAAGGGGTTAGATCTGAGAGACAGAGTGCCTGAAGAACTATGAACAGACGTTTGTAACATTGTACAGGAGGCAATGATTAAAACCATCCCCAAGAAAAAGAAATGTAAAAAGGCAAAATGGTTGTCTGAGGAGGCCTTACAAATAACTGAGAAAAGACAAGAAGCGAAAGGCAAAGGAGAAAAGGAAAAATATATCCGTTTGAATGCAGAGTTCCAAAGAATAGCAAGGAGAGATAAGAAAGCTTTCTTAAGTGATCAATGAAAAGAAATAGAGGAAAACAATAGAATGGGAAAGACTAGAGACCTCGTCAAGAAAATTAGAGATACCAAGGGAACATTTCATGCAAAGACAGGCACAATAAAGGACAGAAATGGCATGGACCTAACAGAAGCAGATATTAAGAGGTGGCAGGAATACACAGAAGAGCTGTACAAAAAAGAGCTTAATGACTGAGATAACCATGATGGTGTGATCTAGAGCCAGACATCTTGGTTTAAGTCAAGTGGGCCTTAGGAAGCAACACTACAAACAAAACTAGTGGAAGTGATGGAATTCCAGTTGAGCTATTTCAAATCCTGAAAGATGATGCTGTGAAAGTGCTGTACTCAATATGCCAGCAAATTTGGAAAACCCAGCAGTGGCCAGAGGACTGGAAAAGGTTAGTTTTCATTCCAATTCCAAAGAAAGGCAATGTCAAAATGTTCAAACTACCACAAAACTGTACTCATCTCACACACTAGCAAAGTAATACTCAAAATTTTCCAAGCCAGGTTTCAACAGTACATAAACCATGAACTTCCAGATGTTCAAGCTGGATTTTGAAAAGGCAGAGGAACCAGAGATCAGGAACCAAACATCCATTGGATCATAGACAAAGCAAGAGAATTCCAGAAAAACATCTGCTTCATTAACTAAGTTAAAGTCTTTCACAGTGTGGATTACAACAAACTCTGAAAAATTCTTCTAGAGAGGGAATACCAGACCACCTTTGCTTCCTCCTGAGAAATGTGTATGTAGGTCAAGAAGCAACAGTTAGAACTGGACATGGAACAACCAACTGGTTCAAAATTGGGAAAGGAGTACGTCAAGGCTGTATGTTGTCACCCTGCTTATTTATCTTATATGCATAGTACTTCATGCAAAATGCCGGGCTGGATGAAGCACAAGCTGGAATCAAGACTGCCGGGAGAAATATCAATCACCTCGGATATGCAGATGACACCACCCTTATGGCAGAAAGTGAAGAGGAACTAAAGAGCCTCTTGATGAAAATGAAAGAGGAGAGTGAAAAAGCTGGCTTAAAACTCAACATTCAAAAACTACGTTCATGGCATCTGGTCCCATCACTTCATGACAAATAGTTGGGGAAACAATGGAAATAGGGACAGACTTTATTTTCTTGGGATCCAAAATCACTGTAGACGCTGACTACAACCATGAAATTAAAAGATGCTTGCTCCTTGGAAGAAAGCTATGACCAACCTAGACAGCATATTATAAAGCAGAGACATTACTTTGCTGAGAAAGTTCTGTCTAGTCAAAGCCATGGTTTTTCCAGTAGTCATGTATGGATATAAGGGTTGGACCATAAAAAAAGCTGAGTGTTGAAGAATTGATGCTTTTGAACTGTGTTGTTGGAGAAGACTCTTGAGAGTTCCTTGGACTGAAGGGAAATACAACCAGTTAGTCCTAAAGGAAATCAATTCTGAATATTCATTAGAAGGACTGATGTTGAAGCTGAAGCTCCAATACTGTGGTCACTTGATGTGAAGAACTAACTTATTAGAAAAGACCCTGATGCTGGGAAAGATTGAAGGCAGGAAGAGAAGGGAATGACAGAGGGTGAGATGTTGGATGGCATCACCAACTTGATGGACCTGAGTTTGAACAAGCTGTGGGAGTTGGTGATGGACAGGGAGGTCTGATGTGCTGCAGTCCATGGGATCGCAGAGAGTTGGACAAGACTGAGCAACTGAACTGAACTGAAGTTATACTAGGGTAATACTAGATTTTAAGCTCCTCTGTAAAATTAGATATTGACCATTTTAGAGACTATAATGCTGTGTGTATTTCCATTTTTAAAATAGTCTGGATTCCATGGAGTCTCCATGATGGAGAATGAAACTCTAATTCTAGACCACTAAACCTTGTGTTGATCTCCTTAGTTTCAGTCTCTGGGGTCAGATAGATATATGACTAAGGAAAACATAGTTAACCTAAGAGAGACTTTTTTCACTTGTAAAATAGAGATATTTGGAGTATTCACCTCAGTGACTTGTGGCAAGAATTTAATGAGTTAATACCGTAGAACACCTAACACAGTGCTCAGCACACAGTCAATGTCTAGCAACTCTTAGCATCATTATTACTACTTTTATGTCTCAATTAAACTTTTTTATTTTAGGATTTTAAAATATGTTAATTTTAGTGTTTTTTTAAAATAGATCAGGTAGTCAATATTATGTTTAACTTACCAGCTCTGAGAAACATTTCCATAACCTGAAAATTGAGGATTAAATGGAAAATGCAAGTAAAGGAATCAGGATTTACCTGCAATGGAACTCAAGAAGTTCTTGCCATTTCTCTTCTTAGAATCACCCAGTGAAACTTACTCCACTCACCTGGAGTTAATCACTATCAACGTGTGGAAGTACTTTTTTCCAGTCGATTTTCTATACGTAATTAGGTGTACATTCTGTGTTTATGCTGTCATTTCATGAGTCACCATCGTAAAAATGTAAGAAGGTAATAATAACTTTTGGAGCAAAATAGAAATAATGGGTATAGTTGACAAAAGTGTATATTTCTTGTGTCTCTGTGTTCATCCTTTTTGCCATTTATCGGTTTTCCTTGCTTTTGTTTTAGTATCTTTAATGCTTGTTGCCAAATTCACTCTCTTTCAACTTCTGCCTCTTTCACTGCGACTAGGTTCTCCTCCAAGCTCCCAAACTACTGTCCTCTCTCATTTGTCTACACACAGTCTCCATACTTGTATTTCAACATCCATTTTTCCCTTCTCTAATTAATTTTTCAAAAAAAAGCCACACAGAACAGAGGTAATCCTCCCCTTATCTTAAGAATATTCTACTATTGATTTATCAGGTGGCAGAGAGAGAGACAGTGAGAGAAAAAACAGGAAGAAGGATAAAAAGAAGAAAGAGCAGAATGGGGAGAAGGAGGAGGGAAAAGAAGAGGAGGCATCGGAGGAGGTGGGGAGGGTGAGGAGGGAGAAAATGGGGAGGATGCTTGGTCTCAGGACCTTGGCTTGTCTTCATTCTTCTTAACTGGGTGTGAGAACATTTTTGCATGAGGTCAGCGTGGCTGGAGAATGTGTACTGTGCATCCAAGTGCCCCAGAGTTAAACTGCAAACACTCTCTTTACTTGAGGTTTTTGCATCTCATATTTATCCCCATCAGATATTTCTCTAGTTTACCTTAGCAAATAACATTCTGAAAATTCAAACCCAAATTTGATCATTCTGGCAATATTGTTTATCTATTTGGTCCTAGAGGCTTCTACTGATTCAGGCAATAGTCTGATAATCATCTAACAGAGCTTCTCAACCTTGGTTGTACAATGGAAGCACCTTGGGAGGAGCTCTTGATACCTGGGTCACTCCTCTAGTGAAAGTGAAAGTGAAGTCTCTCAGTTGTGTCCGACGCTTTGCGACCCCATGGACTGTAGCCCACCAGGCTCCTCTGTCCATGGGATTCACCAGGCAAGAATACTGGAGTGGGTTGCCACTTCATTCTCCAGGGGATCTTCCTGACCCAGGGATCGAACCCAGGTCTCCCACATTGCAGGCAGACGCTTTAACCTCTGAGCCACCAGGGAAGCCTTCACTCCTCTAGAGGTTCTGATGTAATTGATCTGTGATGATACATGATAAAAGCTCCCCAGGTGAGTCTAGTGGGCTTCACAGGTGGCACTAGTGGTAAAGAATCTGCCTGGTAGTGCAGGAGTCTCAAGACACACAGGTTCAATCCCTGGGTCAGGAAGACCCCCTGGAGAAGGAAATGCCAACCTAGTCCAGTATTCTTGCCTGTGAAATCCCAGGCAAGGACAGAGGACAGGACGGAGGAGCCTGGCGAGCTGCAGTCCGTGGGGTCACAAAGAGTCGGACATGACTGAGTGACTAAGCAGCAGGTGATTCTAATTGTACTCAAGGTTGAGATCCTCTGATATAAAGAGAGTCTAAATATTTGGATAATAAATCCAGAGGTACCAGACCCAAAGAGATTTTCTAGGGCTTTCCTCCTGATCCACACCCCTGACTGCCCACAATTCGGCCATTCTGAACTTCCCTCTGCTCCTCTCACTTCCCTTGCTCTTCCCATTTTCAACCACTTTTGCACAGTCAGGTCCTTGAATCAGCAGATCCCCTTCTGCTCACAACAATGCCTAGTTCATGTTCATTCAACTTTTACATCTTATCCCAATTGTAATTTCCTTGAGAAAATCTTGCTTCATTTCCTGGACACCACGTGTGCCCTGTCACGGCCGTGTCATATACAGCAAGGTCATCTTATTCAATACATGCTTCCCACTGGAGAGACAGGATAACCAAGAAACTTAGCACCTGCATGTTGACACCAGACTGCCTGGGTCCACATTCTGGCACATCACATCCTAGGTGTTGAATTTAGACAAGTTATTTAACTTCTTTGGCCTCAGTACCAGCATCTGTAAAATGGGAATAATGACTGTATTCACCTCTTAAAGTTGGTAAGAGCATGACATGAAGCAATATACAAAGAATACGTAGAATAGTGGTTCCCATGCAATATGCACCATGGAATATTTCTGTTTAATGTTCGAGTTAAATGTCTGTTTCCCTTGCTAGAATGTGGGCTCTGTGGAGACAGGCCCACCCATGTCTAAATTTTTCCCTTCTCTACTTTGTTCCTAATGCCATGTGTATATTAGAAATATAATAAATGAGTATTGAATAAATGAATAAATAAAGATGAAAATAAGTTGATGATAGACATGCTGTGCAGAGTATTTCTCATGATTGTCTCATAACATTGTCTCATTTTTCAGTGTTGTTGTCTAAGTGTATGATTTTTAAGGCCTGGATAATTGCAAATGAATAATTGCCCAATAAGGAGGTTGTTCCTAAGTTTTAATAGAGCTTCCAACATACAACAAAGTGATTTTTGTGTTTAATATTTTTTCGCTTGAAGAGCCAACATATAGAATGAAATAAATGGTCAAAGGTTTAATTGTAGAATTGGGAGGCCTATATAATTCAAAAACTGGATAATTGGGTCTTGGGTAAACAGGAATTGATGGTACCTTGTTAGTGGGTAAGAAACATTAAATAATAATAACACCAGTATAAAGTTTAGTATTTCTTATAAATTTCATAAAACTAATAAACCACTGAACATCTACCTGAGAGTTCAGTTCAGTTCAGTTCAGTTCAGTCGCTCAGTCGTGTCCGACTCTTTGCGACCCCACGAATCACAGCACGCCAGGCCTCCCTGTCCATCACCAACTCTTGGAGTTCACTCAAAATCATGTCCATTGAGTCAGTGATGCCATCCAGCCATCTCATTCTCTGCTGTCCCCGTCTCCTCCCACCCCCAATCCTTCCTAGCATCAGACTCTTTTCCAGTGAGTCAACTCGTCGCATGAGGTGGCCAAAGTATTGCAGTTTCAGCTTTAGCATCAGTCTCTCCAATGAACACCCAGGATTGATCTCCTTTAGAATGGACTGGTTGGATCTCCTTGCAGTCCAAGGGACACTCAAGAGTCTTCTCCAGCACCACAGTTCAAAAGCATCAATTCTTCAGCGATCAGCTTTCTTCACAGTCCAACTCTCATATCCATACATGACCACGGGAAAAACCATTGCCTTGACTAGACGGACCTTGGTTGGCAAAGTAATGTCTCTGCTTTTTAATATGCTATCTAGGTTGGTCATAACTTTCCTTCCAAGGAGCAAGTGTCTTTTAATTTCATGGCTGCAATCAGCATCTGCAGTGATTTTGGAGCCCCCAAAAATAAAAAGTCTGACACTGTTTCCACTGTTTTCTCATCTATTTCCCGTGAAGTGATGGGACCAGATGCCATGATCTTTGTTTTCTGAATGTTGAGCTTCAAGCCAAACTTTTCACTCTCCTCTTTCACTTTCATCAAGAGGCCTTTGAGTTCCTCTTCACTTTCTGCCATAAGGGTGGTATCATCTGCATACCTGAGGTTATTGATATTTCTACCGGCAATCTTGATTCCAGCTTGTGCTTCTTCCAGCCCAGCGTTCCTCATGATGTACTCTGCATATAAGTTAAATAAGCAGGGTGACAATATACAACCTTGACGAACTCCTTTTCCTATTTGGAACCAGTCTGTTGTTCCACGTCCAGTTCTAAACTGCCCCTTAACTCTTAATTTAAATTGATTTTATGTTTAATTTATGAATGTTCAAAAATGTTATGAAATGTAAAGGAGAAATGCAACTTCATAAATCAATGTGTTCTGGATTGCCAGTTTAATTTCTGTATTGATTTAGTGCCCAACCTGGTGGTATCTACAGGAAGGCATAAAACATAGAGTCATCAGAGTCATCACTGGATAAAGGGTCAGACAAATGATACAAGAGTCATAGCTAAAGAACTTCCTCTGATTAACCTCTGTGGTAGGACAAATAAGCACACTGGTAAACTAGAGTTTAGATTTTAGCTTATTCCTCATTTTTATAGCTTATATTAATATCTTTTTCCTTCATCATGGCTTATAATATATGAGAGTGAGTAGTGTATTTGGTCTCCTGATTTTTAAAAAAATCTAATACTTATGAATTTTGAACGTTTTTATATAATGAGAAATATTATGCTTTCTAATTATAAAGTAGAAATTCACTTTAATGGCCACTAGATTTGGGAATTGTCATTAAGTGTCATACATATTAAACAAATATAAATATATATTACATATATTTAAAAGTATTAAAAAGAGTTGTTCTTATTGTGGCATAAGTTTGTTTGTAATGTATATAACCTTACTGTATTCCATGTATTTCTGTTTTGATCCAAACAGTCTAACTCATACATAGCATAAATTTTGAAATCAAAGTGATTGTATTTCTTTCTTGGCTGGATGATCTTGGTTAAGTTATGAAGTAAAATAAGGCATAAAGCACTTCTCATCATACCAGACATATAGTAAATGTTCAATAAATGTTAGCTCCAGTTACATAATAGTGAGAGCAGCAACAGCAGTAACAACAGTAATGATAATAATAGTACATTGTGACACAAGATTATTTCAAACTTTTATAAATGATGTGTGTATGTGTGCTCAGTTGTGTCCAACTCTTTGCGACCTCATAGACTGTAACCCGTGAGGCTCCTCCATGGGATTTTCCAGGCATGAATACTGGAGTGTGTTGTAATTTCCTTCTCCAGGGGATCTTCCTGACCCAGGGATCAAACATGTATCTCCCGCATTCTTTCTCACTGTGTCATCTAGCAAACCCTTTTATAAATGACAGAATTTGTGTTTTATTTTTATTACTTTTAAGTTTTGAATGCTTATTATGTGTCATATATGTTTTTAAACATTTTCTATGTATTGTTTACTTAATCGCCACAAAAACAAAAGGGAAGAAAAAGTAAATAAAGGGGGCATGGATGTGTTAATTAACTTGATGAGGGAAGCATTTCCCAATGTATATATATATCAAATCATCACGTTATACACTTTAAATATCTTACAATTTTCTTTGTCTGTTATACCCCAGTAAAGCTGGAAAAAAGAAGATTTACACCTATTTAAGTAAAGCATTAATGTTTTTTAGGATCAGATAGAGGGCCTTCAGAGTTCCAAGCCCTATCCATTTGTCTAACTTCATCTCCTATCACTCTCTACCCCTCTCACGCCACACTCCCATTTCATTTATGGAACGCTAGCATTCAAGGCATAGAATTTCACTCTGCTCTTTGTATCTATCGTACTTTTTCACTTCACCATTAAATCAACAAAGATTGGAATTCCGTGACTGTTCAGTGGTTAGAACCCAATGCTTTCACTGCTGAGGGCACAGCTCCATCGCTGCTCAAGGACTAAGATGCCCCTTGTGGCGCGGTGTAGCCAAAAAATGAAAAATAATGATAAGCCAGCAAAGATTTATCAAGGGCCAATTGTATATTCAACACTGGATGAGGTTCCCAAAACAAGGTTTTGAGACTGAATGATCCATTCACTCACTCGACATCCATCTATCTATCCAGCAACCACGCCTGCATTCTTTCGGTTACTCCATATCCATTGATTAGTGTCAATTATGAATTGGTATGTTCATCTTCTATTGTTGCATAACAAATTTTCATAGACTTCTCGGCTTAAAAACAACCATTTTTTGGCTCATCTTTCTGTAGGTTGGAATTCTAGGCATGGCCTGACTAGATTCTCTGCTCAGACTCACAAGGCCGAAGTCAACATGTTGGCAGAGCTAAGTCCCTTTGTGGAGCCTCTGGGGAAAAAGTCTACTAACAAGTTCATTCCTGTTGTCGGCAGAATTCAGTTTCTTTGTAGGACTAAGGTCCCAGCATCTTTCCTGGCTATCAGTTTGCAGCTGCTCTGAGATCCTAGGGGTTCCTTTATTCCTTGACATGGCCTCCTCCATCTTTAGGCCAGCAATAACACATGAACTCATTCTTATGCTTTGAATCTCTCACTTCGTCTTCTGCAGTCAGTCAGAGAAAGCTCTCTACTTTTCTTTTTAGTAAATGAAACAAGATTTTATTGTTTTGTTGTTGGTATTGTTGTGGAAGATAGAGTTTTCTCTGTGTTTACAAAAACTCTGATTTTTAAGGGCTCTTGTAATTAGGTCAGATCTAAATAATCTCTTTTCCTTAAAATCAATTGTATCATATAACATGGCTAAATTATAGGAGTTCAGTTCAGTTCACTCGCTCAATAGTGTCTGACTCTTTCTGACCCCGTAGACTGCAGCATGCCAGGCCTCCCTGTCCATTACCAACTCCCAGAGCTTGCTCAAACTCAAATCCATCAACTTCACAGTCCCATGAAAGGCATGAACATGGGTGGGAGGCAGGAAATTGTAACTCTTGGTGCACATCTGGGCATTATATTGGCTAATTCTGTCTGAATTTATATGGCTTTTCTTTCATATCCCTGTTTTGCTTTGCCATGTGTCCCTCACTTGGTTGTAGTATCATAACATATATAATTCAAACAAATAAAAGTGTACCGTGGACAATTCAGAAAGGTTTTTCTGGCATTATAAAGTAGAATGAATTGTATGAGGAATTGTTTCCCTGGAAATGGGAAAACCAGTTGAAAGTTTAGGAGATGGGAAAGGCAATGTGGATCTGAGTCAGGGCAATACCAGTATGAACAGTGAAGAACAGAAGACAGATGTTAAGGAGGAATAACAATAGCACTTGATTATCAGCTGGACTCAGGGCTGGTAATCTGATACCCAGATTTCTGGTTTCAGTAACTGGATAAGGGATGAAACATCTTAGTGATGGTAAGGAATACAGGAGAGAATAATTCTGGGGAGGAAAGAGAGGAATTACTTCCTTTTTAAAAAAATCTTTTCTATTATAAGTTATTAAGAGATATTGAATATACTTCCCTGTGCTATACAGTAAGTCCCTGTTTATCTATTTTATATATCATAGTTTGTATCTGCTAATCCCAAACTCCTAATTTATCCCTCTTGCCCTTTTCCACTTTGGTAACCAAAAGAGCAGAGACATTACTTTGCCAACCAAGGTCCGTCTAGTCAAGGCTATGGTTTTTCCCGTGGTCATGTATGGATGTGAGAGTTGGACTGTGAAGAAAGCTGATCGCCGAAGAATCTATGCTTTTGAACTGTGGTGCTGGAGAAGACTCTTGAGAGTCCCTTGTACCGCAAGGAGATCCTGCCAGTCCATTCTAAAGGAGATCAATCCTGGGTGTTCATTGGAGGGACTGATGCTAAAGCTGAAACTGCAATACTTTGGCCACTTCATGCGACGAGTTGACTCACTGGAAAAGACTCTGATGCTGGGAAAGGTTGGGGGCGGGAGGAGAAGGGGACGACGGAGAATGAGATGGCTGGATGGCATCACCGACTCTGTGGACATGAGTTTGAGTGAACTCCGGGAGTTGGTGACGGATAGGGAGGCCTGGCGTGCTGTGATTCATGGGGTCGCGGAGAGTCGGACACGACTGAGCGACTAAACTGAACTGAACTGAACCACAAATTTGTTTTCTATGTCTGTGAGTCTGTTTCTGATTTTTAAATGAATTCATTTGCATCATATTTTAGATTCTACATAGAAGTGATATCATATGATACTTTGACACTTCACTTTATATGGTAGTCTCTAGGTCCATCAATGTTGCTGCAAATTGTGTTATTTCATTCTTTTTTTATAGTTGAGTAATATTACATTCTGTGTTGTGTGTGTGTGTGTATATATTTACTATCTCTTCTTTATTCCATTGTGTGTGTGTATGTATTTACCACATCGTCTTTATTCATTCATCAGTGGAAATTTAGCTTGCTTCCGTGTTGTGGCTATTGTAAATAGTGCTGCTGTGAACACTGGGGTGCATGTACCTCTTTGAATTACAGTTTTCTCCAGATACATGCCCAGGAGTGGGATTGCTGGATCATATGGCAACCCTACTTTGGGAGAGGAGTGATTTCAAATTACTTTGGGGCCTTCTGAGTTTGAGTTGCTCGGAGTACATTGTCTTGGAGTTGCCAGCAGGCATTTAGATATGTGGGTCCCAGAGGAAAAGACAGATTCACAAACTGGAGGTAACATTCACCACAGGAAGAATAGGCCTGTCTCCTGGTAAGTATTTAGAATAAGAGGAGAACTGAGCCTGGAACAGAACCCTGGGATACTTTAGAACTTCAAGTACAAGCAAAAGAAGGAGGGAAACAACAAAGGGGCAAATGTGTAGAAAGAAATCTCCTGGATCAACCCTAGGGAGGAACAATTTAAAGAGGAAAGAGATTACCACCTTTACCAAATCAGTAGATAAACATGATGATAAATAATTATGTTTATTGAGTGCTTGAAAAGTATATTTTGCTGTCATAATAAAAATAGATTATTAGCTTACAAAATCCCCTCAGATTAAATAATATCATTCATGCTTTATATACGAATAAACTAAAGCCTAAGTAACTGGCATAGGTTAGAGATAGCAACAGCCCCAAGCTCTGCTGAGATTTAAACTCAGAGAAGTCCAACATTGAAACACAATCTCTTTACCATACTTATTTACTGTTATATCAAATAAGAACTAGAAAGAATGTATTTCACTGACAACTGCTAAATCACTTTTCAAGTAGAGAGGTGATTTTTGTATTGGCTCAGGGCCGGTATGGTTGTGTATGTGTCTGCTGTGGGGGTACTTCAAACATCAGGACACTAGTATGGCTGAAACACATGAGAGGGAAATAATTTGATGACATGAGCTATCTTCTCAAGGAGTTTAGCTGTAAAGGAAGTGTGAGAGGTGGTCAAGAAAAGAGGAGCAATATTAAGAGAAAGTCATCATGTTTTAATTATCATTAATATTGGTGGAGGTGTGATTTTCTTACAAGTTAACACATTATGCTAAGATCCTATGTTTTGAGGAAAGCCTGAAAGCTTTGGGCTTATACAGACCTAATGCTAACTCAGTCCTAGATCCCTGTGTGGCCTTTCACAAGTCTTATAAGCCTCTAGCTCCTCCTCTGTGGTGGGGGTGATAACACCCACATGAAGAACTCCTGGGAGATTTAAAGAAGCTAATCTAGGTGAAGTAACAAACATAGCAATCAGAATTGCTTTGATGACCACCCGACTGTAAACATGCAGAGGGTCATATTACTTTTGTATTCCTAAAGTTGAAATAGAACAGGTACTCCATGAATGAATGAGGGAATGAATGATATGTAGCAAGTATTTATATCCCTCTATTTCTTCTTTTGATGGTGGGGTATTATGATGTCTTATCCTCCTCAAAGCTGTTTACTCAAGTCCTATACTGCTGAGTACAGGATATGAACTCTATAAAGGTTCCTTGATTGACTTAATGAAAAGCTAGGAGTCAGATTAATGTCAAACATTGAGTATTAATCATATGTAATGGGTTTATCATTGTTCCAGGAATTAGTTATTTAGGCTAAAAATAGATGAAATAGATATCCAGACTATAATAATGGGTCCTCCTAAGGGTGTAATAGTTTTTAGTGGATGATATAAACATGTAAACAGAGAGGGAAAGAAGCTACCATTATTGATTGCTTTCCTATTGTTGGCTTCAAACATAGAAGTTAGCTGAAAGTGTATCTTTACGGTCAGGATCAAATCAGGAGCAAGCAGTGTACTTGGACATTCTAATTTAATCCATTCACATAAGCAGCAGCTGTGGGAGGCCCAGTGCAACCTGCCCATACCACACATGGGGCCCAATTATTGAGCCACAGGGAATTAGAATCATCAAATCTCAGGGTCAAGTTCAATTAAACCACACCTAGGAAGATAAGGCTGACTTTGCAAAGGACAGACAAGATGAAAAATGGTGGAATAATTCTCAGACCCAATGCCACACGTGTACCATGCTGATCTACATTCTTGTTCAAAGCGGCATCTTTGAAAGTTGAGGACAATATGCAAATACAACTGAAGTTGATGCTTCTGAAACTTTCCTTTGGATCTTCATTTTTCAACTTTAGTTTTCGCTTATCTATAAAGGAATGTACTTCTTTCTTGATTTGCTAGTACTTACTATTTAAATTGTTCAATAGTTATTTGTCAAAGTACCATATCCTGGGATTTCTGGGATCTTCCCTTCTGGTCACTCCTACATCCAGTTATGAATTAGGTCTTTTTACTCAAATCTCTTGAAGATTTTTCACATCTGTCTCTGAGTGGCCTTTTGGTATAGTTTCAAGGTCAGTTCTCTGTCACAATATTCCCGGCACTTGGCATACCCCTCAGTACCTAGTAGATGCCCAATACATGTCTGCAGAAGGTATGGACAGCCTCTTTTTCACTATTCTTTCTGCCATTGCTTTCATCCTTATCATGTTTAGATCAGTGCAATAATCTAGCCACTTTTTCTGTCTCTACTCTACCTTAGCTAGTTTATCTTTCTTTTTGAGGCCAGAGTAGTCCTTGTAAAATACTGACTTGATCTTGTCATCCTTAACAGGGTTTCTTAAGAATTCTGTTCAGGATTAAAATTCTTCAACAGATTCCCGTCACCTACAGGAGAAAATCCAGACTTTGTGGGACAACATTTAAGTTCTTCCACGACTGAGTCCTTGGCCATCGTTTATCACATCTTTTTTCCTTTTGTTCTTGCTGCCCTCCTCTTTCTCATCCAAAATCCTGATTTTCAATCACACCGAAGGGATTAGAGATCTAGGGTTTACCATGATCACCATCCTTTTCTTTTCGCTACTTCATTCTCCTTGACCTCATGGCCCTTACTGGTCAGCCTAAGGACCATTGGTCTATTTTTCAAAAGCTGTAATCTCTTCTCTCCGTCAGAAGAATTTCTGATCTTCAATCTCCAGGAAAATATACACATCCTGTATGTCTTGTTTAGTGCTTTATCAGAGCACTTATTAATTTTTCTCAGTGTTTTATCAGAGCACTTATTAATGTTTTACTTGCTTATATTATTTTTTTACTTGTTTACATTCTGCTTCCCATTTTTTCTACACTCTAAATCTTGTGGCCAGAGTTCCAGTCAAACTCATTTTTGCATTTGTAGTGCCTAATATAGAACCTAGGTATTTAGGAGACAGTCAATAAATACGTGTTAATTGAAACTTGTTACTTTTCCGAGGCTATGACTATTTTGTTGAGCTAAATTGTAAGCTTGAAAGCAGAAATCATGCCTTATACTATCTGAAAATCCTCAGACATAGCATTATTTTTGCACACAGTGGGTATTTAATATTATTCACCACTGTTTATATTGATTTTCTATAAGCTCCAGAAGACATGACAGGCTCATTTTCTCAAAAGGTATAATTCAATTCAGGATGAGGATCAACAATCTTATGATTCTCTATCTTAGCACAGTACCAGTACATATTAGAATAGCTGCCTAATTGATCTATGTTGAGTTGTTAAACAACATGGAATAACCCTACGTAAGAATGAATGGGTCTGTGATTTGGACCTTCTTTAGCTCTCTTACTGGCTTTCTCTAGTGCCACTGATAAAAGTTCACTGACAAAAGTTTCTGTCAACACTCTAACATAGAAACACTTGACTAAAAAACAAAAGCAAAACCCCTAGACATTCTGGTATATGAAATATGGCCATAAATTCCTTGAAGTTTCTCCCATAAAGAGGTAGAATTTATTTTACCAACTCTTACATTAGGGCAGACTTTATTTGGGACACACTTAGACCAGTAGAATGAAGTGGAAATGACATCATGTAAGTCCAGGAATCAAGGCTTCTGTAGTTTCCATTTTGCTTTCTTGGGACCTTTGCCAGGGACTACCTTGTGGAGAATCCAAGGGTGAAAGGTCCCATGGAGAGAGAGGCCCAGCTAGCCAGCATCTCACCTGATATCAGCCCCCATTGACGGATCAGCTGATGGTAACCATGTGCATACGCCCAGGTAACACCCACAGAGGACTCACCCAGTCAAGCCATAGTGAAAAGTAACAGACTTATTTTAAGCTACTGTTAGATGGTTTGTTACACTATTAAGTGATAATAGGTAGAGGTATGAAAACAAATGGCAGCTTCTAGATTCCTTTACCTAACAACCAAAGTGGAGGGGTAAACAAGAAGGATGGCTTTTTTTTTAGTGATCCTAGGGCTGCCGTCTATGGGGTTGCACAGAGTTGGACACGACTGAAGCGACTTAGCAGCAGCAGAGATCCTGAATAGAGTAAGGTTATGAAGTGAGGTTGGGGCTTCCCAGGTGGCACTAAAGGTAAAGAACACACTGGCCAATGAATGAGATGTAAGAGAAGTGCATTTGATCCCTGAGTTGAGAAGGTCCCCTGGAGGAGGGCACAGCAACCCACTCCAGTATTTTTTCCTGGAGAATCCTATGGACAGGAGAGCCTGGTGGGCCATGGTCCAGAGGTTCGCAGAGTCAGACCTGACTGAAACGGCTTAGCATAAATGCAGTGAAATTATTAAAGCATTTCCAGCTTATTATGACAAATGACAAAAAAGTTTAAGCAAACGCATGCTCATACACATTACTTTTGTAAATCTTCAATTCCTGGCAAGCAAGAATAAAATATAAGTATATCAAACCAATGTAAGAATCATCGTAACTATTAAAAAGTTGCTTCAAAATTAAAACAGTAAAAATTTGGCCAAAAAATGTATAAAACCAGCAAAAAGAGCCCAGAACTTTGAAAAAAAATTGCTGTGAAACAAAAAAAATCCATTAATATTCTATAACCTCCCCTCAGCTTGTCTAAATGTGAGGGAGTCAGTATTGGGGTCAGGTCTTTCCTTGAACCAGAATTCTGGATCATTGAAAACCAACCAAACAAACAAACAAAAATCCACATACCCACAAATCTAAGGAAACCTGAATCATGAGAAAGTCTTAACTAGGATTAACTACAAAGTCTCTCAGAAAACATTGCTGCATTCTCCTTATGCCATACATCAGTTCAGTTCAGTTCAGTCACTCAGTCGTGTCCGACTCTTTGCGACCCCATGAATCACAGCACGCCAGGCCTCCCTGTTTATCGCCAACTCAGTATGTGTAAATAAGGTTTAAACATTCTTCTAGGATCTGTATTAAGCATTTTGCTTCTCTAGTTTACTTTTAATTGATATAAAATGCTTTCAGAACACAACAAATTTTGCAGATGAATTTGAATCAATACATTTGAACTTGACATATGTCCAAGGCCCAATGACTTGCAAAGCACTATTATATTCTTGATTTCCCACACCATTGTGGACTCCATTATCTCCTCCTATACATTTAATAAAAGAGGGGAGGGGAATCTCAGACAGTTAATGGTTTGTCTAAATTTAAAGGTGATTCAACAGGTTAAAATTGGATTAGCACCCCTATTTTCTTCCTGATCCTCGAGAAGCAGATTACACAATAATGATATTTATAGTCCTTATGGGCCTCCTTGGTGGCTCAGTAGTAAGGAATCTGCTTGCCAGTGCAGTAGACAAAAACCTTGATCTTCCCTAGATCAAGATGATCTCCTGGAGGAGGAAATGGCAACCCACTCCACTATTCTTGCCTGGGAAATCCCATACAGGGTACAGGTTACAGGGTAACCCAATACACTAGAGTCCATGGGGTGGCAAAGAGTCAGACATGGCTTAACAGCTGAGCACAAGCACAGTAGCTCTTACAGTCTAGGCGCTGTTACCAGCGCTCTACACACAGTTTAGTCCTCATACAACAGTCTTACGAGGTGAAAACTGTGTACTTCCCCATTTTACAGATAAGAAAGCTGATACAGAGATAGGTAAATTAATTCATCCATGGTTGCACAGTTAGTAATTTGCACAGCATAGCTTGTAAGAGGAATTTGAACCCTTAGAGTCCATCTTAAAATATGTGCTCTTTATATATATTATATATATATATATATATTTAATTTTTCTCAATGAAAATGAGTGATATACATTTTAAAATTTTAATGACAATAATTTAAAAGTTTTTCTGGGTCACAAATCTACTGTAAGTGGTTTAGTGTCTCCAACATTCCCATATGAGTTGAACAGGGACTGACCTTGCACAGCTGTATCCAAAGAGGGGTACAAAGCATGTGGGAGTAGATCCTTTTCCCAGTGCATTAAACAGGGAATATTGATATCATGATCCTGTTCGCTCATGGAAATCTCAACTCAAATTTCAGGGGTCCCCAAAGGCTGAATAAAATAGCTAAAGATGTATTTATTGATGCTAGGAACAATTACCAAGACACTAAAACCTTAGTTTTCCACCTTTGTAACTGAATGGTGTCTCAAGAACAAGACAGAAAATAGATAATTGTTTTGTGGCCTGTCCAACCAGTCCATTCTAAAGGAGATCAATCCTGGGTGTTCATTGGAAGGACTGATGCTAAAGCTGAAACTGCAATACTTTGGCCACCTCATGCGACGAGTTGACTCACTGGATAAGACTCTGATGCTAGGAAAGGTTGGGGGCAGGAGGAGACGGGGACGACAGAGAATGAGATGGCTGGATGGCATCACCGACTCTGTGGACATGAGTTTGAGTGAACTCCGGGAGTTGGTGATGGACAGGGAGGCCTGGCGTGCTGTGATTCATGGGGTCGCGGAGAGTCGGACACGACTGAGCGACTGAACTGAACTGATGTGCCTATTTGACCCTCAGCACACAGAATATATATTGGTTATTGTTTTTTATTATTTGCTTTCCTATAATTTTTAAAAAGATAATTCAAAAGAGAAGATATAACTTTAAAAATGCATTTGTTTTATAATCACCCTATGTCAATTGGTAGGTGAAATGATACATGAAATTCAGTTTACTACAGATACTTAAAATTTTGAGGGTCAAGAGATTTTCTGAAAACATGTTGAAGCCGTGAATCCTCTCACCCATCAAAACGCACATAAACAAAATATTTTTCAGTTTCTTTTACAAGGCCAATGAAACTTTTAAAATCTATTTACAATTTTTTAGATGAAATATCTCACTTTATCCTTGATATTTATTTACAAAATATAACTAATTAAGAGATCTAAGCAATATAATGCCTATATATTCATGTCAACAATGATAACATAATGTCAGCAACATTAATAATATAATACTTAGCATTTATTGGACATGCAATATGTGTCATACTTGATGATCATATGGCACACGTTCTAATGTTATCATCATTTTACATATCAGGAAACTGAGACATGGAAGGGTTAACTTCTTCCAAGTAATTCTGAAAGCAAGGGTTTGAAACTGGGGGGTCTGATTCCACAGAATATGCTCTTTACCACGGCAATAAGCATACTGTAAATGCTCAATAAACATTAGCTGCGGTTACTATTGGTATTACTATCTGGAGATAAGAATGGTATTTGCAGAAAAATGTACAACATGTAAGGAAAAATATTTTTTTCTTGAATAAGTGAAATGGATTTTTTCCTTTGATTTAATAATTGTCTCCTTTTGCTCTAGGTTCTAATAGTTAGATAATGGATCTTGTCAACCATTATATGTCTTCACCTTCAGCTGGGGACACATAACTTTTATTGTGGTCCATTATCTGGCCATTAGAGGCCACAAGTGTGTCCCCTGACCCTCTACCTCACATTATGCTGAAGAAAAGGAGTAGAAAATGTGGAGACAGCAGCTTTTCTAGCACCAGACGTAAAAGGAGCTACAGAGTCTCTATATTGAGACCATTCATTTTCTTCCTGCTGTAAAGCTCATCATGCAAGTCCCATGGATAAATTTAGTGCATTTCTTCACTCAACTTCTAGCCTTTCCTTCTTGTTCTCTCACTTCATGAAGTCAAATTCAGTAATAGCCAAACTCTACTCAGAATCCCCAGATATTCTTTTTAATAGGGGATGGCATTGAATAGCTCAGAAGTTTTGATGAATACATGTTCAGTTTAGAGGCTTTGTATTCTTATCGCACAAACCACTGGCCCCCAGACTTTAAGTATTCAAATCATCTTGTGACAGTCTCCTAATGGACTTGTGAGGCATATTTTTTTTCCAAAATGAAAGTGAATTACAGTTCATTCCACTTAGAGATTTATCATTTAGAACTTCATACACTAGTATTGGAAATGACACTGATTAAGATTGAGGGCAAGAAGTGAAAGGGGCAACAGAGGATGAGATGATTAGATAGCATCACTGACTCAATGAACATGAGTTTGGGCTAATTCCAGGAGACAGTGAAGGACAGGGAAGCCTGGTGTACTGCAGTCCAAGAGGTTGCAAAAAGTCAGACACAACTTAGTGACTGAACAACAAACTTGGATGATTATAAGCAGCATGAATGCTCTTCCCAAAAGGTGGAAACTATTAAGGAGAACCAGTGTCTGACAGTAGTTTAAAGCAGTAAAAGCAGATTTTATTAGGGAACTGTTACAATAGGATATACAATATTCAGATATGCCATCACCCTGATGGCAGAAAGTGAAGAAGAAATAAAGAGCCTCTTGATGAAAGTGAAGCAGGAGGGTGAAAAAGGTGGCTTAAAGCTCAACATTCAGAAAATTAAGATCATGGCAACTAGTCCCATCCTTTCATGACAAATAGATAGGGAAGCAATGGAAACAGTTAGAGACTTTAGTTTTTTGGGTTCCAACATCACTGCCAATGGTGACTGCAGCCATGAAATTAAAAGACACTTGCTCCTTGGAAGAAAAGTTATGACCAACCTAGACAGCATATTAAAAAGCAGAGACGCTACTTTGCCAACAAGGGTCCATCTAGTCAAAGCTACGGTTTTTCCAGTAGTCATGTACGGATGTGAGAGTTGGACTATAAAGAAAGCCGAGTGCCAAAGAATTGATGCTTTTGAGCTGTGGTGTTGGAGAAGATTCTCAAGAGCCCCTTGAACTTCAAGGAGCTCCAACTAGTCAGTCCTGAAGGAAATCAGTCCTCCTGAATATTCATTGGAAGGACTGATATTGAAGCTGAAACTCCAATATTTTGGCCTCCTGATATGAAGAACTGACTCATTTGAAAAGACCCTGATCCTGGGAAAGATTGAAGGTGGGAGGAGAAGGGGATGACAGAGGATGAGATGGTTGGATGGCATCACTGACTCAATGGACATGAGTTTGAGTAAACTCCGGGAGTTGGTGATAGACAGTCAGTTCAGTTGCTCAGTTGTGTCCGACTGTTTACAACCCCATGGACTGCAGCACAATAGGCCTCCCTGTCTATCACCAACTCCCAGAGTTTACTCAAACTCATGTCCATTGAGTCAGTGATGCCATCCAACCATCTCATCCTCTGTCATCCCCTTCTCCTCCCACCTTCAATCTTTCCCAGGATCAGGGTCTTTTCAAATGAAAAGAAACCTCACCATAGAACTGGGTTCAATTTCTAGCAAGAATAAGTGGGGCTTTATAGCCAAGAAGCAGAGGGAGGGGGTTCAGTAGCTGGAAAATTACTAAGAAACAACACACGGGTAGAGATTTCTTGCTAAACTCATTTAATAGAATTCTTACTGAAGGTAGACCAGGGTGATTAGGTGTGGAGGTTGAGGATGAGGAATTTTATTAGAAATCAAGGATAATCAGATATCACGGGTCAGTTATTCTCATTAAACTGATTTAGGAGGATTTGAAATAGAATCTTTGAATATCTGATTATCAAGAAAGAGGATACAAAGAAATGACAAAGGTCAAGAACAGATGCTTGGGAAACACCTGTATTTAGGAGAAAGAAAACAAGAGGGATCCAGAAGATACAAAGAAGAGAAGGTCAGCGAGCTGAGAGGAGAACAAAGATGCTTCACGAAGCCAAGGAAGAATGATCTCTTCAAGGATTTCGGTGGCATACTTTGGCTTACAAATCAAAGCAAACTAGAATGAATTATTTTCAAAATTTATTTTTTCAGATGTTCAGAACACTCAAGACAACTGAACATCCAGTTCTCCAGGGTGAAACAAAACTAAGAACCATGCAAAAGGCTACTGGGTTTGGCATGTCGTGGTGACCCATAGAGAGCAATTTTAGTACTATGATGATGTCAGGAGCCAGACGGTGAGGGAACAATAATTGAGCAGGAAGTAGGGGCATGGACTATAGATTTCTTTCATCCTTAAGAAAATCTATTGGGTGGTTTGGCAGTGACTAAACAGAAAAAAAAGAGAATGATTGCTTAAAAGGGTAATGAGGAGAAAGAGATTTTTATTTCCTTGCTTGTTTATACTAAGACAGGGAAAACTTGAGCAGAGTCAGGGTCACAGGATCACAGGATAGGAGAGATTCTTGGGAGAGCAAGGTTCTGGGCAAGACAGGCAGGGTCAGAACAGAGGACTAGACTTGAAGAGAAGGAAATTGACTAGGACATGAGCAGGAAAGCAGAAAAGGTCACTTGCCCACAAGCATTAATTGTACATTTAGGTGCCAAGCACCGTCCTTTCCATTAAGAATATAGTCAAAAAGACAAAAATCCCTGCTCTGGTAAAACACTCTAGTGAGGAAGAGAGAAGAGATATTGATATGGATTGATATGGATATACATCTGTGCATGAGTGCATGCTAAATATCTTTAGTTGTGTCTGACTCTTTGCGACCCTAAGGACCATAGCCTGCCAGGATCTTCTATCCATGGGATTCTCTAGGCAAGAATACTAGAGTAGGTTTGCCAAACCCTCCTACAGGGGATCTTCCTGATCCAGGAATTGGATCTGTGTCTCTTACATCTCCTGAATTGGCAGGCAGTTTCTTTACCACTAGTGCCACCTGGAAAGCCATAGATCTGTACATAATATTAGATAATTAAGTACTACGGGATAGAGTGAAGCAGAGAAGTGGGTGGGCAAGTGTCATTAGAGGTGGGTGTAAAATTAATTTAGGAATGATCAAAAGAAAGGCCTTACCAAGGAGCTGAACTTCAAGACAGACTTGAAGGAGGTAGGAACATAAGTCAATATCTGGGCAAAAAAATTCAAGGTTGTAGAAAAGACAGTGAAAAGTCTCTAAGGCAGGAACTATCTAGTGGGTTGGAGATGACCAGGTGTCTGAGAAGTCAGAGAAGAAATAGGTGAGATTTTGTAGGAAATTATAGGTCATGGTAAGGATCTTGTCCTCTGAGTGAGATATGGAAGCCTGGACGTTCTGAACAGAGGAGCGGATGACATTTTAGCAGGATCCTTTGGCCACCATTTTTGGAAGGATGTTAGAGGACAAGGCCAGTTCGGAGGCCATGGGAGTCACCCCGGTGAGATATGATAGAACTCAGGTGGTAACAGCGGAAGTGGTGAGAAGTGATCAGTTTCTGCATAAATAGTGATGGTAGATCTGACAATATTTACTAATGTACTGGGTGTGTGAGAGAGGATAATTCCAAAAGTTTTGACCTGAGCATCCTGAAGAATGGAATTATTTACTGAGATGTATAAGATTGAAAAAGAGAATGGATTGAGGGAGGAATAACATGTAAGTATCTCAGTTTGGGATATATTAAGATACACAACTCGATATACAAATCAGGAGTCAGGAAAGAGGTATAATTTAGGAGATACCAACATTTGGATAATATTTAGTCTCAAGAATGAATGAGATCACTAAGAAAGTAAGTGTAGATGAAAAAGAAAAGAGGTCTGAGAATTGGACTTCAGAGCACTCCATTGTTGAGAAGTTAAAGATATAGAGAAACTCAGAAGGTTTTTAGGTGATGCTTCGGGCTTCCCTGATGGCTTAGATCATAAAGCATCTGCCTGCAATGGGGGAGACCCAGGTTCAAGCCCTGGGTTGAGAAGATACTCTGGAGAAGGGAATGGTTACCCACTCGGCTATTCTTGCCTGGAAGATCCCATGGACAGAGGAGCCTGGCGGGCTACAGTCCATGGGGTCACGAAGAGTCCGACATGACGGAGTGACTAGCTCTAGGGATGAAAAGAGGAGAAGCTTAAACATCCTTCACTTCTCCTTCTGCAAACACTAGGGCTGAACCGTTCAGTTTCTCTGGAAAAGTCTTTCCCATTTCTCCAGGCATGAATTCTTTGTTACCGTCTACCTAGTATCCTATATCTAATTTTTCGCAGCACTGTATACATGATTATTCTTTTGCCCTGTCCATATAACTGTAAGTTACTTGACGGGTTGAGTTTATTTGGTTTACCATTGTGTCCACAGAGTCTAACAAAATGCCTGATACAAACTAAGTTCTTAATGAATCTTTGCTGACTGGATGAATGAAAGAAAAGAGAGCGTGATTGGGTGTGGAGGAATGCGGTGAGAATTCAGTCAGCTGGATCAAGGACAACACAGTCAGTCGATCAGAGCTCTTGTCACTGTGCCCAACCTACTGCCTTGATCTGTTCTAAATATGGGTTTCATGACTTTCGTGACTCCCTGTCTTACGTATACATTGTGCATCTACCTCCAAAGCCAGGTAAATTATTACAACTGACTTCTGCCACCATTAAATCTACTTTCCTACCTATTCCAACTTAGTCTGATTTTGTTTCTATTCTTCCTTATTTTTGACAAATCCAATTAAATTGAGTGAATGCACTTTCCTGAAATATATAAAATATTTTCCCTGAAGGCTTAAAATAAGATTAAATCAATTAAAAATGCATTTATTGGGTTAAAAAAACAGTTCCATGTTAATTCTCTTCTTTTTTAACTTCAATGGAAGCATTTAAAAATCATTAACACTTAAATATTACTTTTGCTACTCAGAGAAAGATGCTCTTTAAACTAATTTAATTACTTTGAAATCAAGCTTGGTTTTTAAAGAGAAGCTATAAAATTAATTTTGAACTCAACTTTTTGATGGTCAGTTTTAAGGTAGGTTGATATACTTGAACATATATACATATATCTGAAATGTTCTTGAAGACAAAAAATAAAATGTTTTTGTGGTTTAAAAATGTGTCGACAAACTCTTTATACTTCTTTTAGAAGGTAGGCCTCAAGTGTGGGCTTAATGACATATCTTTATTGTGGTAAGAAAATATAAAACAAATTATGAGTTAGGAATTAGCATATACACACTACCATATATAAAAGAGGTAAATAAGGGACATTCCTGGTGGTTTAGTGGTCAGTGGACTCCACGCTCCCAATGCAGGGGGCATGGGTTAGATCCTGGTCAGGGAACTAAGATCCCACATGCTCTGAGGTATAGCTAAAATATTTTTAAAAATAATAAAATAGGTAAACATCAAGGACCTACTGTATAGCACAGGGATTTACACTTAATATCTTATCATAACCTATAATGGAAAAGAATCTGAAAAAAATGTATATATAATTATGTATTTATGTATAATGAATCACTTTGCTATATACTTAAAAAACACAATATTGTGAATTAACTATACTTCAATAAAAAAGATACCATAGAATTTAACATTTTAACCTCTTTTAAATAGTTTAGTGGTGTTATGTATTTTCACACTGTTATGAAATAGGTCTCCAAAACCTTTTCAACTTGCCAGGAACTCTGTACCAATTAAATCATGGCTCTCCTTTGCTCTCTATTCCCTAGTGTCTGGTAAGCACCATTCCACATTTCGTTTCTATGGCTGTGACTTTAGATAGTTAATATAAATGAAATTATGCAGTATTTATCTTTTGTTTACTGGCTGACTTCGTTTCACATAAGGTCCTCAAGGTTCATCCACACTGTCGCTTGTAACAGGGTTTCCTCCTCTTCCTTCTCCTCCTTCCTTTTTTACTATCACTATGTACTCTTGATTCTGGTCTTAGATAATTAGACAGGTAATGTAGGAAATGAATGAATACTGCAACCTAAATTTTGAAATTTGCTGCTATTATTATCCTGCTTCTTCTGATTTCTGGAAAAAAAAGATGTCTTCCTAAAAAAATACTCTGAAATTTTCTAAGGACAAATGTTTAGCTTATTTAGAATCATCCTTGTGGTATGTGCTAGGTTTCAAATAGAAAGATAACACTTTTCTTCCCCTTTTTCTCTCCAAGTAAGTGTAATTTTTGTGGACTGAGTATGCTTCTTATACATGACTGTTTACGACAAAATGGGTCATCAGTGATAATGGGGTTTTATAATAATACTGTGCCAATAAATATACATTTTCCAGTATCCAGAATGACAGTGGGAAAGTAAAATTAGAAAACTTAGTAAAGGTTTGCAATTAAAAATTCCCTATAACTTTGGAGGACTTAAATGTTACTATGTTTGAATATATTCACATATTCTCTGTTCATCCATATATCCACCTATCTATCCATTCATAAGTTGATGCTTTTGCAAAGTTAACACAGATATACTCTATGAAATCTACATTATTTATAATAAAATGTATAAAAAGCTAAATTCAAAATTTTCCCTTCTCTAAATCTAAACCATCATGATATGCCACTTGCTTTCTACATGATGGATGTAAAATCCTTTAGCATTTGATTAAAAGATAAAAATTAAAGTAATGTTTTGCACCTTTGGTTGTAGTTGAAATAAATCATGCCTGTGTGAAATCAACAAAGGCAGGGAGACCCAAGTGGGTCAACAAGGGAAGTCCTAGAGCATCTCTCATCTTATGGAGTGTATATGTGCTATGATCTGTTTTAAAAATTTCTGGACAGATTTATGCTGCCCCTTGAATAGATCAGAAACAGAAAGAAGATATTTGACTCACAGTAGGAATATTGGATTACTCAGTGGATTGCTCATGGCCCTGTTGCTGGAAGAGTATGGAGATTTCGGAGCATCATATGATCTTATTAGTAAAGTTTTCTGACTGGAACTGATGGTGTTGAGAAAAGGGTAAGCTTATTTACAACTCCATCCTGATTTAGAAAAACCCCAGGAGCTGATGCTACAGCCAACCTTCATGTTCTGGAATACAGGATCTATCTTGGGAGCAACTTCAGAGCATATATAATTCTCCTATCTCTAGTTCTATAGTCAATCCTACCCACCAACTTCCCCTCCTCTTGCTGTTTGCTTCCATACTGTTTCTTGAATTAGTATTTTTCTGCTTCAACCTGCATGAAGAATTTGTCATATTGCTAGTGTGATATCTGTTCTTAGGATTCTGTTTAGTGGGGAGCCCCTGGATATAACATTCCAAGGTATCTTTTTCCCCCCACTAGTTTTAGTGTAGAAGAAACCAGTATATTAATTCAATCCATAATTATTTACTGTAATTTAGATACAGTCACCTATAATTTCTCCAAAGCTATAGGAAAAGCTTCACTAGAATTTAAAGTTTTGCTGTCATTATGATAATGTATAGTATATGGGCCAGCAGGTTCATGGTCCCTGAAGAGGGTTCTTCCTGGTCAAGTCGGTACAAGGTGGTATCTGAAAAGAGATGGGATAGACCATGTTGGCAAGGGAGAAACTGTTTGCATTCTCTGCTTGGGTGTAATGCAAGGAGGGATTTCTGAGCAGGCATTTGCCTTCTTTCATTTCAAGTCCAGGGCCTAGGGCCCAGCCAGAGCATCACAAGACAAATGAAAACACAGTGTAAATTCTCACACCCAGAAGTCAGAGTTTACGAAGTTTGTCATCAGGCCTGTTATCACTAACCAAATTACATCTTTCATGTTTTCATTTGTTCCCTTCCTCTGGACAATTTTCAGTTCTATTAGAGAAATAATTCTCCCAACATATTCTTTGGTTTTAAAAAAAAATGATGCTTAGGAAATATTCTGGAAGGTTCTTCTAAAGAAAAAGGGAGAATATAATTATTTTCTTTAGGAAAATGTGTCTCCTGGGACATCTCTGTGAGTCCTGTCACCTGGCTTCTCCAGGAGATCTTGTACTCTGAAGCCTTGTGTTTTGCCAAATGACTTAAATCTCAAGACTAGGATGACATGGACTACAGAAGGTGCATCATTTCCCAGAAGTCCTTGCATACCACCTTGGCAATAGCCAGCTTCCTTTCAAGGCAAGGTAGTAAGACGCATACTTCAGCCTGCAGAAAAGCAGATTGTTTTAAAGCCCCTCTAAATGAATCAGGGTATGGACCTAACTGAAGCAGAAGATATTAAGACAAGGTGGCAAGAATACACAGAAGAACTGTACAAAAAAGATCTTCACGACCAAGATAGTCACGATAACGTGACCTAGAGCCAGACATCTTGGAATGTGAAGTCAAGTGGGCCTTAGAGAGCATCACTACGAACAAAGTTAGTGGAGGTGATGGAATTCCAGTTGAGCTATTTCAAATCTTGAAAGATGATGCTGTGAAAGTGCTGCACTCAATATGCCAGCAAATTTGGAAAACTCAGCAGTGGCCACAGGACTGGAAAAGGTCAGTCTCCATTCCAATCCCAAAGAAAGGCAAAGCCAAAGAATGCTCAAACTACCACACAATTGCACTCAACTCAACGCTAGTAAAGTCATGCTCAAAATTCTCCAAGCCAGGCTTCAGCAGTATGTGAACCATGAACTTCCAGATGTTCAAGCAGGTTTTAGAAAAGGCAGAGGCACCAGAGATCAAATTGCCAACATCCGCTGGATCATGGAGAAAGCAAGAGAGTTCCAGTAAAACATCTATTTCTGCTTCATTGACTATGCCAAAGCCTTTGACTGTGTGGATCACAATAAACTGTGGAACATTCTGAAAGAGATGGGAATCCCAGACCACTTGACCTGCCTCTTGAGAAACCTGTATGCAGGTCAGAAAGCAACAGTCAGAACTGGACATGGAACAACAGACTGGTTCCAAATAGGAAAAGGAGTACGTCAAGGCTGTATATTGTCACCCTGCTTATTTAACTTATATGCAGAGTACATCATGAGGAACGCTGGGCTGGAAGAAGCACAAGCTGGAATCAAGATTGCTGGGAGAAATATCAATAACCTCAGATATGCAGATGACACTACCCTTATGGCAGAGAGTGAAGAGGAACACAAAAGCCTCTTGATGAAAGTGAAAGAGGAGAGTGAAAAGGTTGGCTTGAAGCTCAACATTCAGAAAACAAAGATCATGGCATCTGGTCCCATCACTTCATGGGAAATAGATGGAAAAACAGTGGAAACAGTGTCAGACTTTATTTTTTGGGCTCCAAAATCACTGCGGATGCTGATTGCAGCCATGAAATTAAAAGACACTTACTCCTTGGAAGGAAAGTTATGACCAACCTTGATAGTATATTAAAAAGCAGAGACATTACTTTGCCAACCAAGGTCAGTCTAGTCAAGGCTATGGTTTTTCCCGTGGTCATGTATGGATGTGAGAGTTGGACTGTGAAGAAAGCTGATGGCCGAAGAATTGATGCTTTTGAACTGTGGTGCTGGAGAAGACTCTTGAGAGTCCCTTGGACTGCAAGGAGATACAACCAGTCCCTTCTAAAGGAGATCAGTCCTGGGTTTTCATTTGAAGGACTGATGCTAAAGCTGAAACTGCAATACTTTGGCCACCTCATGCGACGAGTTGACTCACTGGAAAAGACTCTGATGCTGGGAAGGATTGGGGGTGGGAGGAGACGGGGACGACAGAGAATGAGATGGCTGGATGGCATCACTGACTCGATGGACATGAGTTTGAGTGAACTCCGGGAGTTGGTGATGGACAGGGAGGCCTGGCGTGCTGTGATTCATGGGGTCACGGAGAGTCGGACACAACTGTGTGACTGAACTGAACTGAACTGAAATGAATCAGGTTCAAGGCTCTTTGGGCCAGAACCTAAGTGGGAGTCTGAGGGTAGTCACACCAGGTGAGTGGAAGACTAAAAGATATTTCAGCACTAAGTAGGCCCAGGGAGGTTCTAGTTCAGTTCAGTCGCTCAGTCGAGACCCCATGAATCACAGCACGCCAGGCCTCCCTGTCCATCACCAACTCCCAGAGTTCACTCAAACTCATGTCCATCGAGTCGGTGATGCCATCTAGCCATCTCATGCTCTGTCGTCCCCTTCTCCTCCCACCCCCAATCCTTCCCAGCATCAGAGTCTTTTCCAGTGTGTCAACTCTTCGCATGAGGTGGCCAAAGTATTGGAGTTCCAGCTTTAGCATCAGTCCTTCCAATGAACACCCAGGATTGATCTCCTTTAGAATGGACTGGTTGGATCTCCTTGCAGTCCAAGGGACTCTCAAGAGTCTTCTCCAACACCCCAGTTCAAAAGCATCAATTCTTCGGCGATCAGCTTTCTTCACAGTCCAACTCTCACATCCATACATGACCACTGGATTTTCTAAGACTTTAGTAAAAATAGGGCAGCTATTTGCATTGGACACCAAATAGCTGAGTCTAGGAGATGGATATATTTTAGAAACAGAATTAAGGGTGTGATGAAGTCTAGTTTAGAGAAACCATATGAAAGACAGTGAAAGAGCAACTCAACCAGGACACAGATAACAAAGGAAATGTATGAGTCTGTGATTCTGGACAAGCCTTAACAGAAACAGAACATAATCCCTTCCCTTCATGGCTCAGGCAGTTACTATGAGGATCTGAAGACACAATTCGAAAGCAGTGGGAAATCATGCTGCACATTGCAGCTGGACTTGTCAGGTGGCCCAGTGGTGAAGAACCCACCTGCCAATGCAGGAGGTACCTGAGATGCAGATTCCATCCCTGGGTTGGGAAGATCCCCTGGAATAGTAAGTGGCAACCCACTCCAGTATACTGGTCTGGAGAATCCCATGGACAGAGGAGCCTGGCAGGCTACAGTTCATGGGGTTGGAAAGAGTCAGAAATAACTGAGGGACTAAGCACGCACACACATCCCAGCCACCTCAGGGTCTGGTCTCTACAGCTCTTACATTCAAAGGCCCCTGAGAACCTTCCTATGTGTAATACCTAACTCTAAGTAAGGTAATGCAGAGAAGGGGCTTTCTGGGTGGCTCAGTGGTAAAGAATCTGCCTGAAGTGCAGGAGTCTTGGATTTGATCCCTGGATCATTAAGATAGCCTGGAGAAGGAAATGGCAACCCACTTTGGTATTCTTGCCTGGGAAATCCCATGGACATGTGGGCTACAGTCCCTGGGATTGCAAAGAGTTGGACATAGCTTTGTGACTAAACAACAGCTATAGAGAAAACCACCTTCTCTGTATATAGCCTACAGAGCAGTCAGAAAACTTATATCTGAATAGTGATCAGAAGCCAATCAGAGGCTTATAGGCACGCTGCGTCAAGAATGGAGTTACTAGAATTTTCTCCTACTTCCTTGGATCCTACAGAGAACTTTCTTCAGCTCCTTTCACTCACCTGAATGGACTGCAGGCTCTTTCCTTTCAGTATGTTTCTCTTTATTTAATGGCAGCAGTTCTGAATCTTAATGAGACATTAAACTATCTCCACATCTTCCCAACCACAACTTTTGTGACAATGAATTCACTTTTTGAAAGGCTGACGTAAATTTTCAGTGGTTAATTTATGTAATGAGCAGTACGTCAGCAGCAAGGCAAGAAGCAAGAACTTCAGTTTTGGCACTAGGATGTCACTCCACTAATGCTAAACTGGTTCCTTAAATCAGAACTCCTCCAAAATGGACAGCTCAGCAGGTTTAGTTCAGACTGAGGAGAAAGATCCAGAGAGTGGGCGACACTGACAAGTAGAAGTTAGCCTGAGTCAGTGAAAGGAAGAAGTGAGGTTCTTCTGAATCAGGAGGTGATAAGAGTAGAGCATGTGGGGAGACCCAGGTGAGATTAGGACCCTGGAGAAGGCTCTGAGCAGAGAAACTTAGTATTAAGTACCCAGAATACTTCTTTAAAGAGCTTGATGTTGATCTTAAGGAATCACTCTAAGATTTCAAGCAGATGAATGTCATTATGAGAATGGACTTGTCTTTAGAAAAATTACTCTGATGACATCATAGGATTGTTTTGACTGAAGAGAACTTACAGGCATGGAGCTCAGGTAGAAATCTGTTGCAGCAGTCCAGGTAAGACCCTAACCAGAGTTTCTCAACTTTAATACCATTAACATGAGACAGAGAATTCTCTGTTGCCTTTTTCTAGACAGGTGGGTGCAGTTGAGGAGAATAGGACATATTTGAGAGATGTAAAGGAAACAGAATATATACAAACAATAAACTCACATTATGGGGCATGAGTTTTATGGGGATAAATGATGGTGAAAGAGAAATGAAGCAACACTGAGGTGAAGGAAAGACCAGAGCAAAGTCAGATGGTTCTCATCCACTGAGTCCTCATTTCTAATGGTGTCCTCCGTGGTGGCGAAGTCATCCAGTAACCCTGAGGCAGACAGCACTTGACAGTGTTGGACGAATACGAAGCAGTGTGATTGACTATTTTATTTCCATCCAGTTGTGGGTGAATAAGACTGCTGCCAGGGCCAGCTGGTGCAGTTGAGTAGGTGGTGAGCCTGGCAGGTAGAGGCAAATGGGATCTAAAATCCAGTTGCCACTTGGCTCATGAAACCAGTGCTCCGGTGTGGATCTATGTCCAACAGAAGAAGGAAGACTTTTGTTAATTTGCTCAAAGCTGTCTAGTCAGTGACACCTTTGTGTCAAATTTAAAAAGGTAATTTTTTACTTAATAAAGACAAAATTCTTCCTGAGTATGAGGACCATTATTAGACTTTTCCAATCAAAAAGCAGCAAAGAAATTTTGGCTACTACACTTCTATCTGCTCTGATTTCCGTAAAGTTATCCTGGGTTGGGGAGATCTCCTGGAGAAGGGAATGGCAATCCACTCTAGTATCCTTGCCTGGAGAATCCCATGGACGAAGGAGCTTGGTGGGCTACAGTCCATGGAGCCACAAAGAGTTGGACACAACTGAGCAACTAACACATAGCATAGTGGCTGCTGTACTTTTAAACAATAAGAGAGCATCCGTGAAAGAGGGCAGTAACAGAATCATCCACATTCCATTACTTTCTCTCACATCCATTCCTCTTCTCCTCTCTAAGTAAAGGGGAGAAAAAATTCAGCACAGTAAATTTCTCTGCCAGAGAACAACATTTCCCAGCATCAGTTGTGGCAAGGAGTGGTCATGTAACTGCTGCTGCTAAATCACTTCAGTTGTGTCCAACTCTGTGCAGCCCTATAGATGGCAGCCTACCAGGCTCCCCGTCCCTGGGATTCTCCAGGCAAGAACACTGGAGTGGGTTGCCATTTCCTTCTCCAATGCATGAGGTTGGGCTAAGTGTCTCATATCTGAGCTCTCTCAGCCCTCTGCACAAAGCCCTTCCCTAATCCCTTATCATAGTTATACACAGTTCAGTCGCTCAGTCGTGTCCAACTCTTTGCGACCCCATGAATCACAGCACGCCAGGCCTCCCTGTCCATCACCAACTCCCGGAGTTCACACAAACTCACGTGCATCGAGTTGGTGATGCCGTCCAGCCGTCTCATCCTCTGTCATCCCCTTCTCGTCCTGCCCCTAATCCCTCCCAGCATCAGGGTCTTTTCCAATGAGCCAACTCTCCTCATGAGGTGGCCAAAGATTGGAGTTTCAGCCTCAGCATCAGTCCTTCCAATGAACACCCAGGACCGGTCTCCTTTAGGATAGACTGTTTGGATCTCCTTGCAGTCCAAGGGACTCGCAAGAAACTAAGATTTAGCTAATGCAAAACAAGTGAGATTATTGAACTTTAAAGAGGAAATCAGACACACCCTCTTTGGTCCCTTTGAGTTCTTCTTATTACCTGCTGCTGTGGCTGCTATGTCGCTTCAGTCATGTCTGTGCGACCCCATAGATGGCAGCCCACCAGGCTCCCCCATCCCTGGGATTCTCCAGGCAAGAACACTGGAGTGGGTTGCCATTTCCTTCTCCAATGTGTGAAAGTGAAAAGTGAAAGTGAAGTTGCTTAGTCGTGTCTGACTCTTAGCGACCCCATGGACTGCAGCCCACCAGGCTCCTCCATCCATGGGATTTTCCAGGCAAGAGTACTGGAGTGGAGTGCCATTGCCTTCTCCAGACAAGAGTTAGTGCAGACATTTTATCCTTTAGATTTGTGGTCCTAGGCTAAGAGGGTCAGAGAATGAGATGGAAGAAGACTACATCAGTGACAACATGGAGCTATCATACCAGTCCTGCATTGCAATGTTGGACTTTATTACATAAGACAGAAAAATGATCTTCTATTTTATATACTAAGTCACTATTATTTAGAGTTTTATGTCACAAGTAAACCTGATTCTAACTGATTTTTAAACTCCTTGACAGCCACAACTGTCAATAAATTGAACTCTCATCAGAAATTAAAATAAGGTCACTGGGAAAATCAGTCATCTATAGATTTTTTTCCCATAAGATTCTGAGATTCTTAAGGGAAAGAAGGTATCAAAATCTCTGTTGAGTAGAGTACTCTAGGAGTGCCATATTTTATGTGCTAATATATAGGAAGCTTTAATAGAATGACATTTAGATTCAGAGCAGATGAATAATGATAATAATTCTTGGCTTGTTTTAGACAGTCTGGCAATTTCCAGGGATATTTCTGGTCTTTGATAAAAATGCAGTCTCTCAAGATGAACCAAATCCAAGAGTCTCTATCAAAGGAATAGCAATTCATAGATATTCTCATTTATATTGCAGACAAATGCTCATGAGTTCAATCAGAGAATGTGGAGAGCAAATGAGTCTCAATCAAATCTAGAAAATAATATCTGAAATTTAAAACTTGAGAAATCAATTACCAATAGAAATATATAAGCACATGTTTTCCTGGAGAATTTACTTCAGTTATAATCTAATAGTGTTATTTAGTGATTATTATGTTTCCCTTTTTCCTTTACATTTTCATTAGCGTCTCAATTGTTTGTGTCTCACTTTTGCTCTTGCTGAGTTGCTTCAGTCATGTGCTGACTCTTTGTGACCCTGCGGACTGTAAACTGCCAGGCTCTTCTGTCCATAGGATTTTTCAGGCAAGAATACTGGAATGGGTTGCCATGCCCTTCTCCAGGGGATCCTCCCGACCTAGGGATCAAATCCCTTTCTCCTGTGTTTCCTGCATTGCGGGTGGATTCTTTACCTCTGAGCCACCAGGAAGCCCATGTCTCACTTTTCCGTCCGTCCGTCCGTTCTGTCGCTCAGTCGTGTCCGACTCTTTGCGACCCCGTGGACTATAGCCTACCAGGCTTCTCCGTCCATGGGATTCTCCAGGCAAGAATACTGGAGTGGGTTACCGTTTCCTTCTCCAGGGGATCTTCCCGACCCAGGGATCGAACCCGGGTCTCCCGCATTGGAGGCAGACGCTTTAACCTCTGAGCCTTAGAGACACGGAATTAATTGAGGCACTGCCCACAAAGGGATGTGAGAAGGTTGGGTGTTCCAGTTGGACCACAAGCCTGGACACAAAGGGAATCAGTGGTGATGCAGAGTTCTTGGTGGTTTGGGACAAGAAATTTAGTGATCTGTGCAAGTATGGGCCAACTTCAGTGTGATTTTGGTTTGTAAGCTTGAAGCAAGTATTTGTATTCCCTGGTAGCTCAGTTGGTAAAGAATCTGCCTGCAATGCAGGAAATCCTGGTTAGAGTCCTGGGTCGGGAAGATCCACTGGAGAAGAGATAGGCTACCCACTCCAGTATTCTTGGGCTTCCCTTGTGGCTCAGCTGGTAAAGAATCCGCCTGCAGTGCAGGAGACCTGGGTTCAGTCCCTGGGTTGGAAAGATCCGCTGAAGAAGGGAAAGGCTACCCACTTCAGTATTCTGGCCTGGAGAATTCCACGTACTTTATAGTCCTGTTCTGTCCCGTCGCTCAGTCGTGTCCGACTCTATGCTACCCCGTGGACTGTAGCCTACCAGGCTTCTCCATCCATGGGATTCTCCAGGCAAGAATATTGGAGTGGGTTACCGTTTCCTTCTCCAGGGGATCTTCCCAACCCAGGGATCAAACCCGGGTCTCCCGCATTGGAAGCAGAAGCTTTAACCTCTGAGCCACCAGGGAAGCCCACTTTATAGTCCATGTGGTCGCAAAGAGTCGGAAACGACTGAGCGACTTTCACTTTTTCTTAGGAAAGAAGCACCATTATTCCCAAGGACATTTTCATGGTAAGCCTGGTAGTCCGTGGTGGAATTTTCCATGTTCAGTTCAGTTCAGTTCAGTTCAGTCGCTCAGTCGTGTCCGACTCTCCGCGACCCCATGAATCACAGCACGCCAGGCCTCCCTGTCCATCACCAACTCCCGGAGTACACTCAAACTCATGTCCACAGAGTCGGTGATGCCATCCAGCCATCTCATTCTCCGTCGTCCCCTTCTCCTCCCGCCCCCAACCTTTCCCAGCATCAGAGTCTTTTCCAGTGAGTCAACTCTTCGCATGAGGTGGCCAAAGTATTGCAGTTTCAGCTTTAGCATCAGTCCCTCCAATGAACATCCAGGATTGATCTCCTTTAGAATGGACTGGTTGGATCTCCTTGCAGTATAAGGGACTCTCAAGAGTCTTCTCCAACACCACAGTTCAAAAGCATCGATTCTTCGGCGATCAGCCTTCTTCACAGTCCAACTCTCACATCCATATATGACCCCGGGAAAAACCATAGCCTTGACTAGACGGACCTTGGTTGGCAAAGTAATGTCTCTGCTTTTTAATATACTATCAAGGTTGGTCATAACTTTCCTTCCAAGGAGCAAGCGTCTTTTAATTTCATGGCTGCAATCAGCATCTGCAGTGATTTTGGAGCCCAAAAAAACAAAGTCTGACACTGTTTCCACTGTTTTTCCATCTATTTCCCATGAAGTGATGGGACCAGATGCCATGATCTTTGTTTTCTGAATGTTGAGCTTCAAGCCAACCTTTTCACTCTCCTCTTTCACTTTCCTCAAGAGGCTTTTGAGTTCCTCTTCACTTTCTGCCATAAGGGTAGTGTCATCTGCATATCTGAGGTTATTGATATTTCTCCCGGCAATCTTGATTCCAGCTTGTGCTTCTTCCAGCCCAGCGTTCCTCATGATGTACTCTGCATATAAGTTAAATAAGCAAGGTGACAATATACAACCTTGACGTACACCTTTTCCTATTTGGAACCAGCCTGTTGTTCCATGTCCAGTTCTAACAGTTGCTTCCTGACCTGCATACAGGTTTCTCAAGAGGCAGGTCAGGTGGTCTGGGATTCCCATCTCTTTCAGAATGTTCCACAGTTTATTGTGATCCACACAGTCAAAGGCTTTGGCATAGTCAATGAAGCAGAAATAGATGTTTTTCTGAAATTCTCTTGCTTTCTCCATGATCCAGAGGATGTTGGCAATTTGATCTCTGGTGCCTCTGCGTTTTCCATGTTACATCTATCTAAGAAACTTACTGAGTCTTGGGTCACAGAACATTGCAACCATACCTGTGTGTCTTCCTATCAGTTTATGAGGAATGAGCTCTTAGACATCTTGACTTAATTATCTTAAAATCCCCCTATTGCTGAGAAGTACTATGCAACTAATAAATGGCCAAAAATATATAGGGAGAAAGCATAAATATATGAATGCAAAACTTTATGAGTGAACAAATGATGAATGAACGAAGAAAAACGATGACTCTGTAGTCTCTCCTAGAGAACTAACGGTAATGCTTGAGTTAAGTTGGAAATTTTAGAGTTGCCAACAAACTTGTCTCACATTAACAAGCAAACAAGAATATAGAACCACCAGATGCTCAACATTTGAATAATGGTGGTAGACCTACTATTTCTACCGCAATGGCAATTTCATACTGTATCTTAACCTATTGAAATCGATTCTAGAAATAAATTGTCCCATCTCTGAATATCTTATCATGATATTAGGCTCCTTTGTTAGCATTTACCAAAGGAAATCATAATATTATTACTAAAAATATCTCTATTCCATTTTGTTTCTAAAGAAGCTTTGTGTATCATACTTTACAAATTTTTTTCTCAATCATAGCAAAATTGCAATGGGAAAGCTTCATGTTAGTCCCTAGAATGTAGTGCCTGAGAGCAGGATTGTTAAAAAATAATGTAGATTAGAGGCTTCCTTGGTGGTCCAGTGGTTAAGAATCTCAGGGGACACAGGTACCATCTCTGATCTGGGAAGATCCCACAAGCATGGGGCAACGAAGCCTGTGTGCCACAACTCCTGAAACTCACCCACTAGAGCCTGTGCCTCGCAGCAAGAGAAGCGAAGCCACCACAATAAGAAGCCCTCGCACCACAGGGAAGAAAGTCACCATTGTGTGTTGCTCACCACAACTAGAGAAAGTCCACCAATAGCAACGAAGACCCAATGCAGTCAAAAATAAATACATGCATACATAAATACATAAGTAAATAATTTAGATTAGGACCAGTCTTATAAGAAAAGCTAAGGTGAATTGGGCATAATCTCTTTTTTCTTTTTCTCTTATTTCTAACTAAATTTACATGGTATAAATAGTAGCCTAAATTAAAAATAAAATCTTATCTCTGCCCTAATAGAACATACTCTCTTCATTCACCAGTTGTATGACCATTTTCAGATGAATAGTCTCTCTTCCTACAGACTTCTTAAGTGCTCCCTAAAAGGTGTCATTCTGTCCTGACCTGTAGGACAAAGCCTCTTTAAAATTAATCAGTGAATATTTATATCTGAAGCCATCCAGAGAAGGAAGAGTGATCAGTTCAGTTCAGTTCAGTCGCTCAGTCGTGTCCGACTCTCCGCGACCCCATGAATCACAGCACGCCAGGCCTCCCTGTCCATCACCAACCCCCGGAGTACACTCAAACTCATGCCCACAGAGTCGGTGATGCCATCCAGCCATCTCATTCTCGGTCGTCCCCTTCTCCTCCCGCCCCCAACCTTTCCCAGCATCAGAGTCTTTTCCAGTGAGTCAACTCGTCGCATGAGGTGGCCAAAGTATTGCAGTTTCAGCTTTAGCATCAGTCCCTCCAATGAACATCCAGGATTGATCTCCTTTAGAATGGACTGGTTGGATCTCCTTGCAGTCCAAGGGACTCTCAAGAGTCTTCTCCAACACCACAGTTCAAAAGCATCGATTCTTCGGCGATCAGCTTTCTTCACAGTCCAACTCTCACATCCATACATGACCACGGGAAAAACCATTGCCTTGACTAGACGGACCTTGGTTGGCAAAGTAATGTCTCTGCTTTTTAATATACTATCAAGGTTGGTCATAACTTTCCTTCCAAGGAGCAAGTGTCTTTTAATTTCATGGCTGCAATCAGCATCTGCAGTGATTTTGGAGCCCAACAAAATAAAGTCTGACACTGTTTCCACTGTTTTTCCATCTATTTCCCATGAAGTGATGGGACCAGATGCCATGATCTTTGTTTTCTGAATGTTGAGCTTCAAGCCAACCTTTTCACTCTCCTCTTTCACTTTCCTCAAGAGGCTTTTGAGTTCCTCTTCACTTTCTGCCATAAGGGTGGTGTCATCTGCGTATCTGAGGTGATTGATATTTTTCCCAGCAATCTAACTGCCATTGGCACACGTCATGACTATTTTTAACCTTGGTGTGTTAGTGTATTAGGCAGGGAATTTCTTTATGATAATAGAAAGGCCAGTGCAATCAACCACTTCCAAATAGAGAGTGAACAATTTGACCTAAACTAAGTCCTGAGTATGATGATTACATGTGTGCATCCTGACATGCCTGTTGGTCCTGCTCCTGTCTTACTATAAGCTATATTTCTCCTCCCTTCCGTTACTAGATCCCAACATTCAGTGAAGACATTTCACTCATTGTATTGTCAGTTCAGTTCAGTTGCTCAGTCGTGTCCGACTCTCCGCGACCCCATGAATCACAGCACGCCAGGCCTCCCTGTCCATCACCAACTCCCGGAGATCACTCAAACTCATGTCCATAGAGTCGGTGATGCCATCCAGCCATCTCATTCTCTGTCGTCCCTTTGTCCTCCCGCCCCCAACCTTTCCCAGCATCAGAGTCTTTTCCAGTGAGTCAATTCGTAAAGGGCATCAAAAGAGTAGTACCACAAAAACATTTGTGAAGCAAATAAGGATTTTGTGTGGTTCATCTTGCTTATGTATGGATTTCATTTATGTATGTAATGTTAGAAATGTTGATGGTCTGTTACAAGAAAGTAGAATGTTTTGGGGGTGACAGAGAATGAGATGGTTGCATAGCATCAGCGTCTCAATGGACATGAGTTTGATTGCAGGAAGGAGGAGAAGGGAACAACAGAGAATGAGATGGCTGTATGGCATCACCAACTCAATGGACATGAGTTCAAGCAAGCTCTGGGGGATGGTGAATGACTGGGAAGCCTGGTGTGCTGCAGTCCATGGGATCGCAAAGAGTGGGACACAATTTAGAACTCAACAACAATAACAGAATATTTTGAATTTGCCAAAGCTTCTCAGATAATCCCTCCTGCCACTTTTCTTAGCCTTTTTTTCCTTAAAACTCCTTTAATCTGAATGTGAGTTTTGCCTAAGGCTTGATAAAATTCAATAGCTGTTAAACTTTACTTTCTGCCTTAAATGCATTCTGTATTAAATTACTGAAGACTCCATTCTAGATTAAAAGCAATCAGGACTATTTGATATATCAACCAGTGTCTCGACTCTTGACTCTGCGTCATAAATATAAAAGAAATGAATAAAATTCTTGCCTTGTATCTGTTAATTTTTCTTTTGCAAAATTGAGGGCGGGGTGGGTTTTTTCTTTAGGGTTGTTGTTTAAGGGAGTTTCCTAATTTCATGCGTCAAGCAATTGTTTAATTCTTAGGCTAGCAAAGCACTATTAAGTTACATAGGCATTTTTCCTTGTCCTTGTGGATGAAAGGTTTGAAATTATGAGTAGACTCAGGAACTTCCCTGGTGGTCCAGTGGCTAAGCCTCCATGCTCCCAATGCAGGGAGCCTGGGTTCTATCCCTGCTCTGGGAACTAGCTCACACATGTCACAGCTAAAAGTTTGCGTCCCACTACTAAAGATCTTGTATGCTACAGCTAAGACCTGGTGCAGCCAAATAAGTAGATACTAATAAATATACACTTTAAAAAATGAATGGATTCATATGTAAATAATTCAAAAGTGTGAGGGGTAGACGCAAGGACAGAATGGAGGAGAGAAAGGGGACAGAGGAAAGAGGGAAAGATGAGCCACAGTGAGGACTGTGCTGTGCAGCAGGGTCGGCACCTTTGCCATCCCGCCCTATGAAACCCCCAATTTGATTTCCAAATGGAGGCATTGGCATTAGCCTGTAGGAGTATGCGTAATACCCATCAGTCAATCAATAATAACAACTCCTGTTTTCTGAGCACTCCATGTTCCAGGCATTATCTCATTTCACTCTCACTAACCATTCAAAGACATAGGTGCTATTAACCGTGTTTTATTGAAGAAAGTGAGCCCAAAGAGATAGATCAATCTGTCTGAGCAACAAGACAACTAATGGAGCCAATAAGTGGAGGAACATGGATAGAACCACTGCCAGTTTGATGGGGGAACCCATATTTTGTGCTATTTCCCTCCCATCCTAGCAGTGGCAAGTAGGTAGAAAGACCTTTTGTGTTTGAGATGGGAAATAGGCTCAGTGGGAGTGAATCCTCTTAAATCTGACCCTGACTGTGTGACACAAGGAGTGGGTTCCTGCGTCCAGAGAAGAGGCCATCATAGCATAACATACCGTATAGTTTCATCATGGTCTTGTTGTCATTGTTTAGTTTCTAGGTCGTGTCGGACTCTTTGCGACCCCATGGACTGTAGCCAGGGATGGGCTCCTCTGTTCATGGGATTTCCCAGGGAAGAATACTGGAGTGGGTTGCCATTTTCTTCTCTGGGGGATCTTCCTGACCCAGGGATTGAACCTGCGTCTCCTGTATTGGCAGATGGGTTCTTTACCATTGAGCCACTTACTTTAGTAAACCTGCATAGTTTGTGCTGGTTAAGAAAATGTTCTGTAACATTCTTAGCTATATGATGCACTGTTATTTCCTTTGTTCTCATCTAAGTGTGGAATCTGAAAGCAGGGTGACTTTGGTTTTAACAAACCAGATGGACAAAGAAATTACCTGAACTTTTTAAGCTTCTTCTCTTTGAAAATAAAATAGGGGAAAATATCCATCTAAAAGGTGGTTCTAAGAACTAAATCAGGTTATATAGGCAGTGTTTGAGGTCATGTTTAAGACATTTGTGACAGTGAAATACCAAAAGAAGCTGTAGTAAGTATCCAATCTACTCAATGTATAAAACTGTTATTAATAATTGGTCTTATTCCTACTCATATCTGTGGTTCCTGAATTCCTATATTACTTCATTTCTAGTGATATTGGATGAAATTAGGACACTTTAAATTTAGAAATCTTCAGTACTGAACAGAAAGACAATTTTTTTCCTGGTTCACTTATTACATGAGCTCCCTAAATTCAGGCCAAGACAACTCTGGCTCTGCTTACAGTCGAATTACATTAAACACAGAACTCATTTGCAAATGGTTATTACTCTTAGACTCCAGATTTCTTTTATTCCCCTGCCTGGAAAGAATTCAAACCATTTCGTCCATATTCAGTCATTTACATTTTCGAAGGACAAGTTTCTTTTAATGTCGAGAGTTCTAACTTCTTTGGGCTGTATTTCTCGTGTCCCTGGTGTTTGGTCTTCCTCCTAAGTTAGGATCATCTTAAAATTTTATGACTATGTTTTGAGATCTGCATCTTCTCCCAACACATTAATAAAAATGTTGAATTAGAAAGAACCTTGCACACATCCCCACAGAAACCTCACTTACGGCAGCTCACCAATTCAACAAAATCTTCAAAAGAATTTACTCAGTTCACTTTCATGAACATATCTGAGAGCCTTCTTCTTTTTTTCCCCAAATTTTATTATTTGTTGTTGTTTTGTTTGGCCATGTCATGGGGCATGTGAAATCTTAGTTCCCCAACCAAGGATCGAACCTGTGCCCTTCACATTGGAAGCACAGAATCTTAACCACTAGACATCCAGGGAAGTTCTTCTGAGAGCCTTCTTTATACCAGGAACTGGAGGTGAAGAGTTGGATAAGCCCACACTCCCTGTTTCCAAAGTTTTCACATGTGAATTACCATAGGAGATGATTTAGCATCCGATGGCCATCTTATAAACTTCTAGTCAATGGAAATGTGGGAGAAAGTATCCCACTTGCTTACTGCCAGCACAGTTTAAAAAAATTAAAGAATTACTATTAAGTCATCAAATATAGAGATTATCAAGGAACTGTATGTTTTTGCACTGTTGTGTATTGTAGATTAAGTCAGATTCGAAGAAAGAAACACTTTTGAAATAGGGTTGAGAGGCACTGGTGAGACTACTGGCTGCAGTCCCTCAGAAGCCTAGAGAGAGCACGATTGCCTGAACATGACCTCAAGGTGAGTTAGACAAACAGCCAGCAGCATTGCATCACCTCCTTTCATTGGGCTGCACTGCCTTGGGAACAGTTGTGTCTGTGTTAAGCATGTCATTCTCCCTTAGAAAGAGAGCTCTCCAAGGATGAAGCTGATTTGGGGGTAGGCCTTGCACAACATATTTTTGTGTGTTAAAATGTGAATTGACAATATATCCACTATTGATATATAATATTAAATAGCAGATATCAATTAAGTAAATTTGTGTTTTGGATGTTGTGGCAGAGATGCCTAACAATATGCTAACACTTCTGCAGGATTGAGTTGTTGCTAGAAAGTGGCTGCCCAGCTAGAGACTACATTTCCCAGCCTCCTTTGCATTTTGATTGAAACCCTTCTTTGCATTGAGAGTCCCTTGGACTGCAAGGAAATCAAACCAATCAATCCTAAAGGAAATCAATCCTGAATATTCATTAGAAGGACTGATGCTGAAGCGGAAGCTCCAGGGCTTTGGCCATCTGATGCAAGAGCTGACTCATTAGAAAAGACCCTGATGCTGGGAAAGATTGAAGGCAGGAGGAGATGACAACAGAGGAAGAGATAGTTGGATTGCATCACCAACTCAATGGACATGAGTTTGAGCAAGCTCTCAAACAGGACAGGGAAGCCTGGCGTGCTGCAGTCCATGGAGTCTCAAAGAGTTGGACACGACCAAGTGACTGAACAACAGGTGGCTAATTCTCAACCATTTGGTGGAAATAATGTATGTCACTTCTGGGCAAGATTCTTAAACAGTAAGCCTGGCCTTTAATTTCTCTCTTTTCCTTCTGGATGTAAAAGACTTGAAGATCTTAGGGGGATGATGGAGCACAAAACAGTAAGGAACCCAGGGTCTGAAAATTATATACGGGGGAAAGCCACCTCCTGATCAATAAGGTCTGCATTGGATGCATTTTTGGATGAATTTTTTAAAAAGCTTCACTGTGTTAGTACACTTGGGAGGGTATTTTTTGTAACAGATAAAGCTACCTAAGTTATTGAGAAAGTCCCTCAGGGTAAAGGTTTAGGCAGTTTGAAGGTGTTGGACTATGTACTCTGAAGGGAATTCTGTTGCATGCTTTCTCAAATGACTTCCTTCTGGTCTCCTGTTTCTCACTAATTGATTCTGTCATGGACAGATTCTCTTTATTTACAAACATCTCAAAGACACATCGGTTCCTCAATGGTATTTTCTGATGTCATCAGAAGAATGAAAATGCTTTGGAAAAAGAATTCAGGTAAAGGGGTATGGAAGGCTGTTAGTGCTAAACTATATTTTTTCCCTCCTTAAATCCATGGTAAGACTCTACTGGTTGCCCTCTGACAATGAGCAAGAATAGAGTGACTAGTTCCAACCAAAAATTATGAGAAGAAATGAGATGAAATATGTTACTTCATATATATATGTGTGTGTGTGTGTGTGTGTGTATAAGCTCATCTGTGAAAGTGACTCAGTCATGTCAGACTCTTTGAGATCCCATGAACTATACAGTCCATGGAATTCTCCAGGCCAGAATACTGGAGTGGGTAGCCTTTCCCTTCTCCAGCGGATCTTTCCAACCCAGGGATTGAACCCAGGTCTTGAACCCAGGTCTTGAACCCAGGTCTCCTGCATTGCAGGCAGATTCTTTACCACTTGAGCCACAAGGGATGCCCAAGAATACTGGAGTATTATACAGCCTACCCTTTCTCTAGTGGATCTTCCTGACCCAGGAATCAAACTGGGGAGTCAAACTAGGATCTCCTGCTTTGCCGGCGGATTCTTTACCAACTGAGCTATCAGGGAAACCCGAGTTCATCTGGGTGTTATTCATTAGAAGACTGGCAATGTGGTCTGTTTTCCATAATTAGTGCATGAATAAGCAAAGGGAATTTTAAATAGGGCGATGACAATTAGTACAGAGAAATTTACATCAGTATTTCACTTCTGTGGCTAAAATAATCCATTTACTTTTCCCACGTTTTCCATACAAACCAGAGTATACATGATTAAAAGGAGAACAATATATTTAAAATTTTATGGTCACATAAGTTTCCCAGTTAAATGAATATCTTGATCCATTGATTTGCTATGTTTTTATATTAAAAATAATTTTTGTTATGTAGTTTTTTGATAAGAGATATTTTAAATGTACCTGGTTGGTCAAAAAATTTGCTTCAGTGTTTTCTGTAATGGTTTATAGAAAACCTGATTGAACTTTTTGGTCAACCCAATATTTTAGGACCTTTCTATTTGTTTATATTACAATCTCAGAGACTATGGACAAATTACTTTACTTCATTGAGCCATAATTTCTAACATTAGGAAAATAAATGAGATGTATGTAAAATGCCCAGTTTAATCCTTGGGAAACAGTGAATAGTATCTAATAAATAATTGTGATTATTAATCTTTATTATTGGGACTTCCCAGGTGGCTCTAAGTGGTAAAGAATATGCCTGCAGTGCAGGAGACATGGGTTTGATCCTGGGTCAGGGAAGATCCTCTGGAGGAGGGAATGGCAACCCACTCCAGTGTTCTTGCCTGGAAAATTCCATCGGCAGACAAGCCTGGTGAGCTACAGTCCATGAGGCTGCAAAGAGTCAGACACGACTGATCACACATTTTTTGTTTTTATTTTTTTTATTTTCTATGTTTCCTTTTCGAACAACACGAAATATTTCAATAAAGAGAAGGCTGTCTATGAAACTTCACCTTAGATATCTCAGGATTCGCTTTCCAAATGTCCATATTGTTCTTATGCAAAAGCATTTAAATGGTCAACAATCTAGTCCACACTTTTTTAAAAAATTAGGCCATTAGTAGATTCTTAAGCAAACCCTGTGTTGTGAGGTCATAGGGAGAGAGAGATATTTCTTTCTTTTTTTTTTATAGTTCTTACTTCTCTTTAATCACTGAGTTTTCAGCTTTTACAAATAATCTTAGAACAATTCAGGGAACTAAGGTTCGGGGTGGGGACAGTTCTTACTGGTGCATGAACCGTGTTCTTTATTACACGCTCAATTTTCTGTAAATAATTCAGTTGGCTGGATTAACAAACATTGTTACAGAAACAATTTTGTCATTTAAAATTTTTTTTCAGTTTTTATGCCCCTGTGGTTCTTTTTTTTTTTTTGGAGGCTAATTACTTTACAATATTATATTGTTTGGTTTTGCCATACATTGACATGAATCCACCCTGGGTGTACATGTGTTCCCCTTCTTGAACCCCCCTCCTACCTCCCTCCTTGCCTTATCTTATCTTATCTGAATTATTCAGTAAATAATTCAGTTGGCTGGATTAACAAACATTGTTACAGAAACAATTTTTTTAAAGCCATAGATCACTACGTATATATTTACAAAAAGCCATAAACAAATATGCACTTCTCCTTACTAGGAGAACTGAAATAGATGTTTGAAACGTTAAGGCAGTGATGATTCTAAAACATAATGAAATACTAAGTTAAGGCTTTATGTTTGTTTTGAAACCCATATTCATAGGCAACTGTGACCCAAGCAAACTTTTATCTACCAGGTTGAGTTCATCTGCCCAGGACATGTTATTTATCCATTACCACCACTTCTTCTATGGGATAAGAATTAGTAGCAACACCAGTGATTTTCTCTAATGAATTATTAGTTCCCTCCTTAGGTTTTATTTTGAGGGTTTAGTTTTCAGCAGCACAAGGATGTGCCACAGAAGGAAAAGAGCATTTTTTGGGGTAAACTTAGAAAAATGTACAGACTACATTGATTTTCACTTGCATGAAAGTTGGCCAACAATCAAGAACTCAGGATCTTCTAAATACAAAAAACCCTACAAGTGTACCTGACTGCTCAGCCATCTCAAAACATATTATGTTCTTGAAGTGCTCTATCTTCACCTCATTTTCTTTGAAGACCATTCAGTATTACCCTCTCTAAACAAACAAAGCAACAAAATGAAGAATGCCATTTCTAAAAGACTATTTTTGTTTTTGTTGTTATTCTCTTTACAGTGGCATAAATATTGTCCAAGTAAAGAGCCAAACCATAGTCATCACCTCTGATAGATGAGGCTGTCCAACTGCAGACCCAATTGCTGCAGGAGTGCCTCGTGCCATCTGGAGTCATGAACCTGGTGAGTCACACTCTATGTGTAGCCATGGAATATAGGCTACATATAGGGTGTGACCACTCATGAGTACTGAGAAAACTGGAAGAAGAAAGTAACAGCTAGAAAGAGAAATCTATATTTTCCAAATAGCCACCAAGCCCCTAGGAGCTTCCCAGGTGGCGCTAGTAGTAAAGAACCTGCCTGCCAATGCAGGAGGCATAAGAGATGCAGGTTTGATCCCTGGGTGGAGAAGATCCCCTGGAGGAGGGCCTGACAACCCACTCCAGTATTCTTGCCTGGAGAATTCCATGGACAGAGGAGCCTGGCAGGTTGTAGTCTATGGGGTCTTAAGGAGTCAGACACCACTGAAGTGACTGAGCACACATGCATGCACCAAACCCCTAGAGTTCTTGAAATTCTACTCACAACCCTAACAGCTTCAGATTTATGTGTGATGTTCGTGAAAATGAATCTGTTCAATCTGACACAAAGTAGGATTCATTCAGAAATTATGAGCTTCTGTACTTTTTTATAAAAGTGATTTGCACTGATTTTCTAAAGATTATTCGCAATTTATAAAATGCTTTATAATTTAACATGTCAAGTGTTGTAATTACAGCTGGGTTGAAAAATACCGTAGTGCATATATGGATGTATCAAAAGTTGGATTGTTTCATGAGAAATAACCAAACAACTAGCCTTTCCATGTTAACTGAAATCTTCCTCAAAGAAAGTGTATTATTAGTTTTTGAATGTTTTCAAGTAAAGCAGTTAATGGTTTTTCACAGTGCTGGCAACTGGCTTTCAACTTTTGTTTTTGGGCTCAGCTGCACTCTCCTGTGGTTTACAATATTTCAGAAAACTCCACTCATACCCTTAGTCATCTAAGAAGCTACAAGCACATCTGTATTTATTTTCATTGTTGTTATTACATATTACAACATTCTGCATTACACTGGACTGTTATGGCTTCAGTTTTCCCTCCAGATTTCATTTCTCTAAGCATGTCATCTGTAATGTCATCTGAGATTTCTTCTCCTAGATATCATTCTTTTTTGGAGTTTAGAGATCCCATCTCTTTTACAGTGCAGGTTACTCCTATTATTAACAAGTTGGGTTTCGTGTTATACACCAGCATTTAATGTCTATTCTTTTCCTTGTAAGTGGTTTTGAAGATAGTATATTTGTCTTCTGAAAAAGAACAAACTCAGTTCTCTAATGCAGTTACCACGCCAGCTCAACATATCCTGGGGCTGCTCTGCAAAAGGCTGTAAAAGATTGGTATTGATATTCTGTGGCATTCAAATTGTCAAGCTCTCGACAGAAGGAAGAGCATTTAGACGATCTGGCCATGTGGCAGATAATTACACCATTATAAACTAAATTTACAACAGGTGACTTGTAGGCTATGCATTGACAACAGCACCGAAGCTTTTCTTTGATTATTTCCCCATAACTTGACAAGCAAGAGTGGCATTCTTTATGGGCTACATCAATGCAGATATCTTAAATGCATTGCATACACAATTTCTATCACCTTGCATACAATTTCTTGGTGTTTGTTTATTGTAATTATTTTCCTGCAACTCATAATTAGCATGATCCCTGTATTCTTCTATGATTTTTAAACTGGAGGGTCTAGTTCAAGTCATTAAAATACAGCTAAGGGAGATGACATACACTAACACAACACTAAGACTCTTGGAGCTTCCTTCAATGAACTTTCTATATTCTGAGTGTGGAGCACAGAACCTGTCTTTAAATCTGAAGTTAGCTTTGCAAATTCTTCTCCTTCAAAACTCATCAAGCACCTAGAGAAACGTGTGCTTTATATTCAGGCTTGATCCATGTGTCATTGATGGCAAAGATCCAATGTGCTATGGAAATTTCCCAGTGCATATTATAAGCTGTTGTTTGCCATCTTGGCTAGCTAATCCTGCCTCATTTATTGGAGAGCCATTTCAGCCTCACTGTCAACAGCAGGGGAGAATCAGGTCACCTTTGCCTAGAATATTATGTAAAAGCTGTCAAATGTTCAGGATTATAGTCACATTAAATGTTCTGTAAGGTTTCAGGCATATCAGTGTTAGTGAAGAAGATTTAATGTCAAGTTTGTCATCATCCTGCCTTAGATTTCTTCACTCTCCTGCTAAAATCTCATTATAGTATGACCAAAATTTTATTAGAGCCAGTTCTTTGTATAAGAGGAACAGATGTTGGCAGGTTTATCTGGTTACTCTTATAAATGTTGAAACAAGCACATTTTAGAATGAAAAATTGTCTAATTTGTCTTATTAGCTTTCAGAATTAAATATGCACTCCCTTTATTTCCCAGCCATACAATTCCAGTATATCAACAGAGACTTTTCACATTGGGAGGACCAGCTTATGAAAATGCACAATAAATTTAATAAGGAAATTTTCATTATGGTTTCCATTATAAAAAGCAAAGCTCCTGAGCCTGACTACAACAGTTCATTTTGAAATGTATTTACTTTTAAGTTGTGAACATTTTATAATCGCATTAAGAGACGATTGATTCTTATTGTACATTATGAATGCAATGGGCAATAGCAGACGAATGGATATTGGCAGACTTCAAACATTTCAAACAAGTAAACTGTATTTCTGAAAGGTAATTCAAGGTTAGTACATCTCATTGGTGACTGCTGCTGCTGCTGCTAAGTCACTTCAGTCGTGTCCGACTCTGTGTGACCCCATAGACGGCAGCCCACCAGACTCCCCCGTCCCTGGGATTCTCCAGGCAAGAACACAGGAGTGGGTTGCCATTTCCTTCTCCAATGCATGAAAGTGAAAGTGAAGTCGCTCAGTCGTGTCAGACACTGTGCGACCACATGGACTGCAGGCTACCAGGCTCCTCCATCCATGGGATTTTCTAGGCAAGAGTACTGGAGTGGCTTGCCAGTGCCTTCTCCGTCATTGGTGACTAATATGGAATTATTGCTGTAGCAAGCTTTCCATATTTCTTGAATCAGACCTAACAGTTTTATCATCTTTTCAAAAGGAAATCAACTCAATAGTAGATTCACATAATTGAGACAGCTTCATGATGAATTCCACCCCACTCATTGCAAAATGCCATTGCCTTCTTTCTACTGGGAAGTCCAGCTCTTCAGTCCTTTCCTTGATCCTCTCACTTCCCAGTTACCATTATCTAAGTTCAGTTCAGTTCAGTTCAGTCGCTTCGTCATGTCTGACTCTGTGTGACCCCATGAACTGCAGCACACCAGGCTTCCCTGTCCATCAGCAACTCCCAGAGCTTGCTCACACTCATGCCCATCGAGTCAGTGATATCATCCAACCATCTCATCCTCTGTTGTCCCCTTCTCCTGCCTTCAATCTTTCTCAGCATCAGGGCATTATCCAATTATCTACATCCAAATAATTATTTGCATTTAGGGCACTGAACACTTAATTATATTATAGGAAGTATCCAAGCTTTAATCCTGAGAGTTTTAGAAGTCAGATCCTTCACAGAAATCCTATACATTTGCATTGTTCAGTCCAAGTTTTAATCTATAGAACAACATATGTGGAATCAAGTTTTACTTCCTTGATTACACCTTAGGTTTTTAATTTCAAAGGTTATTAAAAGAAAGTGGAAGTGTCAGTCCCTCAGTCCTATCTGACTCTTGGTGAAAGTGTTAGTCACTCAGTCCTGTCTGACTCTTTGCAACTCCATGGACTATAGCCCACCAGGCTCCTCTGTCCATGGAATTCTCCAGGCAAGAATACTGGAGTGGGTTGCCATTCCTTTCTCCAGGGGATCTTCCCAATCCAGGAATCAAACCCAGGTCTCCCACATTGCAGGCAGATTCTTTACCATCTGAGCCCACCAGAGAAGCCCTCCAAGTTTATTAGTTATCTCAGTTATCAGCTCTGTGTTACAAGCTCAGACAGGAAACTTAGCCAGGTGCACGTGAAACAGTGCACTTGGAGAAAGTGGAACACATTGTACAGGCTCAGAGACATATGTCAAATGTTCAAAAGATCAGACATTAAAAACAAAAATATCCACAATTTATACAAATATAAAAATATCTTAAAATACAGTTAATTTAATTTTTTTTTCCTTTGAACATTGATTCTTCACTTTAGAGGGAATTTGTCAAGGCATCTGGGATGCCTTTCTCCAGATGGCAGCAGAGCCCTAAGGGGCTGGCAGCTTGGCTAATGGGGAGAAGGAGAAGGAGAAATGATTCTGGAGTATGTGTCATGTCTCAGGCATCACAGGTCACAATAGGGGCCAGGACTAGAGCAATTAGAGGGATGGGTCCAGGGAGAAAAGGAGAGATCAGGGTGTGGCCATATAATTGATCTTTCAGTCATATTTTCTCCCTTTTCTGCTTAGCCCTTGTTCTTGGATGTACATTCCTTAACAATTTACTGAAATGAATACACTAAAAGAAGAAATTTATTTGATTTTTCATGCATAGTTTTAAGTTTACAGATTGTACTTTATTATTCGATCGGCATCATGATATTATATAGAATCTAGAAGTTAGGAAAAGTTTGTCTTGCAGGGCAGCAAGAAGACACAGACACGGAGAACAGACTTATGGACAGTGGGGGTAGGGGAGGAAGGAGAGAGTTGAGATACATGGAAAGAGTAATATGGAAACTTACATTATCATATGTAAAATAGATAGCCCATGGGAGTTCGCTGTATGACTCAGGGAATTCAAACAGGGGCTCTGTGACAATCTAGAGGGGTGGGAAGGGAAGGAAACGGGAGGCAGATGCAAGGGAGAGGGGACATATGTATACATATGGCTGATTCATGCTGATGTTTGGTAGAAACCAACAGAATTCTGTAAAGCAGTTACAGAATTATCCTTCAACAAAAAATAAATGTTAAAAAAATGTTTGTCTGGTTCCTGTTCTCCTGGGTCTGAGTTAGCTGACATCTGAGTTCTCTGACTTTCTGTTGGGTCAGAGAGAATGGAGGCAACAGTGTGTAGTTATGAAAACATTATAATTATCACTAAATTAAGATACTTTAAAATTATTTTAATTAGTTGAAAATTCAAATCTGTTACCTTTTTAAAGATATAACTCTCTCAAATCATTTTGTTGATATTTTACTGTAATTCTTTTTTTTTAATTCAGTAAAAATATATTGATGTCTGATCAATTAAAGAGACATTTTTCCATCCCCTCCAACATAATTCTCTACCTGACATAGAACTCTGGAGTCCAGAGCTCCCCCATTGCCTAGACTAGGAAATTTTATAGTCCTTTTTTATGGAGAGGAAAGGATGATTATTTAGGGAGTAAGAGAATCTTCAATTCTGCTTCCCCTGGACCCACAGGATATAGGTGAAGAAAACAATGATAATCTTGGTTGTGAAAATTAATAAACCTAGCATGATGGCAAGTGGCTTATGAACAGTAGAGAGGAGATAAACTATCCAGTGAGTTACTCTTCATCAAAAGAACTTATGTCTATAAATTGTTTTTGATTTCCACAGTGTCTTCAGCTTCTCCTGGATTGATGACAGCTATAATAATACAAATAAGCCTGAACTCCCGTAGGCGAGAGGCTTGGGATTCTGGTTGGCTTGAGAGATGTGTGGGGTTTTTGAGAGAGTCTTTGTAGTCATTTTCCACCGCTGGCCCTGGCTCTCCCGGGAGTTCTCAGGGCCACCCGCCCCCTGGACAGACAGTGGTAACCTTGCAAGGTCAACCTTGTGAAATTTGAAGGGAATAGTTTCCCTGGCAGTGCTGCTGGTTCCATGTGGCCATAAAAGGACCAAGATCAGAAGAAATTCTCTACATCCGAGCCCACTCAAGTGCCCAGAAGAGAGAAATCAGAGCATTCAGAGCAGCAAAGAAATGCCTGCTTGATTTTAACACAGGGAGAGAGGCTTTTGTCAGTGGATTTTTTTCATGTGTTTTAGCGAGGCTTTGTATCATGTTTTCTCCTCTGGGCTTCCATTTGTCTTTTCTCAGGTTTGCTGTTTCTCTTTCTCTCGTCAACTTATTTTCGGGAACTTCCCCAGATGTGATGCTAGGAAACAACTGAACACCTTCTACCTCCTTCCCAGACAAGAGTTAAAAGAGAAGGAGGGAGTATTCCCTGAGAAGGAGAAAGTATGTCTCTCTCCAGCTTACTAGCTCCCTCCCATCCTTTATTTTTTTTTGCCTTGACTATTACAAGACATTCAGAAGTTAAAATTTCATATTCTATATGTCATATTCAGAAGTAGAAATCATGGAAGAGTTGGCACTTTACTCATCAGCTACTCCCATGGAAATCTTTGTATCAGAACCTTCTCTATGCTTACCTGAAGTCAAGTAAAACTACTACTAGTACTGACAATAATAATAATAATAGTACTTGATGACATGGCAACCCACTCCAATATTCTTGCCTGGAAAAATCACATGGACAGAGGAACCTGGCGGGCTACAGTCCAGGTAGTTGCAAAGGAGTCAGATACAGCTACAACTTAGTGACTAAACAACAATACAATGTGCAAGAAACTGTTTTAAATGCTTTAACTTATTTAACTCTCACAACACTGTGAGGTATTATACATGTTACTATTATACTTATTTCTGTTCTATGGGTAAGAAAGCTGAGACACGAAGAGGTTAAGTGACTTGTCCAAACAGAAACTGGCAGAGCCAGATATAACAAAAACAGTCTTCACTCTTAAACACTGTGCTAAGATTTCATCTGTAAATTCTCATTTTTAAAACAAATCTGAAGTCCTTTAACCTAGAAGCCCTTGAACTGAGCATCTGAAAACAGAAAATGATCTCAAGAAGAGATTCCCTGAACTTTTATCATTAAAACAAAGGCTGCTAACGTTATTCATAGATTACTAAATATAAGGTAACTAGACACCCCAGGTTGTTTGAAACAATCCTGATTTATATCTGCTATTTAAAGCCACTTTCAGGTTCAAAACTGGCCTGATTCCCACAAGATGTCATATGGCTACCCTAAACTGAAACAAAAATTGCATTTGGAAGAACAAAAGTAAACTGCTATTGTGATCACTGAACTTTTTTTTTTTTTTCTAGAAACAGAATCTTTTTGTACTTTGCCAAATTTCTAACTCCAGATTCTGGTTTGGAGCCAGACACTCCTCTTGTGTGGAATGGGTATATTCTTAAAAGAATGTTGCAATGAAGGGGATTGCCATGTTCTCTTGGGGAGAGGGCTGTTTGATTTGTGTTGGTTTTGATGTAAGGAGGCTCACTGGAGGAATTGGAGTAGTTTTTGTTTGTTGTGTCTTCTTTCTTAAGGAAAGATGGGTTGTTGATTGAGGTGAAGGAAGTGCCTTGATGGCAAAGAATAGAGAGCCTGTTTCAGTCTGAACAAGGGAACCGACGCAAGAAAAGCGGCATAATACTTGAAAAGCATGAGAGGAGGAGAAAGAAACTTGAAGCCCCTTGTGGTGATATGGATTTAATATGAGAAACAGGAAGTTCCGGAGGAAATCTGAAGGCAGAGAAAGATTGAAATCGAAGGACCAGGTGGTCAGAAGTGTGCACATCTTCATGAATGTCTGTGTTGCTTTTCTGCAACTAACTAAATCATGTTACAGTCTTTGAATGTATTAACAAAACAAAACCTGGATTAAAAATTAAGCTGCAGAATTTGAGGAAAAATGGACATTGACAGTATCCTCAAAAATGTAAATAATATGGGAAAGGGGTTGGAGGTCATTGAGAATTTTAGATGTTATTAAGCTTGGCGTGGAGTGAGAATATCTCTGGAGTGATGATATCTCTGGAGTGATAAACTAATGGATTCATATTATTTTCTTACTTTTAGATTCCCTGTCTCTTTTGATTGAAGTAGTCATGTATAATGGGTTAAAGACTTCCAAGAGCTTCAGTTCAGTTCAGTTCAGTCGCTCAGTCGTATCCGACTCTTTGTGACCCCATGAATCACAGCACGCCAGGCCTTTTTGAACTGTGGTGCTGGAGAAGACTCTTGAGAGTCCCTTGGACTGCAAGGAGATCCAACCAGTCCATTCTAAAGGAGATCAATCCTGGGTGTTCATTGGAAGGACTGATGCTAAAGCTGAAACTCCAATACTTTGGCCACCTCCAAGAGCTTAGATAAGTATAAAAAAGCACTCACTGATTATTTCAGGTAGACCTCACCTCCCTCTACAATCTTTGTTGATCAGTTTCTTCTATTCCTTCTTCCCTACCCCCACCACCACTCAGGAAAAACAGATTGAAGACCACTATTTTAACCGGGTTTCCCTAAATAACAGAGACTGAGGCTAGGTAAAGTCACCAGCTTTATAGGGAAGTGAAATCTACCAAGGCTTCAAGAATGAGAGAAAAGGGAATGAGTCCCAGAAAGATGAGAAGAAAACATCAGGTGCTATGTTCCTTTGCCTGCAGACACCACTTCAGGTTTCCAGCCAGATGTATGGAAAACTGTAACGCAGACCAGACCATTAGAAGGACTTTATCCACTGTACTATGCTAGTGCCATCTCCCATTGGTCTGTTTGCTGCCCGAAGTGTCCGCCTCCCCGTGTTTTTGGATTGTATTACTTGGCCCCTTTGGAAGGCACTGTCTGTGGTGTTTCATCTAGTACAGAACTGCTTGGAGATGCCAGTGGCTCTGGGCACAGAGCTAAACTGCCTCAGGCACCAGTCTCTGGGAGCCCGCAGGGAGTCTGTGGCCTTGCTGCGAGCAGAGGTGGGCAACTGTCCAAGGTCATGTGACAGAGGATTGAGATACGCTGAGGAAACATTGGGATGCAACACATGTTCCGCCTCCCCTGAAAACTACCGCAGCAACTAGAGCTCTGAGTGTGTGAGAGCAAGCATCTTGACTTTCTGTGCTTTCAGACCTTAGCACACATCTTGCACATAAAGGCAGTTAATTAAAGTTTGTACAATAAAACAATATCAGCTTCAAAACTCAAAATTCCAAACCCCCAAATAAGATATCTAAATTCTTATAACATGTTATTGACCATAATCCAGACATCAGAAATTCACAGCTAAAACAGTAGTTAGGGAGTCTGTATAAATCCTTTGATAAATTAAACTCATTAAACAAACAATAAAACCACTTCACTTTGGCTTCTAAAAACTCAAGCTAGCTCTAGGTATAGATTTTTAAACTGGTGGATAGGGAGTAAAATGAACATCTTTGACATTTGATGCTCAAAAAAATTCTGCTTCTTTTTTTCAATTTCACTACATTAGAATTTGGGAATAATAACTAACAGCTATTTTTAAACAGATCCATTATTTGTAAATAATTTTCACACTGTTCCTTACCGAAAAACATTTTAAAAAAATAAACAAAAGTTAAATAGTTTGCCCAGCAGTACAAAGGTAGAGGTGGAGGAAGTTTCATGAAATGCTTGTTTTTCAGTATCTTTTTCTACAAAAGCACATGCCAACTAGCAGATGAAGAATTACCCAACATGCTTTCATACCTCTGTTTCCTAACACCTGATATAAAGCCATAATGCACTCGATTAAAAACAATTATGGGAAATAATAAATTTAGAAAATGGTACTAACAAAGCTGGAATGAACTATTAAAGGAAACTGTTTAAAGGGAAACTGCCATAGATAGATAAAAAAAGAAATAATGTAAGCCAGTACAGAGAGAAATACAGCTTCAAGCAATACACACCACACAATGTATCTCAAAATAGAAGTCCATAGTTTCATCTTTGCAGTTTTTCTACATAAGTACAGAAGTCAAAATTATTTTTTATGCTTATGAGGGGACAAATACTCGTATATGGTAAAATCATGGTAAAATGATAGGTGTGTTCAAGATAGAATCTTAGATTTGGAAAGAAAATACTTGCCTGTGGGTCTGAAATGATACTATGACTAATAGATACTCATTTCAGATATGCATGTATCCAAAAACAAGGGAAAAATGAATAATATGAAGATAGAAAAAGTAAAACAGAGGCAATTCTTTCTGTTAACTAATGGAAAGTACATTCAGAAACAGCCTTTGCTAATCAGCAGATAGTCTACATAGATAAGAGTTTTAAGGGAAAAAAGAAAAGGTTTTTAAGGACTCAGTTATCATTTATATAGGTGCTTGCCTTTTGTGTGTATATGGAAATGTGTATCCTTTTTCTTTTCTGAGCAGAATATCTTTATCCAGCACAGTAAGAAGGCATATGGCGCACTGAGGACCAGAAATATGTGCCCCGAGGTCGTTATCAACGTCCACAGACCAGTTACTTTCTTCAACGCACATGAATTCCCATGTCATCAGACATGAAAACTGAAGTGTTCAGGATCTCTGTTCATTTTTCTTTCTTGTGTGGGCAAAAGAAAAAAAAAATACTGTAGTATATGAAAGACCAAGAGATAAAAATAATTCAAATTCAAATCTGGTCCACATCAACTTAAAGTTCACTAATCGTAGAAGATGCAGATAGAACACCTACTCGCAAGTCAATGAATTTCAAATTTGGGCAAAGTTGTTTCGAGTTTTAGATGATTAGCATGTAGTCACAGTGACACTTTGTGTTCACTGTTAGGGAATGCAGCCTAGGAAAGTGCTGGATGAATGGATACCAAAGGCATCACATGGGGAATATTGCTACACAGTCCATCTTTGGGAGATTCAAGAAGAAAATGGGAAACAAAGCAAGTCAAAATTAAACAAGTCAACATGAAACCTGTGAGCTCAGTCTGACCAGAACAATACAAATATGGCATGTGATTAACACAGAGAGTGTCTGCAAAGTCAGTAATATTCTTCATATTGTTTACTAGAGTGGGCTTTTTCGGCTTTTTAAGTTGACCGACCTAGAAACCTCTGTATCTCAAGTACTTCTTCTATATCATTTATTTAGTGATGTTACTGCAGGTTATTTCAATTATTAAAATTGCAGTGGGTACTGGGACTTATTCTTTGAAATAAAGTCACACAGAAACTTATTTTGTGTTCAAAATTGTGTTTTTTTCTCTTGAAGTGATACAATTCTACTTATATCTGATGAAATAAATAGTAATAAATTTCAATGACTGCTAGCAGAAGAGATAACATTTTGAATCTAGATATCCAAATGTATAATTGCAAACCATCTAGATAAGGATATTTAATTTTACGAATATTTTCTTTTAACACTGCAGTTATCTTTATAAGGATTGTTGTAATATAGATTTAGAGGAAAAAACACATTTTTTAAGACAACAAATAAACGAATTTTCTAGAACATTTATAATAAAGTAGTTTGAAAGAACATTTCAAAATCTTTCAACAATTAAATAAATCATGGAACTAGATTTTAATGCAAGGCATTAATTAGTATACCTAGACATCAAACACTGAACTAATCTGTGCTGGAAAGGAGTACATCAATTACTTGAGCTGAAAGGCCTAAAGCCAAAGGACCAGTTGGGTATCAAGAGCATCACTCCCAGGTGCCTGATATGATCTTGTCTAATACACTTTGGAAACAGCTGGAAAAGAAGAACTATTTAAATAGCTCATTAGGGATACTTGGTAACTCTGATAGAAACTTTTAACAATTCAGATGATATATGTATTAATATATATATGCTTGTACATATATATGTATACACACATGTATATGCATGTATATATGTATACACATGTACATGAAGACAGTATTTGTATAAAAATAGGTTTAAATTAATTTACATCCTTGTAGGTTAAGTCAGTTGTGGAGTTGAGTAGAGAAAGTATATTAGAGACAAAGTAGAGAGAGTTCTGGAGTGTGAAAAATATGCAGACTGACCACATCATATTTGTTAAAATTATTAGTTGACTACTTTCTCTCTTAGCTTACTTCTAGATAATTTTTTTAATAGTAATTTAGGACTTCCCTGGTGGTTCGATGGTTAAGAATCCACCTGCCAGTGCAGGGGCCATGGGTTCAGTCCCTCATCCAGGAAGATCCCACATGCCGTGGGACAACTAAGCCTGCAAGGTGCAACTATGGTGCCCCCATGCCCTGGAGTCATGCTCTGCAACGGGAGAAGCCACCACCAGAAGAAGCCCTCACACTGCAACTAGGGAGCAGCCCCCGCTTGCCGCAAACAGAGAAAGCTACAGCACGGCAACCCATTCCAGCATTCCTGCCTGGAAAATCCCCGGGGACAAAGGAGCCTGGCAGGCTACAGTTCATGAGGTCACAAAGAGTTGGACACGACTGAGCGATTAAGCAGCCCTTGCAGGAACGAAGATCCAATGCAGCCCAAAATTAATTAAAATCGTAATTGAAGCTCAGATTATTTAGAAAACTTGCCCCAAAGCTGGCAACTAGTAAGAGGCAGAGCAAGGACTCAAACCCAGAGCTTGTTGGCATATGCTTTCCTAGGACTTTCCTGGCATACTTCCTAATTTACTTATATTTGCATCTAAGAAGCTGTGAATTGATAACTTGTAAATTAAATCTTTCCTCAATGGTGAATTTGCTTGAATTTGGAAGAATTCTTAAACTATTTAATCTCCAACCTTAAATATTTACAAATTCACTGCAGTTTCCCAAAGAGAGAGATTATTTCTTCTTATACGAATGTATTCCTATGCAGCAAATAAGTATCAGATTATAGAACAAAAGATAATGAAACTGTGGGTTAAAAAACATTATTCCTAAAATGACAGATATGTCTTCTTAAACTCAGCAACCTACAACTTCATATTAATAAGTGAGAAGTTAGAAGATTCTATCATTGGTTCACCTGCCATGTTTTGAGGGTAAAAGAGATTCTATTAACAATTATATCAGAACAATTGGAGTACATGGGGACAGTTCCCAAACTGATCACACTGCTTGTGAGAGCAACTCTACTGATGAAAATTCGTTCTGCGTTTACGTCATTGCATGCAGTCAACTTATATTTGCTTATATTTTAGGGACAAGTTAGAATTGTGGAAGAATCAAAATAGTTTTTAATTTTGTGAGCAAGGCAAAACAGAAATGGTCAAGCATATGACAAAAAATATAAGACACTCCAGTCTCGTAAAATAAGAGAAAAAGGTGAAAATGAAAATGACAGTTTTGTTTTAAAGTATTATTGTTGGTAGGTGAAGGAAGGAAGTGCTAAATAAATATAACTCTAGTAAAACTAAAGCTATTATTACTGTTTTTCTGTTGAATACTTACCATGTACTAGAAACTGATATGTTCTTCACAAATAATATCTCATGTAATTATCATAAATAAATATACAAGAAAACTATATTATCCATAATTTACATAAAAGGAAACTGAGGCTAGGAGGGATTAAGTCATTTACTAATATCAACTTGAAAATGGCACAACTGAGATTTGAGACTAGGTCATTTTTTTCTCTAAAGCCCAAGTTTTCTATAAAATGTCCAAGGAAAAAATTCTTGGTATCAAATGTGACAGTTGAGTAATGTACTCGAATTACTCTTAATGTTATTAGTGTGATAGCTGATCTATAATTAAAAACAGGTGATAATGTTTAGTAGTAAGATCATTAAATGAGGATTCAGAAAGGCTTACCTCTGCTCCTTAGGCTATTTGTATGGAGTTAGGCAAGTCCCTAGTACTTTCCTCAGTTTCCTTATTTATAAAATTAGTTGGTGCACTCCGTAGACATTTACCGAGCTCATTTTCAATGCAAGGTCCCATTTCTAAAGTTGTGTGAAACCCAGAAATGAATAAAATATGACTCCAAGTCTGTGTTATAATTACATTAGGATAGTTGTGACTTTTGCATAATTATTTGTGGAGTTTTGATGGCTGAAATAACATTTTTTTTAAATCTGCAAATTCTGTAAATCAAATCTTAACCCACAATGCATAGCATTTCTTGACTGCTTAAAATTCGTCATATTACCTAATTAAATCATCATAAATATACTGTGAGATGGGTATTCTTAGTTCTATTTTGTACAATAAATGAGGAAGCCAAGGCTCAGAGATTAAATTATTTTCTCAATTTAGCATAACTTGAAAGTAAGATCAAGGATCAAATTAGGTCTATCTTAATCCCAAATCGATGCTTTCCACTTATTCATTATTTATTGAATTAACGTTTATTGAGTACAGAATAATGTGCCAGGCATTGTGCTAAATGCTCACAAAAGAGATAAAATCTTTGGAGAAATCATGCATTCAAAAATATACATAAGAAGTATAATAGTATAAACTGTTAAAATTTTGCAAAGGAAAATTACAGGATACTATGAGAAAGAATAAGAGGGATAATAAATTAGATTGGTTTGTCAAGAAATGAACCACAAGGAAGAGCTAAAACTCTGGGATAATCTAAATTTCAGTGCTGGCCTCATTTTAGCTTTTTGACAGTGCCAATTAATTTAAGCAAAATCCTGTGTAGTATTTTCAATTCAATAACATTAGGCCAGTGATAAGGTCTAGGAAAGGCAGTGGTGTTTATATGAGCATGTACTTTCCTATCTGCTCAGTGACAGTCAACAAAATTGATATGCAGAAGTGCGTTGAGTAATATGGGTGTGTGTATGGAGGGGGAGGTAGAGAGGAAAGAACGAGAGCATAATTTGAGGTAGTCAATTCACTGGTTAACATTCTCTGCTCTCTTCCCTTTCCAAGCAAGAAATTGCTATCTTCACCTTGTGTTATGAATTGTTATTTTCCTAATGTGGGATTTAGTTTTCTCCTTTTTCCTATCATCATTGCAAATCTGCTTGCCTCATAGCAGGGTTCTGAGGGTTAATCATTTATTCAGTATCTGGAAAAGTACTTTGGGCATCTCAGAAGCAAACAGAAGAAATATCTCATAAGGTAGAGAATAAATAATACAACAATAGCAAGCCGGTGAACTGAAGTTGGTGTGCATCTCTTATCTCAAGTCTTGCCTGGACCCTACCAGTTATGCCTCCATGGGCGGGCAGGGTGAATTACTGAAGTAAAACACACGTATTATTCCTGGCCCAAAGAGTACGTCCAATGGATAACAGGAGAAGGTCACCTAAGAGTTGAACTGAAGAGGGGAAGATAAATAGAAAAGCAAGATGATCCAAAAAGTGGATTCTTAACTTTTTTATTCAAGAAAATCTTTCTAGAACTTTCTTAGGGTTGTGCAGGGTATTGTGGACTCTATTTCTTTTTTTTATGGGTTCTGAACCTCCACCTCAGTTTACTTTTGGGTATACACTAGTGACTTGCGGAATACATTTTAAAAATGTTAAGTGTAAGCACTTTTCTTCCTAGTGGATTTATATTGGTAATCTCCAAAGACAGAGCCATACACTAGAAAAATATCTGCAGTCTGTGCCAACCAATACAAAGCAACCTGTTCTCTTCTCCATCATGTAATCGTGAATATTACTACCTCCACTTTTCTCTCATCTGGAAGTAGGAAATCTTGTGACATGAGCACATAACTGTACAAAATGGATGAATCACCCATGGAACCCAATCACACATGTCCTACAGAGGATGGGATGGTTTGATGGCATCACTGAGTTAATGGACATGAGTTTGAGTAAACTCTGGGGGTAGATGATGCACAGGGAAGCCTGGTGTGCTGCAATCCATGGGGTTACAAAGAGTCGGACACAACTGAGTGACTGAACTGAACTGAGGCACTTTAGAGGGCTTCCCTAGTAGCTCAGATGATAAAGAATCTGCCTGCCAATGCAGGAGACCTGGGTTCAGCCCCTGAGTTGGGAAGATCTCCTGGAGAAGAGAATGGCAACCCATTCCAGTATTCTGGCCTGCAGAATTCCATGGACAAAGGAGTCTGGCAGGCTATAGTCCATAGGGTTGCAGAGGCAGACAGGACTGAGCGACTATCACTTTCACTTTCACAGGAGCTTTGAAAGCCTTTTCTTCACTCACAGCTCTGTTTTCTGATTCCATCCAGATTCCACAGAACTAAATCCTGTGGCCAGGTCCATTCACTGCAGTCAAACCCAGAGTCACGTATGACCACCCTTCTGGAGCATAAGCCTCTGTTAAGCTGCCAGTAGTCAGGAAAGATCATTCACACTCTTGGAGGAACTAAAGTCAGTTTGCTTGCTTCCTTCCTTCTGGGAAAGTGAAAGTTTTAGTCACTCAGTGGTGTTCAATTCTTTGTGACCCCATGGAATGTAGCCCATCAGGTTCCTCTTTCCACGGAATTCTCCAGGCAAGAATACTGAGTGAGCAGCCATTCCCTTCTCCAGGGGATCTTCCTGACTCAGGGATCAAACTCAGGTCTCCAGCATTGCTGGCAGATTCTTTATCATCTGAGCCACCAGGGAAACCATAGGAATTCTGTTGGAAGAGAGAGGAAGAAGAGGTAAGGTTTGGACCAGAGGCAATTTGAAAGGCTAATATAGAAGTCTAGTTCTCTTGAGTCTCTACTGACATAACTATATCCTCACCTACTTCTGAGAAAAAATTAGAGTCTGATCCAAAAGCAGCACAATTGTAGGAACTGTCTAGGCAGGGGAGAAGTTGTACTGTAAGTTTTGGAGAGGGCAGCTAAAGCCTCCAGTGGCAGTGTTGGTAGGGCCTGAAGTTGGGTGGATGACCAGCACTGACCATGCCTAGTAACCTAGAGCCCAAATGGGAGGGCTTGGCTCAAAGGTCCTTCCTTCTCCACCTCCAAATATATAAAAGTCACTCCACTTCTTCAGTAGGGGATTTTTTCCCCAACATTTTTATTCAACTCTTGCCACACATTTTAGCATGTCCATCTAGCATCCTGCTCTGCAGAACAAGAGTTGAGGCTAGTGGCCTAGTGTCCGGGGAGTGGGGGTGGGGGAGCAGCAAGAGGCATGACCCATCCTCTGAGATCCTGGACCCTGAACCTTCTGTGCTCAGAAGCAAGCCAGCTTTCACCATATTCTACAGTCTGGTAATTTGATTTCTCAGGGGCAGGCTCTGGGGAACGGGGTGGCAGCAACCAACAGCCATTCTGAGGAGGATTTCTTTTTTTTTTTTTGTAATTACTTAAAAATTTTTTTTAATTGGAGGGTAATTTTTTTACCCTGTGGTAAAGGAAAAGACTCTGATGCTGGGAAAGGTTGGGGGTGGGAGGAGAAGGGGACGACAGAGAATGAGATGGCTGGATGGCATCACCGACTCTGTGGACATGAGTTTGAGTCAACTCCGGGAGTTGGTGATGGACAGGGAGGGCTGGCGTGCTGTGATTCATGGGGTCGTGGAGAGTCGGATACGACTGAGCGACTGAACTGAACTGAACTGAACTGAAAGGTAAAAAAACTATGGTTTTTCCAGTAGTCGTGTATGGATGTGAGAGTGGGATATAAAGAAAGCTGAGCACCAAAGAATTGATGCTTTTGAACTGTGATGTTGGAGAAGACTCCTGAGAGTCCCTGGGACTGCAAGGAGATCCAACCAGTCCACCCTAAAGGAAATCAGTCCTGAATATTAATTAGAAGGACTGATGCTGAAGCTGAAACTCTTAATATTTTGGCCACCTGATGCGAAGAACTGACATTTGAAAAGACCCTGATGCTGGGAAAGACTGAAGGCAGGAGAAGAAGGGGATGACAGAGGATGAGATAGTTGGATGGCATCACTGACTCAATGGACATGAGTTTGAGTGAACTCCAGGAGTTGGTAATGGACAGGGAGGCCTGGCGTGCTGCAGTCCATGGGGTTGCAAAGAGTTGGACAGGACTGAGTGACTGAACTGAATTGCTTTACAAAGTTGTGTTGGTTTCTGTCATATAGCAATGTATGTGCATACTTATTCACTCAGTCGTGTCTGACTCTTTGCAACCCCATGAACTGTAGCCAGCCAAGCTTCTCTGTCCGTGGGATTCTCCAGGCAAGAATACTAGAGTGGGTTGCCATGCCCTTCTCCAGAGGATCTTCCCAACCCAGGGATCAAACCTGGGTATCCTGCATTGCAGGCAGATTTCTTTACTGGTTGACCCACAAGGGAAGCCCTACAACATGAATCAGCCATAAATATATATACATCTTCTCCTTCTTGAGCCTCCCTCTCTCCTCCCAAATCCTACCCCTCTAGATCATCACAGATCCCTGGGCTAGGCTCCCTGTGTTGTACAGTAGCTTCCCGCTAGCTAGCTATTTTACAAACGATAGTGTATATAAGTCAATGCTACTTTCTCAATTCATCCTACCCTCTCCATCCCCTGCTGTGTCCACAACTGAGGAGGATTCCTGATGCTGCCAGGCCTTGGGTAGGGATGCTCCTGAAAGGAGAACCAGCTGGGGTGAGGACAGCAGAGTACAGTTCCCAGGAGGGCAGAGCTGAGGATCCATGTTAAGACCAGCCTCCTGGAAAGATTTGGGAGCAGAGATGGGAATGAGAGGAAGTAAACCTTGCTCCCCTGTGTGCCTGGGAAGGTGACATTGCCCATCCCCTGGGCACAGAGAGGAGAGGAACATCTCATCAGGCCATTTCCTACAGAAGGTTGACTATCATTGGCCTCTTACCTTCTTGAGCCCCCTAATGAGAGGCAGCACATGAACCTGTGACCATGGGCCTCTGGGATCCATAATGAGTCTTTTGTAACAGCACCATGCTCCTGGCTTATCCCTTTGGGGCCAGAGTGAGCTCTGCAAGAGACTTGGCCCAGGCCTGGAGGTCTAGCTGCTCCTTTATCCATCACCTCCCACTTTTCCCAAGCCTACTTTTCTCCATGTATTCTGCTGCTGCTGCTGCTGCTAAGTCGCTTCAGTCGTGTCCGACTCTGTGCGACCCCATAGACGGCAGCCCACCAGACTCCCCCATCCCTGGGATTCTCCAGGCAAGAACACTGGAGTGGGTTGCCATTTCCTTCTCCAGTGCATGAAAGTGAAAAGTGAAAGTGAAGTCGCCTAGTCGCGTTGGACTCTTCACAATCCCATGGACTGTAACCTACCAGGCTCCTCTGTCCATGGGATTTTCCAGGCAAGAGTACCGGAGTGGGTTGCCATTGCCTTCTCCCCATGTATTCTCAGTTCAGTTCAGTTCAGTTGCTCAGTCGTGTCTGACTCTCCGCGACCCCATGAATCACAGCACGCCAGGCCTCCTGTCCATCACCAACTCCCGGAGTACACTCAAACTCATGTCCACAGAGTCGGTGATGCCATCCAGCCATCTCATTCTCCGTCGTCCCCTTCTCCTCCTGCCCCCAACCTTTCCCAGCATCAGAGTCTTTTCCAGTGAGTCAACTCGTCGCATGAGGTGGCCAAAGTATTGCAGTTTCAGCTTTAGCATCAGTCCCTCCAATGAACATCCAGGATTGATCTCCTTTAGAATGGACTGGTTGGATCTCCTTGCAGTATAAGGGACTCTCAAGAGTCTTCTCCAACACCACAGTTCAAAAGCATCGATTCTTCGGTGATCAGCCTTCTTCACAGTCCAACTCTCACATCCATACATGACCACGGGAAAAACCATAGCCTTGACTAGACGGACCTTGGTTGGCAAAGTAATGTCTCTGCTTTTTAATATACTATCAAGGTTGGTCATAACTTTCCTTCCAAGGAGTAAGCGTCTTTTAATTTCATGGCTGCAATCAGCATCTGCAGTGATTTTGGAGACCCAAAAAATAAAGTCTGACACTGTTTCCACTGTTTTTCCTTCTATTTCCCATGAAGTGATGGGACCAGATGCCATGATCTTTGTTTTCTGAATGTTGAGCTTCAAGCCAACCTTTTCACTCTCCTCTTTCACTTTCATCAAGAGGCTTTTGAGTTCCTCTTCACTTTCTGCCATAAGGGTAGTGTCATCTGCATATCTGAGGTTATTGATATTTCTCCCAGCAATCTTGATTCCAGCTTGTGCTTCTTCCAGCCCAGCGTTCCTCATGATGTACTCTGCATATAAGTTAAATAAGCAGGGTGACAATATACAACCTTGACGTACACCTTTTCCTATTTGGAACCAGTCTGTTGTTCCATGTCCAGTTCTAACTGTTGCTTCCTGTCCTGCATACAGGTTTCTCAAGAGGCAGGTCAGGTGGTCTGGGATTCCCATCTCTTTCAGAATTTTCCACAGTATTGTGATCCACACAGTCAAAGGCTTTGGCATAGTCAATGAAGCAGAAATAGATGTTTTTCTGAAACTCTCTTGCTTTCTCCATGATCCAGCGGATGTTGGCAATTTGATCTCTGGTGCCTCTGCCTTTTCTAAAACCTGCTTGAACATCTGGGAGTTCACGTGTATTCTAGCCATCCATAAAATCATTGGAGTGGATTCTCTTCCATGACACAAAATTATTAATGTTGCTCTTCCCATTTTAAATAGAAAAGAAAGCAGCTTGCTCTTCAATAAGTTAAGTATGTGTGGAAGGGGGTGGGTTATAACATTCGTCAGTTGAAGAAATCAATCATCCAAATATCAGCAGGCCTCACATCCTCTTAATAGTCTCATGTTCAATATTTTCTTACTCCAGAAAAACTTTCATTTCCTTCAGTGAGAAATTTCCCTGTATAAGGAATATAGATCCCATGCCTAAGGCAAGCCTACATGATTCTAAAAACTAAATAGTTTGTAGTTGTATGAAACAGCCTGTTTAATTCCCAATATTGAAAAATATTGGTTTTTAATAGTACCGTTAACCTCTTAGCATCAACCATCCTTTCTTATTTATTCATTTAATCACTTAAAGCCATGGATCAGTGGGGACCCAATTATAATATTTCAGTGCAATTAATACCTGACTTTTTCAGTCATGTGAATCACAGCAACATACTGGAAATGGAGTGTCCTGGAAAATCAGGTCAAAGCTTCATGAACATATAAAAGGAAAGGACTTATTTCTTTGTTCTGGATGTTTCCTTATTTAGTGACTGAGGTAAACTGAGTTGCACAAACTTTCAGTGTAATTCTGATGATATTGACCCCAGCTGACTGTCATTTTCTATTCCTGGTTTGAGCAACTTGTAAAGAATGAATAAACCTGGAATGAGTCCCTGGTATTTGCATGTCATTTTAGAACTGACATAGTGCTTTCATAGATTTAATCTTTGGGGATCCTCAGAGGAACCCTCTTAGGTAGGTAGAACATCTAAGGAAAACAATTATAACCATTCCCATTTTACAGCTAATGACACAGACCCAGAGAGTAAAGGAGAGGCAGACCAAACAAAAGACAGGTGTTATCTCTCCCAAAGCATTATGAGCATATTTCAAATGACTGTTTTCTTCTTCTTCTTTTTGTCAGTGGTTAATGAACACCATTATTAAAAATAATAACTTTTTAAGGACTCTGACTTCTTCCAATCCTAGCTTTGACCCCATCCAGCCCTGTCCCCTCCTGCTCCTGATCCCTCTTCCCTCCAAGTCACCAGATTCTAATCAGTTAGTACTTCACTTGCTGTCACACATTCCCCAGTGAAGCATCAACATCCCAACCACTGATTTCAAAATAACTTTAAAAAACAATGATCAAAAGTAGATTTTTCTACCGGAACTAATGGGTATTCCCGGGCAATTCCTTCCATATTTTTGCAGAGCGTAGGCTGTTCATAAATAATGTCAGAAGTGGGCCTTCGCTCCTTTGGTAAGATGGTCATTTAATGTAAGTAAATCCACATTAAATATTGAAGATCAGAAAAAAGAAGCCTCTTCAAAGAGGTCACATTTAAGTGAAAAAAAAAAAAAATACACCACCATGTGTGGGAAGAAGACCAGCCCGGTGCTGGGTGGCACAGAGTTAATGGCTCATAGAGAGCATATACATGTTTTTTAAAGATGTTTTATTGCTTACAAAAGGAAGTAGTCTTGAGAGACTGGATACATAAACTGGCTCCAGCCAGCTGCGGCTGTCGGACTAGGAAGGATCCTGTTCAATTAGTGTTGTAAAATAAAATACTTTGTAAAGGAAATAAACACAATGCGAGCTAAGATTCATGCTTTCAAATATACACAAGGTTTGAATTTTTAATTAGGGCTGCTAATTACAGTCATCAGAAAGCAGAACAGAATAGATTTTACCTTACATTTAGCAGACAAGCCTTCAACCCCAGTGTATTTTTCAATTTCATTAATATTTTATGAAAATGGCCCTTGCAGCTTCAGCCTATTCTAGTCTCCTACAAAACTGCCCCACATTATGGATGCCAATGCCTTTAAGCCATGTGCATTAGTGTGATGACAAAATGCAAAACAGCATCTTGTCAACTATCGCATCAATTGATTCTATTAGATAGTGTAAAAACAGTTGGGTGTGAGTTATCATCTCGGTGACACTAATGATGAAGCAAGACACTGGCTGAGAACAGCCATTAGCTATAAGCCAGAAATTAATGATTCTAATATTTTTGAACAAATTAACCTTAATGAACTGGTCTTGCAGATACTGTATTATCTTCAGATAAGTCAGTGAGTGGAACAACGCTGTGACATGCACACATAGTAAACTTATATAAATAGGGATATTAAATAAACACAAACCCTATATGTCTGTGTTTTACAGGTTTACCAATTTCTCATGCCTGTTTGTGTCTCAGACACAACATAGATCCAACTAGTCACTCCACTGATTCTAGTGAAATTGCTAGTGATTGAGTATTTTATAAAATTGCCTGTAACTTATTGGAAGCATAAATAAAATATCCCCCCAAAGTTATAGGATAACTGATTGTCAGAAAATTAAATTTTATATTTAATATGCAAAGGCCTTCCCTAAATGTAAAGTGAATCCTCTTGTAAAATAATTATTTCTTCTGTTATTCTGAAGAATATCACCCTTTTTCATTACTTGTTCATCTGTTTTGTTAGGTTTGGAGCTTTGTAAAATGGGTTTTCCTAAAATAAGTCACACCTGCGTTACTCGGTACTCCTTGAAATGAAGCATGCATTTCTCCTCTGGAAAGACTTTGGAAAAGTTCATTACAGTGACCCCAAACTAGACATTGGTGGGATGACTTTGAAACATAAAACAGAGTAAGACAGGAGCACTTTCATTAACAATTCCTGCATAAGAGCAAAGTACTGTATGGCGCAATTTTGACTCATTCTTGCATTCCCTGTAATCATTAGTGTGCCAAAGTTAATAGCAATCAGTTAGTGGTAGTACATTTGACAGACAAATGAAATTCACCACCCCCCTGCCCGAGATAGCTCACTGCCAGATTCAACTGCAGCTCAAAAAAAAAAAAAATTAATGATATTTTAACAGCGGTTTTGCTTAGATAGTTTCTTGTATGTTTCTTCCATACAACGCAACTTCAGTTTTCTCTCTTCACCCAGAAAGCTGCACTCAGGTGACCACAATTTTCATCACAAAGGATCATTATTTTTACTCAAAAGTGTTTAGTGCCTACTCAAATCTGTGGCACAAAATCCTCGAAACCCATTCACAAATCCCATACAAAACTCAGATGGCTAATTTAAAGAAGAGGAAACAAAGGAAAGGCACTTGCCAACAACAGTTTGTTGGCTTAACTTTGACTTGCTTTCCTGGGAAGGAAGAAAACAGAATTTTCAATGTGAACTGTCAGCCCCAGTTATGACAGAAGCTCACTAGTGAGAGATCCAGAGTCTCCTTTCCATTGGCAGTGAAGCACAGAAACCCTCCAAACAGAATTCTTTCAAGCTTCCTCTACAACTCCACTTAAATAATTTACTTTTTATTTTTTCTCAGACTATTCTTTTTAAAGTTGGCTGACATGTGCATTGACAAGCATGCTTTACTGCATAAGATGACTTGTGTATTTGGAACGGGAAAAAAGAAAAAAGTCACAAAAATCCCTCCAACTCTGAGAGTAAGAGAACTACTGTATTTACTTTGGGGAAATACAGTTAGTCTGAACTCTGTCTTCAGCTAAGGGGCACTAAATAGAAACTAATATAAGTAAAATAGCTGCTTTGGGGGAAGGTGGTTTACTAACTTAAAAACCAAACCTGTGGCTGTGTGCCTAATCCAGGAAACCGAACTGGGCAAAGAACTGTTAGCTCCAGGCAGAGAGATCTTAAATCTGTTCATTAGAACGTAATACATTGTCATTTAATCCAGGAAGGCATAATTCTAAAGTTCATCCCTTTAAAGTTCTGACAGTTACTGGACAGTGTAGTGGACGAATAAAATGATGTGGAAATAATGGCGTAAGTGGAGCTGTTGATATTCTAAATCCTTGTTTTCACACTTCAGTATTTATGATGATGCGCAGTGACTGAAATAGAGGCTGGAGAGAAACTAACATAGAAGGTAGAAGGACAACAGGCTATTTAGGTCACTCATGTACATTTGGATTATAAATGGAATAAGTGACCTGGGCTTGCTTAATATTTTTACAATGATAAAATACAAAGACTCTTTCCTGAAAATCTTACTGTAAAAGAATTAGGAAAACTGTTCAGAAAACTCAATCTTTCTGCTTTTGCTTTTACTAATCTAGAAAACATTCCTCTCCGAAAAGATAATTGTGTGTTTTCTGAATAGTAATGAAATATTCTTTCTATAAAAGATCATTTCTCCCCCTCTACCCCTGAAAAAAGTTTTATGTAATGCTTTTTGAATGGTTGACAAAACTCTACCCGGTGTGCAATTTTGTATTATATAAAACATACTTTATAAGATAACATATTATTATAGATGTCTTTATATTGCTTCTTCATAAAATCTTCCTCTGCTATAAGTCTTTCAATTTTTACTGGCAGGGCAGGAGGAACCTGGCAGAGAACATTGCTTGGCTATAGTTGTATTACATTAACCACTTCTGTCTACAAGTTCTTCGCCATTGCGTGGGAAAATGGAACACAATGGTTTATTTACTACCAGACCTGAAATTATATTCAGACCAAAGCAATAAGCAGCAGAGTTGCTGTGGAATAAATTGCTCTAAAATGTACTTTCAACTTGCAATGGAAAATGTTACTAGAATTATTTTGAAGTTATAATAAATAATGAGCTTATGCAAGCCCATTTTTTCATAAAGACCTATGAAGTAGTCTATTTATAGTGACATATTGACATACTCTCAATGTTATAGTTAATAAATACTTTGAATCTAGATGCAAATAGTTGCTGAAAATTTTTTCAAGTAGCTGATATTCCAAATAATAAAAGGTACTGTAAAAGTTAGGTGATTCAAAATTTGACACATACTGGTCCTCATCCTTCCATCCACCAATTAATGTACAATTTAAAAAATCTTAAACAGTTTATAATCTCCATCTGTGCAATAAACTCGAAGTGGTTACTGTTCTACCTCGATATTCTTCATTCAGTCATTCACTTGTCCCTTCTTTCGTATATTCTCATCAACGGCATGAACTGAGCATCTGTAGTCATGCTCTCCTATATCCACATGTGTCTCTCTAGCACTTGAGGTGCGATTAGTCTCAGTTGAAGTGTGCTATTTTCCCCAGTGGCTCAGCAGGTAAAGAATCTACCTCCAAAGCAGGAGATGCAGGAGACACAGGTTCAGTCCCTGGGTCGGGAAGACCCCTGGAGGAGGAAATGGCAACCTACTCCAGTTTTCTTACCTGAAAAATCCCAGGGACAAAGGAGCCTGATGAGCTACAGTCCATGAGGTCACAAAAGAGTCAGACGTGACTGAGCACTCATGTGTCATGGCTGGAAAACAAGCATTTTACACCGATTATCTGTTGAAATGATCATGCTTTGCATCTATTGTGTTAAGTAAAATAAACTATTAAATTAATTCCTTTTTTATACATGACTGCTAGGAAATTTAAAGGTACCTATGTGTCTTGCATGCTAACTTACAGGTCACAGTAAGCACTGTGGCAGGTTTTGGAGAGTCTAAGATGAAAGCTAGAGTGATCTGATCTTTGAATAACTTAGTTTAGTGCTAACGAGAAAAATCTGGAGCACTAATTCCAACTGTAGCATTTTCCTGTGGCTTGACAGGAAGCAAATGCCTTTTTTATTGTTCTCTTTGTTGAATCAGTTTTCCTAATATGTGAAAGTCATTTGACACTTGAAATCTACAAGACTCCCTGTTTGGTCAGGACAGAGTTTGGATAACTTGTATGCTAAGTCAAGTTATCATGCTAAGGCCTGTGGTGCTAATCTCTTCTGGAGACCTTGTCACTACTGAGGACCTCAGACTCCTGGAGAGGCATCGGTAGCTGGTTGCCCAGCAATGGTTGCCTTTAAAATTGACATTTAACATCCCTACTCTGCTTCCCAGCCAATGTCAAGGCTGCTCAGGAACAGGGGTACACTCAGTTGTCTGGGAGCAGAGTTATTCTCTGTGTGAGTCCAATTGGCCTGTACAGGGAGGGTAGCTGTAACTCTGGCCTCATTAGCACCATACTTCTACCATTATTGATCTGGCTCAAATTGCTAATAGTGAGTACTCCCTCCTTGGAAAAGACACACCCTATGGAGAGCTCTCGCTTTGTAAAAACAGAAGTACCTTGTTCATGTTAGATCATGACATCACTATGTATTTTCTGGAACCTTGAACTAGGTAATTTAACTTACCAAGAAACAACTTTATTTCAGTCATAGTCACGTGCTCTTTTTGTGCCCACCATAAACTATTTCATTTATTATTAGCAGTTTCTTTTTTTTCGTATGTTCCTCAGAATAGTTTAAAGTTAATTCATGTATATTTGCACCTATATAAAACTCAATTTCAAAGAGGGGTAAAGAAATTTTTGACATTTCTACAATGGCATTGTCTTTATGACAACTCCAAAATGTTTTGCCTGTGGGGAAAAAAGGTAGAGTTGGTACTTGGCAGTCATTAAGTCCAGTGCAGTCTTGTTACGATAGTCAAATCCATTTGCTCAGTGTATTACCCTCTCATCTCCTCTCCCAAGCCAACTACTTGATTGGCTAATGATTGGGATTGACTGACAAGTATGACAAAGGCCACAGGGCCATCTCTTTGTGATGCGAGTTGATGGCCCTGCAAATACAGCCCTTCACGTTCAATCCCTTTAAACACCCAATGATTAACCTAAAGTATCTCAGATTTGCTCTATTTTCATTTATTCCCCCTTTTACCACTGACATAAGGCCCCCACAGACAAGAGTACTCAGTGCTTTTCCTGTTTAGGTGGTCAACTTAAATATTATTTTCTGTAAATTTTGATTGAGAATGCTAATATTATCTTTTACTAAAATGTATATTTGGCTCCACAGTATAGAGTCAATTGTGTCATATTTCTGACATACAACCAACTTAACATGATTAGATTTCCACAGATATACTTACTAAGAATCATTGTTATAATATTAACTAGAAGAAGAAAATAATATTAAGCCCACAATTTTCTCTTCCTCCCTTAGTGGAGGCAATCATATATTACTTATTCTGGATCACCTTCGTTATTAAGTGAATTCAAATCTCCTTTGAAGCAATTTTCTCACAATGGTCAATAAGATAAGGTTTAGTTTCTCAGGATGAAATTTTTTTATCAAAGTCTGATGTGAAATATATACAAATTAAATATTATTTATTTGTTTCATTGTAGTAAAAGTTGGTTGAGCTAGCTATTTTTCAGAGACAGATAAAGCGAAGTACTTACTGAAAGCTTTAGTTAAAACAGGCAAAAGCTCCTCCAAGTATCTTTTATATTCCAGTGGGAATAACATTTACATAACAATTATTTTAGAAATCCTGATCATTTAGAAACTCTATAATTGACTTCAATCAAATCAAAGCCCAATTTAGACTAAAGATCTTTTAAGAAACTTGAAAATGAAAAATAAAATTTTTATGTATGTATGAAAATAAATGGATTATATAAAAGCTTTGTCAAATTGCATTTTGAAAATATTTTACATATAAATAAACATAATTGTTTTTAATAACATTTCAATTATAAGCAAAACATGAAGAGTGCCAGGCTAGGTTGAAAAGCATGTAAACTGCCATGCTATCGAGGTGGTTAATAGAAGCAAAATTCTCATTAGAACCATGTTAAAACTTAGTTAGAAAATAAGCTAAATAGTTAATTACATGAATCCACAAGCACTTATATTGTAGCTATCACTAGGTGAATTAAGAATGAATGACTAATATTTTCTACTGTTAATACATGGTTAATTAATGATTAAATAGTGTTTTACTGCTCACTCATTAATGATTTATTACAGTTACTTAAACAGTTTCCTAGATCTGAGTGCTTTAAATAGACATCTTAAGATTACTTCCCAGGTTTACCTTCTTTCTAATGTACTGGTTGCTACATTTTCTATTGTATTACTCTGATCTCCTTTCAACTATGAATATCAAATATCTTAACTACCTGATGGGTAAGATCTAATTCATTGGCTCACATGAATTCAACCAATAGAACTGAGTATGAAAAGAGGTACAGATCTTCTTGTGTCATTGACACGTGTTCTTAAACTGTGAGTGGGAGAAGAGACCACAGGATGATAAACTCACGTAACCCACCTGGCTCCCCATCCTAGACTCTGCTCTCTGCTCAGCATCTAAGTTGCCCTCAAGTACTGCCTGAGAAGAGCATGCTGTCTAGATCTAGACCTCCTTTCTTGGTGGTCATTTATGGGACCAAAGCAGCCTTCTCTTGGCCATATGGCCCAGGTCCAGGTGATCTATGTATGACAAGGCATCCTGGTGGCAAGAGAAGCTTTCATTGTAAAGTTCATTTAGCGATGGCCCTCACCTTGAGATATAACAGTGATGAAGCTTATGAGTGCTGGGGACTGATTCTTTAGATTCTTTTCACAAGTGTGCTTGTCATTGCTTCTGGATTTGCCTAGAGTCTCCCAGAATATAATTATATCTTCTGATATGTATTTGACAACCAGATTGAGGTGTTTTCCTCCCATTTTGGAAAGCTACATGGAAATAGCTTCTGGGGTGTGACATTGCAATCTTAATGCTTGTCTTTATATAACTATTTGTCCTTATCAGGGGATTCTGTGGCTGCTAGGAGACTGTTGAGTCGATTTAGAAAAGACAGTAATGCTCTGGAAATGGCTTTCCTCTTCTAAAAAATGACAGGTATGTGATGGGGTGAAACTACTGAAATAACTCTCTTTCCTCCTCACCTTTCAAAAAAAAAAAAAAAGAGCTTTAAAAATATAGACTGTCAGAAAGAATGCATTTGTTTTACATTTGCTAAGGAAAGACAAGAAAAATCTAATTCTTATCACAATAGCCTTAGAAATAATAATAAGCCTTACCCAATGCAAACTTAACTATATTCCTGCACTGTGAGCCATTTTGCAATTCGCTGCTAAAAATCTTTTTTTAAAAAATCATGTTGTTTTGAAAATTTGATTTATTTGTGTCTGTCCTTAAAAAATGTAATATAAGTTCATGGAAGGTTGACTCCAGGACTCTAGGAATAGAGGGGGGAAAATAAAACCTTTTGTGCAAAATTTAAATGGAGAAGTCATGATATTGTAGGATGGTTTATGTCTTCCTTGAAGAGAAAAATGATAGCGATGGAATTGGAAATAATTCAGAATAGAGAAGGAAAAGCAGGTTAAATATTGTTGATTAATGCTGTTCATTAATCATAGCCCCAAACTATCAAAGCTAATCCTGCTTACATATTTGGATCAAGAGACAACAATTTTGGAATTATAAAATTTTGTAATATAGATTCAACTTTATATACATATATATGCATATATTGACATATATGGTCTCCCCTTGTGGCTCAGCTGGTAAAGAATCCGCCTGCAATGCGGCAGACCTGGGTTCGATCCCTGGGTTGGGAAGATCCCCTGAAGAAGAGAAAGGCTACCCACTCTAGTATTCTGGCCTGGAGAATTCAATGGGCCACATAGTCCATGGGGTCGCAAAGAGTTGGACACGACTGAGCGACTTTCACTTTCGCTTCACTTCATACACACATATATATACAATATATACACATATATTGAGTAATAAGAATTTCAGTTCAGTTCAGTTTAGTCGCTCAATCGTGTCCGACTTTCCGCGACCCCATGAATCGCAGCACGCCAGGCCTCCCTGTCCGTCACCAACTCCCGGAGTTCACTCAAACTCATGTCCACAGAGTCGGTGATGCCATCCAGCCATCTCATTCTTTGACGTCCCCTTCTCCTCCCGCCCCCAACCTTTCCCAGCATCAGAGTTTTTTCCAGTGAGTCAACTCGTCGCATGAGGTGGGCAGACTATTGCAGTTTCAGCTTTAGCATCAATCCTTCCAATGAACACCCAGGACTGATCTTTAGAATGGACTGGTTGGATCTCCTTGCAGTACAAGGGACTGTGCTGGCAATGGGTGCTAGCAAAATCATTTTGAAATCCTAACCCCAAGCAACATTTAAATTGTAAAGGTAAATATGATTATTTTCTGTCAGTGTCTAGAAATATACAGCGATATTAAGCAACATTTAAATTATAAAGGTAAATATGATTCTTTTCTGTCAGTGTCTAGAAATATACAGCGATAGACACTGACAGAAAAGAATCATATTTACCTTTACAATTTAAATGTTGCTTGGGGTTAGGATTTCAAAATAATTTTACTAGCACCCATTGCCAGCACAGTTTTGCCAGATGTAACTTTAAGGAGATCAAACCAATTAATCCTGAAGAAAATCAACCCTAAATATTCATCAGGAAGGACTGATGCTGAAGTTGAAGCTCCAATACTTTGGCCGCCTGATGTGAAGCACCAGCTCGTTGGAAAAGACCCTGATGCTGGGCAAGATTGAGGTCAGGAGGAGAAGGGAGTGACAGAGGATGAGATGGTTGGATGGCATCACTGACTCAATGGACATAAGTTTAAGCAAACTCCAGGAGATCGTGAAGGACAGGGAAGCCTGACATCCTGCGGTTCATGGGGTCACAAAGAGTCAGACATGACTTAGCGACTGAACAACAACATCAACTTAAAAAAAATTCTTTGCATCTCATTAACTATCAACCTCTGATGAAGTAGGGATTGAACATTTAGAAACATAAAGCAACATACAGAAGAGACAGAAAAGAGAAACAAAAGCTAGGGTTGTTTAAAATGTTTTGAAAATTTTATACTAGCCTGAAGCAAATGGGTATCAGTCTGTGATAAGTTTTGAAGGTTAATTTAGAAAACTTTGTGTCATGACATCAGTGGACATTTCCATCCTTCACTAAGATGGTGTCTTGAGTTGTAGAATCAAGTTTCACTTACTCACTAATTCATTCAGTGATTTTTGCTGGGTATCTGCTACATGATGGGCTCTGGACTGAGCAAGGGCAGGAAAGTCGATTTAAAAATGAAACCAACAGTTTCAAGAAGAGTGGCACTATTGTAGAATTCTAGACAAAGTTAAAATGACTCAGTAGCAAATAAAAAAATTGAGTTTCCTAGCAAAACATCAGTAGTCAAATGTCTTTTCATATTTTCCTTCTTTTATTATTATAATGACCTACAATGAATCTGATAAAAATGATTTCAGGTATTGGCAGGTCTACTGTAGGACATGCAAGTTCGATCCCTGGGTCAGGAAGATCCCCTGGAGAAGGGAATGTTTACCCACTCCAGAATTCTTGCCTGGAGAATTCCATGTACAGAGGAGCCTGGTGGCCTATAGTCCATGGGGTTGCAAAGAGTCAGACACAACTGAAAGACTAAGCATACAAAGGGAGGACAAGGATAAGGATATCCTTATCCTGGCCAAGGATAAGTCCTCCAACAGTAACCTCAGAGAGATGAGGTTCACCCCGGTTCAAGGAAAAAAGTGAACTGGAGTTCTAGGGGACGCAGGTCTCCATTTTAGAAACAAAGACATTAGATCTCTTGTTTCAAGTATCTAGTCCTTTTTTGTATTGCTCCTCATAGAACTAAACTACTGTGTGCTTTGTGTGAGGGTCCTCTTCTTTGAGAAGAAACAGCACCCTTAAATGCCATCTTCAGAAGAACAAACCATGACCAAATGACCAGGCATGATGAAAGAGAGAGGGATCAAACATGTTTCTTAGATTCTTATTTGAAAAAGATAAAGCTATACAAGTTTGAGGCCAAATTACATTTTCAATAATAACTAGGTGGGTGCAAATGGAGGATTTTTATCTTGTCATCCCTGGAACCATATAGAACCTATAGATAGGTTTTAAATAATCTGTGAACCCCACTGTATTTATGCAAAATTTTGAATGCATGTGTGTTTTTCAAGGAAGGGTCTACAGGTTTCATCAGATTTTAAAGTGCCTGTCCCTCCAAATTTAAGAGCAATTGCCTGTAATGAATCATCTGAGTGACAAAGCTATTACATTAAGATGTAGTTCTCTTAATTCTTGAATTTCAAGCTTTTTAACATGAGACTGTTTCCTTCAAGTTAAGACTATGCAAAATCTGGTCAATACCTGCTATGATATGATGAAGTTGAGAATAGAAAGTTTTCATTTGCACAGGTTCATTTATTATGCTCTAGCCCAGGTATGTAGACATGGCTAGAAAGTCTTTCCCATTGAGGGACAAGAAAAGAAAGTTTTAAAGTCCTGTTTTGGTTTGCAGATAGGCTCCATGACCTAAGATAATTTCTTTGTTTTTATTTATGTACTTGCCAAGTGGCTCAGTGGGTAAAGAATCTGCCTCCAATGCAGGAGACTTGGGTTCAATTCCTGGATCAGGAAGATCCCCTGGAGAAGGACATGACAACCTACTCCAATATTCTTGCCTGGGAAATCCCATGGACAGAGGATCTTGGCTGGTTTCAGTCCATGGGGTCACAAAGAATGGGACGTGGCTAAAGTGACCGAGCACACATGCACGCATAGACCTTTATATCACTTTCTAAACTTAGCACAGTTTTAATGTTTCCTGGGCATCTGATCATGAAAAAAATTCCATCTTCAAGTAGGGGTACAATAACTTATCTATTTCTATGTCTCTCAGTTATGGATAACTGCAGTTTGTCTTCTATCAGTGTAATTTAGTGACCTCACCCTCGCTATCTGAAAACTTTACACAGTAATATTTTATTCTATCCCAAAGGTACCATATGTCACCTCCCACCTTCCTAAGATAGACACCAGGTGTCAGCAAATGGTAGGCTCTCAGTAGGTAAAGTTGAATGTAATGATCTTTGGCATGTCTAAATGCACTTTAAGAAAAAAAAGTTTTTCTATGAATAAAAGATGTGGCAAAGTCAGTCATGCTAAGATATCATTTTTAAGCACATAATTGTGAGCACAAATGAAAGCTTTCCTATAAGAGTAAGGTACTTGGATTTTATTTAATAAGTGATCTTATACATAAATTAGTGGATCCAATCAGATTAAAATTGCATATAGATATGAAAAACAACAAACAAAATAAAAACACCCCACAACCAACGCATCATTTCTTGAGCTATACATGATGGAATGTATTCATTCTGGCACTGAGCTTTGACAAGTGTGGTTATGTGTAAGCATTCTAGAAAAGAAAGCACAGGGTATATTTATTCCAGTCTAAATTATGTCCCTAGATAGCGTGGTGGTGACTGAATTTATCACATCCACCCATGAAATTTCCATTAAAGGTATCAGATATAGGCAAAAAGCTCAAATTACTTGTAGGTACAATACTTTAACAGGGGAAGTCCAGATGGAACTTTTATAGATTCACAAATAGCATGGCTCACTGTACTGGAATGCTGGGTCCAAATGGCACATCCCTTTTGAGGTTACAGTTTAGAGTAAAACAGACTTATTAATAATCAATGTACTCATATGACCAAGAATGTTATCAGCTCGTCCAAGATGGAAAACAACAGGAAACTTAAGCCAAGACTCATTTTATTTTTGCCCTTCTTACTATATGCATTGGGAAAGAACCCCATTGGCCCTTTTTTAGCTAGTAATGTCTAATGCAGGAAGACAGGAATAAGCAGAGTAGAAAGCACCTGTCAGCTCTATTTCCCACTCTCCTTGATTAGCATGAAACATTAATAGGGCTTTCAGAAATTCTGGCCTGAAATGGGCTTTGCCTGAGAACGTGTCTGTCTTTACTGCATAAAAGCCACTGTCATTAAAAAAAGGGCAGATAACTAAAGAAGACTCTTTCTTGAAATTTATATCTTTTTTTCATACAATGACAAATTATTTTAATAATGGGAATCACATACACTGCCATTTGTATAATGTTTCCCATAAAATTCCCCCATTAAATTTGCTCCTTTACTTGACTCATCTTTTTTTAAAAGAATGACACACACAAAAAGATACATCATGCTTTCTTATAAAGAATTGAAAATGAACATACAGTAATGGGTTAACATACATTTTAATAAAATTTTCATTGTTGTGCATTTCACTTTTCGATACTGAAAACCAGGGATGTTCCAATAACCTTGGGCAATGCCTAAGGATAAAACAAATGATGTGGTGGTGAACTATTTTCACCTATTTATTCCTCTACAGGAAAAATATTCATAAATACCAAAGAAAATCAGAAGTGCTCCAAAAAATTGTATTCAGTCTTAATACTTCTTGCCATATACTGTATATCACTATACACTAAAAATAAAACCAAAAAAAGCTTTAGGGATTTCTAAAATTTTTTGGAAGTTTAAGTGTATTGTTAATTTTCATCAAAGGTGAGTGTCAGATTGCTTTCCATTCTCCAAAATGGCCACAAAAATAAAAAGGTATAATGGGATTCAAATAAGAAGGTCATAGATCACAAAATATAGCTTTTAGTCTCTTATAAAAACTTTGCTCAGATTTGCAATTTGAGACTTGAGTTTTTAGCTTTGGGAACTTATGAGTTGAATGCCTGTTATATTTATGGAGTCATTTGTTTACAAAGAAATATGCATGTTAGGGTGGCTGTCCTTACATTATGTGAGTGTGTCAGCCAGCAGCCCCCTACATTCTTGCATCTGATTTCCTAAGAGGGCAGAGACAGGAGAGAACTGCCCTAGGTGCAATGAAGTGTCTACCAGAATTTTATCAAAAAACAACACTTTGTGGAAACATCATGCCGATTGCCCCACTTTCACCACCCAGCTATAATGGGGCAGCCCCAAATTCAATGAGGTGAAAATCATTGATGTGTTTCCAATTTCTTTCTGGTGATTCTGTGAGTGTGCAACTCCCGCAGCATCTTACAGGCAGATTCAATAGCCACCGATGACAATCAAAGTTAAAAAATAATGCACTAGCTATTTAGTTAAGGAAAGCTCTTATTTAAAATACTGTGAGCACTTTCCATCCTATTAAGAAACATTTATTTTTTTAAATCAGGTCTCTTGTAGCATGTATATTATCATAAGTGACCAGTCTAGGTTCGACGCATAAATTTTCCTCTGTTCATTTCTTTGCATTTTTGCTTTTTTAATAAAAATACTTTTAACTGAAAAAAAAATAAATAAATAAATCAGGTCTCAGAAGGAAGCTGCTGATAATATTGCTCTCAAACCAAGATGAGGAGCAAATGCAGGGAAGGAAGGCAGTTAAAAAAAAAAAAACACTAAAAAAGTAAAATCTTATCCAAATGATATTGTACAAGACCCTGTGAATTGTCTGATAGTCATAAACCTATAGAGACTATAGAACACATCCTGGAAGTCTGCACTGCTTTTTTCCCTCTTCCAATCAATCTTTTGTTTCATGCATAAACAAAGTATGGAAAGGGTACCTATCTGATCTCTGTGTATCCTTGTAAAGCAATTCTGTGCTCAAGACACGTAATTCACAGTCTATAAAGCAAGACACACCCTTCGTTGACTCTGACAACTGAAGCTGACTTTCAGAGCTGGGACCCCGAGGAGGAACTCTTCCAATCATAAGTC